>NC_050479.2:115733491-116479550 GCF_012460135.2 Molothrus ater
CTCGAGGTGTCTGGGAGGAGCGGGAGCATCTCGGGGTGTCTGGGAGGAGTGGGAACATTTCGGGGTCCCTGGGTGGAGCAGGAGCAGGTTGGGTGCCTGGGAGGAGCAGGAGCATCTCAGGGTGCCTGAGAGGAGCAGGAGCATCTCAGGGTGCTTGGGAGGAGCAGGAGCATCTCAGGGTGCCTGGGAGGAGCAGGAGAACAGCTTGGGGAGCCTGGGTGGAGCAGGAGCAGCCAGGGAGGCGCCGGGGATGCGCGGCCCCGGGAGCGCGGTGCCCGCCCGGTGACGGCCCCGGGAGCGCGGTGCCCTGCGGCGATGTCGGCGCTCCGGAGGGGGAACCGGAGGGTGCGGAGCGAGAGCGCCGGCAGGGACGGGGACTCCCTGCTCCGGATGCTGTACCTGGTGAGCGGGTCCCAGGGGATGGGATGGCTCGGGAGCGGCGCTCAGGGATTGTCGTGCGGTTCACTGTGCCCTGCAGAGGCTCTGCCTGCCGTGCCGCGGCGCTGGCAGCGCTGCTGGAAGGATGCTGCGGTTCGATGGGCTTTGTTCGGGCGGGCGCTGCTGCTCGGAGTGTGCCCAGAGCGCACTGCCTGATGCCCGGGCAGCTGGATGTGTCTGCATGGCAAACACAGCAGGAAACGGCTTTCAGCACTGCCGCGCTGCGGGCAGCAGCCCCATGGTTGTGATGTCCTTGATCCTCCTCCATGGGAAGGATGAGAGCTTGGCTCCTCTGCTGAGCCCCTTCCCGAGGAGGGGTTAATGGCTGTGAACTCCACTTTCAGCTTTTTGAAGGGATTGCCTGCGGGATTGTGCCTGAAGTGTGATGCCGTAATTCCCCGTGAGAAGTCCTGGTTTAGAGCTGTCATTGTCACTGCTGGCAGAGCTGCTGCAGGGAGATAAAAGGATCTGATTCTCTTCCATACGTTCCCTACTTATCCACTGTCTCTGGGAAAATGGGGACAGAGGGGTTTTTGTGAAATCTGCTTGAGAGTTTTCACCAAAATAGCTGTGCCCTGAAGCCCCCGTGTGCAGTGTGTGCCTGCTTTGTGTCTGGAAATGGATTTTTTAAAGGGAATACCAGGTAGACAGGATTGTGCTCAGGGATGAAGCACAGCAGGTGGAGTCAAGCACTTCAGTTCTAGGAGAGAAACCACAGTATTTTTATTGATATGGACTGATAAGGTAACCAAGTTTGCTGGTCAGTATGATGATGGTTTAACAAGGCTTGGTGGCAAGGCTCACTTGGTTGTTTACTGCACCCTCCCATTGAGGGATGAGGGTCAGAAAGGACCCTCTGAGTTGCTGAATTCAGAGGGGTTTAGGTGCAGCTGGATCTGCTCTAGTGCCGGATTTGGTCAGTGCTTTATGTCTGAAGGATTGTATATGCACAGCCAATGCTTTCCATCCCTTGGCTAAGAATAAACACAAAGTTCAGCGCGTCCTGATCACACCTCAGAGACCTTCCCACTCAGGTGTGCTCACACCCCACAGCTCTTTGGTCAGTGCACAGGCACAGGAGCAGGTTTGTGGCTGTGACTCTGTCCCGGCAGCGTGGGGTGTGTGGGCAGTTCCCCAGAGATGTGGGGCAGGGCAGTGCTGGCCCTGGCTGCAGCCCTCGGGCGGTGAATGGAGCGTGCACAAGTGGAGATAAGGCTTTGGGAAGTCCTCCACACTTCCTTCCTGCCATGTGGGTGTAACTGCTCCTGCTGGGGCACACCACATGCCTCTGTGAGTTATTTCAGCTTCAGTGCTGAGCTGGTGTTTCACACCCTGAGCGGATTTTCACTCTCTCTTTCTGGGTGACCCATCTTTCCCTGCAGGAGCCTGCACAGGATGGGATCTGCAGAGTGGCAGGCAGGAACTGCTTAAAACACTTGGTTTATTTGGGGGTTTGATTCCAGATTGTGCTTTATGCATTAGAACTGGATTTATTTGTGCATTTGGATATTCAAGCAAAACGCCACTGGACACGTCTGCCTCGGGTAGTGCTAGCAAAGCCAAGCGTTGCTGAGCAAAACCCTGCCTGTGCTGGGTCTCTGCAGGCTCAGATTCACATCTGAGCTCTCAGTTCTCTGTGCCTTCCAGCAGAGCAGGGGGCTTGGGAAGGTGTTTTAAGCTGTGCTGGAGCCAGGCTTTCACCCACTGCCCTTGGTGGATTTGGGGCTGTTGGCTTCAAGGTCACACCTGCTGAAATCTGATGCAGATCTAATCCAAAAGTTTGGGTCGGTCTATACTTAAAAGCACATTAAGTATATGGAACCTTGCTGAGAAACAACAGGAATTATTGAATAATTAAGATTACTACATCTCAAATCTCAGTGACACATGCCAGGAGCAGAGTGAGTTGGAGGTGGACTGGTCCAACTCACTGCTTCCTCCTGCCTTCAACTTGCAATGTTTTTCCTTTCTTCCACGTCTGAATTAAACCTCAGAAACTGAAGGTGAATATTTTCCCTGGAATGAAGTGTGTACAAAAGGCATTTTTGTATAGACAGCCAGTTCCTGGCTCACAAGAGTGTCCTGAAGAAAATGATCCTTTGTGTAATGAGCATCTTTGCCCATGTGCTGTGCAGTGGGAGCTCAGGGGAGCATTTGCAGCCCCAAGAGACCTCTAAGGGAAGGGGGTGGAAATCTTTTTTGTCCTAACATGGATTGTAGGTGCATGGAGAGGAAATAGCTCTGTGTGAGCAGACTGCAGGGCTTAAAAAACATGGAGATCACAACTACCAGTGGGTGGGAGTGAAGTGATGTCCCAGGGGCAGAGCTTTGTCTCCAAACTGCAAGGTGAGGATGCGCTTTATTTTCTCTCTCTCTCTTATTTTTTTGGGGTTAGTTTTTTTCTCCTCTGCTCTCTTCTCTGGTTCAACAGGCTGATTTTGGGTCACTTGTTCCACAGAATTACAGAATTACCCATATTCGAGAACACCTCTGAGACCATGGAGTCCCAGCTGTGCCCAGTGGCCACCTTGTCACCCAGCCCAGAGCACTGAGAGCCACTTCCAGGGATGGGCACTCCAGACCTCCCTGGGAACCCTTTCCATGGGGAAATTCCTGAACTGGGGGGCTGTAGAGGCAGAGCTGGGAAGTCCCTGAGCCTGGACTGAGGTCCTCTGGCAGGATGATCAGCTGTGGTCCCAGGAGCAGCTCTTTTCCTCCAGGTCTCTGGGAGGGATGGAGGCAGCCCACGGCTGCCTTGGCAATCCTGGAAGCCTGGAGCTGTCATCACTGACACCAGAGACTATTCCTGCTCCAAACTCTTCAGTGTAATGAAAGATAGGAGGAAATGATCTAACACGAGGGGGTGAAGTGAGGATAACTGGCTTTTTATATAGGCAGCTGATTAAATATTAAAGGAAGCAGGGAGAAGGAGCAGCTCTGGGAATTGGCACTTAGGGGGAAGAAGTTCACCCTGCCAGGCACATTTCCAGACACAGCCTGGGGACACAGCTGCTTGCCCAGAGAGCTCCTGCTCTGAGCCTGGAGGGGATTTAGCTGGGAGGCTCTGCTTCCCCACGGCCCAGCCTGAGTGATTTCTGCCTCTGTGTCAGCTGAGCTGTTCCCAGCACTGCTGCAGCCCTGGCTGGGGAACTGCCTGGGGCTGGGGTGAGAGTTTTGTTTGCACAGGCATTTTTGGTTCCCAGTTCTTGGGTTTCTCTGTGAGTTTGTCGGTCTTAAGTGCTGGATGAGCCTGTTTTACTTAAAACTCACGTGTGTGTGAGACCAGGAATGGAGCTGAACAGCACTTGAATTAATTTGAATTCTGCAACTCCTTTTTTTTTTTTTTTTTCTTTATCCCCAGTCACAGAGAGACAGGCCAGACACTTGTGGTGCCTGTTGAGAAGTCCCCAAGCTGCAGCTGCTCAGCTGCAAAACCCCTCCTCAGCCCCTTTGTTCCTCTGGCTCTTACTTCCAATATTACCGCTGCTCTTTCCTCTCCCTTCTCTCCAAAGAGCACAGAGCAGGTCGCAGCTTTCTGTCGCAGCCTGCATGAAATGAACCCCTCTGACTGCAGTGCTCCCCCCCAGGACTGTGCAGGGCCCCAGCTGAGCACCATGAGGCAGCTCACGGACGCAGACAAGCTCAGGAAGGTCATCTGTGAGCTCCTGGAGACCGAGCGCACCTACGTCAAGGTGAGGGCCTCAGCCTCAGAGCTCTGCTGCTTTCTGCCTCTGCTTCACCTCTGGAGCTCTTGCTGAGCTTGCATTCAGTTCTGTGATATCAGACATTCTCTGTATCATATATATATAATGCCTGAAATGTCACTGAAACCACGGAGATAAGGCATTTCCAAGTGCTTCGGCTGTTGGGCTTAGCTGGCGTGCAGTTACTGCTCGCTGAGATCTGGTTCTGGTTTTGTAACTGGAAATGTGTGAATGTTTCCTTTTCCTGTCTTAAACTGGGCAAAATCCAGCTATTTCGTGTTGTGTGTAAAAAGGGAAAATCCTCAGATTAGGTAAGCATCATTTGCCACCTCAGTAAATATCCAGAGGGACCAACATGGGAATCTTTCTCTGAATTTTTAGGATTTAAATTGCCTGATGGAGAGATACCTGAAGCCTCTACAGAAAGAAACCTTCCTCACACCAGATGAGGTATGTCGACCCTTGTTTGTCTGAAATTAATTTCACTGAATTCCACTTCTTGCAAATAATGGATTGAGTGGAGCTCAGTAATGTCTGCAGCTTGTTTTTTCCTGGCATCACATTGTTTTACAATTAGACTGAGAATTGCTGCAGTTCTAGAAAACACAATTTAACCTCAAAGTGATATTTTCAGCATTCTGCCTTTTTTCTCCTTTTATTAGCTGGATGTTCTCTTTGGGAACCTGACTGAAATGGTAGCATTCCAGGTAGAGTTCCTGAAGACTCTGGAAGATGGAGTAAGGCTGGTTCCAGACCTGGAAAAGCTTGAAAAAGTTGAGCAATTTAAGGTATGTAAACTATTATATATTAAAATCTCGTTTTTTGCATTGTCTCACTGACATTAAATTTTGAGGAGACCTTTAACACTGTCCATCACATTTCTCTGACTGTTGTCACTGTTCACGTAAAAACCTGCATCTTCTTCCATTTAAGATTGGTTTTAAACTGATGCTGGTGCTGCTGAAAAATGATTCTGCTGCAATTGTAGTTTATGCTACATTTAGCCATATAGAGCACTAGCAACCATGTGCTTTTTGGTTCTATTCTTGCCCTTCTGCCAGATTTCTTGCCTTCAGCTGTCAGGAAATGCTAGAAATGGAAAGTTACATAAAATCTTTGCCCTGACAAGTCTCATGTTCAGAAGCCTCTGGGGCTACAGATCAGAGCAATACATGGAATTTTGTATTTCCACTTCCAGTCCATGGTGGCAAACACTTCTGCCTTTCAGCAGGTGTGCATCTTCACAGGTAGGAATGGAAACTGCAGCTCTGTAAACTTCATTTCAAACCCAGGGGGATGTGGAGACAGACTTCATTTTGTGTCTAATGCAGTGGTACTGGAGGTATGGGAAGGAGATGATAGAATGTTTTTCCTTTGGGGAATTCTGCTCTGGCTCTCAGCACCACTCACCTTGGCAAAGGACAGGAATAATAATAATAATAATAATAATAATAATAATAATAATAATAATAATAATAATAATAATAATAATAATAATAATAATAATAATAATAATAATAATAGTTCCTCTGGCCCTGTGTGCTCTGAGCTGTAAGAGAGGAGTGCCAGTGAAGGGTCCTTCCAGAGGAAACTCCATCTCCTGAGTGCTGCTGCTTCCAGCTCTTCCCACAAAGCTGCACCAAGCTCGCTTTCAGTTCTGCCCCTGGGCCTGTCTGAAAGCAGCTGGGTGTGAAGGAAGGAAATGTGGGGTTCTGTGCTTTCAGTTCTGCAGTTTGCTTCCCCTCTCCCCCTGACTGTCCCCAGGCTGCCCACGTGTGCTCTCAGCCCCTCACCAGGTGCTCTCTGGTTCCCAGGACATTTTGGGATTGTGTTTGACCCTGAACAGCAGCTCATTTCCAGGCAGGGGAACCCCTTGGTGTGTTTGTGAGGGATGAGGGTTGCCTGCAGCTCCTCAGTGCCCTGATCCATTGCAGGGTCAGACACTTGCAGTCCTCTCTGTGGGCTCTGGCTGTTGCTGAGGCCAGTGAGGTTTTTGGATGCAGCTCTGGAGTTAATTCCCTGTGCAGCCAGGGCTGCCTCCAGGCTGGGGCTTGGCTGATGGTGCTGATTACAGAGGCTGGATCCACACACCAGGGCTGGGTGGATGAATCATGGACTCACAGGATGGTTTGGGTGGAAGGAACCTGCAAGATCCCTCAGTTCCACCCCTTCCACTATCCCATGTTAATCCAAGCCCTGTCCAGCCTGGCCTTGGACACTTCCAGGGATCCAAGGGCAGCCACAGCTTCTCTGGGGACCCTGTGCCAGGGCCTCACTACCCTCAAAGGGCAGAATTCCTCCCTGATATCCCATCTAAACCTACTCTTCATTTAGTTTGAAGCCATTCCCCCTTGTCCTGTCACTCCAGCCCCTTGTAAAGAGTCTCTCTCCATCTTCCTTGCAGGCTCCCTTCAGGCACTGGAAGGCCACACTGAGGTCACCCCAAAGCTTCTCTTTTCCAGGCTGAACAATCCCAATTCTCTCAGCCTTTCCTCCCAGCAGAGTTGCTCCATTCCCCCTGCTCCATCACCTTGGTGCCTCCCCTGGGCTCACTCCAGCAGTGATGTCTTGGTGTGCAAACACCCTACAACTGCATTCTCCTGTCCTCCAAAAGCTGGATGGAAGCTTCAGATGACCTGGCTGAAGGCAGAGTAACTAAATGCCTTTTTACTAATGCTTTTTTTTTCCTTTTCATCCCAGAAAGTGTTGTTCTCCCTGGGTGGATCCTTCCTGTACTACGCTGACCGGTTCAAGCTGTACAGTGCCTTCTGTGCCAGCCACACTAAAGTCCCCAAAGTCCTGGTGAAAGGTAAGAGCCCCTTCAGAGTTGCTGTGGGAAGTGGATTCGTAGAGAATTCTCCAAGCCTGACAGAAGGCTCACATGGTATACATCTGTATGTAAACTTTGAGATGAGAAATGCTGGCTTAGAATAATGGAAGATTCTTAGAAATGAAATTTCTAATTTCATGACGTAGAATAACGAAAGATTCTTAGAAATGAAATTTCTAATTTCATGACGTAGAATAATGAAAGATACTAGAAATGCTGGGTTAGAATAATGAAAGATTATTTCTTAAATAAGAAAAATGCCACGGAATAGGACAGACATTGCTGAGAGAGAACTGGAGCTAGAAACAAGTTTTAAAGGGTGACTTTGTAAATAAGACTGGGTACTTTGGAGAAATAGAACTATGAAAGATGCATTGTAATAAGATTCAGGAGGGGTAGCTTTAGATAATTGGTTTTAAGGAATTTACAGCATGGTGTGGCAAAAGCTGACTGGCCAAGAAACACTTAGAGTGTATTGGAATTAGGAAATAGATGGCTTCTGATTGTGATGGCGTGAATTATAACATCTGTATTGTCTCACCTGTTGCATGACATTGAAAATGGAATCAAAGTTTTTAAAACTCCTCTCAGTTGCCCCATCTGGGGGTCAGAAAAGGGCATAATCCAACAAGTTGTCACAGCCACATTCTGGTTGTGGTCACTACACCCCAAACCTCTGAGGGCAGGAATGGGAGAGGATCAGCCTGGGAGAATGTTTCATGGAAGCTGGTGAAATATTTCAGCCCTCTCTCCCATCTCTCCTTCCTCTTGCCTTCACTCCAGTTTGCCTGAGGAGTGCCCATGGCAGAGTTCCTAGCAGAGCTTGGCTTGCTGGGTGGGAGATGAAAGCCCTGTGGTCTGGCTCCTGGGCCAGCTTGCCTCACAGGGATGTTTTCCCCTGTGGAAGTGGAAATCTCATGGAGCCACCAGTGCTTTGTGCAATTCCTTTTTGGCCAAGACATTAAACAATCAAATGGTTCCAGTTGTAGCAGCAGTGCCATTGGGGGAGGAGCTCCTGTTTTTCAAACAACATCTGCATGTCTGACAGTCAAAAATTTTGAGTTTTTTATTTCTTGGTTGGTTTGGGGTTTGGGTTTTTTCTGTGCACTTTTCTTTTTTTTCATTTCTGCTTGTAAACTTTTATTCCCTGTGCTGCAAAGAATACTTGGCAGCTCTGTGGAATACATAAATAAATGATTTGTTGCTTGTCACATCCATGCTTTCTTTTGGCAGTATTTTATAGGACCCTAATGTTAAAGCTGTAGACTAGATAGATCTGGTTCTTTTGCTTTTCTTTTCCATTGCTGACTGTATTTATAAATGAGAAATTGTTGTGCTTGAGTTATGGCATAAACAGAACTTAAAATTCTATTCCAGAGGTAAATCTCTTCAACAGCCTGGGAGTGTATTTCAGGTGTCACTTGGTGTCCTCAGCTGAGGTGCAGGTGGCTTTTGCATTTGAAACTCAAGTTGCTTTATGGAAATCAGGTGACTGCCTGCAAAAAAACTCCCAACCCCAGCAGGGGACATGACTCCAATAAAAGCAATTGTGTGGAATTGCTCCTGCACTGAATAATTTGTGTCTATAAATACCACCTCCTCCTTCCTTCCCTCCTTATGCTCCAGTGGAGGGAGCAACAGAGAAAATGGCAATTTTATGAATTGATAGCAGTCAGGTAGAAAAGATGATGGCAGTCAGGTGTCCAGTCTGCCTGTGCTCCCAAAATCTGGTGCATTAGCCTCAGTTTCTGCTCCTGCCTCTCGCCAGCTCCTGCTGGTTGTTGTGACTCAGTGCTGCATTTTAAGGTTTAATGAGGTAACAAGAACCAGACTTGTCAATACTGTGGGTGCACTGTGGCTTGGAAGCAGTGACTTCTCACAAATTTGCAATGTGAGACTTTGCTTAAAGGGAGCAGATGATTAAAACATCTAAAATAGCTGCCAGGCCAGAAGTACTCACTGCTCCTCCTGAGTGAGAGGCAGCTCCAGGCTCTGCTCCTTGTGACCAGGGACAGGACCCCAGGGAAGGGCTGGAGCTGTGCCAGGGAGGTATAGGCTGGATTTTAGGGAAAGGTTCATCCCCCAGAGGGTGCTGGACACTGCCCAGGCTCCCCAGGGAATGGACATGGCCCCACCGAGCTCCAGGAGCCTTTGGACAGTGCTGCAGGGATGCTCAGAGTGGGATTGTTGGGAGTCTGTGCAGGGCCAGGGATTGCACTGGATGATCCTTGTGGGTCCTTCCAGCTCAGGAGATTCTGTCATGGATAGTGCAATTAAAAATTGCCCTGCTGGAGGTGGATGCCTGCTGTGAAATCCTAAATAGCACATCCGGGGAGAGTGGCAGTGACTCAAATCCTGGAGGGTGTAAATCTAATTCTGCAGGCCCAATAAATCTGCACTTCCTCACAAAATGCCTCCAGATAAACCAATTTAAACCTGGAAAAGTTGCTTTCTCAGGGCAGCAGTGAGGATTTTTCATTGATCCAATGCCTCCTTTGAATCTGGCAGCCAAGACAGACACTGCTTTCAAGGCGTTCCTGGATGCCCAGAACCCGCGCCGGCAGCACTCCTCCACCCTGGAGTCTTACCTCATCAAACCCATCCAGAGGATACTCAAATACCCCCTCCTGCTCAAGGAGCTCTTTGCTCTCACTGATGTGGACAGTGAAGAACATTACCACCTTGATGGTAAGGACTTAACCCCACTTTCGTGTGGCTCACCTCTTCTCTTGAGCCTCCCTCCATCCCTTCCTCTCAGAGGGTTAAAAGTGCCTTTTGCTCATCCCCTGTCTCTCTTGCAGTGGCCATCAAAACCATGAACAAAGTTGCCAGCCACATTAATGAAATGCAGAAAATCCATGAAGAATATGGGGCAGTGTTTGACCAACTCATAGCAGAGCAAACAGGAGAGAAAAAAGAGGTAACAATCAGATTAAGATTTAGATTTAGAGAGGAAAGGGTTATTTTGTTGCCTGTTAACCTGGATCCAGCATTTACCTTTTCTGCTGTGCCACTGAAGCAAATCCTGGTGCAAACAGATAAATCCCAGTGGTAGAGTTGAAGTTCAGTTGAAGAGCTGAGCTGAAGTGAATTCAGACTTCACTGAGCAGAGGATGAGGGATGGGATAACATCCCCCTGAACTGGGGCTGGCCCTCAGTTTGTCACTCTGGTCACCATAAGGACAAAGGTCTGGTTGCTGCACCTGCCAGCAGCTGGGAACTCCATTCCTAGTGTGTTCCCAGCAATGTGGTGTCCACAGAGGAGCCCTTGGGCAAGGTCAGGAGCCACAGCAGCTGTGGGGAGGGGCTGCTTTGGCCACTGCACCTGAAGCAGCCTCTAAACCTCACCCCAAACTGAATATGTGCTTAAAAATTCCAACAAAATACAGAGAAACTGGTAGGGAGAAATATGGACAAAGGGGAATGAAAGGCAAAGAAAACATCTGAGTTTGACCTTGACTTCCAAGAGCTGGACTCTTGAGTTTACCTGACCCTCATTTATGCTCATGAATTAAGGGTTTACATGCATCTGTTTGCAGTCAGCTGATGAAATACTCCAGAAGTTTGCTGGGGGGAATTTTGTTCAGGACTAGACTCGATGCAAGTTTCCTTGAGCTGCAAGCTGCCATCAGATTCCTGGAGCTGATTAAAACCCTTGCCTTTGTGCATGTGTTGGCAGGTGGCCGACCTTTCCATGGGGGACTTGCTCTTGCATAACACAGTGATATGGCTGAACCCTCCTGCTTCCCTGGGCAAGTGGAAGAAGGAACCTGAGCTGGCAGCGTTCGGTTTGTATCCCAGGACTTGCATTTCACATGCCTAAAGAGTGGCACAATTCACATTAAACACCGGCAGCTGTGCCTCAGGCAGATGTTGAAAGTCTCTGAGCACTGCCTTCCCCAGGGCTGGCTGGAATTTAAACCTGGCCTTAAAGCTTGCAGGGCTCACTTCTCCCCTCTGGTAGTTCTCCTGGCTCAGCTGAAAGGTTTGTGTGCTTGGGAATAGAGGAGACCCATCCCAAGCCTTATGGATGCTCTTGAGGAGAGGCTGTGGGAGCTCGGCCTGGTCACTCTTAGCAAGGAAAGGCTGAGAGGGAATCCTTCAATCTACAAAAATACCCCATCAAAGCACACAGATATGCCATCAAATCCACACAGATATCCCATCAATCCTCACAAATACCCCACCAACCCACACAAGTATCCCCAAGGGCTGTCACAGGATGGTGCCACACTCTGCTCAGTGGTGCCAGTGACAGGGTGAGGAGCAGTGGCCATGAAGTGAAACACAACGAGTTCCACCTCAGCCTGAGGAAGAACTTGTGTCCATGGAGGGGGCAGAGCCTTGGAACAGCTGCTCAGGGAGGGCCTGGAGTCTCCATCCCTGGAGACATCCCAGAAATCCCCAATTCCTGTGTCACCTGCTCTGGGTGACCCTGCCTTGGTGGGGAAGGGGGGTTGGGCTGGGTGATCTCCAGAGGTGCCTTCCAACCCCAGCTGTCCTGGAATTCTGGGATTCTGTGACTCCATAGTTTTTGTCTCTCTTTCTCCTCCAGTGTTCAAAACTGCTGTGGTCCTTGTGTACAAGGATGGTTCCAAACAGAAGAAGAAACTGGTAAGTGTGCAGGGACTGTTTGGGTGATGCCATGGGCATTTCTGGGGCTGTGATGGAGTTTTTCTTCCCACAAAGCCATGGAGCTGGAATGAGCTCTGGCATGCATGGTCCCTGGTGTCTGAGGAGCTGGGTGGGCACAGCAAGCATTCCTCTATCCTTTGTTGCCATGCTTGCCACATCCGTTCCCTGCAGTGGGATTGTCCTGGCTGAAGATGTGAGTGTGTCTTGGCTTAGATTCTTTGGTCTGTGTGAGTCTCTGAGAGCTAATTAATGTCTGTCACCTCACACAGTGCCCTGGGTGTTGTGTGCCACCAGGCAAGTGCTGGCTGCTCTCAGCTCCATCAGGAGTGGCTCAGGCATCCCACTGGAGTTTGGGGTTCCAAGTTAAAGCTGAGCTTGGCAGTGCTACCACAGGGGCACAGTCTGTAGTGATACAGGGAAACTGGTGATCCATACCCATGGCATAAAGCAGAGAGGGGTTGGAGGTGCCTGCATGGGGAAAGGCAGCTGGCATGGGGTGACTTCAGAGAGAAAAGCAAAACTCTGATATGTTCCTGAGTGTCTGTGCACCCAGGGCTGGGCTGGGGGACTCAGAGCTGATGGGCCTTAGGGCTGCTTTAGTCCACACTCCAGCAGGGTCCCCACAGAGAGGCCCCCAAGGGAGGTGTTGTGGTGGGAAAAGCAGGATTGCAGCAGCTCTGTAGCTGGGAGCCCTCAGCACAGGGCACAGCACTGTCTGCCTGCCCCAGGGTGTCTCCTTTCCTGACAGTGTTTGAAATTCTTGCAGGGAGGATCCCACAGAGCCTCAATTTATGAAGACTGGGATCCGTTCCGGTTCCGCCACATGATCCCCTTGGAAGCGCTGCAGGTGCGGGCCCTGGCCAGTGCAGGTAATGTCCCTGGAGTTAAAAACCTGCCATCTGCCAGGCTTGCAGTGTGTGTGTGTGTGCCCTGGGCATCCCCACTGGGCATGCAGTAAATGCTTTGCACTTACATCTGAAGGTAGACGTGAATTTCTGCTTGCTTTCCCTTCAGATGCGGAGACCAATTCTGTGTGTGAGATTGTCCATGTCAAATCTGAGTCTGAGGGCAGGCCAGAAAGGACATTTCACCTCTGCTGTAGGTAAGTGGGACTCCCTGTTTTCTGTTTTCCTTCACAGCTGCATCTCTGCATCCCTGCTTGCCTGTGTCTTTCCTTTTGAGGCAATCTGGGAACTGTTAAACTGGATCCAGTATTTACCTTTCCTGCTGTGCCACTGAAGTAAATCCTGGTGCAAACAGATAAATCCCAGCTCAGCTGAAGAGCTGAACTGAAGTGAATTCAGACTTCACTGAGGGAAGGGTGAAGGGATGGGATAACATCCCCCTCAACTGGGGCTGGCCCTCAGTTTGTCACTCTGGGCACCATAAGGACAAAGGTCTGGTTGCCGCACCTCCCAGCAGTTGGGAATTCCTTTCTTAGTTAGGGAGAGTGGGGAGAGGGTGTTCAAACCTAACTTCTGGAAGGTAGAATTTGCTACAACGTCTGGAAATAATTTTATCAGCTTTGCACCTTTATGGGAAAAGCCTTATTGCAATTTTCCAATTAAACTGCAGCACTGGATCTTTATGGCAGGTGTTGTGTTCAGCTGGTTCCTTTCATGGCACCAGGTCCCAACCTCTGCACTTAAATGAACACCCATTGTTGTGATGGTTGTGGTGTTTTAGTGTTCAAGGAAGAACTTGGAACTCATGAGGATCCAACAGAGCTGGTGCCAAGCCAGTTCCTACTTCTAGGAAGAGTTGCAGGAGCTGTGCAGCTGTGGGTGTGTTTGCAGGGACAGATGGACTGAGCAGCACTGGATGTGTACTGGACACAGCCACGTGTGGGTGGCACTGCAGGGAAAGGAAACCTCCAGAGGGCAGAAAGGCTGAATGCTTTATTAATGACCTGGGTGTTGGTTTCCTTGGATGCCCACTGCACTGACCATGGATTTAGCTTTGCTTTGAAAATACTGAGTTCAGGGGAGTGTTCTCTGGGGAGGTGCCTGCCAGTCAATTTGCACTGTCTTAAATCACAGAAGTGGCCATTATTTACCTCATTTACAGGCAGCTTCTAGCAGTTCCCAAGGGGTAACTCTGCCTTTTGCATTCCCACCTCTTTTTCAGCTCTCCAGAGCACAGGAAGGACTTTCTGAAGGCGGTGCACTCCATCCTGCGGGACAAACACAGAAGACAGCTCCTTAAAACCGAAAGTTTGCCCTCCTCCCAGCAATATGTTCCCTTTGGTGGAAAAAGATTGTGTGCTCTAAAAGGTGCAAGGCCAGCCATGAACAGGGCAGGTACTGTAGGGCTACAGACTTTCAAGATCCCAGTAACCCCAGCAGCGTTGTAGGGCACACGGCGGTGTCTGTCACTTGTATATTAGGATTAGCATTCTCTCCTGTGTATGTAAAAACTGCTGGTTTTCCGTGCTTCACTTCCTTGAGAGCCTTAAATTGCCTCTATTTACCTTGCTTTGCACTCGAGGCTCAGCTTCAGAGCAGTGCTTCTGGCCTGGAAGGGAGATGGGATTCCTGGCAGTACCCATTGGCTGTGCACTTTACTCCCAGCTGGGGTTCAGCTGAACAGAGCAGAAGCTGTGTGATCCTTAAAAGCATGTACAGAATTTTGAGGTGACCTGAGCACTTTTGAACTAAAATGCACAAGGAAAAACAGCTCCCCTGAGCTTGGCTTGAAGGGGCAGCTGTGGGTGTCCTCCACCTAAGCCTTTCCAGCTCAACTGCTAAAGGGGACATCCTCCTCCTTCCCACATTTGGAGAAGTTAGCACTTGGTACTCTTATTTTTGTAATGGCCTCTCCTAAACCATGGATTTTCCTTTGCAGTTGACTTCAGGGAAAAGCAGGTTTTCATTTTCAGAACTCTAGATGCTGGAGGGAAGAAACATTTGCTTCCAACCCCAAAGTACACGGCACGGCTGCGTGTTTTGTTCTGGTCTGTTGTTTATTTCTTGTTCTGCTCAGTAGATCCAGCACTGTAGAGAGCCAGGTTTTCTGTTCCTCCTCTGACCAGGGCAGGCCAGGCCAGCACCAGCTGAGCCCAGCTTCTCACTTGGGGTGCTGCTGGAGATGCCAGGCCTCCTTTCAGATTGGCTCCATGGGGCATTTGTGTGATGAGTTCTGCAGGGATTAAAATCCCACCTTGGAGTCCAGGCCTCTCCCTAGAGATAAAATTTGCAGCTGCTGAGCCATTGTAGTTAATGCACCTTGTGAGGCTCAGGGATATTAAAATGTGACCTGAACCCCAGGGCAGAGCTGGATAAACTCATCCTGCAGTGCTGAGATGCTGTTCAGTGCAGAGGAACAAACTCCAACCTCAGAGCTCTGTGTGTGCCCCTGAAGCACCGTGGTGCCTGCAGGATTTACCCCTGCTTGGGAAGATGTTCTGACACAGAGGATGGGAATTTGCTAATTGGGCCAATTGCTGAGTAGATGGAACTTCTGACAGCTCTTCTGGGTTGGGGGATTGGTTTTGTCCTCACCCAGAAGGGAGGAAGCGAGGAAGGGAGTAGCAGAGCCTGGACAGGGAATGTAATTGCCTGCAGCATCTTCAGCACTGAGCTACCCCCTGGGAAAGCTGTAGGAAAGCTGCTCTGATCCCAAATGTCGCTCTGCAAGGTGTGAAGCTGTTGGATTTTGTGGTGGGCTGGCAGCAGGGGCTGCGAGTGAGAAGCTGAGCTGAGCAGGTGCCCTTGGTGCTGGCTGGTGCTCAGGAGGAGCAGTTGAGGGCCATGATCTGTGACACGGATAGATCCAGAGGCCGGGATCTGTGACATGGTGGATCCAGAGGTTGTGATCTGTGATATGAGGGATCCATAGGCCATGATCTGTGATATGAGGGATCCAGAGGCCATGATCTGTGGCATGGTGGATCCAGAGGCCGTGATCAGTGGCATGGTGGATCCATAGGCCGTGATCAGTGGCATGGTGGATCCAGAGGCCGTGATCAGTGGCATGGTGGATCCAGAGGCCGTGATCAGTGGCATGGTGGATCCAGAGGCCATGATCTGTGGCATGGTGGATCCATAGGCCGTGATCAGTGGCATGGTGGATCCATAGGCCATGATCTGTGGCATGGTGGATCTGAGCAGCAGGAGCTCCTCGTGCAGAGGCCTTGTGCCAAGGAGCTGAGGATCCAAGGCCACAGGGAGATGGGAGTGACTGGGCCCTGCCCGCCCCAGACAGGACTTGGCTTTAGCGCAGAGTTGTGCCGTGTGTAAAACACCTGTGGGGTTTTATCTTTGTGTGTGCAGTGTCAGCCCCCAGCAAGTCTCTGGGGAGGAGGAGGCGGCGGCTGGCCCGAAACAGGTTTACCATTGACTCGGAGGCCCTCCACGGCAGCAGCCCCGAGAAAGAGCCCGCGCAGGGAGGGGACACTGACCGCTGGGTCGAGGAGCAGTTCGACCTGGCGCAGTACGAGGAGCAGGAGGACATCAAGGAGACCGACATCCTGAGCGACGACGACGACTTCTGCGAGGCGGCGCGCGGGGCGCAGCGCGAGCTGCGGGAGCGGCTGCAGGCCACCTCGCTGCGGCCCGGCCCGGCCGGCGACGCGCACGCCGCCAGGATGGCCCAGCTGAGGAAGCAGGCGGCCCTGCCCGCCATCAACGGCGCCGCCGAGGGCCACGGCGAGGAGGTCATCTGGGTGCGGCGGGAGGACTTTGTGCCCGGCAGGAAGCTCAACACCGAGCTCTGAGGCGTCCCCGAGCCCCCCGTGACCCCGCGGGTCGCACACTTGCACACACCGCTGAGGCAGCTCAACCGGCCCCAAGCCATGCGGCCACACTCCAAACGCTCAAAAACAGGGAACGAAACGAGCTTGAGGTCCTGTCTTGCGATAACCAAGGGCTTTCACACCACTTTATTTATTCTAAAAGAATCAGGGGCTGAAATTGAGCATGGGGAGAAGGTAATCACTGGAAAACAAATGACTCTGGGTGTCTTAACCTCTGTGCAGCCAATGGGCTCCGGCAGGAGCGCGAGGACAGAGGGGTTGGTGAAAGCCGTCGGTCGTAGGCTCATCTCCTTCACGAGGAAACTGCCTTTTTAACCTGTACAGTCACAGTACTCTGACTCCCTTTCCCTCTCTAAATGTAAGAGAATATTCATGTATTTTAGGAACGTGTGAGGAAAGGTTTGGGATTTATGTCGTGTTCAGTCCTCTTGGTCTGTGGCTGGTCTAATTTAATGTCAATGTTGGAAGCTCTAGTTTTACATACTCTTGTAAAGATGCCAAACTCTCTTGGAAGAGATCCAAATTTAACACTTGAAGAGATATTTTTTTGTATTTTACCTGAGATGCAGGGGCACAAAGGGGTAAGAGATTTAGGGTAGCTCCACGTCTAGGATACGAGGCTAGCTTTTTGCAGAGGGTTAGGAACGGTGGTTTTATATTAAAATATGAACTGGAAAACTCTTATTTAGGTATAACTTTCTTCAGGAAAAGGTTTATTGTATATGTTTGAGACTGGAGTTTAGTTAGCTAATAAAAAGAATAATAAATAAAATGACATGACTGAATTGCAGTGGAGCAAAGGGATCTGTGGTTTGCCCTTGCTGGAGTCACAGATCCCTTTGCCCCACTCTCTCTGGCAGAGTTTGGGCTTGGGGGACAAGGAATTCATGGCCAAAAAACTGACCTCGCCCACTCTCCTACCGTGGGTGAAACTAGTGTATTTTAATTCCTTTATAAAAGCTTTTCCACTGCAATATAGGATGAAACAAGTTCTACACAGGTAAACTTCTTTAACATTTTAAATCTTTTATTTAAAACATCTAAAACAGGGTAAAATGTGACTAAAATCTCGTGGTTTTTAAGTAGACTTCCAAATACGAAACACAAAATAGCACTTTTTTTTGTTTTTAGGATTTATATAGCTTTCCCCATTGCAGTCTCACCTATAGGAAAAAGAAAAAAAAAAGGAAGATTATATGAAATTTTGTTTCGTTTTGTCAGTATCTATTGGTGTTTGACACATCACTAGGTACTTTGAGAACCTGAAATTTTATAATAGCCTTAGGATTATATTTTATAAAATCCACTCTGACTATATTTTAAAGCATAACAAGAATTATCCCCTCCCCCCAAAACGTCCATCACTGTCTGTGTGTCCCAGCTGGCATCCTCCCCTCCCTCCCCTGGTTTCTGGTGCACTATACTTGACTTATGGAAGCTTTCTCTAGTAACTTTTTGCTATCTCCTGGTTTCTTTTGGTAAGAGCTTTAGAAGAGTTTCTACCCCCTTTGTATGATCACATGGTTGTTTTTGTACCATCACCTGTCGGTGTCCCACGTGCTGGAGGGTTTGGCTGTCCTGGGCTGCTCCCAGAGGATGCAGTCAGCACTCAAATACTGGAAGGTTGGTACTGGGAAGGTACCGTGGCTCTTGTACATAATGTCATGACATGTCTATGTCAAAGGTTCTTATATATTTCTTTTATAAGCTGAAAGAAGGTCTATTTTTATGTTTTTAGTTCTATGAATGGAACGTTGTAAATGCCTGTCGGAAATAAAATACTGGAGGAAAAAAACCCAAAAATAACTGCAGAGAGTGGTGTGTGGAGAGGTTACAGGTGGTGGGGAGCCTGTCACAGGAGGGCTGTGAGGTGGGAAGGGTGGTACCAGGGAGGAGATCCTGCATTCCCAGCTGGTGCAGCTCGGGAAGGAGCCCTCGTGTAAGGCTCTGCTCGTGTTTTGGTGATGGGACAATTCCCATTTCCCTCATGGCATCCACAACCAGCCATTCCTGCTGCTTTTCCAGCTTGGGAAGGAGCCCTCAGGTAAGGCTCTGCTCGTGTTTTGGTGATGGAACAATTCCCATTTCCCTCATGGCATCCACAACCAGCCATTCCTGCTGCTTTTCCAGGCTGGGAAGGAGCCCTCAGGTAAGGCTCTGCTTGTGTTTTGGTGATGGGACAACTCCCATTTCCCTCATGGCATCCATACCCAGCCATTCCTCCTGCTTTTCCAGCTTGGGAAGGAGCCCTCAGGTAAGGCTCTGCTTGTGTTTTGGTGATGGGACAACTCCCATTTCCCTCATGGCATCCACAACCAGCCATTCCTGCTGCTTTTCCAGGCTGGTCACAAGGAACCTTCAAGTGAGTGTTCCAAAGAACGAGATAAAAAGCAGCAAATTCCAGAAGAATTCCAATTGCATTGGGGGAGCTCCCCAGTCTCTCAATGGCCAGTCCCTCTCCCTCTGGGGTGCTGGGTTTGGCCCAAATTTGGGAATGTGGTGTGGGTTGGTGTTGGCACAGCAGTGGGAGAGCACGGGCACCCATGGGCAGCACTCTCTGGGGGATGACAAAAGTGACACGAGGGAAATGGCATTGAAACGGGCTGGGGTGTGTGCAGCACTTGCTACAGCGTGCCTTGCAGCAATGCAGTGCTTGCTGCTTCAGGCAGGATTA
Organism: Molothrus ater; assembly: GCF_012460135.2. Classification (NCBI taxonomy): domain Eukaryota; kingdom Metazoa; phylum Chordata; class Aves; order Passeriformes; family Icteridae; genus Molothrus; species Molothrus ater. The sequence continues at coordinate 115,752,526 of NC_050479.2, forward strand.
TTTTGGCTTGTGAGGCTGCCAGGCCGATCCAAACTCCTCAGGAAGTCGGGGAAGTGGTGAGAATAAAGAGTGAGGGCCTTGAGAAGAAAGCAGCACACGAGTGGTGACAAGCGACACGGGTATGCCAGCTCCACAGCTGGAATGCTTTGGCTTTGAAGCTCCGTGCTTTAGCCACCAGCCAGAGACAGAGGAGCACAGAGGGGAGGGGAAATCCTCCTGCAGTTCCCCGTGCAGTTTGGAGAGGTGAGCAGCAGTACCTTGTTTGTGGGCCAGGCCAGACCTGGGTGTCCCCTGTGGCAGAGAGCTGTGCCAGATGCCAGCTGGCAGGGTCAGGTAATTGATGACCCCTCTGCCATCACACCTTGGTCCAACAGCCAAGTGATTGCTTCTGGGGAAAACACTGCTTGAAACAAAACAGCTAACTCAAGGAACAATTAGAAATATCATGCTGAAAAATAAAGAGGGCTTGAAATTAATTAATGTTGCAGGAAACAGATCAAAGGCAGAAACTGGGATCCATAAAGCTGCAGAGGGGTGTGAATGGAATATTAAATAATGTTCTAGGCTGCCCATGGATGGAGGCCAGGCTCTGAATCAACTTGGGGTGCTCAGAGTGTGGCATTTTGCCCGTGGGCATGATGCTGGGGAGATGGAGGGAGCCCCAGAGAGGGACACAGGCTGCTCTGGACCAGCTGTGCCCAGGGCCCAGGAGCCTCTGGCGCTGCATTTTGAACCCAACTGCCCAGCCCCGGTTCCAGCAGCTTTTTCCTTCAGTTCCTGGACAAAAGCCTGGCTCTGCTGCCCTCTGGGTTGGTCCAGCAGGAATCGTTGCTCCTCAGGTTTCCTCTGTAGGAGCCTGGAGGCTCCTCTGGCTGCACGGGTCGGGGTTTGGGGTTAGGATTAGGGTCAGGCAGCCCTGTGTGCTCCCCCCAGACATGCTAAGGCTTTTCCTCAGTCACTTCCAGGACCAGAGTGACCACTCCCATGGCCACTACCAGGACAGGAGTGACCGGTCCCAGGACCACTGCCAGGACCAGAGTGACCATTTCCATGTTCACTACCAGGACCAGAGTGACCATTGCCACCCGGTGCCGATGCTCTCCCTCTCTCTCTCCCGGGTAAATCCTGGATTCGGTGCCGATGCTCTCCCTCTCTCTCTCCCAGATAAATCCTGGATTCGGTGCCGATGCTCTCCCTCTCTCTCCCGGGTAAATCCTGGATTCGGTGCCGATGCTCTCCCTCTCTCTCTCCCAGATAAATCCTGGATTCGGTGCCGATGCTCTCCCTCTCTCTCTCCCGGGTAAATCCTGGATTCGGTGCCGATGCTCTCCCTCTCTCTCTCCCGGGTAAATCCTGGATTCGGTGCCGATGCTCTCCCTCTCTCTCTCCCGGGTAAATCCTGGATTCGGTGCCGATGCTCTCCCTCTCTCTCTCCCAGGTAAATCCTGGATTCGGTGCCGATGCTCTCCCTCTCTCTCTCCCGGGTAAATCCTGGATTCGGTGCCGATGCTCTCCCTCTCTCTCTCCCAGGTAAATCCTGGATTCCCGCTCCGTTCCAGCCGCGGCCGGCGGGTGTCCCCCTTGTCCCGCGAATCCCGCCCGGCTCCTGGGAAATCCCAGGGCTTTCCACTCCTAACCAGACCCAGGAATAGCAGAGGACTGCCAGGCAGTGGGCAGCGGCATCCCCGCTCTGCTGGCGCTGCAGAACCGTCCCCTGCCATCCCTCGGGGGGCTTTGTGCCTCTTTCCATTAGGGAAAGTCACTTCCAGGGATGGGTTCGGCTTCTCCTCCTCTCAGCAGAGATTAAACCCCTCTAATGAACTCCTCGAGGGGCTTTAGGGAGCCCGGGAGCTCTGTGGTTGTCTCGGGGTGGTGAGGATGGGAATGAGCTCAGTGCTGGAGGGGGCAGAGGGATGTGGAGCAGAGCTGGGGTGGAAATGCACTTGAAGAGAATCTGCTCTGTTCCCAGGTAACTCCAGGAGAGCACTAAAAAAGCCCTTCAGATCTCCAGTATGAAATTAAAAACTCGAGCAGAGGGAGAGCATCAGCTCTCTTTGAGGTCACTGCAATACCAGACTATTAGCTGAATTATTTCCAGGAAAAGGAGATTAAAAGAAAGTTACTTGATAAGGAAATCCAATCCTCTGCCCCCTCTAACCCTCAGGAGACATGAGAAAATGAGCAGCTGCTAATGAAGAGATTGGAAAATTACTCTTCTTTGCCTGTCTCCTGTGTAAAAGAACAGAGAAAGAGCTGTTGTTAAAGGTAAAATAAAACAGCAGTTTTATTCAGTTGTGGGAGAGTTAGGGCTGTTTTATTTAGGATATTTAGCTGCCAGACATCCTCCTGGTACCCATAACAGCAGTTACACCTGGAGTGTGGAGCAGATCTTTTTGGGAAGCACTGTACACCAATCAAACTCTCTTGGATTCCTGCTCTCTGGTCCTGAAGGCAAGGAAATCAAAAAGAGCTGAGGAAGGGCTGTCCCCACATTTAACTCTGTTGCTTTTACAGGAGGCAAAGGGCTTTTCTCTGCCTCACAGGGAGCTGGGGGTGTCTGGAGGTGGCAGTGACAGCTCCACCAAGCTGAGGCTGCACCACTCACCTGGGGTGCCTGGTTTGGACAGAGCATTTTATTCCCAGGATTTCTCCAGCACTGTCCAGGCTATTGACTGAACGTCCTGGGGACCTTGTTAGCACAGCACACAGAAACGCTGAGAGGTGCAGGTACACAGCCCAGGGCTCAGCACAGGCTGGCAAAACCCACCAGAACCATTTCTGCTGCTGGCTCTCTTGTTCTGGGGACGGCAGAAGGGCCCTGCCAGGAGCTGCAGGGGATTTAAGGGGATGGGGAGGGTTGGCATCGGTTCCTGTGAAAACTGCTGTCTGAATTGATCCTGCTGGAAGGAGAGGCTGCTCACCTCTGTGGCACTGGCATGTGCAGGTCCCTTCAATGCAGAGGGCAAACAGCATCCTTTCTCCTCTAAAGACAAAACACAGAAAGAGATGTAGTTGGTGTGAGATACATTCCAACAAATACTCATTTTCTGCAGCATGGTAGGGGATTTTTTTTTTTTTTGGCTTGGCACTTGGGGAAATCACTGATTTCACTGCCACCAATACGTGTGTAGGCGGTTCCACATCCATGCTCATGGTGGCACCCTGGCTCTGTGAGCTGCAGAGGCACAGGAGCAGAGGAGGAGAATCCTCCTCATCCCCAGGAACAGAGGAGGAGAATCCCTGATCCATAAGAACAGAGGAGAATCCCCCTGATCCCCAGGAATAGAGGAGGAGAATCCCCTGATCCACAAGAACAGAGGAGAATCCCCCTGATCCCCAGGAATAGAGGAGGAGAATCCCCTGATCCCCAAGAACAGAGGAGAACCCCCTGATCCCCAGGAACAGAAGAGGATTCTCCCCCTCACCTGTGGGAGCTGCTCTGGATTTTTGGCCCTTTTACCCTTTTCCCCTGGGCTTTGATCCACCTCTGAGCAGCAGAATGAATTTCTCAAGGTGTGATCTGCTCTGCCACCTCTGGAGCCCCGAGCTGACACAACAGCTCTGAACTGGAAATGAGGGAGCTTTGGAATAATTGGAGGTAATGGGTTTAATTGCCTTTTAAAAAATGTTGCTTTAATTAATCACAAGCAATGCATGTACAAATTATAAATTGTGTGTTATTCTCAGCAAAGTTGTCGTAAGATGCTTTAGTGGGAACACTAAAGCTGGGCAGAATGACTGAAATTTTAACTTTTGATTAACTCTGATGTGCTCCAGTGACCAAAGCCTGGGAGGAGAAGATGGATTGGACACCTGGAACACAGAATTTACAGGCCACAGAGACACTTTGCAGGAAGCAGAAGGTAAAGAAGATGCTAAAAAAGACTCACTATGTCTTGGAAAGGAAAACTACATTTGGAGGAAAAAGATACTAAAAATACAGACTGATTAGCATGGGGAGTGAGAAACAATAACCAATAGAGGAGAGAATACTGATTAATGAGGGAGAATGATGTCATTTAGAACCAATGAACACGAATTTCTTCTTTTTTTGCTGAAAATGTATGAATTGGTGGGGGAGGTTGTGTGGCAGCATCCGTGTGGAGGCCGGAATTTTGTCAGCCACATCCAGAAACCCTGGCCAGGAATGAAGTGATGCCAAAGGGGGGGTTTGAAGAGGATTTGGTACCGTGGGAGGGTTGAGCCAACCACTCCAAACCTGCCACAGCACATATATTTATAGGGACATGGGGAATGAGGGAGCCTTGGCTGTGGGGCTGAAGCTGCCCAGAGAGGGGCAGAACCATCCACCAGGAGCTGAGATTTGGATTTGCAGAGAATTCCCCAAGTCTGAGAGTTCAGCAAAAGCTGGTAGGCCAAGAAACACTTATAATTAGGAAATAATTGGGGTTTGATGGGGAAGGTGTGAATTACAGCATCTCTATTGTCTCAGCCTTCTCATGACGCTGAAAATGGAACCAAAGTCTTTAAACCACCTCTCAGTTGCCCCATCCCTGGGTCAGAGAAGGGCATAATCCAACAAAAACATGGGAACTGCTCCTGCAGCATCCCAGGGAAAGCTCCTTGTGTGGCCACAGCACAGCCCGGACACAGCAGCACCAGGGGGGAAAATGGCTCAGAAAGGTTCTGTCAGAAATGAAAGAAACAGCTGGATGTTCCCTAACCACTGCAGCCACAAATGGAAGAAAAATTGAATTGAAGACTGATCAGGAGCCTATTGATGGCCTCACAAGTCATCATCATTGCAGCTGCATTGCCTGGAGCTGCACTGCTGCCCCCAGGGCAGGGCAAACCTGGCTGGGAAAGAGGCCTGGAGGAGGCAGGATGAGGGAGAGTTGGACAGTTTTCCTTGGATGGTTACTGTAAGCACCTTTTTAATTCCTGGGGGGTTTTTTTGTGGGTTTGTTTTTTTTTTGTTTGGATTTTTTTTGTGTGTGTGTGTGTGTTGGTGGGGGTTTTTTTGGTTTTTTTTTTTTGTTTGTTTGTTTGTTTTTCTTTTTTTGTTTGTTTGTTTTTTGGTGGTTTTTGTTATTGTTTTTGGTGGGTTTTTGGGGTTTTTTTGTTGGTTTTTTTTTTTGGTTTTGTTTTTTTGGGTTCGGGGGTTTTTATTGTTGTTTGTTTGTTTGGGGGGTTTTTTTGTTTTGTTTTTGTGGGGTTTTTTTTTTAGTTTTGGGTTTTTTTTTTTTTTCCCTTTTGAAACGAACCTCCTAGTTCTGCTCTCCCATGTTTCTGCACTCCACCACCTTGTGTCTCCCTCAAGAGGGATCTTCTTTGTGCCCACCGTGAGGAGGGAGGCGCTGCTGTGGTCCCTCCCAGATGGACCCTGGAGGGAAGGGAGCCCAGCCCAGCCCTCACTGGCACCCCAGGGGTTGGGCTCAGCCCTGCTGAACCTCGGACCCCATCAATCTCAGCCCGGCAAGGTTTGCGTTCAGCACAATCCAGCTCTGACCCCCGTGCACAGGCGGTGCTGTGGCACAGAGGGGCAGCTTTAGGGCAGCCTTTCCTCTCCTCAGGGGAAAATTAATCCACAAACACCAGAGGTTTATGTCCCAAAAGGAGCCACAGGAGTCCTTTTTCTTTATTCCAATAAAGGGAGAGGCCATGGGGCATTCCCCTGGGATCTCTCACATTTTTGGAGGACTCAGCCTCCTTTTTATCCCAATTTCCCAGCCACATTTCCCTTCTCTCTTTCCTCTTTGGCTGAGGGACTTGAGAGGTTCAGACTTCCCAGAATGCCTGATCCCAAAGATTCCCCTCTAATGTATAACCCTCCCTTTTCATTTTTAATTCTTATTGAATTTAGGGGTTTTTCTTCCCCATTGTTTCTTTCATCTCTCAATGTCCAATTTCGTTTATCAGCAAACCCAAAGTTTATTTGTAAAAGCAAATATCTATTTCCATCCATCAATCAGTGGAACCCTTCCCATTGTTTCTTTCACCTCCCAGTGCTGGTTTCACCTCCCAGCAGCCCCACAGCTTGTCTGGAAAGACAAATCTGCTATTCCTGTCATACCCTTTCCTTTCTGAGCTGCGAAGATATCCAGAGAGGCAAGTGGTGGTCCAGGGGGCAGAGGAGCCTCCCAGCATCCTCAGAAAGAGTTGTGCCTGCTCAGGAGGCCCAGGGAGGGGCTGCAGCTCTGCCTGTGCCCCTCAGCAGGGCCCTGTGTCCCCCCACAAAACGCTGATGAAATGGGATTTTTGACAAGAAGGGTTTTCCTTGGCGCAACCCACGGCGGCATCAGAGGCTCCGAACTAATTTGCTTTTTTGTCAACTAGATGAAGACATTAAGTTAATGCCTTTTGTTCCCCGGCAGGGTGTTTGAGGCAGTGAACAGGCTTCCTTGTGTTGACACAATGGATTTATTGTTTCAGCAAAATGCCTGTGTGTTTTCACGCAGGGCATGAGGGACTTGACAGAACCAATTCTGGTACCCGGGGGCTCCTATGAAGCTGAATTATCAGCCTGGTAAAGTGCCACTGGTGTCAAAGGCAGCCTGCAGGGAGGCCCGGGGCCTGTGAGGCTCAGGAGCAGTGCACAAAGAATTGTGCACATTGATTTTAGGGGCTGCTGCTGCAGAGGCGAGGATTCCCCTGCAGGGCAGGTTTGTTTTCATTTACTGGAGCCAGAAATGGCCCAGGTGTGCTAAACATTCCCCATTCCCAGGGATTTGGGGCTCACACCTGGCCAGTTCCTTGAAGCCTGGAGCAGAGGCTGGACACAGTTAAAGAATAAAGCAGGGATTTATTGAAATGGCTTCAAAGGATCCACCTTGGGCGGCACAAGAGCCCAGCCAGCTGGACCCAAAATGGTCACAAAATGGATGATTGGTCCCAAGTTTTCACCCTTTTATCAGTTTTGGTCCATTTCCCTACTGGGGTTCATTGTCCAATTCCAGCTCCGGGTTCTGCAGTCCCATCCTCCCAGCCTGCTCTCCTCAATTTGCCATTTTTTTACCCTTTTTGGGCTGAAGCTGCAGCGGTGTCCTTGGTTCTGGGGCTGGAAAAGGATTGTTTGGTGTGACTGAGCTGTGAGGAGAGCTGGCCAATGCTTTACATGGAGCTCAGAGTTATATATTAATGCAGAACCTGGAAAACATGAAAGCTGAAACTTTCTGAGCAGATAAAACTAAACTGAGCAGCTGCAGGGGGGTCCCTCGGACCCCTGACTTGTCTAAGTCTTAAACTCTCTTAAACTAAAACATTTTTTAAAAAAATCCTTCCAGAATTCCTGAAATCCAGACAGGTTTCACTCTCTGCTGCCAAAAGGTGACTCATTAAAGGTTCTTTTCCCATGTGCCTGCAGAAACAATTTGGTGGCTTCTGAGAGGTGTAGGGTCACTGGAATAATGGGTTTCTCTCTTAATAATGGGATCCTGATTGCACATGATGGCCTCTTTTCTTAACCTTAATGAAGTTGCTCTGTGCATTTGGCAGGAATTATTGATTTGATGGAGATCCTCACAAATTCCCAAAGCCTGACTCTCCTGGCTCCTGCTCCCAGTGAATGGATGGACTGAAATGAATTCCCAGCAGGATCTCTAGAGGCCAAGTTCTGCTCAGACAGAGCACAGTGCAGTCCCCTGGATCCACTGGAGCCCTCTCCAGCCCCAGTTTTGGAGACAATTTTCCCCTGGAAACACCATTTAGAGTGAGGAGGACGCTCTTGAATGTGGCACCTCCCAGAGCCCGACCTTCACCAGCGGGGCTGAGGAGCAGAGGGCAAAGCCCAGCACGGACAAGAGGAGGCTGCTGTGGGGGCAGCAGACCTGTGAGTAGAGAAAAATCCATCTCCCAGTCCCACTGCCCTTCCTGGGGGGCTCTGCAGGTCCCCCATGGGCATGGGGGGCACAAGGGGGAAGGACCTGGGGCTGTGGGGCACAAGGGGAGGCAGCTGTGGGAGGAAGAAGAGAGAAAAGGGGAACAAGAATAAAAGGGAGCAAGGAGAGAGAAAAGGGAGGAAGAAGTGGAGCTGTTTCAGAATCAGGATCACAGAATCACTGATTTTGGAAAAGCCCATGGAGTCCCAGCCGTGCCCAGTGCCCACCCTGTCCCCAGACCAGAGCTCTGGGTGCCACCTCCAGGAATTCCTTGGGACAGCTCCAGGGATGGGAGCAGGGACCAGACTTTGGGAGCTGGCTTAGGGAAGGAAAGGTGGCTGACAAAACACGTCCCACACACCCTTCCTAAAATTTTTTCCTCTAAACTGACTGAAACTTCCCAAGCGAACTTCCTAAAAAGGTTTCTCCCTTTCTCTGGAGAAATGTCCCAAGCAGGGTGCAGAGAGGAAGGTCCCAGAAATTCCCACAGGGAGGGGGTGCTGGAATCTGAAATGCAGGGAATTCTCAGGACTTTGGGCCTGTGAGCCAAGAATTAAACCCAGGATTTGGACTGAGCCATTGGCAAAGGCTCCCAAACTGAGGTGCTAAAAGTGAGAATGTGGATTTAGGGTTTAAAGCAGACACGTGTTAAACTAAGTAAAGTTTAGAGTTTTAGAGTTTAAAATATAGAAAAACAGAAGTAATTACAGAGGTAAACAAGGAGTTTAGAATGAAGTGCTGTAGGTTTTTGTGTCATAACATGATTGGCTAAGAAAGCTCACGCTGCAGGTACTTTTAAAATATCCCATTGTTGTTTTTTTCTGTCAAAAATATCAGTCTCTGTATCAAAGTCCTTCTGGTTCTGCAGGTTAAAATATCCCATTAAAAGTAAGGTCTGAAGAGTCACTAAGAGTGAAAATCCTCTGTGGAGCCCGTGGACAACATCCCTCTCTGGCCATCAGTGTTGCCACTCCTGCTTTTAGAAGGAACTTGGAAAGAACAACAAAAAAACTCAGGGAATCCTTTTCAGGTGAGTTGGAAACAACAATAAATGGAGCCATGGGCAGTGCTAGAACTGTGAGGTTAAAATCTCCAGCACCTGCTGGAACTGGGGCACTCAGCCTGGAGTGGCTCACGGGGAATTATGGTTTATAATATTCTCCTGCACGCTCAGAGCGTGCGGAAAAGCGGATTTTGGGGCGGCAAATTCCCTCCAACCTGGCAATGTCACAGCCTTGCAAAGCCAAAGCAGATTTGCCTGCATCACATAAAAACTATTAAATTAATCCTGAGCCAAAACCTAAGCCTCTCTGTGGATGGCTAATGGAGCTCTGCCGTGGGCTGCCATGTAATCAATACGACAAAGGTGTTTGCTGTATTGATTACAGCAGCAGGAGCTGTAATTCCTGTCATTCCTGTCATTCCTGTGCCATACATGCATGTATCTGTATAGAGACAGAACTTTAAACCAGCAAATGTAAAAATTCTAAATTGAAAAAAAAATAGAGAAAAAAATTTTTAAAAAAGAAATAATTTAGAATTTTAAAATTCTAAATTCAGAATCAGCAGCCAGCTCCTTTGCTGTTTCCTCATGCAGCCCTGCCAGTGATCTGCTGTGAGGGCTGCCTTGGACTCTCTCCATCCCTCCTATAGCACTCCTGGAATGTAATCCCCCAAAAAAAAAAACAAAAGGGAAAAAAGGGCAAATTTCCTTACCCTTGCCATTTGAGGTGGGGGAAGACTTTTTTCCTTACAGCAGGAACTCAAACTGACACCACTGCCTGTTTGCAACTCTTATTTTTTAACCTCTTTTCAGGCTGCCTGTGCTCTTAACTATTATTATTATTATTATTATTATTATTATTATTATTATTATTATTATTATTATTATTATTATTATTATTATTATTATTATTATTATTATTATTATTATTATTAATAATAATAATAATAATAATAATAATAATAATAATAATAATAATAATAATAATAATAATAATAATAGCAGCATGGGCAGCCATCGAATATATTCTATATATTACATATATGTATAATATACAATATAATAATTAAAAATTATTATCATTGTTATAATTATTATAATTATTATCATTAAATATATAATATAGAATATTATATAAAATAATAATATAATAACAACAACAACAATAACAATAATAGCAGCACAGGCAGCCATCGAATATATTCTATATATTATATATTTATAATATACAATATAATAATAAAATTATTATTATTATTATTATTATTATTATTATTATTATTATTATTATTATTATTATTATTATTATTATTATTATTATTATTATTATTATTATTCATACTGTGTATTTTTCTCCCACCTTTCCACACTTGTGGTTTGGTTTGCTGCTTGGTCCCCTCTGGTCCAGGCACATCCTATTAAGGGAGCATTATCCCAGCCCGTGCTTACTTTGGGATTTGTCTGAAGTCAAACCCTGTTCAGTGATGGTGCTGCATTATTAACAGGCCATATGGGCATCAGGCTTGGGACAGAGGAGCTTAACAAGGGCACAGGAAAACAATCTTCCAGATCCTTCCTTCTCCTAATGCATAATCCTGAGGGCAGGAAAGGGATCAAACACTGAAATACCCTGCTGGAGGGCTGGGAGGGACAGGATGCAGATGGGAACTGCTCTGGATCTGCCCTAAGGAAAGGAAAGTTCAGAGTTTAGGATTTGGAAAAAATAAAAGCAGTTCCAAAGGTAAACAAGGAATTTAGAATGCAGCACTGTGGGCTTGTGAGTCACAACATGATTGGCTAAGAAAACTCTCACTGCAGGTGCTTTTAAAATATCCCATTGTTGGGTTTTTGCCAAAAATATCAGTCTCTGTATCAAAACCCTTTAAACTGCACTTGCTTCAAGCCAGAATAATTCTGAATTGTTCTCAGGCCTGAGATAAGCACAGAAAAGCATTTTCCCTGCTTTTTCTGTCGGGTTCATTCACTTGCTGCAAAAACTGGGTGCAGCTTTGGGCAGCACAGCGTAAGAAGAACAAAAAGCTGTTGGAGAGCATCCCAAAAAGCTGTTTGAGAGCATCCAATGGAGGGAATGGGCACAAGCTGGGCCCCAGCACTTGTGGGCTCTGGGGTTTAAAACCCTGGGACCCAAATTCCTTAGGAGCCCTGGCAGAAGCTGCAGTGGAAGAAGCTCTGAGGTTCTGAGCCAGCTGCTTTTGTGTGTGGGGGACAGCTGGGGGCACTGGGAGGGCATTGCTTGTTTCGGTTTTTGTTTCGTTTTGCTTTACTTGTTTCAGTTTTTGTTAGTTTTGTCTTGCTTCTTTCAGTTTTTTGTTAGTTTTGTTTTGCTTGTTTCAGTTTTAGTTTTGTTCTGCTTCTTTCAGGTTTTTGTTAGTTTTGCTTTGCTTTTTTTCAGTTTTTGGTCTGCTTTGCTTGTTTCAGTTTTTTGTTAGTTTTGTTTTCATTGTTTCAGTTTCTGTTCATTTTGTTTTGCTTGTTTCGGTTTTTATTAGTTTTGTTTTGCTTCCTTCAGGTTTTGTTTCGTTTTGCCTGTTTCAGTTTTGTGTTTTGTTTTGCTTTTTTGTTTTTGTTTGTTTTGTTTTCTTGTTTCAGTTTTTGCTCGTTCTTCTTTGCTTGTTTCAGTTTCCGTCGGTTTCGTTCTGCTTGTTTCAGTTTCCTGTTTGTTTCCGTGGTGTTTTCAGTGGTTTGTTTGCTGTTTTTCACCGTTGCAGGCACAGAGGCTGCCCCGTGTGTGCCTCCCCCTGCCCGCCCCATCCCTGGGGGACCTTAGGGAGGAATTTTGGGGTGACCCTGTCACCCTCCCGCAGGACTGAGCCCCCAGCACACGGACAGGCCGTTCCTGCTTGTTGGCACTGCCCGGGCGAGGGGAGGGCTCAGCTTTTGGGCTGGTGGCACCCCTCGGTGGGGAGAAGCACGGTGACTCAGTCCCGGGTGTGTTCTGGCTGCCTTGGTGGCATTTTAATGCCTGGTTTGTGTTCCCCTGCCCCGCCTGAACAGCCTCACCCCAGGCTGGCTGGCTGCAGGAAAGCAGAATTAAGAGTGAAAAAGGGTTGGAAATGGGCTGTGCTTCCCTGGAGGGGGAGATGTGGGGCTTTCCCTCGGCCCGGCCTCTTTGCTGCAGTGAATTTGTGGCGAGGAGCGGCTGAGAGCTGCTGTTAGCAGAGGAGGGAAGCAAACACCTGGCACCTCCTGTTCCTGTGCCTGGGACGTGCCAGCAGCAAGCACTGCAGCTGTTTGCTGGGCTGGCTGCTCCCTGCAGCCCAGCAGGGTGTGCCGGGCTTCTGGGGGCGATAATCAGGCACTGAGCACATCCAGCACGCTCCATCCCTGCTTCCTGGGCCTCCATCCCTCCTTCCTGGGCCTCCATCCCTCCTTCCTGGGCCTCCATCCCTCCTTCCTGGGCCTCCATCCCTGCTTCCTGGGCCTCCATCCCTGCTTCCTGGGGCTCCATCCCTGCTTCCTGGGCCTCCATCCCTGCTTCCTGGGCCTCCATCCCTGCTTCCTGGGGCTCCATCCCTGCTTCCTGGGGCTCCATCCCTCCTTCCTGGGGCTCCATCCCTGCTTCCTGGGCCTCCATCCCTGCTTCCTGGGGCTCCATCCCTCCTTCCTGGGGCTCCATCCCTCCTTCCTGGGCCTCCATCCCTCCTTGCTGGGCCTCCATCCCTCCTTCCTGGGCCTCCATCCTTCCTTGCTGGGGCTCCATCCCTGCTTCCTGGGCCTCCATCCCTCCTTGCTGGGGCTCCATCCCTCCTTCCTGAGCCTCCATCCCTGCTTCCTGGGCCTCCAGGAGAACATCCTGGGCCTCCAGCCCCTTTCCTCCATCCCAGGCTGCTCCAAGCTGGCCTAGGAAATTTCCAGGGATGCCAGGGGCAGCCACAGCTGCTCTGGACACCCTGTGCCAGGGCCTCGGCACCCTCACAGGGAATTCCTTCCCAAAATCCCACCCAAACCCCCTCTCTTTCCTTTTGCAGCCATTCCCACTCCTGCAAACAGCCTCTCTCCATTTTTCTTGTAGGTCCTGAAATCCTGGTTACCTTTCTGAGGAATTCATGATTGCCTGCACGTTCCACGTTCTGTGGTGTTTTGGGACAATGGGAATTAACATTCATCAGCAGTCTGACATGGGAATTTGTAACAACCTCCAAAAAAAAAAAAAAAAAAGGCTTGTTGGAGATGTGTGATGATAATGTTCTTGCACAGCTGCTTTTGAGAGGGGGGAATACTTTGGCAGCACTGGAGCTGCTGGTGCCTCTGCAGTTGGTGGTGAAATGATGGAGGGGATGCTCCCTCCGAGCTGGAGAGAGCCTGGAGCCTGCTGGGCTGCACTGGGGTAAATTGTGTCATTGCACTGCACTGCCTCCATCAAAAAAGGGATCATTTGGTTTTTCTTAAACCTCTAGGAAAAGGAATTCATGCTAAAATGGCCTTATCTTTTATTTTTTCCCCCTCTACCTATAATGTTGGATCCTATGTGATAATTCATCCACAGAAACAATTTCCCTCCCCCCCCTACTCCTAATGGGAAATTTCTGCAGACAGAAAATCCTTAAATGTGAAAAGGCCAGAGGCTGGTACAAGCTAAACAGAGGAAGATTAAGATCAAATACAAACCCGTGGTGTAACAAGAGGCAACAGAGCCTCAGAACAAAATATTTAGATAAGGATTATGTGGGACACTGCAGGGGAGGGAAGAGAAGGGGCTGGAAGCTGAGGGCTCTGCTTTTCCTCCCCACATTCTTCATCCTCTCCATCCCTCTCCAGCCTCTCCCTTGGGCTGTTGTCCTTGGAGCCACTCAAGAAGTTGTCACTGAGCAAGGACACTGCTGCAGGAGCCACCATGGAAAGGAACCTGACCTGGCTGGTTTGGCAGAAGAACAATTCCCTGGCCCTGCCTTCCTGCAGAGGGGCAATTTTGGGGTAATGACACCTGTGTCACAAATCTATTGATATAGATATACAATTTAAAATTTTTATTTTTATTCTTATTTATATATATATATTAACATATATAAATATTATATTTATTAAAATATTAAATAAAATTTATTATAAATAAATTTTTAAAAATATATAAATATATATTTATATATATTTATATATATCTTTAGATATATAATAGATAATTATCTATTATCTATTATATATAATTAGATTTTATAAATATAATATAATATAATATAATATAATATAATATAATATAATATAATATAATATAATATAATATAATATAATATAATATAATATAATATAATATAATATAATATAATATATAGAAGATATATTATATATTATATATTTTATTTTTTATACATTATGCCTAAAATATCCACTATACCTATCAATATATAGAAAAATATTTTAATATATTTATATATTACATATTTATATGCATGTTTTATAGAATAAAATAGAACAAATTATTTTATTATATAAATGTAGAAATGCAAAATCAAGGCAGATGAGAGTTGCCATGGGTGTGAACTTGTTTCCCATTTAATCTTTCATTTCATGATAGGAGCCAACACTATTGATTTTTCCTAAGGCATTTGACCAAAAGGGAATTATTATTTTTTTAATCTGCGGAGGAAAGTGATTTTTATTTAAACAATTGCAGTGGGGTTTGTTGGCACTACCAGAAGAGGTGACCTTGCTGTTGTTGTTATTTGACAGCAAAGTGCTTGAGGAGCCTTTCAGGGCAGAGGGGCTGCTCTGTGCTACACCACCCAAAAGGGGGTTCCTCCCTCAGCATCCCTTCTAAACCCACCTTTATGCACTGGGAGCCATTCCCTGTGTGCTGTCCCTCCATCCCTTGTCCCCAGTCCCTCTGCAGCTCTCCTGGAGCCCCTTCAGGCCCTGCAAGGGCTCTGAGCTCTCCCTGGAGCCTTCTCCTCTCCAGGGGAGTGTCACTGGCATATTCTCTGAAAAATCCCTTCCCCAGGATTTCTTCTCCTGGGAGAGAAATCCTCTTCATTTTCCTCAGAGAAAAATGAAAACAATGATTTTTCTCATTTGCTTCTCCCGTGTTTTGCTGCTTTGGAATGAGGTTGGGGATTGTTTATCCAACATGTGAACTGTTTGTCCTTAATGACCAATCTCCATCAGGCTGTGTCGGACTCTGAGGAGGCAGTCATGAGATTTTCATTATTGCCTTTTAGCCTTCTGCAAAGTATCCTTTCTCTATTCTTTAGTCTAGTTTAGCACAGCATTCTTTAATATAATACAAGTGCATACAATAATGAATTAGCCTTCTAAGAGCATGGAGTCACATTCATCTTTCCTCCCCAGGACAGGGCACCCTGAAGACAGCACAGGTGAGCTCTCCCAGCCTGGCTCCAGCCCTGGAGCCTCCTCTGGGCTCTCTCCAGGTGCTGCTGCTGCTGCTGTGTCCCCAGGACTGCAGGTGGGGTCTCACCTGGGCCCTCCATCCATCCATTCTCTGCCCTGCCTGCATTTTCCCAGGCAAACAGGTAAATGTGAAGTTTTGCTCCAATTCCCACCTGAGAAATCCGAGGGCAGTCACTGGGGGAGGCTGGAGCCCAGCCCTGGGGTAAAACCAAGCTGGTGGTTTTTCGTCTTTAATGAAGATAAGTGCTGGAAGTGCTGCCAGCCAGCCCTCCACCGCAGCAGGAATGGCAGGAATGCTGCACACAAAAGCCTGGGGACCTGTGAGAAGAGAAAATGAAAGGTGACATGGTTGTGGTGTAACCTCCAGTGGGCTGGAGCCACAAATGATAGGGTTTGTGCAGAGAAGGGAAACTTTTAATCAAATCAGCTCGGGCAACATCCATCTGAGGGCTCAGCTCCCTCTGAGCCGGGGAAAGCTGAGCCTCTGAAGCTCTTTGGCCACTACAGAAACCCCATTTTGGAGCTGTGTCCCTGTTCCAAGCCTGGAAAGGGTTTCAGGCCCATATTTTTAGGACTTTTTTAGGTGCAAATACCGAGAATAAAAGTGCCTGCAGCTCTCACCCTCTCTGGAGAGGAGCAAGGGGAGGAGGGCAGAGCTCCAAGCAGGAAAACACCCAGGGTGCACAGAAAAGTTGGAAACTGACTTCAGGGGTATTAATTCCTTACCATAGTGGGAATGGGGAAAAAAGGAAAGGTGAAATTATGCCTGCACATATTTGTTTCCTGCCACACCAGTAGGATCCTGTGGCTGATAGTGAGCTGTGATTAGCTGCTCACAGGCATTTTGATATTTCCCCATGATGAAATGACATGTCTGAATGCAGAGAAGAACAACTAATGAGATTCCTGCCTTGCCCCTTTCCTGTGTTTTAATTATAAACAAGCAGATGCAATTCATAGCATCAAATAAGATTTCCCCACATTTCCTTTCAAAAGTGGTTTTGAGCAAGATAAGGCACTTTAATTTAATCCTTCCAAGAATGCACAAACACTGAATCCCTGATGCAGACACAATCTGACCGCGAATTTCTGTGGAAGCTTAATGCTTTTGTAAATTAATCAATAACATGGTTAAATGATATTTGCTCAGCTAATTATTTTCCGTGTCCCGTAAATTGGAGCTGCATCGGTCCCAGGGAGAAACCAGCCCTGCTGTTTGTGCCCCGCTGGTGTTTACCTGCTGATGCATTATTGAAGTGTGTGTTTGTTTGTTCTGCTGGCCTGGGAGCTTTTCCTTTGCTGCTTGACTGGCAGCCAGGGGGCTGCAATGATAATTCCATTTTTTTTTCCTGCGTTGACTCTGCCAAATCCATTCCAGCAGGGAAAAGCTGTGCATTTCCAGGCTCTCCCCCAAACCCTCCTTGGGGGAAGCAGAATTTCACCCTCTGGGAAGCCCTGGGGACATTTTTGATGCTGGGGATGGGCCTGGACTGGGTTCCCAGGGATTTTGAAGGGCGCAGCTCCCAGCGTGGGGGTGGATGAGATGATGTTCAGGGGCTCCTTCTGACCTGAATTCCTCTGTGATTCCGGGAATTTGGTTATCCAGGAGAGTTCCCCACTCGGTTTTCCTGAAGCCCTGTGCCCAGGCACCCAGCAGTGACTGCTGCAGAAAACCCAAAGGGACAAGCCAGGGCTCCAGGGGCCAGAAGCAGCAGGAGAGGCCCCCTGCCTTCCCATTTTCCCTGTTTTCCATGTTTTTGTGGGCAGAGCCAGCAGCAGAGGTTGGGTAGGGCACTGGATATGACAGACAAGCTGAATGTGGAAAGATTTCTAGAATCTTTGCCTCCCCTCCTATCTATTATATTATATATATCTATATATTAGATCTATATAATATTATAAATATATAACATAATAAATATATAAATATTGTATATAATATATATAATAATATATATTATATATTATTATATATTATATATTTATTCCTATATTATATATTATATTTATTATTATATATATTATTTATATATTATTATTTATTATATATATTATATGATATATATTATATATATATAATATATATAATAAATATAGAAATATAGAAATATAGAATATAATCAAACCATGGTTTTGCACACAGAAACACACCTGGGCAGCACAAAACATTCCCTGAAAATGGGACTCTTATCCCTTTTCTGTCCCTGGCGTGCCAGTGAGCTGGCACATTCAGCACCTGTGCATTTGCTTTCTGCTTCTGAAGAGATGTAAATGGCAAGGGGAAAAAGAAAGTTCAGATGAATAGCAGCAGGCTTGGGTTTCAATATCCAGCTAGTTATAGCCTAAATTGTTCTTTTACTGTGTAACAAATTAGGTTTTCTCTGAACATATGGAGTTCAATTTGGCCACAGAGGTATCCTGGTTTATGCCTGGGTTTTTATTTCCCATGCTAGGGCACAATCAGAGATTGGGCTGAATATTTCATGCATACATTCATAGCTAGAAGAATTTGTAAAAAGGATCTACTGTTCCCTGTCTGTTTGGGTTTTTTTTTTTCCCTTAGATTTTTACTCCTGGTTTCTGTTGTTCTGGTTTTCACAATTATCTTCACCTGGCATTTTCCAGGAAAGCAGAAAAGAAAGACAAGAACTCTTCAATGGGCGGTTCACCTTCTTGCCATAAATCTAAAGGGTTTTGTTTTCTTTTCCTAAACAAAACAAAATTATTTTGAGAGTAATTTGGGCTATTTTGGTATTAACTTGGCTCATTTAGAGAGTAGCTTGGGTTATTTTGGTATTAACTTGGGTCATTCTGTAGTGCCTTGGCTTATTTTGAGAGTGAATCGGGTTATTTTGGAAGTACTTTGGTTATTTTGGTAGTGCCTTGGGTTATTTTGATAGCAGCTTGGGTTATTTTGGTAGCACTTTCTGTTATTTTGGTAGTGCCTTGGGTTATTTTGATACCTACTTGGGTTATTTTGATACTGCCTTGGGTTATTTTGGTAGTGCCTTGTGTTATTTGGATAGTAACTTTGGTTATTTCGGTAGTAACTTCTGTTGTTTTTACAGTACCCTGGGTTATTTTGGAAGTACTTTGGTTATTTTGATAGCGCCTTGTGTTATTTTGGTAGTGCCTTGGTTATTTTGATAGCAGCTTGGGTTATTTTGAAAATAACTTGGGTTATTTTGAGAGTAAACTTGTGTAACTTTGGTAGTAATTTGGGTTATTTTGGTACTAAAATAACCTTGTGTTATTTTGGAAGTGCTTTGGTTATTTTGGCAGTAACTTGAGTTGTTATTTTGGAGCAGCTGTTGTGTGGTGAGGCTCTGCTCCTGCCTTGGGGTGCGTTCTGTGTGACAAGCAGTAATGAAGGGCTTGAGATCACACTGAAACCCTGCCCTGTTGCAATGAGGAGCTGAGTTAAGCAGCTGAGGGGTTCCGGGGTTTTTTTTTTATGCCTGGGAAAGAAGGGATAACAGCGAATAAAGACAAGATAATAATGGTTTAAAAGAAAAGCATTCACTCAGGGATTGATTTACTGTAGGCTTAATGGAGGGTTGCCTGGAGAGTTTATCCAGCAGAGGAAGGTAAGCTGAAATACATGAAAAAATATCCCTTATTTCAGAGAATAAACACAGCCCTCTATGCACATCCTAATTATCCTCCTTTCAGGGAAAGCTAATATTTCCTTTGCAGCCCATTTAGGTCAAACTCATTCACAACCTTGTTTTAGAGGCAGCAAACTTGTGGCTCACAGCATTTCTCTTCCAGCATTGCACTCACCCACAAACACAGGATGCTTGCCACAGAACTCTTGTGGTATGTATATATATATATTTTTTAAATTATTATTTATTTATTTTTTAAAACATATATAAAACATGTTTTTTATACAGGGATCTTTTGTACAATCAGCCCAAGATTTTTGCTGAGACCCACTCACATACACCAGCACAGTTTTTAGGCATAAGGAACACAAACAACCACATGATTTGCTCACAGTTCCCATTAAAACAGGCTAAATTACATTATTCCCATTAAGGTCGTGTTGCCATGATAAGCAATGATGTAAAGAAACAAAGCCTAGTAAAAAATGAGTAATTCCTGGCAAATTTGTTCAAGGAATGATCCAAACCAATCAATAGCAGCAATATTTTAATAGGATTTTGCAACCAATTAATAAAGTGTAACTGCAGACCCACAGAAATCAATGGAACCCTGCCATTGACTGAACTGGGAGCATAATTCAGTTTGTGGTGTCTGATGGAGCACAGCATTCCTGTTCTGGAGTTTGACTGATGGGTTTGAATGTTTCATGGGAGGTTTCTGATGTGAATCCCTTCTTTCCTGCTTGGGGACAAGAGAAGGGACCTGGGGAATGAGCAGGGGAGCTGATCCAAGGGGCTCTGCCCTGTCCCACTCTGCTCTCTGGGCATTGCATCCCATGGAACTGGAGCCTTTCCTGGTGCCATGGATGCAGGAAGGGTGTTCAGGAAGCTTGAGCTCCATCTCCTCCCTGCAGCTGAGGCTGCTCCATGATTTCCTGCCCAGGAATCCTTCCCTGCTAACACCTGACTTCTGCAGCCTCTCCTGCTCAGGTCCTTTCCCCTCTGTCTCCCCCCTTACATCAATTTGCCCCTTCAGGCTGCTTTTGGCTGCTTCTTCTCTCCCTTTCCAGGTTTCCCTTTCCAAAGGCACACAGGGAGCCCCAGGGAAGCTGCCCAGAGGATTCCAGGGGAGAGCTGAACAGGGCATCTCAGGGAAGCCACGCTGCCCCAGGTGACCACAGCCCAGGAAAGGGATTCCCAGAGCCAGGAGAGCCCTTCCAGGGTGTGTGGGGTTCCCTGCACCCCGTTACCCGGGCTGTGGGGCTCAGCCAGGGCCAGAACATCCCCCAGAGGGGTGTCTAAAGTGGATTCCCTTGCTGCGCTTCCTCCTTTGCTGCTGGACTCCTGAGGAGAGGAGGGTGGGACCCCAGGGAAATCCTTGCCTCCAACAACAGCAGAAATCCAGAAATCCTGGAAATAGGAATGTGGCAGTTCTCCCCCCAGTACAGCCTGTTGTTGTTTTGGGTTTTTTTTTGGCTTCTGCCTGCATTTTACATTCCTGTTGCTCTCTGCCATCCCTCCAGCGTCTCTGTTCCTCCCCACTGCCATGCCAGGTGCTTTAATAAGGCCCAAATAGATTAGATTTAATCAACTTTTGACACCAAACAAAACCTGAACTTATCTTTTGCTACACCCGTGCTGAATTTTATTTTGCTTCCCATTTACTTCCTGAGGAGTTGTTGAGCCTGATCCACGTGTGCATCCCTGGGGTGCCCAGTGTAATTAGTGCAGGATAACAGGATCAGAGGAGCTGCTCTCCCTGGCTGCTCCAGGCACTGCCACCTCACTGGCAATGGCCTTGGATCAGGTCCCAGCTGATAAAAATGAGGATGTGACTGAACCATGTTATCTGGCTGTCCTGAGCTGGGGACAAAAGCATCTTACTCTGGTTTTGTTTTTCAAGCATTTTTGAACACAACAATTATTTCAGCCATCTCCTGGCACCTCTCTGTGGCCAGCCTGAGGTTGGTTTGGGTTCATGGCTGGGAAGGCCGAGGGTGACACCCTTGCCAGCCCCTGAACCATCGTGCCCAACAGCTCCCAGCCTGCTGCTGTGAGGCTCTCCGTGCCCATGGTGTGGGGAATAGATATTTAATTCATATGTATCGCTTTTCCTGTGGTTTTTGCCCTGCTGAGAAGCTGGGCAGAAGGTAAGTCAAGGCAGAAAATATTTCTCTCAAGTGAAGATGACCCCCCCTCCTCCTCTCAAAGATCGGCCTTATTCCAGTTCTTTTGTTCTATTCTGCCTATTATTTTTTGACAGTCTGTGTATGGAGATATTTCTTGCCCAGATGAAATTCACTCTCTCATGCTTGCAGTGCTCTGTCAGTTCTTTTTAAGGAGTTAAGTGCACTGTGAGTTAGTAGGAACAATGAACCTCACTTGTTCTTGCAGCTGTCTGTAAAATCTCAATATTGCTTTGTGGAACAAAATTAGAAGTTTTTGGTTACCTTGCCCAATCTGTTGGCACCATAGCTAGGCACAATATTTAAGGTAATACATCAGGAATTTGTGGAAATGAAAAAATAATCCCCAGAAACTTGACGTAAAGCAGGGAGAGATGAGCTGGAAGGGCTGGGTGCTCCCTCAGAGCTGCCTCTCTCCTCTCTGCAGGCACATTTTGGATAAGAGCTGCTCTTGTCCTCCTGAGGCAGGGAAGCTTTCAAACAGCACAGCACAGGGAGGGTGCACAGGGATTTCCCCTGAATTCCTCCCACCTGACCCCAAATCCCTGGGGTCTGCAGTGCCCACCCTGGCATTTGGGGGAGGATCAGGAGCTTTCCCAGGTCCCAGATACTCACAAGAGTTTTGGGGTTTTATCCCAGCCTGTCTCCTGTAGACTTCTGAAAGCCGCAAAACTCTTTTCAAGCTCCTGAAATTCGCCTGCAGGTTCCATCTGGGGCTTTCCCTCGGCTGCCTCCTTCCCCTCAGCTTCTCACAGCAGTGTCCCCTGGGTGTCCCCTGGGTGTCCCCTGGTCCCACAGCAGTGTCCCCTCTCCTGCTGCTGTGTCCCACCCACCAAAGGCTCCAATTGCTGCTGCAAAGGGGCCCCACCCAGCCATGGGGCACTCCCTGGGTGTATTGCTGCACTTTAATCCCATTTTCCTGAGCAGTTTTCATCCTCTCTGCAGCCATGCCCTGGTGATTCCCTGCGTTTCTGCCCCTCCCAGAGCATCCCAGGACAATCATTTCCAGCAGCCCTGCTGCATCAGGGGAATGGATGCAGGGCATGAGGCATGGGCTGTGCTCCAGCTGTGCTCTGCCTCAGGGGCTGCCTGCCTGGAAACCTTGCACACAAAGGGTTCGCCTGTCTAAAAAAAAAAAAAAAAATTACATTTAAAAGCTGGTTTTAAGAGAGATTTCCCATCATGAATTGATTTCTGGTTGTGTAGTCAAAATAAGGAATCCCCAAAGCAGTTTGGGGAATTCAGAGGTCCAGGGAGATGCTGGAGGCTGTGCTCAAGGAGAGCAGCTCAGGGCTGTGGGCAGTGTTCCTGTGAGGGAGCAGGGTCCTGCCAGGGACAGGAGCTTCCTTCAGACCCATCTCTGGCCCCTGATTCCATCTCCTCCTTCTGGCAGGGAGCAAAGTGCCCCCAGTTCCTGCATCGCGGGGCTCTTCTTCCTCTCCTCGGCCTGAGGAACTCCTCTCCCTGCAGCACAGCCCTGGGGGTGGCTTTGTTTCTGTGTTTCACCCCTCAGCTGAGCACGTTCTTTCCTGGCCACATTCCTGGCTGTGCACTCGAAGCTGAACTGCCCACATCCCTTGGGAGCATTTTCCACGTGGAAAGGGGACATTCTACTGAATAATTTGCATTACCTGGCACTTCCTTCCTTCCAAGAAGCAGCTGGGCTGTGGCTGGTTTGGGTGGACAGTTTCCTTTTCATGGCTTTAGCTTTGGCTTTCAGCATGTTGTGCAGGCACCTAAAGCTGTAATTAAATTAATGCCATCACAGGCAATGCCTGGTATTTCCACACAAGCAAAAAAAAACCACAAAAACCAGAATATTTCCTTCTTCCACAGCACTTCTAGGGCTTTGGTGGGCCAAATTATTAGTTTATTTTTTAACTTGTATTTTTTTTAGCTGGTTCGAAGAGCTGGAGAAAGCAGCAGCAGCACATCAGCTTCTCCACCAGCTGTGAGCTGTCACCATCCAGCCTTGTCTCAATACTGCTATATTGATATACTGATATATATATATATATATATATATATATCTCAGTATTTAGCAATATACTGCTATATTGATATATTGATATGTATTAGAAAACTTACACTAAGTATCAATTAATACTGATACTTAATATTATTCCATTAAGAATAGAATAATTCTTAATAGAATAATATTAATTCTATGAAATTCAGAGGTCAGACAACTCCAAGTGTCAACAGTTTACATCAAATCATTAAGGCCACTAAGAGTGTCATCTGCAGTTTTGTACAGGATTAATGTAGTGAATACAAAATGGCACTTAGCACCTAAATATAAAAGCCACATAAAAATATATATGCAAAAGCATACTTCAGACATAATTCTACTGAGAAAAAAAAAATGCCTTTCTTACATATCTGTAAATAATAGCAGATCAGATCAGGCAGAAACCTCAGGGTGGGAGAGAAAGCAGCCCAGGTGGGTGCAGCAGCATCTCCTGGGCTGCCTGAGGCAGAGCAGCCTCTGCCAGGGGTGTTTGCCCAGGCTTGCAGGGATCTGGGAGGGACTCTGGATCTGTGCCCTGCACATCCTCAGCACACCAGAGCACCCCCAGTGTCACTGAGACCACACGATGACAACGTTCTCCTCCTGGTTCTCATGGGGGATTATCCCCCAGCTGTGCCTCTGCTCCTGCATCCAAAGCAGCAGCTCTGAAGCTCAGCCTCCTCTTTGCTTTGTTGCCCTGGTGAATTTTGAAAGAATTTTGGAAGAGCGAGGCTTTGATGTTGGCTGGAATACTTGACTTTCCTGTACCTGCCTAAGATCCTGATTAGGCTTTTGTGCTTGATCAAAACGAGAAATCTGCATTAAAGGGCTGCACCAAGTACCTGTTGGCTTGATGGGAAGGGAAATAACAATCAGCTGTTTTCCCAGCACTTAGGAAATGAGCCCCACTCAAGCCTCAAGTTGAGCTTTTGTTGTAAGAACAACTGTAATGACCCATTTCAAACAATATTCCAGCAGGAGGAAGTTCAGGCCTCCTGTGCTGGATTTCAACAGAGCTGCAATCTTGCAGTTAAGAAATTGTTAGCCCTGCAATGAGGCACCTTTAATTGAATCCCTGCCACTTGCCTAATTACAGCAGCACTTCAGGCAGCCTGTGAGCAGCAGTGAAACCAGCCCTGCCCCACCTCGCCCAGGCTGCCATTGGCTGCAAACCTGCCCGGCTTGATGGGCTGCACTCAAGGGGGATTTAAAGCCAATAAATAGCAGGGCCTTGGAGCACTCAGGAATGGATTTCCACCTCTTGGAGCTCCGGGCAGGAGCCAGCCTCTCCCCAGGAACCCGACCTGCTGCACCAGGAAACGCTGGAGAAGACATTGCCCGTCTTGCAGATTCCATTGGAGCTTTCCAGAGTGCATGGCTGGTGTGAGCAGGTGACTTTGGCAGCAGGAGGAGCTCCTTTGGGGCAGCTGGAACCTTTTTGGGGCAGCAGGAGGATCATCTCTGGGCAGCATGTCCTGCTGCGTGCTGCAGATCGCCGGGCTGGTGTTCGGCGGCGTGGGCATGCTGGGCACGCTGGCGGCCACGGCCATGCCCCAGTGGAGGGTGTCTGCCCACGTGGAGGCCAACCTGGTGGTGTTTGAGAGCATCTGGGAGGGGCTGTGGATGGACTGCATCAGCCAGCTGGGCCTCAGGCTGCAGTGCAAGCTCTACGACTCGGTGCTGGCGCTGCCGCCGCCGCTCGAGGCCCTGCGCGCCCTGATGTGCCTGGCCGTGCTGCTGGCCATCGTGGCCTTCCTCGTGGCCATCGTGGGGGTCAAGTACAGCCAGCCCAGCAAGGAGGGGCC
Source organism: Molothrus ater (assembly GCF_012460135.2). Classification (NCBI taxonomy): domain Eukaryota; kingdom Metazoa; phylum Chordata; class Aves; order Passeriformes; family Icteridae; genus Molothrus; species Molothrus ater. Next base: position 115,777,340 of record NC_050479.2, read on the forward strand.
CCAGGCCGTCAGCACCTTCATCCTGGCAGCGGGGGTGGCCTTCCTGCTGACGGGCGGCCTGGTGCTGGTGCCGGTGTCCTGGACCGGGGGCGCCATCGTCCGCGACTTCTACGACCCCGCGGTGCCCGTGCCCCTGAAACGGGAGCTGGGGGCTGCCCTCTACGTGGGCTGGGCCAGCAGTGCCCTGCTGCTGGCTGCAGGAGCCATGTACTGCCACGTCTGGGCCCGGGCTGGCACGGCTGGCAGCCACAGCCACCCCTGGCTGGCGGCGCGGGCAGCGCTGCCCCGGGCGGGAGCGCCGGCCCCGTGCGTCCATGCCTACGTGTAGCTGCTGCCCACGGGGAGTCTGGGCTCCACAGGACCCTGAGGATCATCCATCCCAGCCCCTGCCATGGCAGGGACACCTTCCACCGTCCCAGGATGCTCCTAGCCCCGTCCAGCCTGGCCTTGGGCATCGCCAAGGGTCCAGGGGCATCCTGTGATCTCCCTGCTCGGCATGTGCTGGTTGACTTCTTAATTTGCCTCCAGGAGGAGTGATGCTGTTGCTCTGCTGTTTGCTGCTGACTTGGATCTCTGCTCTGTGATGCCTGGCAGGAGCTGTTCTCACACAGGTGCTTGGTCAGAGCACAGCCTCCCTCCCTTTGGGAATGAGGAATGGCAGCAGCAGTCAGGAGGCTCTCAGGGAAGGTGAGCAGCCTGTGCTGGGCTGCAGGGAAGGAGCTGCTGTGCAGTACCCCTCCCTGAGGGGCAAGGGGAGCAGGGCATTTCCCTGGGGAGTGGAGTGTCCCTGAGGAATGTCCTGGGACAGGCCTGGAGCTGGCAGCACAGCTCAGGGAACAGAGAAGCCTCCAGCTTCCAGTCCTGGCACAGAGATGTTTGTGCTACCCCAGCAGAGGCCTCTGGGACTGCCCATGGATCTCTCTGATGCTCCTGGAGCTGCTGCATCCTCCTCATCTCCTCTGCAGGGCACGGAACGTGGCTCATGGAACGGATTTTTAACCATTTCCCCCCAGTATTGGCTTCCCTGCTGCTTGCCACCCCTCGTGCTCTGCAGGCAGCACCTGCTCTGTAAAACTCAGCACAGGCCCTGCTCAGGAAGCCCTGTGCTCGTGCAATTCCCAGCCAGGGCATGCACAGGCAGTCCCCACCTGCCCCTCAGAGCACAGAGCTGCTCCCAGCACGCCCAACAAGCCAAGCCCTGACCTTGCTCCAGCTGCTCTGGGCTTGCCAGGCTGCCTTGGGAATGCAGCCTGGTCCTGTCTGTCTGTCTGTCTGTCCTGCAGGATCCAACAGCATTTGCATGGTTTGGAATTCCAGTATTCCCAGCTGAAAGCCTTGGAGCCTGCATTTGACTTCCATGGTAAGTGCCCAAGGAAGGCCCAGCTCAGCAGGGTTTTCCTGGTTTTTCACCCAGCAGTGATGGATTTGAGCATTCAAGGGACAATTTCATGGCACAGGGCTCAGGCTGACCCTTTGCTGTGCCTGTGGCTGCTGAAAAAATCTGTAATGGCTGTTTGGGCTGAGGAGAGCAATGTCTCTGTGCATTCATTTGGCTGCTGCATTTGAAAGGGAACATGGAAAGCTGCATTTAATTAAAGGAGCCTTTTATTAACTTGCCTTCAGATGAACTGAGATGAGACAGCGCCGTGCTCCACAGAAATTCATTACATGGATTAACTCAGGAGCATTTGCATTGAAGGCAACCAGCTCAGATCCTGCACGGGGAATTTTCCAGGCCCCACAAAACTGGTTTAATGTCTCCAGCTCATCACTCGAGCAGTCAAATCAGCACTTACTAATCCTAGATGGAAATTGAAGGAAGCACTTGTAAATAGGTTTTTCTAGCACTAAACAATATTTTTTTTCCTATTGTCTCTATGAAGTCTGTCAGGGTAGCTGTCACTGACAGCTGATTTCAGTGGCGTCATCCTGGTGACTTTGGTAATAATTTCCTCCACCCTGAGGAACCCCACCTCCTATTTTATTGTGATTTTTTTTTCTTTATTGTGATTTTCATTTTGTTTAATATGGAACTATTTGGTGAGTAAGCCAGAATTGCACATTTTGGAGTAATTTAGATATGACATTTGTGATTAACAAAGCAGAGGATGAAGACATTTGCAATGCAAATCTGATACATATTTATGTGTAGGTAATGGATTTAAATGATGATGTATTCAGTGTAATGCAACTTTATGCAGATGTAAGTGCTTAAGAAGTAATTAAGTACAGTTTTCTGTAACATTAATTAGAGGATCCCGAGTGCTTCCACTATCAGTGGGCTCATCTAGGAACCAAACTGGAACTGGGTGAGCCATTTGCACTGGCAACTTTATTTGCAAAGAGCACAAAGATAAAACTGTTTATTTGAGCATTTAACATCCATTTCAAAGCAAACCTGAGCTTTTCATGTCTGGCATTAGCTCCTGATGACTGCATATTCCCCATTTCTGTCTTTTTCCAGCTGATCAAAAGGGGAGCTCAGACAGCCCCGTGCTCCTGTGTGGGCTTGGAATCCAGCCCTGATTGCAAGGGCAGAGCCAGGCTGGGCTGCTGCTGGCATGTCTGGGATTGAGTGGCACGAGTGGCAATTTCTGGTGACGTGTGGGGCGTTTCAGGCTCACAGGAATACAGAGTTTCAGAGTGTGTGGCACTAACATTTCTGAGTTTGCTGCAGGAACAGCTGTCTCAGGTGGAGCTGATCTGCAGGACAGGGAACTGGGGGTTGCCTCCTGCTGCTGAGCAGAGCTGGAGTTCCCACATTGTGGATTCTGGTGGGGAAAATCCCTCTCAGAGGATCAGCAGGTGTTTTATGTCTGTGTGCAGGGAAGGCATTTGCCGCTGAAGGGGTGCATGTGTGCCTGCTAAGGGACACAGAGATTTTCCTCCTCCTTTGCCCTGGTCAGATGCTCTGAACTGACTCTGGGACCAGGAAGAAGAAGCTGTAAGGCTTTTGCAAAAAAACCCCTGGACCTTGCAACTGACCTGCTGCTGTGGATGAGTTTCCTGAGGGGAACAGGAAAAGTTTGGCTGGTGGAGGAGCTGGGACACATCCCCATGCCCAGGGCTGCTCCTGCTGGCTTATACCCAGCCAGAGCCCACATCCAGTGACCCCGAGTGTCCAGGGGGATTCCTGGAGCTTCTCTGGATGGCTGAATGTCCTTCCATGAGACAGGTGAGGCGAGGATGCTCAGGAACAAGAGCAAAGGCTTTTTGGGAAGGAGTCCCTCTGTGCTCCAGGGGTGGGAATAATCTCTCCTGGCTGCACTTTGCTGTGGCAGGGAAGGCCTGGCCTGGGGAATGTCACTTGTAAAACCTTGGCTCGGGTTCCTGTGGGCTGCAGCTCTGCTCTCCTGCAGGGGTGAAGCTGCCCTGGGGCTCTGTGCTCACAGCCCAGGCACAGCTGGCAGAGCCCTCAGCCTCCCTGCGCTGCTGGGAAAGAGCCGGGTAAATATTGTTATATTGTTATAGATTAATAAATGTAGTAATACTGTTAAATATTAGTAAATCTCTGCTGTAATATCCTGCTGCTTTATTTGCTTTGATGTTTGGTGGTTGCAGGACACACTGACACCCCCAAACTGTTCGTACAGACTGTTCATAGCACTCCTCTTTCCTCCCAGTCCCTCCTCATCTCACTGTGGCCCTACCAACCCTGGTTGTCACCGCCTTAACCCTTTTAACAACGTTTGAACGTTTGGACCGGCCCCTCCTGCCTCTGTCTGCTGCCTGCAAGGAAATCCAGGGAGTAAAGCAGACCCTGGCAGCTCTGCCTGCCCCTGAATCCCTGAGCTCCCTGCCCACTGAGAGCCCAGCTCTCCCAGCCCTCTCTTCCAGCTGAGAAATCCAAATCTGCAGGGCTCTGCAGACCCTGACCCGAGTGTGGGATGGCCACTCGTGTCCAGCTGTCCTGGCTGCTGTCCTGCTGTCCTGGCTGCATGTTAAGGACACCAAAGGCCACAGACAGAGTCCCTGTGCACTGGGCTTCCTGTTCAAGTCATCCCAAACTAAGTCAAGGAAAGATTTAAAGGAAAATAAACTAAATTATAAAATAAATTTAAAAAGAGTCAAGTGACCTCAAATGACCCCTATGACCTGGAGTAACCTCGATTTTGACCTCAAATGACCTAAAGTAACCTGAGTAGGGGCTTAAATGACTTTAAATAACCTGTACTGGTTTGAAAATAATCCCAAATGTCCACTGGATACAGGCATGGCCCTGCAGGGCTGAACAGGCCTTGCTGATCCCCCCCCCTTGGCTCCCCAGTTCCCAAATCATCTCCTGGGAATGGGAATCACAGACACAAGCTGAGACAAGTCTTATTTAGGGCTTTATTTTGGTTTAATTAAGGGGAGGAAAGAAACCAAAGCACTTTGCCTTTGTTGGGCTGCTCTAGAGCCAGTTCGTGTTATGATGAGGAGTTGCTGATGGTGCAGGGCTGCTGTGGGGATTGGTACCTGCTGCTCTTCAGCCCTCAGCAGTCCCACAGCAGAGGCTGATCCGAGAGACCAGGCAGGGCACTCAGCTCTCTGATGGCTTCTGTCTGTGCAGCAGCAATGCCAAAAGCCCGGCGCTGTCCTTTGGGTCTTTGCAGCACTCACTGCTGAGCCGGTCTGTGCTGGGGCTGCAGAGCCTCTGGGCCAGCCACCACGGGCTGTTTGTGCCACTCCTTCCCAGGTAATTCCCTGCAGCTGCTGGGGTCCTCCTGTGAGCCCAGAAATGGAAATGGGATCCACTCCCACGCCCCTTGGTGGCACCAGGGGACGCCGAGGGCCAGTGTGCACCACAGCTGTCCCTCTGTGGGTCAGACGTGCCAGGCCATGGACCCACACAGTCCAGGAGATCCAATTCTCCTTCTCCTCCAGCTGGCTGGCAGCAGGGCCCCTCTAATCCTGGTCAAGGTACAGCTGGTCTCCTCCTGTAAATGTGCTCCTGAGAACAAGACCTGCTGCTTCACGAGAACCTGTCGTGTTATCATTGCTATTCCAACAGGAGCTGTGTCCACGAGGGGCTGGAGCAGCATTGATGAGCTTCTGGTGGTGGGAGTTCCTCTTCTCAGTTCAGCTGCCCAGGCTGCTGAGGAGGAGGGGGGTTCCCATCCCATGCTCCTGAAAGAGAAAACAGAAATCACCTCGAGGGATGGGGCCAAGGTGGCTCCAGGTGTCAGGGCCTCGTGCCCAGCGAGCTCAGGTGTGAGTGTGGAGGCTCAGGGCACATCCTGAGGGACCCTTCTGCCTGTGGGGCACCAAGGGTTAAACTCAGGGTTTTTAAAGGAGGCAAAGGGGTCTTTCTTCACTCCACCTTGGCCTCCAGCCTCTCGTCCTGAGCCCAGCCTCCTGGCAGCCTCAGACCCAGCGCTCAGTCACACTCAGGGTGCCATGGGTTTGGTGGTGGATGTCACTCCAGGGTGCTCACCCAGCTCCACAGGAGCTTGGGAACACGTTCCACCATGCAGGGACAATCCTGCTGGGAGCTCAGCAGCTCTCTGGGGTGGATTGAGGCTCGTGGTCTGTGTCAGGCAAAGGGATCCAGCCTGCCCTGCACAAGAGCCCAGTGCTGCACTGCCCTCAAACCACTTGGGGAGCTTTGGGGTGAGGGTTTCTGCATCTCGTCCTTCCCAGAGTGGTTTTAGGGTAAAAACCCACATTCCTCCCCAGGCCAGTGCAGGGGGTCTGGGCAGGACCCCCCTCCCCAGGCCGGATCTCTAATTATTCAGGTCATTGTCACCATCACGAACAGCAGCTCAACCTTCTGCCCTGCCAAGGCAGCAGATCCTTGACCCACGGCCATCTCTCTAAAGCCTCAGATGGTCCCTTTATGGGACAGTGAAGATGTGTATCCCAAGCAGGAGAGGACACAGAATTCCCTCTCCCCGTTTCCCAAGCAGAAGACGGTTGGGAATTGCTTTCTTCCCACGGGTCACTGGCAGGAACAAGGTTCCCTCTGCTATCACTCCATCTTTAGCACCCCCATTTATTTGTCACAGATGCTCAGTTCTATTTCGGGGACTCCCGTCACACAGCTGATGACTGTGACCAGAGGCACATTCCCAGGCGGTTTTTCCCCCTGGTAGCAGCAGGAATGCCCAAGGGCGGCTGCAGTCACTTCCCCCCTGGCCCCCACCTGATCCGGGTGCTTTGCCTTAGGGAACAGGAGACAGAAGGGGGAATGTGGGAAAAGATAATTTGGTACCCCAAAAGGGACGAGCTTATTTCTGTTTATTTCCCGAAACACCTGGCATGATTTGGGTCTCGGGAAGCACCTGGGAGCCTCCCTTTGAATCCTGGGTGGAGCCGTGGTTATAAAAGGAGGAAGGGACGGAGGGAGGGGGGTTCGCGGGGGGAAAGGAGCGGTGGTGCCTCGGGGATTTGCATCTGGAAGCGCCACCAGTTTCCTGAGGGGAGTCCTGGAAACAGAGCTCGGTGAGGAACGCGATGCTGCAGCTGTGGTGCTGAGAGGGGACAGTCTGCAGGGAATGTGGTCCGGTGAGTCTCCTGATGCCCCGTATCTGACGCTGTGCTGGCACCAAGCCACCTCACTCCCATTTAAACTCTCTTGAAACGCGCCTAAATGACAAATCGGGCTGCAGAATGCACGTGGGAAGCTTCGTGTCCCCAAGGGAATGCTCCAGGCACGGGCAGCTTCTGACCTGCACGAACACCTCCTGCTCCCGCAGAAACCGCTGGCTCTGGGGCAAGAGTGCCAGGAAAGCGGCAGCTCCAGCGGCAGCTCCAGTGCCAGCCCAGTAAGGGATTTTCCTTGGGGCTCCCGGGGTCGGGAGGAAATGGGGTTCCTGCCCCTCTGGGAGAGCACGGAGCAGGATCAGAGCTGCAGCTGCGGCTTTTTCCTGCTCTGTCTCAAGGATGCCCTGGAGTGCTCCGGCTCAGGACAATCTGCGTGTGAGAGCTTCCCGTGCCTGTGTCAAACCCCTCTGGGACAGGATGTGCCCCAAAAGCTTCATTAACCCTTTCTCTTCTGCCGGCAGGGCAGCGTGTGGCCCCAGGGCATCCTCCCTGGAGCAGGGACGCGGTGGGGATGAGCCGCAGGGACTCAGCCGTCAGAGCAGGGGAGGATCTCTGTCTGCTCGGCCATGGCTTCTGCTGGCTTTGATGTCACTGCCGCAGCGCTCCTCAGAGCCTGTGCCCTGCAGCAGCACTCACAGCCCCGTGCTGGCCGAGAGCAGCTCTGGTGAGGGACATGGATGTGCAGGAAACGTTCAGAGTTTGACAGAAGGCTCACACAGCGTGTGTCTGTACGGAGATGTTGAGATAAGAAACGCTGACTAGAAATGCCACGGAATGGGACAGGCATTGCTGAGAGAGAACTGGAGCTAGAAACAAGTTTTAAAGGGTGACTTTGTAAATAAGGCTGGGTACTTTGGAGAAATAGAACTATGAAAGATGCATTGTAATAAGATTCAGGAGGGGTAGCTTTAGATAATTGGCTTTAAGGAATTTACAGCATGGTGTGACAAAAGCTGACGGCCCAAGAAACACTTAGAGTGTACTGGAATTAGGAAATAGTTGGCTTCTGATTGTGATGGTGTGAATTATAACATCTATATTGTCTCACCCTTCACATGAGACTGAACATGGAATCAAAGTTTTTAAAGGCCCCTCAGTTGCCCCATCTGGGGGTCAGAAAGGAGCATAATCTGATAAATTGGTGCTTGTGTGAGGAAGATTTAACAGATTCCTTCCAATCTTCTCTCAGGTTTTTGTGCCAAGGGGATCTGACCCCAGAGCCACACAGGGTGTCTGCTGCCTGGATAAATGTCAGTGAAATTTGCCAAGGCTGACAGGAAAGCAAAACCATCCCAGGTTTGTCTGGCCAAAGAGGGAATGTGAAGGTGTCCGTGCTAGCAGGGGGGTGAGTGCTGAAACCATCCCGGGTTTGTCTGGCCAAAGAGGGAATGTGAAGGTGTCCGTGCTAGCAGGGGGTGAGTGCTGAAACCATCCTGGGTTTGGCCAAAGAGGGAATGTGAAGGTGTCCGTGCTAGCAGGGGGGTGAGTGCTGAAACCATCCCGGGTTTGTGTGGCCAAAGAGGGAATGTGAAGGTGTCCGTGCTAGCAGGGGGTGAGTGCTGAAACCATCCCGGGTTTGTGTGGCCAAAGAGGGAATGTGAAGGTGTCCGTGCTAGCAGGGGGTGAGTGCTGCCAGTTTTGGGCTGTGTGGTGCCTCTGGTCCCTCAGAGCAAGGAGGAAGCTGCAGCTGAGGGCAGTTCTGGCTCTCTCAGACTGCCTGGTGCACAACTGGCAGTACTGCAGGAACAGCTTTCCTCCTTCCTTCTGCCCATACTGAGCAGAACACTGAGGTGATGCTGCACGGAGCCCTCTCTCTTGCAGTTGTTGTTTGGTTGTTTTTTTTCTGGTTTTCATGTATTTCTAAGTGGTGCAGAGAGGAGCAGTTGCTGGGTTACATGACTTCTGACTGGCCCATCACAGAATTGGGCACATGTGCAGCCCCTGCTTCCTGGCACCCCCAGGTGTGCAATCCTGAGTGAGCATTTCCAGCCCCAGCTGCCCCTGGCACAGCTTCTGACTGGTCAGCTACTCCAAAGAGCTCCCCTCCTTTCCTGACACATCCCTGAGGGGGACCTGAGTCCCCTTTCCCTGCAGGCATTCCCTGCTCCTCTGGAGAGGGGGTGAAGCCAAAGCTCAGGGGCAAAGGACAACGACCAAGCCAGGGCCATTGTGGCCTTGATGCATCCAGGACAGCGTGTTTTCCTCGTTCCCAGCGCTGATGAATCTAAACAAGATTTATTTTGGACAGGATTGCCTGTTCCTTCACTTCTCCAGCTCTCCCCCACGCCTGCCTCTGCAGCTGTAGCTCACCTCCTGGCTGTGGCTGATAAAATGTTATTTTTTTAGCAGCAATCCATTCTTTTAAAGAGCACAAAGAGCGTACAACACAGAAGAGACTTCGGGAAATGTATCCAAATCAGGGACTCTGTCTTCCTGCTTTTCCTGTAGTTCTCCTTCCTGTTTTCACCTGGGCTGGAAGGATGGGCATGGCCTGTGTTTCTCATGTGAAAGTGGTGTTAGTGAATTTGTCCAGAAGTTCTGATTTTAGGCACTCCTTTTCTGACAGTAAACATTTCCATTTTGCCTTTCCCCTGTTGTTTCAGGTGCTCCCCAGAGGGAAGGGCAGCCTCTGCCTGGCCTGCACAGCCCAGCTGGATGTGACAGGATGGTGTGGCCTGGCAAGGCAGGAACAGCTGGCTGTGCTCTGGAGTGCCTTGGAACCTCCCCTGGCAGGTTCTGGAGGGGTTTCTCTTTGGGATCTCTTGTGATACACCAGCCCTTTGTACAAAGTCCAGTGTAAAGCACTGACAAGTGAGATGTGAGATGAAAACGGTTCTATTAAAGTTAGGCAAAGAATGCAATAAGAAAAATGAGCTTCCTTTTAATGTCTGAAATAGTTAGGAATGAAAATGCTGGAGAAGGGCACTTTTATGTTTGAATTGGTGTCACCTCTCATGGATAAAACCTCATAGCAAGCAATCAGAGCAGAAGTGTGAAAACTGGATCCTTGGACTTCCACACTGGACTTAATTTTCTTTTCCTCCTCTCTTTCAGGACAGGAGAAATCACCAAACTCCTCCCATCTTTGCCCAAATCTTCGGTGTTTGAGCAGCCGAAGCCACGAGGCCTCAGCAGCAGGGTCTGCACTGGAGGGCTCTGGTCCTGCCCAGGCTGTGGGGTGAGTCAGAGGGACACAGGGCTCCCCTTTTCCTCTCTGCTGGCATGAGCTGCCTGGGAATGCCATTGCTGCCAGCCCAGCCCTGTGACCGTGCTCACGGGGGCCCGAGGGTGAGGGACGGGACAAGGAGCTGGCTCCATCTTTCACAAGGCTGATCTGTTATTTTATGGTGTGTATTACATTAAAACTGTACCAAAAGAATAGAAGAAAGGATTTCATCAGAAGGCTGGCCAAGAATAGAAAAAGAAGGAATGATAACAAAGGCTTGGGCTTGGATAGAGAGTCTGAGCCAGCTGACTGTGATTGGCCATTAATTAGAAATAGCCCCATGAGCCCAATCCCAGATGCACCTGCTGCATCCCACAGCAGCAGAAAACCATTGCTGACATTTTGTTCCTGAGGCCTCTCAGCTTCTCAGGAGGAAAAATCCCAAGGAAAGGATTTTCCATAAAAGATGTCTGTGACATAGCCCCAGCCCTGTCTGCTGTAGGAGACACAGAGACAGCCCTGCCCAGAGCCACCACTGTCAGCAACCAAGGGATGGGGCTGGCTCTGGGGCAGGAAGGATTCATTGCTCAGGTACAGATCAGCCTCAGGGGCTGGCTCTGGGGCAGGAAGGATTCATTGCTCAGGTACAGATCAGCCTCAGGGGCTGGCTCTGGGTGAGAAGGATTCATTGCTCAGGTACAGATCAGCCTCAGGGGCTGGCTCTGGGTCATGAGGATTCATTGCTCAGGTACAGATCAGCCTCAGGGGCTGGCTCTGGGCAGGAAGGATTCATTGCTCAGGTACAGATCAGCCTCAGGGGCTGGCTCTGGGTCATGAGGATTCATTGCTCAGGTACAGATCAGCCCCAGAGCCCAGCACACTTTACAGGGGTGAGCAGTTTGCAGTTTGCTACAGTTCAAGAGCAGTCCCAGCTCTTTGTCACAAGGCCATGTGTCACTTTCTAACCCACAGAGCTGCCACAGGGTGATTTTGCTTTTCTAACCCATCACCTTGACCTAATTCTGCTGCACTGTGGGCACTTTGTCCAATGGCTTCTCCCTTGCCCACAGGAGCTTCTGTAATGATTCTGAGCTCTTGGTTTGCTCTGTACAGCCCCAGCCTCACATCAGAAACCCTTCACCACCTCACCTTTACAGCTTCTCACTTACAACCATAGACACATCATTATTTTATGGATGATTTTCTGTTAATGCCTCTGTGTTGTATTTCTACATCAATCCAAGCTCCTTCCCACCTGCAGATCCAATCTTTTGGTGTCCCTGGAAGTTTCTGGTTTTCCAATTCCCACATCTCCCCTCTCTCTCTGTATTAAGAAATTTTTATTAATAGATTTGTTAAGCATTGGTTGCATATATTCATGTAAACAAGGTGTTATTATTAGTAGTAGTAATATTATAAAAATTAAAATATATAATTTTGTTTTATTTTTTAATGATGGTGTTAAATTTGATTTATTAAATAAATTGTTCCATTCAGTTTTATTATTTATTCTTGTTTTTGATATTTTTCAAAGTTGTCTATTTTTATAAATAGATTTTGAGTTATTAGATAAACGTATAGAATATATATTTCATTAAAATTTTTATATTTATGTTTGTGTGTTAATAAAAGAAAATTCATTGTTGTTTTGTTTGGTAAAACTGCGTGTTTAATACTTTTGCTATCTGTTAAAAAGTTATTTCATGTAAAGGATGTGGTGTTAGATTACTTATTTAGATAATAATTTATTTCATCATTTTAGTGTTGCTGAAGTAATAGGTGGCATAAAAAGTGATGTGGGTTTTTTTTTAAGTTTCAAGGTTTGAAATTATTTTTGCGTTTTGATTAGTATTGATGAATAAATGATTTTTTTATGTTTTATATTGGTAATAATTTTTATATTAAGAGTTAATAATGCACTTGTTTTTCATTATAGGGATTATTTCTAATTGGTGTATTGATTAGGTAAGTAAAGAATGAATTTTTTTGAGTAGTGATAGATAAATACAGAGTATTTAAACCTGAAACTTTAAAGTTTTTTAATTGTTTGGTTTAGGTTGGTTAATTGGTAAAGTTGTCTAATTAAAAGTAAATAAGCTAAATAGAGGCATCATATTTGATTGAATTTTATACTTTTAAGTTATTATTTAGTAAGAATTTTATACTATTGATTTTTATATTTATAAAGAAACCTAAAGTTGATAGTTTTTGGTGGGTGTAATACAAGGTGTTAGGAGTAGGTTGGAATTTTTGTGTAATTTACATTTGTATTTTACATTGTGTAATTGACATTTTTTAATGGTGGTGGAGTGGTCAGTGTGGGTTTTGTGTGATGTGGTTTTTTGTGTTTTTTATTGAAATTTACCTGGGTTTTTGCACTTGTTGAGATGTAAGTAAACTTTATGTTCATATGAGAAATAAACTATCGATACATTTTGGTTTATGAAATTGCTCAGAGATTTGAGAGATACTTATTTAAGTTGTTGTTATTATAATTTTTTGTTATAAGTATGAAGAAATATTAGATCAAAAAAATGTATGCAGTAAAGAAAAAATGAAATTAATTAGGAATTATTTAGATTATATACATAATTAGTAACATGTGACATGATATATTTATTAAGTATTAAAATACTGTATATTATTTTAGAGTTTGTAACAGTTGATAAATTTTTAATTAGTGGAAGGTAACATAATTGTTAAAAATAGGTTTAGTTGTTATATTGATAAAGTTAAATTGTTGAAGTTAAAATTATTTGAATTTTATTTTTGATGCAGCAAATATTTGGGTTTGTTGTTAATTATTTTATTTAGGTAGAGCTAGGGTTTGATTATAGTTTAAATTTTAATTGGTGGATGTTAATACATTTTTATAAAATGTTTTTTTAAATAGTAATTATGAGTAAAAATTTTAGGATGAAAGATGAATTAAATTATTTAATAATTGGGTTTTTAAAGTATTTTTAGAATGGAGAGATTTTGAATATAGTAACCTTATTTTTTAAAGATTTGAAAGTGGTTATAGACAGGATTGTCAGTTTGGATTTGGATATCGAGAGTGTGAGGGTGGAGGAAACGTAGGAGACATTGATGACTTGGTATGGAACTTAGAAAATAAATTCATGTTGTAGTTGGATTTTTCATTGAAGTGTTTTTGTAATAATAACTGAGCAAAGTAATAAGATTAACAGTTTGGAGTTTGGATTAATAGGTTTAATAAATTTGAATTTTTTTAACTTAAAAAATATTTAAAATTATGAGATAATATTAGGTTAAATTATAGAGTTAGTGTAGAGATTAGTTAGGGAGTTAACTTGGTTTGAGAGAGGTACAAGTGGTTAGAGAATAAAAAAGTGGGATTTTGAAATTCTGTATGTTTTTGGTAATTATATAAAGAGATGGTAAAGTATGTGAAAGTCTGTTGTGAATATTATAATAATGTTTTATAAATAATGTATATTATAAAATTAATAATTTTCTATAATTAGTAGATTAGTACTAAGTGTTTGGAGAAGTTAAGATAACTGATAAAAATATTTATATATTAGGGAAATAAAATAAAAATCTTAAAATAGTATGCTATTAATAGTAATTGCTATTTTTTGGTGTTATTTATAAAATATACAAACTAGAGATTGCAATGAATAATAGAATTTTTTATGCAGCTGATGATGTAATAAACTGTATTTTTTTTACTTATGAGTAGGTATTTGTTAGAGTTTAATTTCAGTTGTTTTAATTGGAGTTGTTTTACTTTTTTAAGAAAATTAACTATATACTTTGTAGTTTAGATAAATGATTTTTAATAAAATTTAGGATAAGTTTCATTAAATAACAATTTAAATTTAGTAATAATTAATTCTGATAGTAAGGAGTAATAAACCTAACTTTAATAGAACATTACAATGATAAAATGAAATTAAAGACTATTTAGACTTAAATGTAGTGAAATTTAATCTTGTTTGATTTTATTAATACTTGATTTACTGAAGGTTGTTATTTATAAATACTGAAGTTCTTGAAGTGTTTTGGAGAAACTCCAGATTGTTGGGTTACTATTACCACCTATATCTTTACATGGTGGTTTTATTTATTTATTGTGAGCTATGTTTCTTGGTAAAATATTTTTATTGATGTTCTATTTAGCATGCTACTAATTTGTATAGTGGGGGTTTTTTGTATTTAGGATATTGATTAAATTGTTCTATATTTTTGTGGGCTTTGAGTAATATTTACTTATAGGTTCAGGTTTTTTATATTTGAAGAATTTTTTTATGGTTTTTGTTACTTTTTAAAGGGTTTTTGATTTAGAATTTGAAGAGTATTTGGTAGAAATAAATTTGGGGGTTTTTTGGATATGGTTGAGTTGTATTTTTCATGTTAATAATGTCTACTTTTGGTACATTAGTTTGATTTTTTTGGTTATGGGGAGGGTCTCTTGCGTAAGCCTGAGACTGGAATTAGAACTTTTTGTCTAATGTTTTATGAGTCTGTTAAGGAAGAGGTGTTATTTTAAGTTTTATAAAACAACTGAGAACCAGTTAAAATCATGGAAGAAGCATTTTGGTAATTAAAGGGTGTTGTGTTTAAAGGGTTATAAATCTTTTTTAATAACTTGAAATCAGGTGAGCTCAATCTACTTTTTCTGCCCCCATGAATGGCATGACCTGTGCCCACTGCTCACCATTCACCCAACCAAAATCAAGAGCAAATGTTGGCTGGGCTCTAAGAACCTGAAATAACTGAGAAGCCAAATAAATCACATTTTTCTGCTGTGTTTTTTTTCTTTCAGATGCTGGACTTACCTCTGTGGACGTGCCCTGAGCCCTCGCTGCAGGAACCCGTCAGGCCTCAGTGGCTGTGAGTTCCTGTTCTTCTCACTGGGGAATGGAATTAATTAATTAGTTAATAGCAGAATTAATTAAATTAATGAAGCCTTTCCCCTTTTGTGCCCCACTGTGTGGGACAAGGCAGAGGAGCGAGCAGAGGAGCGGCTGGGGCTGGAGAGGGGCAGGAGGAAGGCAGAGGGGCCTCCCTGGTGTCACCTGTGGGGAACAGGAGGGACACTGGGAGGGCAAGGGCAGGTGAGGAGCAGCCAGTTTGGGGCAAAACCCGAGCTCACCTGCAGGGAAATGAGTGAGGGATATTCTGGAGGGAAAAGCTGAGGTGAGGAGTTCACCCAGCTCGGCCCAAGTGCGACCAGAGGTGAAGGCCAATCCAAAGCCAGCCCTGCTCAACCTCCGAGTCCCAGAATAAACCCTACAAACTGCCCATTGAGGGACTAAAATACATAAAAACAGAACCAGGAGCAAACCAGGAGGTTCCTGGGAACCCCACTACAGTGTTGTCATAGCCTTTTTAACAGGTTTTTTATTACAGCACTGCATTTCCCTGTTGGGAACGTTCACTCTGTGGGCTGTGGGGTTTTTTGGGTCGGAACCCCCTCAGGGCGGCCCTGGCCCTGCCCAGGAGCGGGAGGGAGAGCAGGGTCAGGGCTCCTGGCAGGGTCAGGGTGTTTGGTGTTTCCCCCAGAGCAGACCCAGCGGCTGCCCCCAGCCTGGCCAGGAGGGATCTGCTCTGGCTCCTGCAGGGCAGGAATGTTCCCAACATTGCAGCGGCCTCATCTCCCGGCGGCGCTGCCCCATCCCCGCTCCCAGCTCCCGCCCATCCCGAGGGGAATTTGTCCCACCAGCAGCAGGGGAACGACACGAGCTGCCACCCTGGGACTGGGATTGTCCCTCTGGGAAACGCTGGCTGCTGGGATTTAGATTATTCCATCTATTTGGCTGCTGAAATTTCCCAGCCCAGGGGTTTTAGCTGACAGGGCAGCACAAAGATTGTTCTCTATGCAGTGCCTGGATTTGGGGTTTGGTATCAGCTTTGCTAGTTCAGATGAATTGTACCCACAGCCCCACATTCCCTGATGAATTCCTGCTGGAATAACCTGACAGCAGCTCATGGAGAGTGGAAATTCCCATGTAGGGGTACTACTGTTACACCAGCTGTGTCAGGAGCCAGCAGAGGTTCCAGGGAAGCTGAGTAGGATCAGGACAAGGACAGGTCTATATTCCATAGAACTTGCTATTTAAAACCCTCATCATCCCCCAGCTCCGCTGATGTCCCTGGGGCCATCACTTGACAGAGTTCCCTGGAACCCAGGTGATTTCACCCCCCTCCCCCGGAGCTCAGGCTCCAGTTGATATTTCAAAGCAGGACAAGGTGGTGGCTGGACGCACTCCCAGCCTGTGCTGAGGCAGCACACCTCTCCCTGCAGAAGCCCAGCTCCCTTCAGAGCCTCAGCAGAAGCCTTCTGCATGTTTTTTCCCCTCAGGAAAGGGATGCACATCCCTGCCTTCAGCACACCTCCAGTGGGACCCACCTGTGAAAGTTTTCCATCACTTCTGCACTTCCAGCTGGCTCCCTGGAAAGTTCCAAACTTCATCCTGCTCCAACCTCTGATTTTAAGGCATCTCCAAGGTATATTGCGTGGGATTCCATATCTGTGAGGGAAGATGGCCCTGGCTTTAATGCTGTGAGGGACGATGGCCTCAGGCTGGAAAGGAGGGAAGGGACTTGGGGTAGCCAGGACATACCTGGCAGCTGTGTGGGAGCTCTGGGAGATCCGAAATGGGAACTGCTGTCTGAGGCCCTCTACAAACGGCCAGTACCTCCATTCCAGGTAATGCCAGCTGCTCCTTGGGGTCCCTCTGGGCTGTCGGTGGCGTCTGTCCGGGCTGAGGTGTCTCCACCTGCCTGTTCAGAACAGCCCCTGGCTGAGGGGCCACAGGCAGTGCTTTAGCTGTGTCTGTGCCAGCGCTGTCCCGTACCCCGGTGCCCGTGCCGGGACGCGTGTTCGGCACGCTGCAGGCACAGCTCCTCCTGCAGATCCCAAGGCGTGAGGGCTGCCAGCCCTTCGGGGGCTTCTGGCCTCCTCCGGGCCCACACCGGGTACAGCCGCAGCGGGAGCAGCAGCCCCAGCGCTACAGCCCCGGTCGTTTGGTGGGGATTCCCCGGGGATGCGGACACGGAGAAGAACAATGTGGGCGCTGTGGCTCTCACAGGGGAGCGCGGTGGCCGCGATGCTGCCGGGGCCAGGCTCGGTGTCCCCCCGGGTGCTGAGGGGCGGCGCCGCGTCCGCCAGTGTCCTGGGGTCGCCACAGGTAATTCCCCTGCCCTACCCGTTTCCAGCCGCAATCCAGGGGCAACTCCAGGGAAGCGCCGTCTTCCGGGCGGCCCAGCACCATCATAGCCGGAGCCCCGGCGGGACCCCAGCCCCGTGCCGGCCGGAGCAGGAGCGGCAGTGCCGGGCTCGGTCCCAGCACCCGTCCCGGAGCGGCTCTTCCCACCTGCTGCGATACCGATCCGATCCCTGCCCCAATCCCGCCTCGATTATCCAGCCCCAGCACCCACACCCTGCCCGCCTCCCACAACAGACACCGGCAGAACCAGGACTCAAATCCCCAGGCCCAGACCCCGATCCTGGTCTTACCAGAGCACCTCGGGCTCCACACAGCACCAGCAACAGCCCCGATCCGGATCTCCTCGCAGCGCTCCGACCGACGCTCCCGCAGCACCCCGAGACGAGCAGCCCCCGAAGAAAGCAGGACAGGCGCGGATCCGCCGGGTTTTATGGGCGGGAGGGGGGCGGGGGGGGAGGCGGAGCCCCGGGGGCGGGGCCGGCACAGGTGTGAGGGGCGGGGCCTGCACAGGTGTGAGGGACCCCAGTGCGGCTGCGCGGGGCGGGGCCTTGGGGGATTTAAGGCGCGGGGAGGGCCCAGCGGAGCCATTTGCTCCTCGGCGTTCGGTGAGGGAGGTTGCGGCCGGCCGGGGCCCTATATCTCTGTTCCTTTATATTTTCCTCTGCGTTTCTTTTCTATTGTATCTCTGTTTCTCTATACCTCTCCTTTCTACCCTCCCTTCCTCCCCTCCCCCACCCCCTACACCCACCCCCCCCCAAACCCCCCCCCTCCCTCTCCCCCCTAGCCCTCCCCTCCCTCCCCCCCTACGGCCGCCCCCCGCCCCCTCCCTCCCATCCCACCTCTCTATTCCCTTACTCAGCCCTACCTTACCCTACCCTATTCCTCCATCCTTCCTCTCTCTCTTCTCTCCCCACCCTGCCTTCCCCCCTGCCCCGTCCCCTGCCGCCCTGCACACCCCGACCTCTCCCCACCTTCCCCTCACGTGCCCCTCCGCTCCCCTATTCTCGTTCTCCATTCCCCGCTCTCCTCCTTTCCTCGCAGCTGCGGGGCTCGGGGTGCCGGGCAATAATAAAGCCCAGAGGGCCGGAGCCCGGCGCCCCCGCCCTCGCTGGGGTCCCCACACGGGGCCGGACCCGCTCTGCGGGTCCCCCCGATTCCAGTCCAATACACCGGCCCACACCGCCGGGGCTCCGGCTGTCCCTACATCACACTGGGGGGGTGGGGGGGCGGGTTACAGCGGCCCCCTCATTAGGAGGGGGTCCCGGGGTGGGTGAGGAAGGGCCCCCTCATTAGGAGGGGGTCCTTGGGGAGGGGGGGTGGGTTAGGAAGGGCCCCCTCATTAGGAGGGGGTCCTTGGGGGGGGGGGTTAGGAAGGGCCCCCTCCGGAGGGGGGGGTCCCGGGGGGGGCGGGGCGGGCCCCCTCCGGAGGAGGGGGTCCGGGGAGGGGGGCGGGGCGGAGGGGGGGCATTCCCCCCTCCAGGTCCCGCCCCCCTTCCCCGGGCCCCCTCCTCCGGACGGGGTCCCGGCCCCCTCCCGGGGACCCCCTCCTCCGGACCGGGGCCCGGGGGGAGGGAGGGGGCCCGGACGGGAGGGCTGTTCGTGTGTGCGTGGTTTGTTTTTTTGTGTTACGCGTGTGTTTTTCTGTCACGGCGCAGAGTGACGTGACCCCCTCTGCGTCCCCCCCACCCCCCCCCCACCCCACCCGCCCCCCTCCCTCCCCCCGGGCCCCGGTCCGGAGGAGGGGGTCCCCGGGAGGGGGCCGGGCCGGGACCCCGTCCGGAGGAGGGGGCCCGGGGAAGGGGGGCGGGACCTGGAGGGGGGAATGCCCCCCCTCCGCCCCGCCCCCCTCCCCGGACCCCCTCCTCCGGAGGGGGCCCGCCCCGCCCCCCCCGGGACCCCCCCCTCCGGAGGGGGCCCTTCCTAACCCCCCCCCCCAAGGACCCCCTCCTAATGAGGGGGCCCTTTCTAACCCCCCCCTCCCAAGGACCCCCTCCTAATGAGGGGGCCCTTCCTAACACCCCCCCCCCCCCCCAAGGACCCCCTCCTAATGAGGGGGCCCTTCCTCACCCACCCCTCCCGGACCCCCTCCTAATGAGGGGGCCCCCCACCCCGGGACCCCCTCCAAACAAGGGGGTCCCCAAACCCGACCCCGCACCACCCCCGGGACCCCGTCCAAAGGAGGGGGGCCCGTGTGATGGGGGAAGCGGAGCCCCGGCCGTGTCCCCTGCGTTCACAACCATGGAACTGCGTGGGGACACCACCGGGGACTGCAGCGGGACCGGGGGCGCCGGACTCCGGCCCTCTGGGCTTTATTATTGTCCGGCACCCCCAGCCCCGCGGCTGAGAGGAAAGAAGGAACGGGGAGAACGGGAAGAGTGGAGGGATAGCAGGGAGGAAAGCGAAAGGGGAAGGGAAAGGCTGGGAGGGGGCAGAGCGACAGTGGACAGAGAAGGGAGAGAGGGGGAATAGAAGGGAGTAGCGGAGTAGGGACAGGACAGGAAAGAGGAGAGCGGGTTAGGGTCAGGTTTAGGGGAAGAGGAGGGGAGGGTCTGGGGGACAAAGAAGAAGAATACGGGGAGGAGAAGGAAGAGTAGAGCAGGGGACAAGAGGGGAGGCCGAAAGGGGAGGAGAAGGAAAGGGGGGAAGAGAGAGAAGGGGAATACAGGGAGGAAAAGGAAGGGTAGAGGGGGAGACAGGAGGGGAGGCCGAACGAGGAGGGAAAGGAGTCGGCTTTGAGGAGGAGAGAAAAGGGGGGAGAGAGAAAAGCAGAGAAAGGAGGGGAATACAAGCAGGAGAAAGGAAAGGTAGAGGGGGGAACAGGAGGGGAGAAGAAGCTGCGGAGCGGGGACAGGAGCCACCCGTCCGCAGCGTGCTCAGAGTGAGCAAATGGCGGCCAAGGCGATTTCCGCCTTCTAAATAAGCTCGGCCCCGCCCCGCGCAGCCGCCCTGGGGTCCCGCACACCTGAGCCGGTACCGGGACCCGCCCCGCACACCTGAGCCGGTACCGGGACCCGCCCCGCACACCTGAGCCGGTACCGGGACCCGCCCCATAAGCTCCGCCCCCGGGGCCGCCTCACGGAGCGCCGGGACCGCCCCCGGGGCCGCCTCACGGAGCGCCGGCTCCGCCCCTGGCCCCGCCTCCCGGCTCCGCCTCCTGGTTCCGCCCCCCGAGCCCCGGCTCCGTCCCGCCCTGTCTGGGATGGGGGCGGGGCCATCGCCCGCGGCCCCGCCCGTGTCCCCATCCAGACCGGCCCCGCCCGTGTCCCCATCCAGACCAGCACCACCCGTGTCCCCATCCAGATCGGCCCCGCCCGTGTCCCCATCCAGACCGGCCCCGCCCGTGTCCCCCCGGCCGGCCCCGCTCGTGTCCCCATCCAGACCAGCACCGCCCGTGTCCCCCCGACCGGCCCCGCCCGTGTCCCCATCCAGACCGGCCCCGCCCGTGTCCCCCCGGCCGAACCGGGGCTGCTGCCGGCGCTGCGCGGAGCCCCGAGCGCTGAGGCGGGGCCGGGGATGGGCCCGGGGCTCTGGCTCGGCTCCTGTCGGTGTCGGCTGTCGCGGGGTCCCGGGCGGCGCCGCCTCTCCCGCGCCGGGCGCGGTCGGGCGGGGATCGGGACCGGGATGGCCGCGGGCGGCGGCAGCTCCAGAACGGAGAGGCCCCGCACGTTCGGAACCGGCCCCGGGACCCCCAGACCCCGCCGCTCCCCCGGTGCCATGGAATTATTTTTCCCAGTGTAGGCCGAGAATTCTTTATGAGAAAACTCAAACCTCAAAAAGGATACGGGATCTGAGGGGAGAGGAGGGATGCTGGTACAAATTCAAAACGCATTGCGAAAAATAAATCTATGGCACAGCCCATTTCCTCTCCCAGACTGGTTTCTGTGTGCTCGTCTGTGGTTCCACCTGCTCCCATGGGATTCTCAGCCCGTGGGGCTGTAATGACTTGCCCGGTGCAGAGCACGCCAGGAAATAATGGGCAAACCCTCTGGATCAGGCAGTGAGTGGAGCCTCTCAGTAACCGTGTCCCACAGTCTGGCAGCGCCCAGCACCTCCGGCTGGAATTGGAGGGGTGCCAGCACACCCCCCCTGGCACAGGGCCCCTTGCTTCCTCACGTTCCCTTTAATCAGGGTGATTTTTTGGGTAGGAACACCCAAAACCAGCAGAACTGGCCTTAACCACTTTTTGTGGGACCGCTCCTCTTCCTTCCTCACCAAAGTCCCACTGTCAAAACCCATCCCCTCAATCTCTCCAAGGAATTGGGCTTGGATTTCCCAGTCCAGCAGGGCAGAAATGCTGCTGTCCTTATTGTATATCCTAATTGCAGTAATTGCTTAAGAAATAATTGAAAGGAATTAAAGGAATGAAGAGAAATTAAATAGGAGCTGCCAGCTCCAACTAAGGGATGCTCAAACCCCTTATCAATAATTTGCTTTAATTAACCAACTCAAACAAAGTCAGTAACACCACATTGATACACTATGACTCTTTTTAATGGAGTTACAGATAAATATTGCAGAATGTAAGAACCTTTAAAAAGCCAGAAACTCTTTTAAGAGATGGACAGTGTACAGCTGCAGAGAGAGTCCTGGGATTCAGAAGAAAAAACTCCAAGTTTTCAGTCTTTAGCATCTTCCCCTCTGCGGTCACTGACAGCAAACGCGGCCTCAGCCTCAGGAAGGCCCGGGGAGTCAGGGATTTCACGGATCCTGTGTCACCTCAGCCTTTCAGCAGGTACAGTCTGCAGGGAGAGGGAAGAAAACGGGTCAGAATGGACAGCCCACTTCCAGGAAAACATCACAATTCCCAGAGCACTGGGCAGAGCTGTGAGAACTTCCCCAAAGCTCCCTTCCCCTGAGGACTGAGGGCTCGAAGCTGAAGGCACAGGCTGGACCTGCCATGGACAGGCTGGGGAAGCCCAGCAGTAAAAGCTCCTGGGCCAATTCCATCAAACACTCCAAAATCAGGCTCCTCACCTGCTGGTGGAAGCACATCTTCCCTCCTGTGGGGTTTTGGGATCTGCAGTGAGCTGCAGGGGGAAAAACCAAAACCCAAGTATTTCCCACAATTGGAACGGAAAAGTGGGGAAAAAGGATGGAGGGGCAATCCTGGGGTGAGACTGGGATCCAGCCCCTCCAAAGCAGTGGAAGCAGAGGCTGAGTGACAAAGCCCAGTTTGCTGGGACTCACAGGGACGCTGCTGGGTTTTGTCTGGCAGTGGAGCCGGGCTGGGTATCACCTCATCAGGCAGGCACAGCAGCAGCAGCCGCAGGCACCTGGCCAGGTGTGTCTGCCTGGCAGAGGGCTCCCCACTGCCTGGCAGCCTCTGTGCCACAGGGCACTGCTGTGGCACTGGCCATCGAAACAGCTCCTACCTGTCCTTTCACAAGGCAAGAGGGTTTACCACACAGCAAAGGGTTTTTGAATTAAGAAGATAACACTACACTCAACTGGAGGAGAAAAAGTGAGATCTGTTAAATTTTCCTAAGCCAGGCAAAAAAGAAAAACAAATTAAAAAAAACAAAACAGAAAAAACCCCACCCACCACCAACAAAAATAACAATGAAAAAAGCCCAACATATTAAGCATATTTCAAGAGAGTTTAAATTGGAATGAGGTGACTTGGAAAGCTTGAAAAGCTGCAATGCTGCAAAAATCTAATGCTGCAAAAAAAGCCTTTTCTTACATTACATTTTAGCCCTGAACTTGCAAAAAAGCCCTGCCAAACTAACAATTCACCACATATAGTTATTGAATCGTTCCTGTCTTTGAGCACGAGTGAAGCTAAAGCTATGGAGACAAGAAAACCCTAATGCTGTTCCTTTGGAAATCCCAGAACCACAGGGAGGTTTTCCATTAGCTTAGGAAAATGCCCAGCACTTTCAGTAGACACTGAATAGCAGGAAAGTCAGGAGATCCATGCTTTGCTTCCAGAGACAAACATTTAAATCAGTATTTCCATTAAAGCAGAAGTGTACAGATGGTGTGATCAGAAGTGTTTATTAAGAAAAGAACCCCAGGGGTCTCCCCTTCAGGGACACAAGATATAAAAGGAAGCACCTCACCCCATCCCTTTCCTTAAAAACAAAACAAAACAAAATGAAATGCAGCTGCAGGCAGGCCTGGAGGCCAGGCTTTGGTGACACATTACAGGGTACACAAAAAGTGGTCCCTGTGCCATACACCACAGCCTGTCCTGTACCTTACAGGGACACCAGAGCTGACAGCTGTAGGCACAGCTCTGTCACCCACAACCCTGGACTGCTGAAACGTCTTGGACACAATAACCTGCATTGTGGAGAGCTGCCTGGGCTCCTGCATCCCTCATTTGGGCTCTTACAGCCTCAGGTGCCCCATGCACCTCCAGGTGCCAGCCAGCACCCAAGGGAGCTGGGCCCCAAAACTGGGGGCACCAAACTGGGCCGGGCACCTCCAGCCCCCCCGGCCACGTGCTGGACCTGGGCAGTGCCAGGATCCCAGACAAGCCCCCACCGGCCAGGAAATGCCACAGCTGTATCCCAGAAAGGAGAGAGTCCTGCAACTTCAGCCCAGTAAAGGGAGAGGCCACTGGGGAACGCGCCCAAGGGCTTTTTCTTTCTCCCTTTCTCTCCCTTTCTCCCTCTCTCTCCTGATTTTTTCTCTCTTTCTCTCCCTCTCTCCTGTTTTTTCCTCTTTTTTTCTCTCTCTCTCCTATTTTATTCTCTCTCTCTCCCTCTCCTGTTTTTTTCTCTCTCTTTGTCCCTCCCACTCTCTCCCTTCTTCTCTCCCTCTCCTGGGTTTTTCTTTCTCTCCCTCACTCTCCCCTGCTTTTTCACTCTCCCTCTCCCTTTTTTTCTCTCTTTCTCTCCCTCCTCCCCTCATTTTTTTTCCTCTCTTTTTCCTTTTTCTCTCTCTCCCTCCTTCTCTCCCTCTCTTTCTCTTTCTCTCTTGTTTTTTTTTTTCCTTTCTCTCTCCCATTTTATTCTCTCTTTTTCTCTCTCTCTATCTCTCTCTCTCCTGGTTTTTCCTCTCTCCCCATTTTATTCTCTCTCTCACTTTCTCTCTCCCTCCGTTTCTCTCAGGGCTGCAGCCTCCTTTAATCCCAAACTACCAAACCTTCCTGAGCCACCTGCCCCCTTTCCCCCCTGAACCTGTTCTTTTACCCCAAAATTCGGAAACTCTTGTGCGGACCCCAGAGTGCCTGGGCTGTGCAACAAACCTGCCCCAAGTCAGCAGAGGCACAAACCCACCCCAAAGCTTCACACCCACAGCTTCACCCCTCAGACTGTCTGTGAACACATCAGCTTTCCTCCCAGACTCTTAGTTGCCTTTGGTTTTATTCCTTTACCACTGTACCATTTCTTTTTCACATTAAAGTGAAGCAATGAATTTCCCCATTGCCAGGGAAAGACAGCTTCAGTATTTTTATAATGCTCCTTTCTGGTTCAGTCTTGGTTTTTACATTCTGCTTGGGACTTTGCTAGATAATAAACAAAGTGGGCCTGATTCCTTGGGAAATAAAATATACAAAAGTGATTTAGTGCTGGCTTCCCAGACTTGCTCATAAGAAGTTTCCTGAAGCAAACTGGTATTTCAAAACCTGGTCCCGAAATGTATATTCATCTCTGAGATGAAAAGAAAAGATTCTGGAGCAAATAATCCACCACAAAGATGCAGCCAGGGGAATATATTTAAGGTAAAAACAATGGCTTAGCAAAACACTTCATTATAGCAGGGAGAGGACTCAGGCTCTGAGACAAATAAACACATGCAGTGCTCAGTCCTGAGGTGTGAGGGGCATTGAGACTAAATGTGTTTGTGCTCAAAAATGTCACAGCTCTGCTGCAGATCCCTGTGAGCCCTCACACAGCAGGAGCCTTCAGAAAAGGCAGGAGAGGCTTTTCCAGGGGAGCCTGGGGAGCTGGGCCAGGGCTGACCCCCCAGTGAACAGCCCCTTCCCTTTGCCTGCCCTGGAAATGCTCCCTGAAATTTGATTCAATATCCACTCTGCCCTCCTGATTCCATCCCAGAGCCTGACTGAGGCTCACCTGACATTTCCTGACTACTTGTAGAAGCAAAGAGCAGGAGAAAACGAGAACTGTGCTGGAAGGGAAGGGCATCTTCAGCTGGGGATTTCTGTCAGTGCTTCCTCTATTGGGCTGCCATGCAGAAAATGTTCCAGCTGTCAGTGAGGACAAACAAAACGCACTCAAAAGCACAAATGTTCTGGTTTTAGCAACAGCAAGGAGCAGCAGTGGCTGTGACAGGAGGGTTCACGAGCCATGTACAGCCACAGGGTTTATTCCATTCCAGGGATCAGAAGGGACTGAAGCCAGTGTGTCCTCAGTGACAGCAAATACAACCAATTGTCTCCTCCTAAAAACAATTCAGGGGGAAAGAGAAAATGCTGTATTGACCTCAGCTGTGTGCAGCAGAACAAAAGCAGAGCACAAATGGCTACCTGAGATCTCAGCCCTCCGCTCCCAGCCCTTTAAAAATGAAAGAAGGAGCTAATTTTACCATCAGGCTTTTTGTTCTTTTATCTCATCCTTTGCCTGTCC
Source organism: Molothrus ater (assembly GCF_012460135.2). Classification (NCBI taxonomy): domain Eukaryota; kingdom Metazoa; phylum Chordata; class Aves; order Passeriformes; family Icteridae; genus Molothrus; species Molothrus ater. The sequence continues at coordinate 115,802,767 of NC_050479.2, forward strand.
CTCCAAAAAGGCTCCTCACTCCAATGTGTTCCACATGAGCCATGGAAATTCTGAGGCATTATGGAAAAGTAAACTTTGCTGTAAACTTTTACTTTTCTCTTGCCAGGCACTGAGCCCCAGCAGGGTCTGTGTCAGTGATGCTGCTCTTTAAAGCACCCCCCAGAACAATTCCTGCTGCTGAGGGCAGTTTTCTGAGGTGCAGCTTCAACCACACACAATCTGTGTATCCATGAACACCTCACACAGCTCCCTCCAGCACCCCCTTTCCTTTAAACATCTCTCTTCATTCCAACAACAGCAAAACATTAAGGGCTCGCAGCAATCTCAGTGACAAATCCAACACCTTTGTGCAAAAAAGACACTTCAAAAGCAGAAATCTCACCTGGAGCAGCCACAGCAAGGGCATGAATTCTGTTCCCCACGGCTGCTTGGGGCCTGAATCCTCTCAGCTGCCCTCAATTGCCAGAGGTGATGAGCCCAGCAGCCCCAGGGACTGGCAGGGCAATGCTGCTGCGTCTGGAGCTTCCAAAGGCTGCTGGGGGCAGGAAATCACCTCCAGAGCCCAGCAAACATTGCCTCACACACTGGCACATCCAGTGGGGTCCAGCAAAAACTGCCAACACAAACTGCACCTGTGCAGGCCAAGGATGCTGGTGACTGAGCGCCTTCTGCAGGGCCAGGCTGCCCTGAGCCTTTTGGGACACCCAAAATCCCCCATGGGGGATCAGACACAGCCTGGACCCCGAGATCCTCCAGGCCTTTTCCAGCCTGAATGATTCTGGGGCTCCAAGGGGTTCCTGGTGAGCAGGGGCACGGTGCAGGTGCCCAGATGTGTGTGCTGCTGCCCCAGGGCGTCTCCAGCAGCTCTCACTCCACTCCCCAGCTTTGTGCACGTCTCCTGAGGCAGCCAAGAGCAGGGATGGGCCTGGAAGCACCAGGAAATGGAGTTTGTGGGGCAGGGGATGTGTGCAGGGTGAGGAAGCACTGCCTGTGCAGGGATGGGCCTGGCAACCACCAGGAAATGGAGTTTGTGGGGCAGGGGATGTGTGCAGGGTGAGGAAGCGCTGCCTGTGCAGGGATGGGCCTGGCAACCACCAGGAAATGGAGTTTGTGGGGCAGGAGATGAAGCACTGCCTGCCCAGCCCTGCCTCAGGGATTTCCTCTGCTGGGCTCACCACAGCCAGCAGGGTTTGTGTGACACCCAAAACCTGTTTGCACATTTGGAAACCCTGCCCTGCCAGCAGGAACCACTCAGGGGTCCCAGGGCAACCTGGCTGCCAGCAGAGCCTGTGCAGAGCTCTGTGCCTCACTGCCTCCATGTGGCACTGCAGGACAGTGCCATTCACACACACAGCCAAAACATCCCTGCACCCCTGGGGTGGCACAGGGCCACAGGGATGCCAGAGCTGGCACAGAAATGCTCTGGCTGTTCCTGTACACTCCTGAGGAGGGTGAAGGTCAGGGGTTACTGGAGCCCCTGCAAAGGTCCTTGCTGTCACCAGCTGATCTTTAAGGTCAGACCTGTCAGCTCCAGTTAGAGTTACCCAGGGTCAGCTGCCAGGAGCCCTGGAGATGTTTGGCTGGTTGTGAGGCAGAGCCCTGCAGCCCTGGAGATGTTTGGTTGTTGGTTTGTGAGGGTTTGGACAATGCCCTGCAGCCCTGGAGATGTTTGGTCATTTCTGAGGGGATGGGGAAAAAAAATGACCTAAAGTAACCCATGGAAAAACCAAAAAATTCTCAAATAACCTAGAGTAACCTTTGTGTCCTCAAATGACTCCTATGACCTGGAGTAACCCCAATTGTGACCTCAAATGACCCCTATGACCTGGAGTAACCCCAATTGTGACCTCAAATGACCTAAAGTAACCTGAGTAGGGGCTTAAATGACTTTAAATAACCAGTACTGGTTTGAAAATAATCCCCAATGTCCACTGGACTCAGGCACTGGCCCTATAGGGCTGAACAGGCCTTGCTGACCCCTCCTTGGCTCCCCACTTCCCAAATCATCTCCTGGGAATGGGAATCACAGACACAAGCTGAGACAAGTCTTATTTAGGGCTTTATTTTGGTTTAATTAAGGGGAGGAAAGAAACCAAAGCACTTTGCCTTTGATGGGCTGTTCTAGAGCCAGTTCGTGTTATGATGAGGAGTTGCTGATGGTGCAGGGCTGCTGTGGGGATTGGTACCTGCTGCTCTTCAGCCCTCAGCAGTCCCACAGCAGAGGCTGATGTGAGGGACCAGGCAGGGCACTCAGCTCTCTGATGGCTTCTGTCTGTGCAGCAGCAATGCCAAAAGCCCGGCGCTGTCCTTTGGGTCTTTGCAGCACTCACTGCTGAGCCGGTCTGTGCTGGGGCTGCAGAGCCTCTGGGCCAGCCACCACGGGCTGTTTGTGCCACTCCTTCCCAGGTAATTCCCTGCAGCTGCTGGGGTCCTCCTGTGAGCCCAGAAATGGAAATGGGATCCACTCCCACGCCCCTTGGTGGCACCAAGGGACGCCGAGGGCCGGTGTGCACCACAGCTGTCCCTCTGTGGGTCAGACGTGCCAGGCCATGGACCCACACAGTCCAGGAGATCCAATTCTCCTTCTCCTCCAGCTGGCTGGCAGCAGGGCCCCTCTAATCCTGGTCAAGGTACAGCTGGTCTCCTCCTGTAAATGTGCTCCTGAGAACAAGAACTGCTCCTTCACGAGAACCTGTCGTGTTATCATTGCTATTCCAACAGGAGCTGTGTCCACGAGGGGCTGGAGCAGCATTGATGAGCTTCTGGTGGTGGGAGTTCCTCTTCTCAGTTCAGCTCCCCAGGCTGCTGAGGAGGAGGGGGGTTCCCATCCCATGCTCCTGAAAGAGAAAACAGAAATCACCTCGTGGAGTGCATCCTCTCTGCCTGGCTGGGGGACACCTGCTCCTAATGCAGAGACTAGCTGGTTCTGCTGAGATGTGGTAAATCCCTTCCTGAAGTGGTAAATTCATTCCTCAAGTGCTAAATCCCTTCCTGGAGCTCCTCTCTCAGTTTCTGGTGGCCCTCTTCCATTTTCTCTTCCAAGCTCCAGCTGTGCTCAGCCAGCTTTGTTTCCATGGATGAGAGATGGGTGCATAACAGGGCAGTGTTCTTGTAAATTATTAATTTGTTGACCAGTGCTCCTGCCTTGTCCTCTCCTTCCCCCTGCAGCATCTCCAGGGAACAGGAGGATCTCTGGTCCAAGCTGTGCAAATCCCATCCACATCTGCAACGTGCACTGGACACCCTTGGGGCTCTTAGGGAAGAACAACCTCCTTGTTCCATTGTGCTCCCTCTCCCCTGGTGCACCTGGAGGTTTTCTTTACAAAGCACTCGTCCCTTACACTCACCAGCAGTCACTGCCAGGGCCTGAGAGTTCCCTGGCTTCTTCTGATCCCTTGGTTCATGACCACATCCCAGGACAGGGATCCCAAGCTGCCTGCCCAGAGTGCTGTCACTGGCCAGGGTGGCCTCGTTGGTCTGGGGGCCTCGCAGCCCGCGCAGGGACAGAGGGACAGGGATGACCACTGGCTCTGGCTCTTCTGCTGGGTGTGAGGCTCCAGCCCCCTCCTCATCAGTCTCTGTTTGGATGGATTTGCTCTGGGATTTCTTCTTCTGAACAGGGGCAGCTGCTGCTGGCTTGGGCTGCCCTGGATGGGTGACGGTCTGTGTGGAAGCACTGGCTGCCCTTTGGGCTCCTCTTCTCTCCATGGCAGGCTGTGCAGACGTGGTGGCTGCTGATTCGGTCCTTCCCTCCTCCTCCTCACGACGCTGCTGTACCACACGGGGTGTTTCTCTGTCTCTAAGCATGGTGCAGAGGGTGTACAGGGTGCAGAGGGCGCAGGCTACAGAGAGAAGACAAAGCAGAACTAACACCAAGACGATGATGCCATCTTTGACACCCAGAGGGAACTCAAAGTTTTCAAAAACTGCTCTGTCAAGTCTGAAAGTCAGGGAGAAACCACTCTCTGCTCTTTCCCCCAAGGGCTGGCTGTGATTGTTGAGGAGGATGCAGATGCAGCAGCCTAGACCAGGACAAGCAAACAAAAGTGAATTTCTTCTCCAAGTTATGTTCACTTCCCCAGAGGTTATCATGCAATAGATACAATAAATCAACAAACCAATTTTCATAGCATTCCCTGAGCTCAGGAGCAGCACTACAGCAGACAGGCCGCTCCCCATGTGTGGAAACAGACAGAGAGCAAGGTGTAAGAGCCGCGTAAGCACGGCGAGCACCGCGGTGAACAGGAGGTTTCTGTAACACAAAATTGCAATTCTGACTTCTCTCAGGACTGGCTCCACGTAGGGCGCCAAAATGTGCACCAGAGTTTGACAGCAAACCACTGGGAGATCCCAAGTCAGAACTACAATTTAATAGGAGAAATAAAATAAAGGCAGAAAGCACCAGCTTCGAGTGGCAGAGACAGACTACAACCTGGCACGCCGGTGGTCTGATCAAAGGGTGGCTGAGGCTCGCTGGGAGGGATGGACGTGGTTCTGTCGGAGCTGTGATCCTGCAGAAGGGCCTGGTCCTCCTCTGAAGGTCCCCTGGTGATCCTGGACCTCTTCTCCTCTGGGAACTCCGCAGGCAAAAGTCTCCTGGTGCTCCAAGTCCTGGCTTATATGCAGGTGGAACTGCTTGGCTCCTCCCCCTGGGCGGGGCATCTCACCATGGGGTGACGTCACTTAGGCGCCATCCAGAGAGATTTTGGGGGCCCCCTGCACGGAAATATCCCGTGGAGAGAGTTCTTGGGGATGAGTCATGGAGGAGAGAACGAACACTGTCCGCGCTGTTCGAACAGCTCACGGAGGTGGGGATGCATACTTTCAGTTTCATTTTCCATTCTCACCTAAGACATAACCACACCCAGGGACTGCAGTGACATCAGGAAACCACAAACGACATCATGAAACCCAAAAGGACCTCAAGAAACCCCTGTGACCTCGGGAAACCCCTGTGACCTCAGGAAACCCCTGTCACCTCAAGCAGCCCCCGGGATTCTGCACCCTCAGCTCCCAGGGAGGAGCAGCCTGCAGCAGCCCAGGCACCAGAAGCCGGCCCCAGATCCAGGCTGGCAGGGGCAGGGGTGCCAGGCAGGCTCTCCCACTGCTTCCCTCCCTGCCTGGTCCCTCCATCCATCGCTTCTTCTCCAGGAGCTGGCTCCTCAGCAGCAGGATCTGAGCCAGCCACAGAACTCACCTGGCTCGTGGCAGCCCTTCCGTTCTGCTGCACACAGTCAGTACCCAGAGTCCCAAACTGGGTTAAAAAAACCAAAGTAATTCATATTGTTCCACAGAGAAAAAGTGTAAAACAACTCAGTGGACACGAGACTGCTCATGTCTCATTCTTCCTGGCCTCTCCCAGCCCTGTACAAGGTGTGTGAAGGGAATGGCAGCTGTGGATATAACACACAGAGTGCTCATTCCCATCCACACACATTCACCAATAGTGCTTGAATCAAATGCACCTGCTCATCCTTCCCACTTCACTAAAGAACATCTGAACAACTGTTCCCCCTTTGGGACAAAATTCCCATCAGACAGAGAAGTTCCTGTGCCTGCCAGGAACACTTCTTGGCCCAGCAAGGGCTGCAGTGTGGTGAGCCCGGGTACAAGAGCAGATCCTGACACCCTCAACAATCCATTTCTAATGGTCTTTTTTACAAAAGGCACACTGACTCCTTCCCAGTCACTGTCCTGGTGGCTGCCCCCTTCCCTTTGCTCCTGGGGCTCCCTGTAAAAACCTGTGGGGGTGTAAAAACTGCACCATTATCCCTGCCCGTACCCTCACCTTTTCATACTTTCTTCCACACCTTTCACAAACCTGGGATCCCTTTCTAAACAATTCCTGGCAGACTCAGCCACCTCTCCATCCCCTGCATGTGGGCTCTCACCCTCCCACAGCCACCAAGCTCTTTGCAAAATCACTCACCTTCTCGAGGACCCCAAAAAAATCCCTTTGTGTACCAGGCCAGGCCTTGGTGACACGTTGTCTCTTACAGGGTACACAAAAAGTGGCCACTGTGCCATACAGGGCACACGATGGACAATGCCCTGCAGCCCTGGAGATGTTTGGTTGGTGGTTTGGGTGGACAATGCCCTGCAGGCCTGGAGATGTTTGGTTGGTGGTTTGCATGGACAATGCAGCCCATGCCCTAAACCCCTTCCCAGATTTCACAATCTCCTGTCACTGGTGGATCAAGTGCTAACCATGGAGCTCTCCCAAGGGTTAGCAGGAAATACCCAAGCACAGATTACTCACTGTGTATTTAACTGCCCTAACAAGTGACTGAAAATCCACCCCTCCCTTTACGGTACATTTGGGAACTTTTAAAATTGTGTGATTCTTTCGTTTTGTGGAATTCTTTTGTGTAATTCTTTTTGGGTTTCTTTTGTTTGTTTTTCTTTTATTCCCTTTCAACACCTTCCCTGCAATCTGTTGTTTCTAATTTGTCTCTGAGGTTTGAGCCCCTGTGGAACAGGACAAGGAGAGCTGAAAAGATCTCTTTAATGGGGTTTGATGCTGCCATGTTTCCCTACATAATTCATGTGGTGGCAAACATATTTCCTAGAACTTCAGTGAGAAAACCTCGGTTAATGTCAACAGTGACACTCCCAGGATGAGTACCAACATTCCAGAGTAAGAGAAGGAAGTACAGAAAAAGAAATGCCCAGAGGCTGGTTCTAGTGACCCTCTGTGTTCCATTTTATCTTTTCATCTTTTTTCTTTTTATCTTTTTCTATCTGCTTTGGCAGCATGTCCCCAAAGGGACAGCCCATCCTAAATATCTGCCCTGCAACAACACAACAATTCTCTCTTTCCCTACACACACTCAAACCTGACTGACAACAACATTCTCTGACAATATTCAGGCCTTGCTTTGTGCTTTTCACAGGATCCTTTCACTGATGTAATTAATTCTCTGCATCTGGCTCAAGATTGCATTTTTTATCTTCCCGAGCATTAACTTATCTATTAATATGTAAATGAGCAGTTTGTGGTTTTCTTGGAGCAGAAGAACTGGGCTTTTTAAACATTTTAATGCTAATTTCACCATGGTGGTCCCTTTCTGTGCTTCAAAAGTGTAAGTTTTGCTTACATTTCACTCCAGAAAGCCAAAATGAAAATCAGATTCCATTACAGCAGGGAGCACTGGCACTGGGCAGCCTCGTCCTGCCAGTGCCAGCAGGGAGCTGCTGGAGAACCAACAATAAATGTGCTGGAAGTGGGTGAATTTGGGGAGGTAAACCCTGAACTCTGTAAGGGAAAGAACAATGTTCTGGGAGTCAGAACGATCCAGCAAACAGTCACAGAATCACAGATCCCAGCCCTGGAAATGTCCAAGGCCAGGCTGGATGAGGTTTGGGGCAATCTGGGCTGGTGGAAGGTGTCCCTGCAAAGAACACACTTTTACACCTAAATTTGAGTCCTACTTTGCCACTTGCACTCCAGGAAATACAAAGGGTAGATCCTTCTGTGTGTACAACAAATAATAAAAAAAATTCCAAACAAATAAAAAATAGTTTCCCCATATTTTAAAAGTCCTAGATAATCTAAACTCATTGTTGTGACTTTAGGAGCAGAAGAGTCTGGCCCCACCAGGAGAGTTATAATTTAACAAGTTTAATTTCATCCACAGACACATCCAGCTTTGTTTGTCCTTCACCACTTAGCCTGGAGGGGGACTGGGGCGGGATAACTCAGATTCTGCAGTTATTGTAAGAGAAACCACAGCTTTCAGTCCTGGATTAATAAACCACATCGCTGAGAGGAGAGTGATTAAACCCACTTCTTCCTTCTGCCCTGGGTATCTTCTCCTGGCAAGATGAGAAGCCTCAGCTTCTCCATGTTTTACTCCTTTGGAATGTGATTTGGAGAATTGTTTACCCAGCATGGGAATTGGTTTTTATTAATAGTCAATCCCAGTCCAGCTGTGTCGGATTCTCTGAGTCTGTCACGGGTTTGTATTACTCATTCTTGTCCAGCCTTCTGATGTCTCCTTTCTCTTTCTTTAGTATAGTTTTAGTGTATAATTTTCTTTTAATATAATATCACAATACAATAAATCAGCCTTCTGAGAGCTTAAGAGTCAATATTCATCTCTCACCTTGTCCTGGGGACCCTCACAACACCCCAACACCTGGGCTGTCCTGTACACTTTGATTTCTGAAGCTGTGCTCTTTTCGGTGGCATTTCCCCAGCTGTCTTCTCCTTTATTTTCCTCTCTCCATCTGCTTTCCTCTGCCTTTCTTTCAGCCCTTTTCCAAATTCTGTTCTCCCAGGGCTATTCTGGTTTTCCTGTGAAGCCAGGTTGCCATTTGGCTCCTGCAGCTGCAGCAGGATGCACTCTGCTATTCCTTGGGTGCCCTGGAGAACAGGATGGGTGTAGTAGGCATAGGGACAGGCGTTCGGAAGATTTCGGGCTGTGACGGAAAATTACAGGAATCCTTCTACCCCTCTCCCCATAGATAAGGATCACCCTTGGAATGTAGCCAGACTTGTAGCCCCCCTAACCTATGCATGCCAGTAACTTTCCACTCCATACTAACCCTAGAAAGTATAGCCAAACCCCTGTCTGACGTAGAGAAGCCCCTTAGTCCATAAATACCCTTTAGACCCCTCAATAAACGCCTTTAACCGTCCACCACATTGGTGTCAGCGTCCGTTATTGGCCACGAAGGATCCCAAGGAGAAGATCGCAGTGCTGGACTCCGATACCAGGTCATCGCGGCCTTCACAAGAAGGCAACATAGTGGTGCCGAAACCCGGGACTGGGAACGAGTCCGGGCGACGGGGGAACTCCTGGCCAGGGGACAGCACTCAACGCCAGAACGGCTATAGCGAAGAAGGGGGACGTCCCAGGACCCGCGATTCGTATGGAAGCGATAGCGAAGGTCGTAAGTTTGATACATATGCAATGGGGAATCAAATGTGAGCTCAAGAATTTTAATCTCGCATTGACGAGACTCTTGGAGCTTGGGGTCATTGCTCGACCCATAGATATATTGCATTCTGAGGTGTGGCAGAAATGTACTGTCGCGCTAGCAGAGGACACAAAAGCCACAGGCAGCAGCAAAAGCCTGAAAGCGTGGGGGAAGGCAGAAGCTGCCCTACGCAAAGCATTAGAAGAACAGGAGGCGTGGAACACTGCGCGCTCCTGTCTGTTAATCACGCCACAGCTGGGAGAGGGGGCGATAACGCGAACCCCCCTTGGTGGCGACCCGATTGAAAACGGGGAAACGCGGGGGCCGGATGCATCCCATCCCTCCCCGAGCCCAGAGCCCCTGGAGCCCCCGGGAGACCCGCAGACCCCTTCGGGGGACCCGCCGGGGCCCAGACCACCTCCGGAGCCCCCCGGGGTGCCCGCAGACCCCTCGTCCATCCCTTCCCCACCGATAGCCGACTTAGCGCAAGAAGCGGAGGGACTCGCACGGTCCTTTTGGGAGGGATTGGCGGCAGAAGCCCGAAATATCGAGAGGGCTGGCGCGCAGGCGAGCGGCGGAGGGGATCCGCTGCCCTACCCGTTTGAATATGGCGCGGGTGGCCGGGAGGAGGGGCGGAGCCTGCCAGCCCGCGGCGGGAAGAACCCGGAGACGTGGCCAGCCGCGAACACGCATGCGCGGGAAACCAGCGCTAAGCCCATGCCCAGCCGGGAGCTGTGGATCCCAGCAGACGCGCATGCGTGGGGGTGCGACAGAGGGCGGACACTCGCTCGGGAGCCGCGCCCACTGATGCCACCGTATATGGGAGAGATCCCTCCCTGCGGGAGGCAGGGCGAGCCCAGGGGGCTGGAGCGGCACCGGCCCCGCCCCCGAGGGGAGGAGCGGGGCCGAAGCCGAACAAAACGGCAGCAGAGACCGGAAGTTCATTGGCAGTCGACTTCCGACTCTGAAGGGAGCCACAGCTCCTCGGATTGCTCTGCGGAGCCCACCGAGTCCAGCAGCGACTCGGAAGCAGAGAAAACTGAATCAATGCAGTTTCGGACGAAACCAAGTGAAACTTTTAAAACAATCGAGAACCAGCCCCAATACGAACTCACCGACTGGGGTAAAATCAAAATCGAATGCGCGGGATGGGCACCCGCAGCATCGGTGCATGCCTTCCCGGTGAGAATTACAGGACCCCAGGGGAACCAGCATAGAACGTATACTCCCGTTAATTCCAAAGACGTTCAAACAATAGTAAAAGCTATTTCAGAAAAAGGAATTAACTCAGGAGTGGTTTCCACTCTCGTGGACGGTCTTTTTAGCAATGATGATTTACTCCCTTTTGATGTAGTGCAAATAAGCCGTATGCTTTTTGATGGGGCGGGTTTGATAATATTTAAACAGGAATGGACAGACCGATGTACGGCCATGCTCGCTCAGGCAGCGGGAGAAGGGCAACCACTCCACGGGTCGAGTTTATCTAGGTTGTTAGGGAAGCATGACGAAGTAGCCACACCCCAGCAACAAGCTGCGCAGCTTCGGACTGAGGAAGTCAGGGCGACTTCCCGGGCGGCCAGAGAAGCTATATGCGCCGCATCCAGGGTTGTGGACAGACCGACACCATGGTCGACCATCAAACAGGGGGAGGGTGAAGGCTTTACACAATTTGTTGACCGCCTTCAGGCTGTGGTGGACTCTTCTAACTTACCCGCTGTTGCTAAAGGTCCGGTGATAACCGACTGCCTTCGGCAGCAATGTAACACCGTAACCAAAGATATATTGCGTTCCCTGCCGGCCGGGGCCAGCCTGGCTGACATGATTAAGCATGTTGTGAGGGAAGAGCAGCTGACCCCACTCCAAGCAGCCGTCCACACCCTAACCAGTGCGATGGCCTGCTTTAAATGTGGCCAGTCAGGTCATGTCGCGGCCAGCTGCCCTCAACCAGCACAGCTTCCTCAGGCAACACCCTCGCCCCAGCAGCGCCCCAGAGGGATCTGCTGGAACTGTGGGAGGAGAGGTCACCTCGTTAGGGACTGTAGATCCCGGCCCCGGGGAAACGGGAGGGGGGGGGGCGTGCGGGCCATATTCGGCCCCCTCCCGCTATGGAGGCGAGACGGCCCATCTATGCCAACCCATAGTGGGGCAGGGGATCTTCATACCCTATGCTCCCACAGATAAAAGCACACAGAAAGGGAGAAACATGACCTACCCCAAACCCTTGCCCACAAGGGTCACCGAGGTCCCGACTGGCGATGAGGAAGCCTTCCAGATAGGCCGCTCAGCCAGGTCGGACCCGGACCCAATCCTTCGCATGTTAGAAGCTACCTTTCTATCCCTGAATGAATCTAACCCTAACCTAACCGACTCCTGCTGGCTTTGTTACGATGTTAAACCCCCCTTTTACGAAAGAATCGCTTTAGATACCCCCTTCAGCTATTCCACAGCCGATTCCCTCGCCAGTGCAGATGGGACACACCCCGCAAAGGAATTACCCTGAGTCAAGTCACAGGTCAGGGCAGATGCTTTGGCAATGCAACCCTAGCTAAGCGGAAAGGCGACGTCTGCACCGAAGTAGTTGAGCCTGACAGGAGGAATAATAAGTGGGTAGTCCCATCCGCATCTGGGATGTGGGTTTGCCAGAGATCTGGAGTGAGTCCCTGCGTGTCTCTTGCCAAATTCGATAACTCTAACGACTTTTGTGTTCAAGTTCTGATCATCCCTAGGATCCTGTACCACTCAGACGAGGAGGTGTACCACCTTTTCGAAGAAAACAGCCGGCTCCACAAGAGAGAGATATTAACAGGTATAACTATCGCAATGCTGCTCGGCCTAGGAGCGGCTGGAACGGCAACAGGTGTCTCAGCCCTAGCAAATCAACACCAAGGACTGTCCCAGCTGCAGATGACCATCGATGAGGACCTGCAGAGGATCGAAAAATCCATTTCCTTTCTAGAAAAGTCAGTCTCCTCGCTCTCAGAAGTGGTCCTGCAGAACAGGCGAGGACTGGACCTCCTGTTCATGCAACAAGGGGGCCTGTGTGCCGCCTTGAAAGAAGAATGTTGTTTCTACGCTGACCACACAGGAGTCGTTAGAGACTCCATGGCAGAACTCCGAAACAGACTGGCTCAGAGACAGAAAGACAGGGAAGCCCAACAGGGCTGGTTTGAATCCTGGTTCAATCAATCACCATGGTTAACCACCCTGATTTCTACCCTAATAGGTCCATTGGCAATGCTGCTTTTAGCTATTACCTTCGGGCCATGCCTGCTGAACAAGCTAGTCTCATTCGTTCAGGCCCGCCTAGAACGGGCTCGCATCCTGTTCATGGGACAGCAACAATTACTGTGAATTCAACAGAGAACACTGACAGTCACGAGAGACTTGCCTGACAGAAACTTACTCAGGTTTCCCAAGACCCTTTTCCCTAGTCAGATCTCAACCTCCTACCTCATTTCAGTACCTATGTATAAGACTACCTCGTTCATTTGTGAAAGAGGGGGGGGAAGTGTGGTAGGCTAGGGACAGGCGTTCGGAAGATTTCGGGCTGTGACGGAAAATTACAGGAATCCTTCTGCCCCCCTCCCCATAGATAAGGATCACCCTTGGAATGTAGCCAGACGTGTAGCCCCCCTAACCTATGCATGCCAGTAACTTTCCACTCCATACTAACCCTAGAAAGTATAGCCAAACCCCTGTCTGACGTAGAGAAACCCCTTAGTCCATAAATACCCTCGAGACCCCTCAATAAGGGCCTTTAACCGTCCACCACATTGGTGTCAGCGTCCGTTATTGGCCACGAAGGATCCCAAGGAGAAGATCGCAGTGCTGGACTCCGATACCAGGTCATCGCGGCCTTCACAAGAAGGCAACAGATGGGGAGCTGCAGACATTCCTCAAGTGTCCCAGGATAAAAATAATTTGCTTTTCACACAGTTGCCTTAAAAAATCGTAACTCACCAGGACAGGGAAACACAAACAAATGCATTCATTTGTGGCATAAAGGGGACAACAGGGAGGGACAGGATGGAAAAAAAATAATAAAAGTAGATTTAGAATGGATACTAAGGAAGGAATTGTTCTCTGGCCCAGGGTGCCCAGAGCAGCTGTGGCTGCCCCTGGATCCCTGGCAGTGCCCAAGGCCAGGTTTGGTGGGGCTGGGAGCAGCCTGGGACAGTGGGAGGTGTCCCTGCCCGTGTGTGGATGATCTTCAAGGTCTCTCCCAGCCCAAAGCCTCCTGTGGCTCTATGAGAGATCACTGGGCTGAAAGCTGCTGCTGGAGCTAAGCCCCTAAACAAAGGCAGAGTCAGTTTTCAGCCAGGTCAGCTGTACAAGGAGGCTCCCCTGTGCTTCCACAAACACCAGCACGGAGTGAAAACACCTCATTCAGCAGCAGCTGCTGGCTGGGGGAGCATCCAGAACATCCTGCTGCACAGGCACCTCCAATTCCTGCAGCTGGGCATTCAGCACTGCAGAGATGGACACACCGAACGTGTCCACGGAGTGCCTCACTTGGGAGGTTCTGGCATTAAACTGAGTGAAAAAGCAGGAGTGTTGGCAAATTAAATTAAATAAATAAAAAAAATATATTTTAAAAAATTAAAATTAAAACTAAAATTGAAATTAAATAAATTCAAATGAAAATTAAATCAAATTAAATATAGGGGGTTCTGAAGGCTGGGAATCAGAGTCTGGGACCTGAACCAAACTCGCTGACACCAAAGAGTGTAGAATTCTTTGCCACCACCATGAAATTTTTCAAATTGGCTTAAAATCGTATTTTAAACCCAAATGACTGACTTGGAGTTTTTGTATGTGTTCTGGATCCCAAAGTCCTTAGGTTCTTCTTCATGAATTTTGCATTAAATCATAAAAGCTGGAGTTATGTTTTAAGTTAGGAAGAACTTCAAAAGTTTGGATTCTTCCTTAATCCATTGACTCAAAGGATTTTAAGAACATCAAACACAGCTACACTTCCAACTAAATCCTAATAGCTGGCGTAATAAATTCATATATATATATGTATATATATGCATATATATTTGCATATAGGCACATAACTGGAATAAAAACCCTTATTCCCTTCCTTAAAGGAATTCCTGAGCCTGAATTCCTGTAGGCCATGGATGTCACCTCTGGCATAAACAACCCATGAATGTTTGCAACGCTTTGATCAGCTCTTGATCTCTTTGTTTATTTCTCCCAGGGCTCATCTGGGGTGGGTTTTGCCATTTTGTCTGGCACCGCTCGTGTCCAGCCAAGGGAGCAGAGGTTTAGCATTGGTTCCTGCTGCTCTGGAGCTCCAGGGCTCTGCTGCCTGCCCAGGGAGCAGAGGTGATTTCCCCTGGCCTTGCTGCTGGCTCCGGGGCTGCCACCAGGGTTTTTTCCCCACTGCTAATTGGGATGGGATGCCCCAGCCTGAGCCCGGGGCTGCTCTGAGGAGCTGCTGGCTCTGCACCTCGGTCCCTGCCCAGCTCTGCAATAGAAATTCTCAGTCTAAGCCCTACTTTAAACTAATTTCCCCTGGGAACTGAAAACTCTGCAGCTCTGCTACCAAAAGGTGAAATATTGGGGAGGAATTAGGAGGCAGAAGGGCCTGTGCTAAAGCTCAGAGGAACGAGAGCTGCACTTGACAATTTTCCCTGTTCCAGTGCTTGTTAAGGATGGTATTTTTAGAGCTGGGAACACATCCCTGCTCCAAAGTTGTCCCATTTCCTCAGCTGCAGCTGTTTCCTTATGCTCTGCTTGTGCATGGCAGGGCAGCCAGAGCTCCTAGCAAGTTTAATTCTCCGTGAAAATGTTTGGCTGAAATTTGTGTCCAGGGCCCTGTCAGCAGCACGACGACAACAAAACCCAGTTCTGCCTTAGTGACCTCCAAAACTTCCTGCAGCACAGAGAGCTCTGTTTTCTCTGTGAGCCCTTCCCTGTGCCCAAAGAATGAGGATGTTGGCATGAAATAAATCAATCTCCAGCCACAACAGGTTATCACCCAAGCCTGAGTGGGAGCTGGATGCCGTCTGTGGCCTGGCACTCAGCTTCCTCCATGAAAACCTGCTTTTCCTTCCCACTGGAGGACATAAAAAGGCACCCTATTTGTGGTGGAACAGCAATTTGTCACCAAAGGATCTCGAGTTTTCAGCCACGCCAAAAGGATGTGGAGAGCCAAAAAGGGGAACAAAAGGGGTTTGAGAGAGGATTCCAGAGGTGCAAGGGACACTCAGGAGCTGGATCTGCCAGACATCACTGCCCTTGGGGCTCAGAGCCTGGCTGGGCTCCCCAGCTCTGGGAATTTGGGGGTTTGGAACACCCCATCCCTGTTCCCTGGCTCCTAGGACCATGCAGATCTCATCTTTGGGAATTTTGGGGGTTTGGAACACCCCATCCCTGTTCCTTGGATCCCAGGGCAGTGCAGACCTTGGGCTTTGGGAATTTTGGGGGTTTGGAACACCCCATCCCTGTTCCCCAGCTCCAGGGCTGAGCAGAGGGACCAAGCCCTGCCTGGTCAGAGCTTCCTCTGGAGCTGGGCTGGCAGGACAGCGTCACTGGGTAGGTCCTGCCAAGCCCACGCTCATTTGTCAGGTGTGTGCCAGCACCTCTGCTGAGGATGAGACGTCCTCCTTTCCCATTAAAGCCAACTCCCGATTTGCAGTTCTGAGCGGGGATAATTGCTTCAGCAGCATTCCAAACCGGGCTGCAGTTATGGGGTGGGCACGCGTTAACAGCAGTGATTTAATTTGTGTGCCCATTTGTAACACAAGGAGAGAGCCTTTCAGGCATCACTGTAAGTGATATTTTTGCCCCTGATACATACCGGAGGCCACATTCACAAGAAATACTTGCATGAATAAAAGATGAGAGCGCCGACTCCTCTGCCTCGCCAAACAAAGAAAACAAACATTGCCTTGGGGACACCGAGTACAAACAGATGCACGGAGGCTTGCCTTACCTGGGGAGGGGAGAGGAGCTGCCTGAAACAAACATTTAATTTGGGCAGAACTGCCAGAATTCTGACACTAAGTGGTCTTGAACATCAGCTAATCAAAATAGCTGCTAACCAGCTCGGGAGAGGAACGTGAAATTAGCAGCATAATGAAATTTGCACTCTAGGCTTCCACCTCCTCTCTCCTTCGGAGGAATAAAGGCCTCCAGTGGTCAGTGACATCTGGTTTTCTTAAGAGATGGGAATTCTCAAAGGTGCTGGAGTCACTTCTACAGAGAATCACAGTGATGGATGTGCTTCTGTCCCCCAGAAACAAAAGTAGTGCCTGCTTCCCCCAGACCACAGCTGGAAATGCTCTGGCTCAATTCCCCCTGAGTATGGGGCTCGAGCCCACTGGGGTTTCGTGGTTTCTGACCTATATGCAGGTTTTCTCATCCCAAAACAAGTTCCCAGGTAGTTTTTTGTGAATGTGATATAACTGCCCTGATGTCACACTGATATTGGGATAACTGCCCTGATGTCACACTGATATTAATCTGATATAACTCCCTGATATCACACTGATATTGGGATAACTCCCCTGATGTCATACTGATATTAATCTGATATAACTCCCTGATATCACATGATATTAATCTGATATCACACTGATACTGGGATAACTCCCTGCACCCTGAGCTGCCTCCTTTGCCCAACACCTGCTCCTCCCGAGCTCAGTGGCAGTTTCAGAGAAGAAGAGATGTTGCCTGGGTCTCACCTGGCTGCTGGAGGGCCCCCTTTGGAGGTTCTGGATGGAGACCTCAGCTCCAAGGCAGGAAAATGGCCAGTGCATCAATGACTGGCCACGTTCCCCACTCCAGAGCCTGGAGCAACGAGTCATTAACCCAAGCGTGTAATTAACTTGGACCAGGGACACACTGCATTTACACTGGTTATGGAATGAAAACCCCAAACAACAGAAGCCAAGGAACAAAAATCTCCCAAATAAATGAAATAAAGCAGGATGCAGCCCACTTCACCCCAAGGACACCCAGTGCTCTGCCAGTGACCCCCAGGCAGCCCTGGTGACAGAAATAAATCAGATGAGTGCAGAAATAAATCAGATGAGTGCAGCATCCCCCTGGCACAGGGCACCTGCTCTGCACTGTGAGGAGAGCCAGGAACAACCATTTTGACTGGAGCATGCATGGAAAACTCTGCATTCTGAGCAGGAGCCTTGGATCTCCTGTTTCCAGGGAAGCACGGAGGGAGAACATCTCCCCTCAGGTGGGAGGTGCAGCTCTGCATCTGCAGGGAGAGCACAATGGGGCAGAGTCCCTTGTTCTGGGCTCCTTGTCCTAACCGGCCTCTGAGGATGGACCTCAATTGATAATTCCCTACTTTTCCCCCACTGGAAGTCCCATGTTGTACCATCTATCACTGCCCTAGTGAGTGCACGAAGCAGATTTTGGAAAACCTGGCAAAGGGAACTTTTTGAAAAGCTCAGGAGAGGGTGTGATGGACGAGAGCACCCAGAGATACCCAAAGTGTGTGTGAGCATTTGTGTTTGTGCTGCATTCCAGGGGAACTGGACACAGCAGCTATGGAAGGAAAAGGGTAAGTGTGGCTTGGAAATGCAGCCAGCTTTCCAAAGAAATCCTGAGAATTGTCTGGGAGGCCCACCCTGGAACACGCAGGGGGATGCCTGAGGCTCCCCCTCTGCCCTGGCATCTGTGTTCAGAACAAGCTTGGGCCAGGGGGACAGGAGGTGGCCAAAGCCTCCACAAAAGGGAATTCTCTTCCCCAGGAATGGCCTTCCTTTGCCTTGTATCCATTTAAACCTGGGAGCACTCAGCAGAACTGGCCCAAATGTCCTCACCTGTCCCTGGAATTACTGGGGAGGTGAGCTGCTCTCTTTCACAAGTGCTGCCCCAAAGCCTCACCACACACTGCTCACCCTTCTCTTTTTGGCCAAGGCCAGAGTAAAAGCGCTGTAATCTCTGTGTCAGCACCCAGAGCACTGAGCACACACCACTGAAATTGCATCACACAGAGGGAGCAACAACTGCTGCTGCTGGAGGGAAGCAGGAATTGATGAGAATTGTTCTGATATTACCCATGTAATTATTGTACACCAGCTCTTTTTCATTATTATTGTTTACATAGTCATATTATATGCAAAACGAGTGAGGAAGAGTAAAAATAAATTTGGACATGAAGTCTGTTAAAACCACAGTCTGATTCTCAGAAAATGCCTGCAAAGCATCTCTAGTGGATGGAACAACAGAGCCCTGCCAAAGACAGAGATGTTTTTATTTGCCACAGACAGATGATGACAATTATTAGTGCATTGTACCCTGCCCCCTTGCAGAAAGCAGCAGTGCCAGACACCCTGGTGGCCAAACCCTAGGAATCAATAATTACATGGCAGACAATGATCCCATCACACCTTTACTAGGGCTGGCCATTGTGCAAGTCACATTTGCCCAACTGCCAGAGCAGAAACCAGAGAGGGTCCCTGGCAGATCTGATCTGGACACGTCAAGACACAAAGAACAAAAGCATATTTAGGAAATAACTGTTTAGAACCCATTCAGCAATCACTTTTTGGGTGCAGTGATGGTCCATGCCCCAGTTTGTTACCAGAAAAACCACACTAAATCAAACACTCTTGAGAAGCAAATCACACCAATCAAGGGTTTGTCCGTGCGAGGATGAAAATGTGAAAAATTAACTCCCTCAATTTAGCCTCAAGGGAGCTTTCACCCAAAGGTGAGAAGAGAGAGTCTCAGCTTGTAAATGTATGAATAATTCCATGGCTCCTGCTGATTTGGAGTGGGAGGTGCTGGATCACAACAGTGCTGGGTGGCAAAGTGACACAAATGAGGAAGGGACTGCTGTCACCCCAGCTGTAAGGAATCCAAGTGGCAAATTACTGCTTATATCCAATTTGGGTGAAGTACATTTGCTAAAAACCACTTAAAACTGGATAAAAACCAGAAACAGAGAAAGACCTTGGGAATGGGAAACCAGCAATCACAGAGATGGATTTACATTTCACAGTGAGCCTAATCATGGCCATAGACCCGTCAGAAGGAAAATCCAAACTCCTACTCAAACAAAAATGGTTGTGGAGGGTCTCACAAAGCCTTGGGCCTGGTCAGTGTGGGGAAGGGAAGGCTCACAGGGGATCCATCAATCCTCACAAATACCCCACCAACCCTCACAAATACCCCATCAAATCCACACAGATATCCCATCAATCCTCACAAATACCCCACCAACCCTCACAAATATCCCCAAGGGCTGTCACAGGATGGTGCCACACTCTGCTCAGTGGTGCCAGTGACAGGGTGAGGAGCAGTGGCCATGAAGTGAAACACAACGAGTTCCACCTCAGCCTGAGGAAGAACTTGTGTCCATGGAGGGGGCAGAGCCCTGGAACAGCTGCCCAGGGAGGGCCTGGAGTCTCCATCTCTGGAGACATCCCAGAAATCCCCAATTCCCGTGTCACCTGCTCTGGGACCTGGGTGATGTCCAGAAGTGCCTTCCAACCCCACCATGCCAGGATTCTGGGATAAGGGATGTGCCAAAGGCCCTGTAAGTGCAGCACTCTGAAGTGTTTGGATGTACAACCAGCAATTACTGACTTCAAGGAGGGGGCAGTACCCATAAACCTGGCAAGGGAAACTGGGTGGATTTTATGCAAACACTGCAACCCCTGAAGTCAAATGTTTGATGCTCATTTTCAAAAGGTCACATCCCTCAGTGGAGGGACACCCTGCACTGGAATGGGGCAAACAGCCCTAACAGGCATGGAAATCAATCCAATTTCACTGCTTTGTGGTCAGAGGCTGGGGGGTTCCTGTGCTGAGGGGAATGGCACCAGTGCCATGAGCCTGGCTGCCAATTCCAGCCAAGGAGAGGTGCCTGGCACCTGAGAGCTGGGCTGGTGAGACACAGGGACAGTTCCTGCTCTGGCAGAGGTGGCCTTCAGCATCACCCAACTCCCTGCAGCATCACCCAACTCCCTGCAGCATCACCCAACTCCCTCCAGCATCACCCAACTCCCTCCAGCATCACCCCCTGACTCCCTCCAGCATCACCCAACTCCCTCCAGCATCACCCAACTCCCTCCAGCATCACCCCCTGACTCCCTCCAGCATCACCCAACTCCCTCCAGCATCACCCAACTCCCTCCAGCATCACCCAACTCCCTCCAGCATCACCCCCTGCCTCCCTCCAGCATCACCCCCTGACTCCCTCACCTGCCTGTCCAGAGGCACAGGGGAACACAAGAGCACGTGAACTGCTCCAGTTGCCTTTCTCTGGAAATAAAAAAACCAAAAAAAGCTTCTCTTGCTTTTTGTTGCAAAGCAAAGCAGTGATTTATTTGGAATGTCTGTGATTTTATCTCCCCTGTTTCTGGGAGAACAGAGGAACAGGGCAGCTGCGTGCCTCAGCAGAGGATGCTGTGAGATGCCCAGAAAGGGAATCAGGCGGGTGCTGTGTGTCTGCAGAGGCAGATGGGGTCTGGGCTGGCCCGGGGGGGACAGCAGCTGTAACAAACAGTGCTGGGGTCAGCTCCTGTCACATTTCCTTGCTGGGTACCAGCAGCTCCTGATTTCTTAGCTGGAACACTCCAAGTGCCTTGTCTTCTACAGAACAATGAGTGGGCAATTAGAGAGACCAGAAGCATTATTAATAAGAGAAGCTTGTTTTAAAAAGAGCTCAGCTCACTCCTGTCAAGCAGCTGGCAGCCTCTGCAGATCACTAAATGGGGCTTTTTGATGCTGCTCTCTAAAACCCTGCTCTGCTTCCTCCAGCCTGCCTGGCAGTGCAGACTCAATTAACCTTTGATTAAACCAAAGGGTGCCACTGGTTCTGTGCTGGGAATCTCTGCCTTGCTGCTGGGCCTTCAAAACCCAACACTGCTGCAGCTTTTCTGTTTCCTAAAGCACCCCTTGAGAGAACATTTTTTTCAGAGCCCTTTCTCTGTGTCCCAGAGGCCACCTGGAAAAGGGAGCAGTGCAAGGCCAAGCCAGACTCGTGCCCCAAAGCAAAGGGAGGTCCTGAGCTAAAGCAAAACCCCTGGAGTCAAGGCTGCAAGGAGCATCCCCTCGCTGGCGTGGGCTCCTGCAGGAATGTGTGCCCTCCTCTCCTGCCCTCCTTCTGACCCCAGGCATTTTTGGGAGGCGTGTCTAAATGCACCTTGGACAGGCAGGGAATATCAGATGTGGCTGCAAAGAAAAGAGAGAGAATCTTTGAACCGAACAGAAACATGCTCAGGAATCTTCTTGGCTTTTCTCTGCTATTTTGCAGCCAAAAGCTGCAGGAATATTTTTGTTTACGGCCCCCACCCCTCCCCAAAAAAGCCCTCATCAGCATTCTGTGCAAGGAAGAGAAAGGCAGCAAAGTTCCCTCGGAATTGTTTGCTGCCTTTGTTGCTCCATTTACCATTTTTAAAGAATTATGCAGCAGGAACCATAGAAGCACAATAAATAGAGACTCCTTCAAGGTCTAGAGAAAAAAAATACTGATTTTCAGTAAATGGGAATCCTCAGGTTTATAACTTATTGTGAGGATGACTTTCAAATCATGCAATTTTAGCAAGCATAGGCTGGAACAGACCTCCAGAGGCCACCTAATCTGGCTTCCTGCTCAACACTGGATCAGCTGCTTTCTGTAATCAGAATAACTCAAAGGACAGACACTCCACAGCTTCTCCACTTCAGTGCTGTGCCAGGAAAAAGCAAAAAAAAAAAATTAAAAAAAAGAAAAGAAAGATGTCTGCAGCTATTTCTGCTCACTTTTTGGACTCAGACTCTTGAAAGTTCTCGTATTAAAACACTTATTTAAAATGCTGAACACTGAGACCAGAATTCTCCACTGAAACACTTCAGCTCGTCCTGCAGGGGGGCGACTCCACCAGCTCAGCAGAAGCTGCAACATTCTGCAAGCCCACCTTTATGAAGTATTATTTTTATTCCTGTTCTGCTGAAACAGTACAAGCCAAGCAACAGCCTCTGCTGTTCTGAGAGAGTCTGAGGTGGAATTTCACCTCTCCAGCCCCAGCAGCCAGGCAGGGAGGGAATGACTGACAGACACCTCATGTCACAACCAACACACAGTCTTGTACCAAAACACCCTCATGCATTTTAAAGAGCCTTTTCCAAAAATCAAGACACTGGTTTATAGCTAAAAATATATCAATCCAAATTAAATATTTGCATGACAAGGGTGACTTTAATTAAAAAACCTTTGGCATAATTTAAATCACATCCATGAAAACAGTCATTGCAGAATGAAATGACTCAGAGCAATTGAGTCTTCCAGTTCAGGGTAATTGGAAGGGAATGTCTGGGGCATCACTCCCTGCAGTGATTTTATACCCCTGAAAAAAGCTGATTCTGAGATCCTTTTAACAGACACTGAAGCAGCTGAGCCCAAACTGATGCATGATTATGGAAAGCCATAAGTTTCTATTTGCTTAAAAGGAACATGGTTTTGCTCAGGTACAGATGGGTTTGGATGAAAGCCCCCAGGTGCAGTGGAAGCTGCTCCCAGGAGGTTTGCAGGATGCTCAGATGAAGGGAAGTGAACATGCACAAGTTCCTTTCCCTTCACTCCCTCTCCCGGGGTGCTCAAAGAGGGTTTGAGCCTCCTGCATCTCCCATCTGTCTCCTGCAGGGCTGGCTCTTCCTGGGGCCAAAAGCTGGGGGTTTAAAACTGCAAAGCTGGTTTTCCTCACTGCCACTGCAAACCTGTGTGCAGTGAAAGTGCCCAGAATGGAGGAGCAGCCAAGGAGCTGCTGTCACTACAACCATGGGGCACACACTGGGGGGGTGTGTTGGGGGGCTGAGAGGGCCCTGCTGCAGTCTGACGGGTCTCAAGGGTAAATTCAGGGGGTTTGTACCCCTCAGGCAGGCACAGGGAGGGTGTGTGCCCTCTCCTCCTGCCTGCCAAGCTCCTGCGTGCTCGGGGAGAAGCAGCATGGGAGCCTGCACTGGGTGCCAGCCCCACAGAGGGGATTTCTCCTGCCTGTCCCTCTCCCCTGTGGCCACAGCACTGCCTCCCCATCCCCAGCCTCCCGTGGCTGGAGAGGATTTGGGAGCAACCCCCAGATTTGGGATGGAGATGGGCACAGAGGCTGAGAGGAACACCCAGATTTAGGGTTTGAGCTGGGCACAAAGGCTCAGAGGAACACTCAGGTTTAGGGTTTGAACTAAACACAAAGGCTGAGATGAACGAGCAGCCTCAGACAACACAGGAGGTGGAACACAGAGCACAGCACGTTTCTGTACCCCAAGGAGTGGCCCAGACTCTCCAGAATGCAAATCAGGCAAGCAAAGAACATCATGCTGCTGCCAGAACTTGGTCTGCAGCCCGTGTGGCTGCAAGAGCTTGTAATTATTTCACACTTTGAATTGAACTTCCCCAAGTGGTGAAGCCCTTCCTGCCTGTGCAGCTGCTGCAGGCACATGGAGAGAGCAAATCTCAGCTCCACAGCAGCTGAGGGGTCACAGGGCTGTCAGAAATGCATTCACCTGCCTGCCAGGCTGTGCCTGCACTCAGCAGCACCAGGGAGGGGTTTCTGCAGACCCCTAACACACACACAGGCTGTGCTTGCATCTCCCAGCTCCTGCAGCCTCTCCTCAGAGATGCTCCACACCCCTCAGCATCTTTGGGGCCTCCAGCACCTCCAGGAGATCTTTGCTAATTATGCTGCACCTTCCATCTAATCCAAGGGGAAAAAAACAACCCACTGTCATTCCTCCAGCCCAAAATCAGAACATCTTCACTTCTCAGAGCTGGCAGCTGCCCAGATGCTCTGTGCTGGCTCCTTGGCAGGAGGAAGGCTCCAAGGGCTGGCTGTGGGAGGCCAGGGCAAGGGCAGCAGCTGGGTGTGGTGTGCTCATCAGGAGGGACCTCAGTGCCCGTCTGTCCCTGGGCACCCCACAGTCCCTTCCAGTAAAACACCCCCCTGCAGCTGCAGACAGAGCTCTGGGGATGGCTGTGCCCTTGCTGGTGGCACACAGAGTGAACACAGCACCAAATGAAACCACGGGAGACTTCACACCCGCTGAGCGGCACACAAAGCTGAAAATGGCACTATTATTACGTGATCTTCAGGAGTTTAAAAGTTTACAATGTCATTCCTTCCTTTCCAGTGAGTGTCCAGCCATTTCCAGATGTTCCCCTTACTCCCCCCCTGCCCTGGCTCCAGATGTGGCTGCATTTTGGGATTTGGGGATTTATTACCCACACAACCCTTACAAATCATCCAGGCTTGCTGAAGACCCAACATTTTCAAAAGAAGGACAAGATGTTTTTCCTTTTTGCTAAATGTTGAGCCTCAGACTTGACAAATCATCTTTTCCAGGGAAGCAGTGGCCATTGGAAAGGCCGCATTTCTTCTCAGTGACAGCACATTGCTTGGAGAAAGACCAATGTAAATGCATAGGCAGATTATGCAGCAATTTTGGCCCATGTTGGCCTCTGAATTTGCTGACCCAGCCACCCACTTACTGGAAGTGACATCTAATCATTTTGCAAATTTTTGACTTTCTAGTTGTCTATTTAGATTTTTTTTTTTTTTTTTTTTGTGTGTGTGTGTAAGATGTGTCCTTGAAAGCAACCAGGAGACACAAGGAAAAAACCCAGTACAGAAAATAAAAATGTTTCTGTTGCTTGATCAGCTCTCTTTTGCTCTCACATGTGCACAGATGTGCTGCAGCTCTGCAATCTTCTTTGTGTGGAAAAGCAACCACCTGCTTGTTAATGGGAAAATCTTGCTAATTTTGGACTGAAAACTCTCAGGATCTGCAGCCCCAAAGTTCCTGCACGTGAGGGGGCTGAGAAAGAGACTCTGAGCACACAGGGCTTGCAGAATTCCCAAATATTGGTGAGTTTTGACACTCATGAAGACACTTGTTTTAAACACAGCCAGCTGAGGGGGTCTGAAGGACACCCTCACC
This sequence comes from Molothrus ater, assembly GCF_012460135.2. Taxonomy (NCBI): domain Eukaryota; kingdom Metazoa; phylum Chordata; class Aves; order Passeriformes; family Icteridae; genus Molothrus; species Molothrus ater. The sequence continues at coordinate 115,827,586 of NC_050479.2, forward strand.
TTTCAAGCCAAACAGTGGCCAGCCTAAGGCAGCCTGCAGATAAAGGAATGTCCTTTCTCACGTCTGTCACCTCTGCTTGTAGCAGCTCAAAGGCTGAACTCACTGGGGCACTGTCCAAATTTTTGCTTCTTTTTGATGCTGTTCCCTTGTTTGGCTAAGGGAGACAGGGCAGAGCAGAAAGACAATGAAGGGATTTTTAGAAAGATCACAGATACATCTCTAAAAAAATAATCAACGGCTAATTCAGAGGTTTTGAGGAAAAATAAAAAAAGGATCTATCTTTTTGTATTCATATGTTACAACTGCAAAAGAATTAGGAAAGCAAGAGGATCTGACAATAGACTGGAGATCCTTATCAGCTACTAAGCCAGATTAGCTCATTTTTTTCCCAGGTGTTAATTAAATATTTACAATTTCATGTGCTAGGACAAAGCTTTGAGCCAAGAAACAAGGATGCAGCCCAAAGCAGACTGAGCACAATGAAGACACAAGTGTGAGAAGAGCCCATTGCCCTGGAGCCAGGAGGGACTGGGCTGATGGCAGAGCTGCATTTCCAGCAGTGACCCTGATGTCCCCAGGTATTTCCCATGGGTTTCTGCAGGGATTTCTTCCACAGCCCGAGATGCTGCTGCACACTCAGAGCCTGGCAAGGCAGGGCTGGGCTGTTTCAGAGGAGGGGACCACGGCTGGGGCTGAGCCTGCAGCCCTCTGCACCCCCAGCTGTGAGAAATGGGTTTGTAAAGGACTCTCAAACCTGACAGAAAGCTCACACAGCCCTGGACATCTGCGTGCAAACTCTGAGATGAGCTGTGCTGCCTCAACCCACAGAACAGAGATGACACTGCTGAGAGAGGGACTGAGCTAGAAACACACTTCAACGAGTTTCAAAATACAGCCCTGCAAAAACACCAGGTATTTTAGAGAATTAGAACTGTGAAAGGTGCACTGTGGCAAGACCAGGTGGAGAAAAATACAGATGATTAGTGATAGAAGTAATAGCATAAGCTAGTAGGCTAAAAAACACAAACTGTTGCAACCAAAAAATAAATTAGCTTCTGACAGAAAGCATTGAGTTTTGCATCTCTTGTGTCTCACTGTTCATCAAGACTGAAAATACAATCTTTTAAAACCTCTCAGTTGCTCCATCTCTGTACAAGCTGAGGAACCAACACCATGGAGATGATTTCATCCTGCCTGGAAAGCAGAACTGCAGCTGCTCCCAGCCCTGGCAGCAGCACTGGTGGGTATTGCACCCCCTGGGACAAACAGGGACATTTTACATTTCCCTCTTGTCCCTGTCCTTTCAGATATTCTGGAGCATGGCACCCCCAAACCTGGGGCTGGTTTGTGGATTCTTCCATCACTGAAAGTCACCAACAGTCAGGAGACTGGAAACACAAAACTGAAGTAGAGACTGTGAGCCTGAATTTAGAGACTGAAATAAAGGCTCTAAACCCAAGAAACCCCCCAGAAATCAGAGATTTTCCTCCTTTACCTAAATAAGAATGATGGGAAAATCATGGGGAGTTTGGTTGACTGACGTTTCCTCAGGGTAAACAATGCTTGGACAAGAACTTTGAGCCCCTAAATGATGCTGAGGTCTGTCCAAAAGAAATGGGACCTTCCTGGGATCATTGAGACCTTCCACGAGACTCTCCAATCTTATTACTGGGCACAGGACTGGGGCAATCAATCTTCTGCAGTGCTTTAAGGTTACAGAGATCTTTGTGCACTAGGTAGCAGAGCCTGCTTCATGCCAGAGAGAATTATCTATTCTACCTGAGTAGAAAGGAACTGAGGCAGCTTAAAAAACAGCTTTAAATCAAAATAAACACTGAGTCATTAAAATGCTACAATGAATTAAGAAATTATTTGCTTCAATACATTGACTCTTGTGGTTTACTAAATCAAGGGCTGCTGTAGTCTCCATGGAAAACAAGCTCCATTTGTCGACCTTTGTATTTATGTGCAAAAATACTGGAAAGGGACCAGAACACTGTCTGCCTGTAAATCAGCTTTTTCTCATGCTGAACTTTTACAATTATTTACATTATTTTGACACTTTTAGCATTTATCCAGGTAACGAGTCCTGCACGTTCCTTGCTCAGCCATAAATTCAGGCTAACACAGCTGAAGGCAAACCCATTTCTGACAGGGAGTGCTCAGAGCAGGCCCAGGGATGTCAAGGGCAGAGGGATGGCCATGGCCAGCCTGCCCTGGAACCCCTGTGGGAGGGACACAGCCCTTCCCTGGGCTGGCCCCAGAGGTGCCACCCGTGCCTGGAGCTGCAGGACTGTCCCTTGAACAGGAGGGCTCCCAAGCTGCTCCTGCCTTTCCCTGCTCCAGCAGGGCTCCTGCTGCACAGCAATGGGGGCTGGAGTCTCCTCCTGAGCCAATCCATCATCCTGAGCACTCATCAGGGCTCTTTTCTCACTCCCCTCCCCGTTCCCTTTCATTTCTGTCTCAGCACATGCATGACTACATTTGCCACATCACAGCCACTACAGAGGAGCTCCCGAGGCAGGCCCTGGGGCTGCTCCTCGAAGAAAGCTGGAAGAAAGCTGGAAGAAAGCTGGAAGAAAGCTGCCTGCAAGTGTGGATCCATCTGCAGGCGCTGAGGATTCCAACCACCACAGGCCCTGGACAAACAGGGACACAGAGGCACCTGGAGCTGCTCCCCCTGCACAGGGAAACGCTTTCAAAACCCAGCCCAAACCAGGACCCAGCCACAATTTCTGTCTCAGGCTGCAGTGCTCCTCTCTGCTCACACAGCCCTGCTCTCTGGAGGCTGCTTTATTTCAAAACATTTATTTCAAAATACTGAATGCACATTTGCCCACAACCTCCGCTATAAAAGTGACCAAACCCCATCCTGGCTGTTTAGGTTAGGAATCAAAAACCCACAGTTTTCCCTGGCATAAGTTCCAGGGTGGGGAAAAAGGGTTGTTCAGCACCAGATATTAGCATCATTTGCTTCACTAATTACAAACAGAGAGCTGTACCTGGCAGAAATCACCAGGTTACTAATTAGGAAGTAGAAATGTGTTTTGTAGCAAGGCTTTGCTGCCTGCTAAGCTTGAGGGACTGGGCATTGTGCACGACAAGAGTCGAGTCAATGCATCTTTATTAACTGCACCTTTTACAGGAGCACTTAGACAATGCATTGGAATAATGACTTCCTGTGAAGCAGCATTTAACACGCTCCTCACTTGGCCTTCTGTGCTGGGAAAGCTGCCTGGCAGCAGGCAAGCAGAGCTCCTCGCAGCAGCACAAGGAATGATTTGCGAGGGAGCGGCAGGAGGAGGAGTGAACTGCACCCTTGGAGCAGCAAAGCTTCAGCCCCTGCTGCAGGCCGTGCTTGCTCCTGGAGCAGCAGAGCAGCACCGGGATCCCAAACAGGCCCTGCTGGAAGCGTTCACACCCCAGAGTGACTGCGGGCACAGAGGGGACTCCCGGCACCTACAGGGTTTGTGTTTTAAACACAGCCAGCTCAGGGGGTCTGAAGGACACCCTCACCTTTCAAGCCAAACAGTGGCCAGCCTAAGGCAGCCTGCAGATAAAGGAATGTCCATTCTCACGTCTGTCACCCCTGCTTGTAGCAGCTCAAGGGCTGAACTCACTGGGGCACTGTCCAAATTTTTGCTTCTTTTTGATGCTGTTCCCTTGTTTGGCTAATGGAGGCAGGGCAGAGCAGAAAGACAATGAAGGGATTTTTAGAAAGATCACAGATAGATCTCTAAAAAAATAATCAAAGGCTAATTCAGAGGTTTTGAGGAAAAATAAAAAAAGGATCTATCTTTTTGTATTCATATGTTACAACCGCAAAAGAATTAGGAAAGCAAGAGGATCTGACAATAGACTGGAGATCCTTACCAGCTACTAAGCCAGATTAGCTCATTTTTTCCCAGGTGTTAATTAAATATTTACAATTTCATGTGCTAGGACAAAGCTTTGAGCCAAGAAACAAGGATGCAGCCCAAAGCAGACTGAGCACAACGAAGACACAAGTGTGAGAAGAGCCCATTGCCCTGGAGCCAGGAGGGACTGGGCTGATGGCAGAGCTGCATTTCCAGCAGTGACCCTGATGTATTTCCCATGGGGTTCTGCAGGGAGGGCTGGGGGCTCCAATCCTGGGGCACACTGAGCACAGGGGAGGCAGTGCACACATCTGGGGGGGTCTGGTGAGATGTGAGGTGAGACATCACCTGCCCCAGGTGGGTTCCTGAGGCACTGTGGACAGCATGGCAGTGGCAGGCTGCAGTGCCAGCTGTGCTGAGCTCAAGGGGAAGGTACAGCTCAGGGTGCCCCTGCCAGCTCGGGTACAGCTGTGCCTTCCCAAAGGACCTGGCTGCAGAAAAGAGCAAAACAAATCTCTGCTGTCTTCCCCTTTCAGAAGCACAATGCCCACATCTCTCCATGTCCTCACACGTGTCCAGGGGGGCTGTAAAACCAGCCTTCATTTCAGCCTCCCTGCTGCTTTGGGCTCGTCACTGGAGTGTTCCTTTGGGGGCATCCTGCTCCATTTCACTTTGTGAGGCACAGCCTCAGCACTGCTGAGGGATGGCACAAAGGGTCCCTGCCTCATGTTTGATTCCAATTCCCTCCAACTCGGCACACACAATAAAAACGTGTCTGTTGCTGGAGGGATGTGACAAGAAATTGATCCAGGGGATATGAAACTCAGTTTCAGGTCAATGCTGAACCATTTCAGGAAGACAGTTTCGCTTTAGCTATTGCAAACAAAATGCTGTGCAGGATTTTAATGCCTCCTCTTGTGCCTTTTTTGCTATTTATGGTTAGAAGCAGGTGGAACTCACCCTATTCCTCTCCATCCCAGCAGCAGCTCTGACAAATACACCAGGTAGCTGATGGCAAGCATGGCATAACTTATGTCATTTGGTTCAACTGTGAAAAATTATGTCCACAGCTGTGCCACCTGCAAAGGAAATACTCACACACAGGCTACTCCTTCCACCTAGAATGCTAAAACTCATTTCCAGATGAAAAAACCACTTTTGCCATAAAGCTGTAAGCCATTCCAAGGCGTGTTTTCATTGCTGTGTGCACAAAGCAGCCAAGGGAGAACAAACCCACCCCACTAAGGGCACGTGGCCAGCAACAGAGAGGCACTGGGAGCTGGATCCCCATTTTGGCTCATCTGGGGTGCAGCCCTGGCTGGGCTCTTGTGCTGCCCAAGGTGGATCCATGGAGGAGATGCTTTTCATAAATCCCTGCTTTATTCTGGAACTCTGCCCAGCCTCTGCTCCAGGGCAGCCTGCACAAGGCATCAGCAGCAGGGCTGGGCTGGAGCTGGGGAGGCACAGGAAGGCTGAACCCCAACCCTGCATGGGAAACACAAAGGTCAGGGGACAGCTGTGATCCCAGAGGATCCCAGCACTGTGGCTGAGAATCAAGACTGAGAAGTGAAGGGGAATTGCAAAGCTGAGGCTGGGAGGAAGGCAGGATGTGGATGAGCACGGTGAGTGCAGGATTGTGCCCTCCCAGGGGTGGCAAGTGCTGAGCTGTCAGGGACAGGATGGGCTGGAACAGAGGCACAGCACAGTGACAGCAAAGCCCAGCTTAACAAGGCTGTTCCCAGGGCAGCACAGCCAGAAGACAGGCAGGCAGGAGGAGACAGGTGTGCCTGTGTGCTCCGTGCCACAGCTCCCAGCAGAAACAGGGCTGCCCGCCTGAAAACCCACACAACGGACCCAGGGACGTGGCAGAAAACCGGGGCAGTCAGGCCAGGCCTGGTTTCAGGGAGGAAAATCAGGATTTAAGGAGTACTTGGAATCAAAAAAAGGCAAATGTTCTCTGAGCACTGGTGTGGCTGGGATGGAGCTGAATTTTGGCCTCGTTATGTATCAGGAATTACCCCCACACACTAAAAGGCCTTTTCTGCTTCTTGTTTCCCCTCTCAGAAGTCCCCAGCACCCTCTTCCCTTCCTGTGTCCCCTTAGGGCTCCCTGAGGGGACACAGCCCTCCCTACACAAGTACCAGGTGCCCCCAAGGAAGTTCCAGACCCTGTAAAAACCCCATTTTCCTTTCCCTCCCACCCCCTGCTACTCTCTGCAGAAACCTCTGAGACAGCCACAGAGGAGGAGGCAAAGCTTTGCCACCCACAGCCCAGGGATGACCAGAAATGAGAGATCTGAATAGAACTTGGACAAATAACCATGCAGAGCACGAGAAGTCTTTCAGGGGGATAAAAGAAGCTTTATCTTTGCCCTGAAGGGGTTCATGAGAGCAGTCTTTAGGCTACAAAAGAGATAAAATATCTAGAAAACGTTTAATTATGAAGAGAACTAATAAAAACGGAGCACTCCAATGAACCTGTTTTGCTAAGAGAAGACAATCCCAAACAGCCACTCCTGTGTGTTCTGGAAGCCTCCTAGTGAGCAGGTGCTGACTGCTGCTCTGTGAGGAAGAGAGGCTGGAGGGAGCAGCCCCAGTGCCCCCAGAGGCAGGCACAGACCCTCTGTGAGCACTGGGGTGGCTGGGATGGAGCTGAGTTTTGGCCTTGGCTTTGTGCTGACAAAAACCCAGTACCCATCAGGACAGGGCCTCTTGCAGGCAGCATTAGTTTAAACACTGTCAAGGATTGCTTCTTCAATTAATTGGCCCCAAAACCAAGCCATTCTTGATTTAATTTCAAGCAGAGTATGTGACCTGTTTCAAGATGCAGCCACTGAACTTTTTCTCAGCAAAGGAGGCCATAAAGTATTCAAACCTGACCTTTTGGGAGGCTGGGAAGTCAAAACACAAACCCATGATAATAACATTTAACTTAAGAAGTGGAATTACAATCAGGGGAGAGAAAAAGAAGTTTGAGAAGCCATTAAAAGGAGCCACTGGAAAAGTAAAATGTTTGCAGGTAACCTAAAGAGCACTTCAGGACATGACCATATTCCAGGCAGGGAATAACATTTTAAAAAGGCTTTTCCAGAGGGGGAAAACCCCACCCCAAATGCGCCCCTAGCAGGAATGATTTGCAGGGAGGAGTTCAAAAATACCTGTTCAGAAAAGGGAGTTTCATCAGGGTTTGGGAAATAACTGATTAATGAACTCTTGGCACCCAGCACAAGATATTCCAGAGCTTGCAACCACGGCGAGAGCAGGGTGAGGCACTGAGTGATTCCAAAGGGATTCACACACACAGCAGGTCCCTAAAGCCTCACAGCCAGAGACAGGGATGTATGGAAAGACATCTAAAACAAATACAGGAATTAATCCTGGACAGGAGGAATTCAGGAATTTCAAAGAAAACCCCCAAAGCCCTCCAGTTTCTGTGCGGGTAAATTAGTCTGAACAAGGACAAAACCAATTGTGTACAGGAATAAATGGAAATTGGGCAAATATTCCCCTGGCTTCTGTGCAGGGTAGAATTGCCTGGTGAATTTGTGAGATTCCTTTCAAATTAGCAATAAATATAACACCATGTAACAAAAGGCAGATGACTTTTTGTCTTTTTGGGTTTTTTTTTTTTAGCTGGCTGGCAGAGAATCTGAATCTCTGCACGTTCCTGATTTCATTTGGAACAGTTTCTACAACAGCTCAGCATTTCAGAGCTGCCCCAGAGTACACCAAGCTGGCAACAGAACCCTGACACATCACAAGCAAACATATGTCTGCTCTGAAACACACAGCCCACATCCTCCCAAATGCAGCACTGGAGGCATGGCACTGCCTGTTGGGAAACACAAGGAATGAAAAACACACTCCAGGATTTGAGATTTTTAAAGGTTTTTTTGTGATAAACGTAGAATTCATCACCAATTTAACCCTCTTTTTTCCCCCCACTAACTACACTATCTAATTATTTAATTTTAGTATTTTTTGCTCTAGACTTTGATTTTATTTTCTACATTATTATTATTTATATTATCTATTTTATCTATTATTATCTATTTTATCTATTATTAACTATTTTATCTATTATTATCATCTATTGTATTATATTATTATCTATTTTATTTTCTATTTTCTATATGTCTGAAGCTATGTTCTGGTCTTTTCTTGTTCCAGAAGCTTGGAAAATTCCTGCTGTTACTGAACTTTCCTGAAGTTTTTTGGGTTTTTTCCATTTCTCCAAGGAGACTACAGATTGTATCAGACTCATTGTTTTAATTTGTGCATCCTATAATTCCAAATCAAACCTAAGTAGACTATTTCATCAGAGGAAAGCAAGAACATTGCTCAAAAAGAAAAAAAAAAAAGCCAAAAGAATAATGGCAAACCCAACAAATAGTTTCATAAGGGGCTTTAAATGTTTACTCCACTGTGTTCTGATTGTGCCTGGGAGCAGTAAAATGTAAATTAAATTAGTACTCAAGCTTATCATTAGGAAACAAGCTGGTTTTTTAAAGATGAGGAGAAAACACCATAAATTAAGCCCAATGTGGGTTAGGCCCACACGTTACATAAGCCCCTAATCCACATTAAAACCCTTCCAGTAACATATGGGCCAGAATGATTCCCAGTGCTCTCTGCTCCTCAAGCATAACAAGCTGTTAACTGGGGCCTTGCCCTGCCACTGGGAGCTCCTAAACTGGGATTTTCCCAATTTGCCCATCAGGATCCCAAGAGAGAATCTGGGATTCTCAGTTCCCAGTGCCAGCGGTGGGGCATCAGGAATGGGGAACCCAAACCACAGCCATGGGAATGTGGGGTCACAGATGGTTTTGGGCTGGGAGGGACATGAGGGTCCCATCACTGCACTGTCCCATGGGCAGGGACACCTTCCACTGTCCCAGGGTGTCCCAGCCCTGTCCAGCCTGGCCTTGGGCCCTGCCAGGGATCCAGGGGCAGCCACAGCTGCTCTGGGCACCCTGTGCCAGGGCCTGCCCACCCTCACAGGGAGCAATTCCTTCCTAACACCAAATCTACACCTACTCTGTCAGTCTGAGTCATTCCCTGGCTCCTGTCCCTCCATCCCTTGTCCCCAGTCCCTCTGCAGCTCTCCTGGAGCCCCTCCAGGCCCTGCAAGGGCTCTGAGCTCTCCCTGGAGCCTTCTCCTCTCCAGGTGAGCACCCCCAGCTCTCCCAGCCTGGCTCCAGCCCTGGAGCAGCCCTGGAGCCTCCTCTGGGCTCTCTCCAGCAACTCCAGGTGCTGCTGTGTCCCCAGGGCTGCAGGTGGGGTCTCACCTGGGCTCAGGGACAGAATCCCCTCCCCTGCTGGCCCATGGGGCACACAGAACACCTCAGGGGCTGCTGCTTTCCTGGGGTTTGAAAATCCAGGTGCATGGTGTGAGAATGCTCCTGGAGCACCCAACAGCAAGCTGGGACTTACATCCTGCAGAACACAGCCCCTGCTTCACTAACAGCACTTGAGGAGAGTCCCCAGGGGATTGCTCACTTTCCAGGCATTCAGGAAATCATTAATTTGTGGGAGTGTGGAACAACAAAGCAATATCATGCTCAGTGTAATGCCACTGATGATGGGAGCAGCCTGAACTAGGCTCTTTTTTTTTCCTTTTTTTTTTCCTGAAGCTGTTCAGGGGCATGGAGGGACATGAGTGGAACATTTAATGTGTCCCTGCAGGGAGGAGAGCCCAGGCCTTGGCTCTGTGCTCTGTGAAAGGGCTCTGAAAATACAGAATGGGAGCTCCACATGGAAATGTTCGGCTCTGCAGAGAAGAGGTGGCCTTTTCATTCACCCACAAAGGGCCAGGCCCACCCACAGGGCTGCACAAACCAGAATAATAGCCATGATTGAAAATGGAAAATATAGGCCAGAACCTGGCATTAACAAAACTCTAAAAGCTGCTGCACTGCCTGCAATCCAGACAAAAGAGATGAAACCTGGGCACACCAGTGAGGAAGGGGAGAGGGCCCCCAGGCACAACACTGATTTTTGCCCTTTATTGGTATTTAGCTCATCTAAAGGGAAGCTGAAGGTTTAAAAGCCGTTTTTTAAAATGGGAAATGGCTCATTTCTTTTCCCCTCCAACAATATGTTTTAATCTTGTTCCCTTCACTGAGAACATGGTGACACATGGGGAAATGCTGTGCAAAAATGACTTTCCTGAATGGAAAGAAAATGTCAAACAGGATTCTTCTGCATGCACATGTGACATTTTCCTGCCCTCTCCCAGCAGAAAAAGCAAAAAAGTCACAGGTGACAGCCTTGGCCACATCTTCCCAGGAATGCTGGATTCCTCTAGCACCACCTTGAGCAGGGACCTCCTCTTCCTCCTTTCCAAAGCATAAACTCAGCCTCAGCTGATGCAAAATTCTGGCCAGAGGGTTTTCTTTATGTATCAGGAATTACCCCCCCACACTAAAAGGCCTTTTCTGTTTCTTGTTTCCCCTCTCAGAAGTCCCCAGCACCCTCCTCCCTTCCTGTGTCCCCTTAGGGCTCCCTGAGGGGACACAGCCCTCCCTACACAAGTACCAGGTGTCCCCAAGGAAGTTCCAGACCCTGTAAAAACCCCGTTTTCCTTTCCCTCCCACCCCCTGCTACTCTCTGCAGAAACCTCTGAGACAGCCACAGAGGAGGAGGCAAAGCTTTGCCACCCACAGCCCAGGGATGACCAGAAATGAGAGATCTGAATAGAACTTGGACAAATGACCATGACCAATGGGCATAGCTGCTTGCTTTGGGAGGGGAGTGCAGCACCCAGAGCACGTCCCAGAGCTCTCCCTTGGGAGATCCCAGCACCCACAGAGCCCCAGGAGGTCAGCAAAGGCAAAAGCCAAGCCTGCATTTCCAAGTCACAAGGCTGGCACCGCGCAGGGCCCGCCTGCCTGCCACCTCCATGCATCAAAAAGGCATCATGGAAACGACAGCAGTAATTATGACATGAGGGTAAAGCACTTTTTAATGAGTGCAAAGCTGCTGAAAGCTCAGCTTCGAGGGATGTATGGGCTGAAGGGAATTCTGGTGGTGTCCATCTGTGACACCGCTCCCTCCCACCCCCCTTTCCTCCTGTCAGCAGCTCTTGCCTTCCCTCACACACTTCAGATGGAGATGGCAGCAATGAACAAAACACCCCAAATCACTAAGATAACACTGCTCAGCAGAAGTGGAATAGCTCACAGATTTTTCTGCTTGCTCTGTTCAAGGATTCACAGGAGCAGAAAACTGAAGGACACATAATGAGAATTTTGTGTACCCCAGTCACTCAGTGCATTTCAATCCTCCCAATAAAATTAAATAACCCTTCCTCCCTCTCTTGCCCCCTTTAATTCTCAGCACAGCATTTGACACTTTCATTGTAAGAATGTCCGATTTCCTTCCAACAGAAAAGATGTTGAAGTTATAGCAGTGATGCCACTAACAATTAACCCTTCTTTTTCAGAGAAATCCTGTTCATCACCTGATCCCTGAAAACCTTTACACATTTCCCAGGTTTATTTTAAGGGTGGATTTGGAAAAACCACTCCCTGTGTGGTGCCTCTGAGCATGGCTGAGGCAAAATAGAGATAATGAAGAACAGAAATAATAAAATGGCACTTTCCATCAGCCCCTCTCTGCAGAGGGTGCTCCTGTCAGTCAGACCTGAGCACTTCCCCAGCTCACCCGAATTTTTGTCACTGTCTGAGGTGTCAGCACAACATCCTGCAGTGCTTTAGATAAACACAGGTTGGACTTGATGATCTCAAAGGCCTTTCCCAACCTAGTTAATTCTCTGGTTTTTCAGAGTTATTATTAATTTCACTAAACCCCAATACAGACTCAGCTCCTCTCTGGAAGCATTGTTAGAAGCACAATTCATTGTTACAAACAACCCCATTACAAAGAGCCAAGGCCTTCCAATTAACAAGTGCAGGATAACAGCAGAGCACATTTCCCTGAGGTTATGTGGCAAATGGCAAAGTTTTGTCATTGTCTTCACATCTTGCAATGCCACTGACATCCCAATACACCGAAATAAATCCCCTGTTGGAGCATTTGGAGCCTCTGCCCCCTGCAATGGGGATTTCACCAGGCTGACAAAGCAGGAATTAAATCTCACCTCTGTGGCACGTGGCTGCAGAGTGCTTTTGTGCAGGAAGAGATCTCTTTTGACATTTTCGATGAAAGGAACACATTTGGGGTTGTTCTACAGGTATTTCACACGAGGGCAAAGTGCTGCTCTACCCACAGAGTGCAGGGGGGTTTATAATTCCCTTTTCTCTCTCTGAACGCACAGTTCTGTGCTGCAGCAGCATCCAGAGCCCTTCTGCCACAAGCAAGACCTGGTTTATTTTTGTGTCAGCAGAAAGCTTTGCTTTCTTACATCGCTTAGGATCAAAATAGCCTGACTCATTGCAAAAGTCACAAATTGTCATGGTTGGCAGGTTATTCAGGTGAAAACAGCGAGAGCCCTGTGCAGATTTCACTGGAAAAGAAAAGGGATTGTTTCTGAGACAGCACACCAAATTTCCCTTAAGGTTCTGGGATGGTTTGGGTTGGGAGGGACCGTAAAGCCACCCAGTGCCACCCCTGCCATGGCAGGGACACTTTCCACCGCCCCAGGGTGCTCCCAGTTCCATCCAACCTGGCCTGGGGCACTGCCACAATGTCCCAAGACCCTCAGTCACAAGACCTTTTAAGGAGTTATTGATTAATAAAACACTGCCAACAAGGATATTTATGTTTTTGACCCAATCCTTAAGTATTTTGTCTTATGGACCCAGCGTGAGCTTTCTTAGCCAATGATGATGTGACACACAAACCCACAGTGCTGCATTCTAAACTCCTTGTTCATCTCTGGAACTACTTTCATTTTTCTATATCTTAAACTCCAGAACTCTACACTTTCCTTTACTTAGCTTAACATGTCTCTACTTTAAACTACAAATCCACATGCTTGCTTCCAGCACCTCAGTTTGGGAGCCTTTCCCAGGGTCTCAGACCAAATCCTATGTTTAATTCTTGGCTTACACGTCCAAAGTTCTGAGAACTCCCTGCATTTCAGGTTCCAGCACCCCCTGAGCAGCCAGATGGAAAAAAGCCCTGCAAAATTCATGATCTGGAACATGAAGGAACAATTCAAAGAAATATCTGTAAGATTTGATTGTTGTTCTATAACCTTGGGGAAATATAGACATTTTTCTCCCAGAAATGGCCAGGCTGCTTCTTGTTAACTTTTCCAGAAAGAGCAAGCTAAAAAGTAAATTTATTCAAGCCCTAAGAGATTGCCTTTAGAATTTTACCTGTATCTCCACTAGATCATCATTAGTGACAAAATAAATCTTCAGTGATTGCCGAATTCCTGTTTAATTTATGGACATCTTTTTGAAAAATGAAGGCTAAAATATACACAGGTACACGATAATAAATTATAGATTTGAAAAGGGATATGCAAAGGCAGGAATCTGAGCAATCATTTTTCTCTCTCCCTTCATCTCAGATGGAGAATCACCAAACTGCAATGAGCTCCATGTATCACAACCCTGTCTGGGAGACTTTTTAGCTATAATTATTAAAATTAGGAAATACTGAACAACGCAAAGGTTTTCCCCTTGTTCTGTGCATGCCACACTATTGCACACAGTGAATTTCTTTGCTCTGTGTGTTAACTCTTTGTTTTTATACCCAATTCCTTGCCAGCCAGTCTGGTTTTCCTTTTTACGTGTTTCCAGGGATCTGGGACTGGGAATTGCTGTTCCTTCACTCAACAGGTTGTTAAAAGTCAGATTTTACACAGGGCACTCATTCTGTAAAACCCAGGAAAAGCCCAAATTTCAGCTTTTTGGGTTTTTTAAGAGGAATGCTGTCCACAGTTCTGTGTGGGTTTTTTTTTTCCCTCTGTCAATTCAAGATTAATGAGATTCAACATGAATTAATGTGGACACTTCAGAAACTCACAGAGGACTCTGTGATCTTAGAAGTCTTTTCAGACCTAAATGATTCTGATTTATGGGATGTGAGCAAAGGTTTGGAGCTCAACAAACAAGCAAGAGCATATGTAGGTCACCCCTTGTGGAGCTCACGCTTTTCCTGCTGCTGAACAAAGGAAGAAAATATTTTTTTTACCTCATTTTGCTGTTGCGCAGAGGAAATTTTTAATATTTTTAGAAGACTTTGCAGCCCAAAGCCTTTGTCCCATTTTTAATCTGGTTTAAGATGGCTTCTCACCTGGATCAGACTTGTGAGCACAAGAAGAGATGTTTTCCCTGGCAGAGCCATCAAACACTGGCATAGGCTGCCCCTGTCCTGGGAGATGCTGAAAATCCCTGGAAGTGACCTGAGCATCCCAAAAACGGGTTTTGGTGGAAGCAGAGGATTCCCAGGGATGTCCCCCAGCTTCAGCCACTCTGTGATCCAGAGGGGAGGCTTGGCTGGGACTGTGGATCCCACACTCCTGAATTTAGTGGGAATCTTTGTTAATTTAGCCATGAAAAATGACTATTTTTGCAAGCCAGGTGGAAACACAAACATGGGAACATGCCATCCTGGCACAGCCTTCCCAATCTTTCTCCTCCCAGAAATCCCAGGTGGTTTTCACAAGGGGACCTGCTAGCCAGAGCACTTGAACAACACCATCACTTCCATCTCCTTTTGTCAATATTTTTAATCAGGAATCTCCCCCTAAAATATTCCCACACGGAGGTGGCCCAGCAAGGTTATCATAAAATTAGTAAAGCTGATAAAAATCGCTGTGCAGGAGCTAATACCACCAGAAATAACATCGGGGTGAATGCTAACCAGCAGCTCAGAATAAACCCAACCCCACTGAGGCTGAAATCCACTGCAGTGAGCACCAGGTGAGCATAAAATAGCAGAGGAGCACGTGAAGGATTTTGGCCTCTGCCTGCTCTCAATGCTATGTCTAATCTGAGGGGACAAAACATAAATCTTTTGAGGCCAGTGGTAGCAATTTGATCCCAAATGCCCAGAGGGAAAGCCCTCAATGCTTTGGGTGAGGATGGATTTATTTGGGTTTTTGACTGCCCCACAGTTAAACTCTGGTGCTGCATCCAGGACCCTGGGAATTCCCTTCCCTGCCAGCAGCTCCTCATTTTTAATGGCACTCCCAATGGATTTTTGGGTCCCTGGACTGTGTTGCAGCTCAGGATAGGAATCTGATTCATTTCCCATCGTCATGTGTGGCTTTCCAGTTGTTTCAGCTTGCAGCACTGGGATGTTACACCAGATGGGCCAATTCCATGGCTTTGGGGGATGGAATATTCCCTCTGCCACTGTCACAGCCCAAGGGCTGGGTGGCACAGCAGCTGTGCCCTCAGCAGCACAGCCTGGCACACAGAGCTGCTCAGAATTGTCCTGCTCTGGTTCTGTGCACGGTTTTATGCTGGTAATATGGATAATCAGGGTAAGCAGATCCACTTACAGGCACAAAATAATGAAGCTTTCTCTGCTGCTTTGGGGTTTTTTCCAATATTTCATGTGACACCCCTCCATTCTTCTCTCCTCCTTGGTCAAACACGTAAGGCCAGGAGGGAGAAACAATTTATTTATCATGGTGAGAAAAGCAGATTTGTATAAATGACACGAGCAGGAGAGAATCAGGAATTAGTGCTGTGAAGGAAGACTTCAGTAACCCAAAGCAATAAAAAGAACTGTGCTGATTAACTTCTCAGCTTGGGCATTTCATTCATTCCTCAAAGCCACTGCCCTGCATCAACTGGAATATTTCATTTGCACTTCAAGCTGCCTAAGAACTGCAAAAAAAAAAGAGATCTAGGAATGCTGGCCTTGGGTTTCTCAGTTACAGCTCCATGGTTTCAGAGCTGACCATCTCCTCCTGCCCCTGCCTTGGGTCACAGGTGATCAGTGCCAAGGCTGGAGAGGAAAAGATGCCCAGAGGCACCTGAGTGTGTCATGACAGGGCTTTTTCCTAAGGGACATTTCAGCAACTGACGGTGCCAGCCCTAACTTTTTGACACAGCAGAGGGGAGAAAAAGAGGGAGTTTGGCTGAAATGCGTTGTCCTGTCCTGTTTCCAGCAGAAAAGTGCCTCCAGTGGGTCAGAGCATGGTCTCATCAGCTGGCTGCAGAGAGCACTCATGCAGCAACACAATGGAGCAGGCAGAATGTGAATTAGCCAGGCCAAGAAAAGCACAAAACAAAACAAAACCAGGCAGGAATGGAGGGCAGAGGGAATGGAGACCCACGTGAACTTGTGCCCCTCAGAAACACCACAGGGTGCTGGCAGAAATGCAGTTTGTGCTGGCTTTGGGCTGCTGTCCAAGAGCAGAACATGAAAGAGCTGCTGCAAGCCCTGGGGCGGATGGAACAGGCACCCCCAAGGGCAGAGCACAGCAGGACAGGGAATGCCCAATCCCAGTGCCAAGAGCAGGACTGGGAATGTCCAATCCCAGTGCCAACAGCAAGACTGGGAATGCCCAATCCCAGTGCCAAGAGCAGGACTGGGAATGCCCAATCCCAGTGCCAACAGCAGGACAGGGAATGCTCAATCCCAGTGCCAACAGCAGGACTGGGAATGCCCAATCCCAGTGCCAAGAGCAGGACTGGGAATGCCCAATCCCAGTGCCAAGAGCAGGACTGGGAATGCCCAATCCCAGTGCCAAGAGCAGGACTGGGAATGCCCAATCCCAATAGCAGGACTGGGAATGCCCAATCCCAGTGCCAAGAGCAGGACTGGGAATGCCCAATCCCAGTGCCAAGAGCAGGACAGGGAATGCCCAATCCCAGTGCCAACAGCAGGACAGGGAATGCCCAATCCCAGTCCCAACAGCAGGACAGGGAATGTCCAATCCCAGTGCCAAGAGCAGGACGGGGAATGCCCAATCCCAGTGCCAACAGCAGGACAGGGAATGCCCAATCCCAGTGCCAACAGCAGGACTGGGAATGCTCAATCCCAGTGCCAACAGCAGGACTGGGAATGCCCAATCCCAGTGCCAAGAGCAGGACAGGGAATGCCCAATCCCAGTGCCAACAGCAGGACTGGGAATGCCCAATCCCAGTGCCAACAGAAGGACTGGGAATGCCCAATCCCAGTGCCAACAGAAGGACTTGGAATGACCAATCCCAACAGCAGGACAGGGAATGCCCAATCCCAGTGCCAACAGCAGGACAGGGAATGCTCAGTGCCAGCAGCAGGACAGGGAATGCTCAGTGCCAGTGCCAGTGCCAGCAGGGAAGGAGCAGGAGCCCCTGGCAGGCTGTCAGTGCTCGCTGGGGCTGGCACACCCAGGCTCCAGGCTGAGCTGGGGCCCTGCTGAGCCCTGGCAAGGGTCACTGAGCAACAACGAGACCCAGGGGCTCCTCGTGCTGCACCACAAATGGCATTGCAGACTAAACTCCCTGTTCTTCCTCCAAGGAATCAAATCCTCCTCCTTCCTCCCTGCCACGTGCCAAGCTCTGCGCCGGCCCAGGGGCTCCCTGCCCATGGTGGCAGCCACTGCAATGGGATGTCCCCAGCACATCCCTGCCAAAGAATTCCTGCCTCCCCAGGGCCTCCCTGCAGCTCCGCTCCCCTTCTTCCCCCACCTCCCCTCCTCAGCTGCAGCTCACAGGAGAAAAGTGACACATTTATATATAATACACACACAGATTATATCTTATATATGTGTAATACACGGATCTTCAAATATTCTAGGTATCCTTTCAGCTGTGTGCTGACACACATAAATTTAAACCTGTTTACACACATCCTCAAAAGCCCATCTATTGTTTTTATGACGCATTTTATTGTGTGTGGGTATATAAAATAGATCATGCAAATGCCAAGGGAGAGACAAAACATTCCCAGAGTCATCCACAGAATGCAGAGATTTAAACCCAAAAACTGCAGCTGTCTGTGGGTTTCATTTTGCCAGGTGCTATGCAATTGATGATATGGGCTATCAAAGCATATATAAACATTCCTGCTTGTGAGCAAACTTTTAGTAGTTCTTAAGCAGTGAAGCTTTTTTTTTCCCTCCCAAAATCCTGTCCCACATGTGTGGACGAGTGGAAGGGAGTCTACAATGCCAGGAGCAGGGTGAACGAAGTTAATAAAGTGAAATACTCTCTGGTTGAGATTCAAGTCACTCCTTTGAAATAAGTGTGGAAGGAGGAAAATGAGTTAGGACACCTTGAAATGATGCTGGCAGAGATTTGGGACAGTCATTAATTTACCAGCTTGCTCATAATTAATAGTAACTAATGGCAGAAAAGAGAAATATGCACTGGGAAACAGAGCAGTGGAATAGAAACATGAAATGAATTCTTCTCCCTCCCTCACTATCTGCTAAAAGGTTGCTGGTTTGGGGGCTGATTTCCCCTGTAAAAAGGAACAATGGGAGGAGCTCCAGGCAGCAGAAACTCTGCCCTGGGTCAGAGGCTGGAGGCTCCCACTCATTTTAGGGAACTTTCCAGGTTCCTGTGAGCGTGACCAAGCAGAACTGAACAGAATTTAACACAAGGCCCTTCCTGGAGGCAGGATGTGCCAGGATTCTCTGTGTATGCACAGGGGGGATCTCTCCCAAAGCTCTCTGGTGTTTCCCACACTGGAGAAGAACCCCAGCAGGGCTGGGGCTGAGAATGGTCTGCAGTGCTGTTTATTTGTGGGTTGTTTGTGCCTTTTGGCTGAACACTGAGGGGCAGGAAGGTGCCCCCAGCTCAGGGAGAGGCATTCTGCAGGTTACTGCCGCCCTGCCCATGGGGGAGGCCAGGGCAGGGCTGCTCTGAGCTTCCCTTGCCATTTTTAGGGAAAAGGGACCGATTTTATGGCTCTGGGGACAGAAATAAACACAGCATCTCCTCCAAAAACAGCTTTCTGGAATGTGATGTTTAAACTTGCTGTGATCACAGTGATCTTTTAATTGGTGTTTGCTTTCCTATGTGTCATGGTGCTCCAGAAAAAGTACTTGGGGCTTAACATTTTTGAGTTTAAAAACTAATTTTACCTCCTCACTTACAAGGAATTTAAGGGTGTTTTGGTCACATGCAGTTAAAGATGGAGAGGAAAAATTTATAAAAATATTCTGCAGTACCTTAAGCTGGGTCAGGGCTGCTAAAGTCCTGAGGGCAACAGAATTAAAATTTCTCAGAACTTGACCAAGAAATTAAGAAAACTTCTGTGTTTTTTTTTAAACTTCCACATTTCCCAACGTGTTAGAATACACTTGTTTTTCTGATACTGTGGCTGCTTCCAAACTCAAAACAGAATTCTGGAAGGACACAGAGTGGGAATGAGGTGTTTTACATCCCCAAATTCAGTCATGAGGCCCTGATATCAGACAAGGATTTAGCTATCAGCCTGACAGCATCATATAAACTGTAATTTGTCTAAAAATCACCCATTAAATCCAACTGGAATTCCACACTGTGGAACAAGAATAAAACCTTCAAATTCCCGTGCAAAGGACTCTGCCACCACTGTTAATATCCATGTGCTACGTGTTTATCCTCAGCTAAAGAAACAAGAAATCAGCATTGCTCATTTCAGGGGAAAATGCCCCTGGGAGAACCCAAAACATGCTGGGAAAAATGCAAATTTGGGCTGGGACCGCCCCAAAACATGAGAAATGCTCAGTGGGGCTCTGACCCCCCCAAAACATGCCTGAGAAATGCAAAAAGGGGCTCTGACCCCCCAAAACATGCTGGGAAAAACGCAAAATAGACTCTGACCCCCCAAAACATGGCTGAGAAATGCACAGGGGGGCTCTGCCCCAAAAGTGTGCTTGAGATCACTCAAAAAATCAAGGGTATGAGGAAAAGTCAGAATTAATTTTGAACTCCAAAGCTCAACAGGTTCTCTGGCAAGATCCACTCTGCTCACAAAGGCCAGCTGAGGCACAACAAGGAAAGCAAGCACCACCAAAACCAAACAAAATCCAGGCAATCAAAGCAGGAATGAGTTGAAACTACCCAGGTGTGTGCGTAGAGTGTGAACGAGGATGGAAAGCATAACAACACTTAAACTTAGCAGCACTTTAACTTAACTTATACCTTAATTTATAGCTTAATTTATGGCTTAACCACAACAATCTAACAGAGGAACAATATTTAACAGCATTCAGGCTAAATTAGAAGTATAACTTCACTTAATTCCCAGATTGCTATGGCACAGGGCCGAGGGTGTGCACACGCACGGCTAGTGCGATATAAAAAATCTTGCCAAAAAAAATAGAGCAAGTGGAAAAACCCCCCTCGGGGGTGGGCGAAATACTCACGTTGGATGTCTTGGCACCTCCTGAGGGGCGGGGGATTGCTGGTCACGGCCTGGAGAGATCAAAGGGCGCCAGGGGCCGGGCTGCGGGCACACCGATGGCTCATCCCGGCCACTTTCGGGGTGGGCACTCGTTCGGAAGTGTGGGGCGGGAATGTGGTGCCATGCAGGGCACAGCAGTGTTGTCCAGCAGGAGAAGAGCAGGAGGAGCCGCTGCGGGCGCCCAGGGCTGTTTGCTGGGCTCAGAGCCCGGCCCAGGTGCTCCTGGGCAGGGCCAAGCTCAGGTTACGCCGCACCTGGAGCGCAGGTAAAGACAAAGAGAGACGCAGCTGGGAAACGCCAGGTGCGGCTCTGGCTGGAATCCCGCCGGGAATCTCAGCCCTGGGAACCCTGCACAGCCTGCAGTGCGGTGTAAACACGAGGCAGCTCCTTCCAGGACCCCTCGGAGGCAGGCATCATGCGGGTGCTTTTCCCTCCATCACGCTCCAGCGTGTGCTGCCGCTGCTCGGAGCAGTTAATTTCTGCAACAATAGTTCGGCAGGCTGGAGAGGAATGCTAAGTAAACAAATCTGAACGATTTCAGGTTTGGATCTCGGCTCTGCAATTTTAGTTCTGTTGCTAGGTGGGAGTCATTCTCCTCTGGTGCTGTTTTCTTTTTTCAGAGCAGCTCAGGACCCATATGTTTGCTTTACGGTGGAGCACTCCGAGTCCCACGGAACCGCAAAAACCAAATTTAAACATTTACTTGACAACTCCGAGCCACCAGGGGAAGCGATCTGGGGGCCGAACCAAGGCCAGGGGATGTTATAATCCCTCTGAGTGAGAGTTCCAAATCGGCCTCGAGCACCCATGGCTCCGTGGACACCTGGCCCCAGCCCTGCTGTGCCCCGTGAGGCTCCTGCCACGCTTGGGGACAGGTGGCCTGTCCCTCGCTTGGCACAGAGCGGCACAGACCCTGCCGGGAGTGCTTCCCTCCCCCCGCTGTCCCAGGGCTGTCCCTCAGCCCGCACTCCCGTGCGTGTCACCTGTCCCAGGGCTGTCCCTCAGCCCGCACTCCCGTGCGTGTCACCTGTCCCACGCCAGGCGCAGCGGGACGGAGCTGCCCCGCGCATCGGGACATCCCCCCGAACCCCCGGCACGGCAAAAGATCGGGAGCTGCGGGGCTGGAGGGCACGGGGGGACAAGGTTCTCCGTGCCCAGGAGGGGCTGCAGGGACAGCGGCAGGGACAGCTCTGCCGCCCTCTTTGTCCCTGTCCGTGTCACTGTCCGTGTCCCTGTCCCAGAACCGCGGAATCCCAGAGTCCCGGGGATTGGATTGGACTGGGTTGGATTGAGAGCATCCACACCGAACCCCTGTCGCCACCCGGAGCGTCCGGGTGCGTTTGCGATGCCCCCGGAGCGGGAGGCTCCCTGGGCAGCTGTTCCGGGGCTTGTCCCTGTCCCTGTCCGTGTCCATGTCCCTGCGCGTGTGCGCGCGCGTGTCCCCGAGCGCGCGCGCGCGTGTCCCCGTGTGCGCGCAGAGCCCGGAGCCGCCTGGCCCCGCCCGGGGCCGCCCCGCGGGAGGATCCTCCCGCTCCATCCCTCCCGCTCCATCCCTCCCGCTCCATCCCTCCCTCCGTCCCTGGGGCGCGGGGCGGCGGCAGCGCGGAGCCCCCGCGCCATGGGCGGGCGGCGCGGAGCGGCTCGGAGCCGGCCCGCCCGGGGGTAGCCGGCATGAACTGAGCATGGCGAGCGGCCTCGGCCCGCGCTGGCCCCGCCGAGCGGCCACGGGCGGCGGCGGGGGGCTCCTGCTGCTGCTGCTCTGCGCCGCGGCCGGGCTGCCCCGGAGCGCACAGCAGGTGCTGCGGATCGGTGAGTGCCGCCGGGGCGCCGCGGGGCCGGCCGGGGGCTACGGGCACCTCCCGGGCCGCGGGGAGCTCGCCCGGGCGGCGGCGGGACCCGCGCGCCTCCGGAGCCGGGGATGCTCGGGATGCTCGGGGATGCTCAGGGATGCTCGGGGATGCTCGGGGATGCTCGGGGATGCTCGGGGATGTTCAGGGATGCTCGGGGACGCTCGGCTGCCCGAAGTTGGCCCCGGTGAGCGGTGCCGGGGAAGTTGGGCGCGGGGATCCCGCGGGGTGTCGGCTCCGGGCGCTCCGCGGGGCGCGCTGCGAGGGGCCCCCAAAGGCGCGGGAAGGGTTCGGTGACCCTGAAATCGGTGCCGAGGGGTGCGGAGAGCCCCGGCTCGGAGCGCAGGGCGGGCGGCTGCGGCTCCGGAGCGGGACCGGGGGGATGCGGGACGCGTTTGCCGCTACACCCGGGCAGGGGCAGCTCCGCGGGGCTGCGCGGAAAACTCCGCGGAACGGGAATTTATTTCTGAGTGGAAAACTCCGCACCATGGAAACGGGGCTCGGCTCACAGGAAGCCTCTCTTCCTACAGTGGGTTTCTTGTGTCAGTCAAGTGAGACGGTGCATACAAAGTGTCGGAAGAGTTCGGGGTTAGGAGAGACTGTGGGAAAGATGTAGGCAGAATCTGGCACGCCGCTGTTTCTGTTTATCCCTCTTTCGCTTGGCAAACACTGAACATGAGGCGGGGGAAAAAGGAAACAAACAAGAGGAAAAAAATTTTTTTTTTGAAAAAAGGCAAAGAAGCTGTTTGCGGCGCCGGGGAGAGCATCCCGCAATTCCCAAGGGCGCGCTGCCGTGCGGAGCTGAAGATCGGAGCCCTGAAGCCCGGGGGAAGGCTCCTTGTGCCCGCAGAGCGGAGGAGCAGCACTGAAATGAGGGAAGGTGCAGCCCTTCCGAGTGCTGGGCGGCGGCTTGCGGGGGCAGAGCCGGGCACGCCGCCCCCGCAGCCTCGGATGTTGCCCCGCTCCCGGCTGTGCCCGCTCGGGGGGCGCTCCCCTTTCCCCGGGGCTTCGGGGCGAGCTCGCTGTTCCCCGCTCATTCCTTTCCTGCAACACGCGCCACGCAAAGCCGGGCGATCCCACAACCACAGCGGGGATTCAGGGACGTTCCCCCCAGTGAAACCTGGGGAGGAAAATCCCGTTGGAATCCCTGAGCCGCAGGCACCAGCGGGACGCTCTGGCAACGCACAGAATGCTGCCGTAACTTACTCAGGTTTGGTGGGAGCAGCTCTGAAGGAAGGAGCAGCGTGCCAGTGTTTAAAGGGCTTGAGCCGAGCCTAAATGCCCGTGTGCAGGACGAAAGCTCGGCTCTGCACTGCCTCCAGGCTCGCAGGGAGCCGGGCAGGGCTTCGGGGTGCCCCCTTTGCCCTGCAGAAGTTCTGTGCTGCTCCCAGCGTTCCTTCCCCGAAATTGCCCTGCGAAGGGGGGTGCGGGCCGGTGAATCTCTGGGTCAGATTTGCCCTCCCGGGGCTGGGACCCCAGCGCTGCCAGCAGGACAGGGCGAGGCACAAAGCCGACAAAGTGCTCGGCTTCCAGTCGTACCCGTGCAGAGGGACGTGCAGGGCAGTCAGTGTGCTAGGGGGCTGGGAATGCATGAAATATTGAGTGTATCCTTCCTGCCGTGGCTCTGCTGCCTGCGGAGTAATGATGTTATAAAATATGAATCCTCCACGTCCGTTAGGGGCTGCGAAGTTCCTCCGTGGAATCCGCCGCTCTCGGAGGTGGCAGGGAGGAGTAATGGCAGCAACTCCTCCGAATCTCTCCGTGATAACATCATAAAACCATCCCCAAGCATTTCTGACAGCGAAGGAAATGCCATTAAGCCATCAGATTGTTTTCCCCGTGTTTTAGTTAATTAAGGGAAGAAAGTGCAGCAGTTTGTGCCCGGATTCATACGCTCAGAGTTTAATTGCATTTTCCGCTGTCAGGGAGCTTTCAGATTTGTTTTTTATTAATTTTTTTTCCTGGCTTGTAACAGGGATGAATGGATTGTCTTGGTGGTGCTTAATTAGTTGAGAGAGGACGTGTGAGCGATATGAATTCTAGTTATTCCTCAGCACTGACTAACGACTCCTTTTCCAGCTCTCTAAACAAAAGATGAGGGATGGCAATGTGACCAAGTAAAACTGACTCATTAGGATAAAAGTAATGGATTTTGAGATAAGATGGAGCTTGAAGTTTCAGTAATAAAATAAAATAAAATAAAATGCTGCTGTCTTGCTGGGTATTTCTTCCCCGCTCCTGCTCAAAAGCTTTTCCCTTGACACAAGAGCTAATGGAGCTGTCCAAGGAAATACCATCTTTATCTGCACATTTCCCACCAGACTGTATTACATAAAAGTGTGTTTGAAGTTCATGACCCCAATATTTCTTACTGAATTCCAAGGAATTTTCAGTTTTTACACCAAGTCCTTCCTATCTCTGCTACTTGCACCACTTGTATGAAATAAATGATCTCCAAGAAAGAATGGTAATTAACTGGAGCAGATGCTCAGGTGCAGAAACAGCTTCCAAAGACATCTCAGCAGCCACAGAATAATCCATTTGTTGGTGCTGGATGCAGAGCTCTCATTCCTGGACATATTACAGATTCTGAATAGGTTAAAAGGGTAAAATACAGCGATATTATGTGAAAATTTACAGATGGTCGTCATCTGAGCTCCATTCTTGGTTAGAACTGACCAACAGCAAGTTCTTAACAAAGCACTGGAGTTATTAAAGAAATAATGGATGAGTCTTGAATTATCTCTGAAATTACCAGCTCGTGGAAATGAACAAATGGGCAGGTTTTCAGGAGTTGCTCGGGGTGAGGAGACAGAAACCAGAAGGATTTTCGGTAATTTGTGTGTTTCTGTAAATGGAATATTTACATAAGGGTTCATCCTTTGCACTGATTTACTCCTTACTCAAGCAAAATTCCCAATTTTAGTGAATTTCCCACAATAGAGGACTAGCCCCATAACATTTCTCTCCAAGTGAGAAATATCAGATTTAAACCAAACACATGCAACTCAACCTAACGCACAAAATACCAATTTCTAACAAGCTGGAATTTTCAATATAGATTTCAGAATCTCTGTTGGATTTCCCCCAGCGGGGCTAAAGCTGTGAGTTCTTTTCCTGTGTGAAATTGCCATTTTCCCCTCATGAGAATGATAAAGGCAGAAACCTCATTAATTTCTCTGCAAATCTGCTACTTTGCACCAACTCTTTTTGAGATTTTGTTTGTGAAGGGAATGGTACAAACACACATCTGTGCTTCATCAACGTGAAATGGCAAAACCCCTTCTTGGAAAGTCTCTTATCATATTTGAACATCATGAAAAATGTTCATTTACGGTATTTGTTACCAGGTATCTCTACAAGTTATTCTATTTTATGATATGATATTATATGATAGGAAGTGCAGCTGCATTTTTCTCATCAGATGATGAGACATTAAATACATTTTGTTCACTGGACTCTGAGTGCTCAGTGGTTTATCAATTCTTTGTGATACACTTTACCTACGTTTCCTTATTCTACACTTAGGGAAAACTGTTTTGCTGCAAATATTTCTAAAGGATTGTCACCAAAGCATCCAAAATCTGATTTTCACACCTCTCCCTCCTCACTGGATGTGACAGCACTGTACTGTAAGTGGGAGGCAGGGCAATGTTTGGCTGAGTTCAAATGGGCAATTGAGTTAAAAATCCCTAAAAACGCTGCTGAAAAATGCTTTGCAGCCCCTCAGCAAGGGAGCTCCTGCTGCCTTGGTGAGTGGCTGTGCCTGGACCTGGTGACTGCTGGGGACAGGGAAACTGTCCCAGAAAATCACCAGCTTGGGCCTCCATTGCCAGAGCATCCTAAATGGGCATTCCCCATCCCTCCTTGGGCAGGGAAGAGATGAGCTGGAGAGGTGCAGGGTGGTCCTCAAATACTCCATAATGCAGAGGGATTTGCAGCAGGGCTGTGTTAACAGAACCTGAGGTGTGAGCGGCTTCTGTCCTGCACCACCTGTCCCCAAAGGCTGGTGGGGAAGAGCCAAGGAAAGGTCCCGAGCCAGACGGTGCAAACTGAGGGAGGCAGGTTGGGTTTGGACCAGAGCCGGGGTGGTTTGGGCGCGGCTGAGGGACTGAGAAACCTGAGAAACACGTAATGAAGTCAAATATAGATATAGTGGCAGTGCTGCGTTTCCCAGGAGCTCCGTGGAGAGCTCCCCTCGCTGTCCGGGTGAGCAGCCACTGGGCTGTGGGACAGGATAATTAATTCACTATTGCCCTCACTGACACGGGGCTGGGAGATGGGGCACCCTGCAGCCTCCCTTCTGTAACCCCAGGAGCAGCTCAAACACGGGACAGGGTCCTGGCAGTGCTGGAACTGCCCACATTCCACCCGGGAGCAGAGTTTGCCGTCAGGTGCTTGGGGCAGGAGGAGCCTCCCCTGCAAACAGGATCAAAAGCCATTTCCCAGGGTTCATCTCTTGCCCAGCAGCCTGTTTGTGGCGTTCAGGTGTGCTAATTGTTGTTTTAAGTCCCCTGGCTTCCCCACAACACCCCATTTCAGATTTCCAGGGCATTTCCTCTTGCCTGAGCTCTAAGCTCCTCCATATGGCCCTGTCCTCTCTCAACATTTCCATTTGGGCTGGAAGTACAATCCCAATACTGTTTTTTCATTACAGTCTGTTTTGTATGTCCTGGTCAGTAATAAAGCCTAAATCCTGCTCTCCCCTCAATACTTTAAACAACTGCCTCTAATCTTCTTTTCTCAGAAAGGCTTGATTTGACCAACTAAACTATAGATTGTACTGCAGCAAAGGAAACAAATCCCATCCCAGAACTGATTAGTTTTACTGCACAGCTTTGGGGCTGTGACCAGCAAGCCCACTCTGTCCTAGTTTGGGTTGACTTTAGATTTCAGTTTGCAGTAATGAGTTTATGATCTTGGGCAAGCTTTGCAGTGGGAGGTTATTACCCTTCCCTCTCTCTCCCTGCTGAAGGTTAGAGGGTATTTTCCAGGAAATTGCGAGCTCTCAAACGATGAATTTGCTTTCTGAGGGCAAAATCAAAATTCCAAATCAAAACAGCTTCATTATTCCACACTGGCATTGTTTTCACTTGAGCTACAGGAGCCAGTATCTGATAGGGCTGTTAAAGTAACTTTTTCTTATCTTTCTTTTTAAATTCCTCTGATAGGGCTGTTAAAGTAACTTCTTCTTTTCTTTCTTTGTTTTTGAATTCCTCTGACAGTGCAGAAAGTTCCTTACATACTCTTAGATCTTCACTAAATCAAGGTGGCACAAACAGCGGGAAATGGGAACGGGTTCTGTGGCCAAAGAGGCAGAACTGGTGTCAAAGGCTCAGTTTTGAGCTTCTTTTCTTGGTCCATCAGGCTTTTTGCAATCACACCTTCTCGCTGGGCTGCGGTTGGTTGTTGCTTTTCCTTTGAGCTTTCAGACTGCACAAGTTTAAAAGAGGAGAGTTATAAATTCTTTTAGCCCTGAGGTTGTTCCCACGCCCTGCACACCCAAGCTTGGCCTATTTCAAGGCAAATTCTGTCTGCAGCACACTGCAAACAGGGGGAGCAGCCCCCTCCCACCCTGCTGGGTGGAAGTGACAGCCAGAGCACAGAGGCACCTCCTGAAAGGCAGAATTTGGGTGAGCACGGGGCAGCACTGCCCGCACGGGGCAGGGGATGTCCCGCTGTGTCCCAGCTGGAGCCTAGAGGGGGAAATTCTGCTTTACAGGGACAGCATCGGGCAGCTGTCAGCAAAGGAGAACCATGTCAACATAATTGTCCTCCTCCCATGGGGAGAGGGAAAGAGCAGATTCCTGCCAGGGTGTTCTGGATTAGAAAAGCCAGGTTTGGTGTGATTCAGCAAGCCAGTACTGAGAAGAGAAATTTCTACACCTTCAACTCTGGGATGGTATAATTAGAAGGCAAATTCATGGAAATTGGTACTCTTGGGGTCTTATGATGCAAATTTCCCCCCCATTTTGGCACTCCCACAGACTTCTCCACTGTGGCATGCAGGTCCCCTGTAATTACAGAGATTTTGGACACAGCAGCAGCAGCATTTTGGGTTTTAAGGCCTTTGCAGAAGGGTACTGTGCACTTTGGGAAGGTCATGAAAGGTTTTCCTGGCCTGTTGCTCAGTGGCAAACACAGAATTGCCCTGATTTGTTCTCTGACAGCCTGTCTGTGCCAGCAGGGGCTTTTGGAGCATCCACAGGATGTGGGATGTGCCTGCAGATGCTGAGGTGTCCAGATGCTGATCAGAGCCGCCCTGATGCTGGCTGGGCTGAACCCTGGCTTTGGGAAAGGCTCAGCTCACTGCTCACACTCCTTGGCTTTCATTGCCTCCCTACAAAGATCCGGAGAGCTGGAGATTGGACGCACTGACATGCAAACCCCCAGAGGGAAAGCAACCCCCAAACACACAGCTCCTGCTTGCCCCAAAATAACCTTTCCTGTGCTCACGCTCGGGAGAGAGTCCAATAAAAGCCAAATCCGCGCTGGAGCTCCTTGCTGTGGCACAAAGAGGTTCCTCCTGGCCACCCTGGGGCCCTGTGCCAGCCCAGCCATTCCCACGCAGGCTCGGGGCGAGGGAGGAATTTCGGGAGTGGTTTCCCGGGAGGAGCTGCAAACGAGTCCCGATTTCCTGGCACAATCGCAGGGGATTAATCGGAGCCATCCGAGCCGGGCTCAGGCAGAGCCGTGCCTATCAGCAGCCAGAGCAGCCGGGTTGCTGCAGCAACAGGCTGACACGTGTAAAACTCCCTCTGATCGTGCCACTGTCGCTCGGGAGGCTGCTTGAGAGTTAGGTCAGGTTTGGAGCTGCGCTGCACTTCTCCAGGGGCTGGCAGTCACTGACACGATCATCGGGCTGGGCGCTTGAAATGCACCCCGAGTAACTTCAGCAGTCCCACAGGGATCACAGCTGAGCTGGCCACAGAAAATAAGGGAGCAATGAACCACCGAGAACTGTTAAAGGAATTCCCGCCCGCAGTTTGGAGACGAAATTGCAATTTCGGAGATGCAGAGCAAATTTCAGATTGAAACCCCAAAACCTTTGGATTGCCTTTGCTTATTTTCATTCATCTCAGAATCCAAAAGGTGCACAGGAAAAGACTTAAAAAGATCAAAGAGATGATCCTTGATAGCCTGTGGGGATGGGAGAGGAATGAGTAAATACCTGGTGCAGGGCACAGGAAGGACATGGAGTCACTGCTGGGCTGTTTTCGCCCAGAATTGTTCAGACGCATTTTGTGTGTGTGATAAACTGGGCTGGTGGCAAACACCCCAAGCCTGTCTGAGTGCAAGGAGGGCTTGGACAGCCAGGGCAGGGTGGGGCTCTGGGCTGTCAGTGCAGGGGCAGAGCTGGACTGGGTCATCCCCATGGAGCCCTTCCAGCTCAGCATGTGCTGTGGTTCCCAGCAAAACGCCCTGAAGCCCCAATTCATTCGCCTGTACTTGCAAATACTAAATGCAAAATGCCACAGGGAAAGGCTGCAGTAGAGGAGGCAGGAATCCTGTGGAGCTGGTGTGCGGCTGGGTAACAAAAGTGCAGCTTTGGAGTTGCTCAGTCAACGTTAGCGTGGTGTTTCCCATCCTCTGGGCCTTCCCTTTTAAACCTCACGTGTTTATAGGAAAGGCTTGAGTCCAGCTCTCTGTCCCTGTGTGAAACACAGCCAGAAATGTCCTCTGAGCTTCCCAGCCTGTCCCCCTGTGTCCCCCTGTCCCCCGTCATGAGCTCTGTGCCTGAGCCTCACCGAGGCCACTCTGGGAGCTCTCCTGTACAAATGATGTCTTTCTCCTTGCTATCTCTGCTCCAACAACTTGTACACAAAGAGCTTTTTGTTCCTCCGGCGCCGCTTCCTTTCAGCTGTGCCCAACCGCCCCAAAACCTTATCAGTGGGGCTCTGCAGCTGCAGCCTGATGTGAGCTCCTGCTTCCCTGGCTGTGACTATCTCAGGAAGTCCCAAATTGTTTACTTATCTGCCAGAAACACACGCCGAGGGGAGTTCAGGCTCTGCTGCCCAAGGTGCATTTTAAATCAGGGGGAGAGCTGCTTCAGAGATTTCACATTACATCTCCCAGCTTTATCTGCTGCTGTAAATGATGAGGCTGCTCCATTGAGCTGCACGAAGATTCAATTTCTGAGCAGTGTTTTGTGAAGAATGGAGGTTTTCCTCTGTGCAATGAAGAGCCCCAGCATGGCTGCCCAAGCCTTTCCTGTCCCACTGCTCCCTGGGGACACAGCCCGGGGCTGAGCCCTGTCCTGCCACTGAAGGCATCTGCAGAGGGGGTGAGGGTGGCTGTGCGCCGACCTGCAGGAGCCCTGGGGAGCTGCCACCCTGCTGCTGTCATGCAGGCACGCCAGCTGCTGGGAGGAAGAGGGGCTGGGGAAACGCGTCCCGTGCTGTGTGCAGCCCTTCCCCTCCAGCCAGCCCCTGTGCTGGGATGCAGGGGGTTTAAACAATAACCCAGACAGGTAAAACACTCCCTGAAACACTGCACTCCTGCCTGCAGCCCTCTCCTCTGGCTCTCCGTGGTGGGGAGGTCCCTGCCTGCCTTTGCTTGTCCTGGGAGAGAGCTGAGTGGGGGCCTCCTTTAAAAATACACAGCACCCACGGGCTCCAGCGTGAAAAACAGCTTTGTTGCCCCTTTTGGAGCTCAGTTTGGCAGATTTCCTCCTAGGAATGGTCTCCCACGGGTGCACACAAGGGCCAGAGAGCACAGCACCCCAAGGGCTGCTGGCTGGAAAAGGCAGCACGGTCCTGAGGTGGGCGCCAGCTCTCAGGCTGGGGGACAGGATGGGAAGGGCTCCCCACGCCACTTGTGCCACCCCCCCTGGCCCTGGCACAGCTCAGGCAGGACCTGGAGCTCTGGGTGAGCCTGTAGGAGGCAGCAGGATGAGCTCTGGGCCTGCTCACCGGGGCACGAGGCTTTGGGATGACCTCAGCGTGACTTTCCCGTGCCCGTGGCGGCAGCTGCTGAACCATGTCCCTGCCTAACCCTGAGCCAGCTTTCCCATCCAGGTTTGTCCCTGTGTCCTGGTGAGGAGAGGCAGTGAGAGCTCTTGGGAGGCCAGCACCCCTGCCCAGTCAGGAAAAGCTGGGAACTGTTATTTCCCTGGCATGTTTATTGGAATTGATGACTTTTAGCATCCATAAGAAGAGTTTAGCTGGGGGCTGAGTCGCTCTGTGGTACCAGAGCATCTGCACAGTGAGAACTAGGGGGGGTTTAAGGAATTTAAATAAGGTAGCTTAGGAGATGCAGAGCAAACTTTGCTGGGGAGCTTTAATTAATGCTAAAAATCCAGACTTTTATGTCTGCACTCATCTGTTTCCCACACCAAGGTTGTCTCTTATGGCATTTCTTAGAATGAGCCTCGATTCCTGCTAAGCAAAGTGGTGCTGACAAGCTCATGCCTCACATTTAAAATCATTTTCTATTGTTGGCAGGGCTGAAGAAAGGGGGCACAGGCTTTCAAAGAGTCAAAACTTGGTCCTTGTCCCATGGGAGTCACCTTGTTAGAAACCTCCTTGGCCACAGGTAGAGCCCAGCGAATTCACATCCAGCTTCTCCAGGAGATTTCAGTGACAGGAGCTTTAAATTCAGTAAATTTAACTGCAAAACTTCTTTCAAATCCAAGCCCTTGCTCTTCTCTGTGAGCTCTTGCAGAAAATCTGTGAGAAAATTTGGTACAAATTCATCTCTTCTGGCTGCCTGCCCTTTAAGTGGCAGAACACTTTTTCTCAGGGAAAAAAAAAGAACAAATGACCCAAAGACTCCTTCAGCTCTGCCTGTGCCGGAGTCAATGGAGCTGCAGCAGTTTACAGTGATGAGGTTCTGGCAAGTGCATTATTCTGGCAGAGGAGAACAGTTGGGCAATTTACTGCAGCTCATCCAAACTGCAAATGAAGGTTCTGTATTCCCTCAGCTCGAGGAAATCAGCAGGAAAAGGCCTCCTCCTCTTTCTCTTTTATCCCCAGCCGCTGATTTTGCCAAGGTTTCCCGCTTCTGCAAAGGTTTCCTTCTCTGCCCTGCAGAGCCCAGGGCAAGGAGGCCCAAACTCCCCAGTTTGCAGTAGGAAGCAGAGAGCAGTGAGTTATTCCAGCTGGGATGGAGTGAAGAGGCTGGAATTGAAGGGCTGGGGTGTCTTTGAGCCACAGTCTCTAGAAATAACACCACTATTTACGTGCAATCCCATGGCTGGAGCAGTAAAAGCACAAAGCTGCCTTTAGATGGGGAAATGTGTTATTGGGAAAGAGTCTGGCCCTGCTCCGTGCAGCTCAGCACAGATTCTGTGCACGGATCTATCAAATAGGGTCAAGCATGACACAATTCTGGTGTCATGCTGAATTGGTGCTGGAGCTAATATTGTTACAGCCCTGTTGTGGCTGACATAAAGCTGTCACTTCTTCAGGAGGGTGATTCATGAGAGACACGGGAGAATCAATGGAGGTAAAAATAGGGAATGCAGTACCAGCATCCATCTCATCACCATTTTGCCTGTGTTACACTGAGTAACCTGATTAAAAGGGTCATATTTAAACATCATCTGGCACAACTGCTCAGGGAGGTGAGAGTGGCAGGGGAGGAACCCAGGCTGGGGAAGCCTTGGAGCTGGAGGATCCATCAGGGCAGCAGCAGGGGAGGAAAGGGGGCAGCTCCCACCATTCCCAAAGCCTGGACTCAGCTGAAGAACTGCAGCCAGCCTGGCACATTCCCGCTTGAGAGGGCCAAAGAGAAATTTAAAAGGCCCAGAGTGGTGTGCTACAAAGTAGAAAATCCCCTTTGTATTCATGCCTAGTGAATATTAAAAAAAAAAAAACAACAAACTAATAATTTCCCTCCAGAATCAATCTCTAAATGCACACAGATACTTTTCCCTAGAAAACCTGACTGAAAAAGGACCTAAAGTGTTTGGATTAACCTTGCCTATGAATTAGCTTATACCTAGAATAGCCAAAATGCAGGTTTGCCCGTGCTGAAGATGTGCCCTCAGAACCAAAGTTGCACATGAACTTTGTGCTTTTGCTGAAGGTGAGACCGGGGGGATCCTGGTTCCTGCTGCTCCCATCCAAGCCATCAGAAACTCAGCAGCACCCCCTTCCTTGCCTGCTGTGGGCACCCAGCAAGGGGAAGGGCTCGGCAGCAGCTCCTGGGCCCTCAGGAGCTCAGCTCTCCGTTCAGCAGAGGCAAACCTGTGCAGGGAATGCGGGAGCAGGGGAGCTCAGCAGTGCCCTGGCGGGGATCTGCATCCTCCCCACAGCTCAGCCTGCATCGCCCCTCGGGGATGATGAGCAGAAAATCAGAGGCAGAATTTCCCCCGGGCCTTCTGGAGGTGCTGTTTTTCTGGGATTCAGGGTTGGAGCCCCGCAGTAGCTCTGGACTGCAGGCTCAGGATCTCCTGTCATCCTGGGCTCAAGCACCAGCTCGATACGCAGAGGGGATAAAGAGAAGGAAACAGAATGGAAGAGTCTCAGATAAGAGGGAATTGGCAGGTTGATGGTAATCTTAAGTACATGGGAGCTGTGTTCATGCCTGGTTTTTAGTGGAACTCCAGTGCTTTCCAGCATGCCACATGCTCAAGGGATTACAGGGTGTGGGATTTAGTGCCAGAACTGTCTGGAAATTCTCAAACACTCTTCTCTCATCCTGGCACATTGTGCTGTGCCCCCAACTTGAGAGAACACTGCAGTGGGAACTCAGGCATCCAGCAACTCATGGGGATGTGCTCAGAAAACCTCCAAGGCAGTGCCAGAATGGATTTGCAGCTAACAGGAATAAAAGGTTTCTGATCTTGCTTTCGGGGATACCTTTGAATTAAGACTCAGAGACATTCAGTGCTTCTTGCCCAGGGTGAGAAAAAGCTCTGGCCAAACTGTGAGGAGGACAGGGAGTTTCCTGTCCCTGGAAGTGCTCAGCCTGAGCTGAGTGGCAGTGCCCAGGCAGCTCTGAGTGCTGCTGCCAGCCTGTCACTTGCAGTCACCTTGCAGGGCTTCCCTGCTGTGCAGCAGCAGCCAGAGCAGTTGGACAGACAGGTTGCTGCAGATGACAGCATCTTTACAAGGGGCAATCATGATGGCATCAGTGTTTATCCTCTGCAGCAAGTGGATAAATCACAGCAAATGGGCTTCCCCTCCGAGCTGGAATCTGCTGGGTTATTTCTGCCCAGCCACAAATGTTTCTCCAGCACATGGTGCCGGTGCCAGGCACAGCCCAGCCAGAAACTCCTGCCCTCTGGGCGCAAAGCTGGGAGCAGGATGGCACTGCAGACACAGATGCTCAATCAAAGGAGGTCTGGGCAGTAATTGAGAGGTGTCCCGCCTGCCTGGGAGCCAGAGGGGGTTTGCAGTGGGCCAGGGTGAATGAGCACGGGTTCATGCAAGGAGGGCTCCTCTCTTGGGAGGCCTCTGGGGCAGACTGAGGTCACACACCCTGGCCAAGGGGCTGCAGGTGGGCCCCAGGGCACGGGTCACATTCACTGTTGGCTCAGAAACAGAAGGGTGATTTCACCCAGGTAAATACTGAAATGCAGTTTTACCTCCACGCTCAGGCAGTTTGTTTTCAGAGAATAGGCACTTCCCAGAAATGGTTACATAAATCAGAGGAATTACAATATGAGCATCCTCTGGAGCTTTTTCATTTCAGTTTTCAATGTCAAACAGTGTTCAGTGGTGGAGGTTTGAAAGGATGAAATTAGA
The DNA here is from genome assembly GCF_012460135.2 of Molothrus ater. NCBI lineage: Eukaryota > Metazoa > Chordata > Aves > Passeriformes > Icteridae > Molothrus > Molothrus ater. The sequence continues at coordinate 115,862,232 of NC_050479.2, forward strand.
AGCCCTGTAATGGAGTATTATGGAAAGATATCCCTCAAGAAAGCTCATTCCCAGCTCCTCACCCTCTGGTGTTTCGCCCATTACCAGCGAGCATGAATTCTGCATTTAATCTTATCTGATGTAATCGAGCTGTTCTCACCCTCCCATTCTCCTCCTCTTTTGCTGAATCCCCCGAACCCCGAGCTCTCAGGATCACCTTGCAGCCACACATTCCCTGAGTTAATTATCCCTTGTATCAAACTGCATTTCCTTTTATCCCTCTCAAATGCAGTGCGTTCCCATTTCTCCGAGCATCTGCCTGTATCCACACAAATGAAAAGGATCAACTGGAGAGGATAATCTTCTGCCTGTATCCCTCTTGCTATTTTCTCTAGCTGCATCCCATTTTCTTTGCTCTGTTCCATCTGCTGGCTGCTCCATCCCCAAAGGCTGGGAGCCTCCATTGCCCTCAGTATTAACTCGGACCCCAATTTTAGCTCTGGTTTGAAAAGATCCTTCTCTGCTGAGAGAGAAGGAAAGAACCAGCTAAGAGAACAGAGGGAGGTTGCTTTTCCTTCTGGAGTCATCCTAATGGGAATTTTTTTGGTCCTGAAGGAAGATTCCAAGGTTAAACAAGAGCAGCAGGAATTTCACAGCTTGGGGTGTGCATCTGTGCTGTTGGTTGTGCTCTCTCTCCTCCCTTTGCCAGAAAAGGATGCCCTGAGAGGAGCAGCATCTCCTGATCTCCCAAAAAATCCCCTTTTCCTGAGTGCCCTGCTGAGGTGAAGTCTCTCTTGGCTTTGTAGATTTTTGGACACAGCACTTCAAGGTCACCCACCAAGATAAAGAAAGTGCTCATTTTCCATGTGTAAACCAGGACATCAGGGACTACACCACGCTTTGCAACCCGCTCAGAGTTCCCTCTTCCCCAGGTGGGCTGTCCCACCTGGCAGGCAAGGTTTCCCTCGAAAACAGCCCCCTGCCTTTCATTCAGCACTCTGCTTTCTCTCCATTTTACTGTTCTGAAGGGGTCTGGTCACTTTATGAGACAGAAAAGTTGGACTCCGGCTCTCTGTGTTTGTCCTCAGATAATGCTGTAGTAGATATTTATGCACCTACATAAAAAAGACACAGGGGCTTTGTGGTTGTCCAGTCCTGTCCAGCTATATTAATATTTACCAATCCCATTGCTTTTAATTCCCATGCAGGAATTCTGGCAACTGCAGAGCATTTTTTACATAGAAAGAAGAGCAGTTCTTTAAATCCTGAAAGCCACACCAGGAAGCGATTCTTGGATTGTGGGATTTTATGGGGAAGAAGGATAACAGCAGGAGGAATTTACATGGAAGGATTCCTGAGATCATGACAGTTGATTATGTACCCGTTCCCAAAGGATTAGGTATTTAAAACTGCATTTTACAGCCCCGGGGAGGGCAGAGTGCTCCTGTCTTTCCCGACAAGAGAACTGGAATGGTGAAGCAGGGTTCCTTTTTCCCCAGGGTGGGGGGATTGCATAGCAAGGAGCAAATTCCCTGAGGAATACACAAACATGGGGATACACACTCACTGCTGTGTGCCAAGGAACCACAGAATCATTCAGTTTGGAAAAGGCCTCTGAAAGAGTCAGGTTCGGCCCCTAACCCAGCACTGCCCAGCCTGCCACTAAACCATGAGTGCTAAAATCACCTTTACTTCCCTTGCCTTTCACTTCCCCGAGAAACCTGGCTTTTCTGCCCTCTGAGAAGTAGGAAATATTGCAGATTTCCCTGTGCCAGTCCCCAGAGGGCTGTGAGGCTGCACTTGCTTGGATGAGCACACGGAGCTGAGCCCAGAGGAGGTGTCAGTAAATCACTGCAGAGCAGCCCAGGCTGCCGAGTTGTGCAAAGGGAGCTCTGCCCTGGCTCCTGTCCAGCCCCTGCCGTCATTCCCCCTCCTGGGATGCTGATAAAGATGCTTCATATCTGTGTAGACAAGCCCTAACAGGATGTCTGCTGAGCAAGGTGCTGGCCAGGCACACACTCCTCACAGGAGCAAATGGGAAATGCAGTTCCAAACTGCAGTGAAATCCAACAGCTTCGAGTTCCTATCTCCTAATGGTGTAAAGATTGCAAATCAACAGAATTGGAGATGCTTGGGGGGCCTTGACCCATGCCAGCACAGGGTGGGTACAGAGGAAATACAGAGGAGTTGTTTCATTTCTACTTACTGGGCACAGAAATTACCCTGTACTGGAAACAGAAATTACCCTTTACTGGGCACAGAAATAAACCTGTTCTGGGCACAGAAATAACCTTTCACTGGGCACAGAAATAACCTTTAATGGAAATAGCAATAGCCCTTTACTGGGCACAGAAATAACCTTTAATGGAAATAGCAATAGCCCTTTACTGGGCACAGAAATAGCCCTTTCACTGCCCAGGCCCACCAGATCATTTGCCCAACAGTTCACTCTGATTCCTGAGACGTCTCTGTCCCTCTCAGGAGGTACATGAGGGCTCAAAGAGGCAGGAGACACGCTGTGTATTTTCATTTTCCACTCCCTGCCTCAGCTGAAAGGAGCAGTGAGCCAGGGAGCAGGTTCCACACCCAGTCCAGCTTTCCTGTTTTAAGGTAAATGTAGGAGTTTTCTGGTGCCCTGTTTGGGGTTAGCCCCACGTCAGGGGGGGCAGCAGGGTGGATTTTTGAGCTTCCCAACAATTTCTCCTGCAGGCTGTTCCTGCAGGGAGCACTTGGAGAAAGGAGAGCACAGACCAGGCTGTTTGCCTTCGTTCATGCCCCTGGCCCTCGGGGCTTTCCAGAACTGTTCAGGTTCAGGGCATTCTAAAAAAATCCTCCTTTGCCCTTTTATTTTTTCCCTTGTCACAAGGCAAGATGCTGGTTTGGACTCTTTGTTCTCCTTTGCTTGATATATTTCCTAAAATAAGCTCAGAAAGGATCTGAGAACGTTCCCCTGTGGAAAATCCAGGGCAGTGTGAATGCTGGGGTGGTTTTTCCCTAGGAAGCTGTCCTGGGAAGCTGTTTGCTGCTCCCTGGGCTTCAGCCACACAGAAGCTGAAGAAATGGAAGTTTTACTCATGCCTTGAAGATTAAACCCCTATTTATATATCTCAATCCTATGAGTTGTAAAGCTCTTTTTGGCTTCTTTTATTTTTTTTATTATTTTTTTTCTCCCTGAGCTTTGTTTTTACTCTGTTTTGTGGGTTCTTTTGAGGTGTCAGTCACTCAGGTTTGGGAAATGTGCTGGAGCTGTTTGTTGTACAAAGGAGAGCGTCGTGGGGAAATTCTGAGATGAGAAGCTTCAGACAGAAGCTCACCACGAGTGCTTTTGCAGTGCCCAAACACATTATCCCCCCCCCCCAAGCCTGTCTACATAGAGAGGAAAAAAATAATGGCTAAATAAACTAACAAAAACCCAAACAGGCAAATGAAATACTTAGTGAGCCTCTAGAGAATATCCATCCTTCTCCTGAACCCTGGGCTAGGTGGCTCAGCACTGCCTGGCCTGATGCAGTTGTAAGCGCTGAAATGTCACTTTTTAAATTTAAACTTTAATAGCTTTTTCCAAAATAAATGACAGCGGGGCAGAGAGCAGAGTGTGGCAGGTCACCTGGGGACAGTCCCTGCCCATGGGACTGGAGTGAGGAGGGAGGGAATCCCACCCCAGACTCTGCCCATGTCCCACTTTCAGCTCTCTGTTTTTGACAAAAGTCCCTTCAGCAGCCACAGATTTGTGCCAGGATTATGAGAACACAGTGCATTTGCTGAAAAATGGCACCCCTCAATATCCATCAATAACCTGGGGTTCTCCCAGCTGCCTCCAGCCTCAGTGTGGTCACAGTTCTCCCTCCTGGGTTATTCCTTCTTGTGTGTGTGCTTAGAGATGAACATAAGTCTGCTGTCCTCATATTGAAACATTTCCTTGTTTATAAATAAGTGTTGTCTGCTGTGGGGGTGCCCCTCTGCTAAAAGCAGAGGTTGTGTTTGATTCATGTGTGAATAAATCATGAATTTGATGGCTTGTTTTCCATTTCACTCAATGCCTCCTATTTTCTGATTCCCTGGTCAAAGAAAATGGAGGGATAAATTGCAGTTTGATCTGATGGGGACAGCTTTGATCCGATGAGGCGTTTCCCAGAGGCTGGATCAGCCTCAGGAGACAAACTGACCACAGAGGAAGTTTGTGGGGGGAAAAAAGAAGCCATTTTGACAGGACTCATTTATCAAGATCAATGGTGTGCAGCCCGGGTGGAAAACTGGTTACTGCAGGTTGTCCGTGTGGAATTGTTGTGATTTTTTCTGCTGCTCCCCTAAGAAATATGAACAGTGCCAGCAGTACCTGTCCAGGCTGAGAGTTATTTAAGTGGCAAATAAAAGCCAATTCTCAGAAGAGGTTTTTGTTGTAAGTATGGATTTCACTTAATAGCTTGAACACTGAAAAATTGCTCCAAATTGCATTTTGTACGTTGGTTCCGGTCCAGATATTTCTAAGCAAATGTGGTGCTCAGGCAAAAATAGTTGTTTGGTCTTTCCTGTGTTTATTTTGTTTTCCTTGTTGCCTTGTGGATGCAGACAGTGCCTTTTTCTGAAGGGATGCAGCTTCTTCTCAGACATGCAGCAAACAGGGCCCTTCCCTCCAAGCCGACGCCAGGGGGGACGCAGCAGGGGCGGGAAAAGTCATCCTGTGGCGCCAGAATGCTTCTGCTGCTCCTTCTGGGTGTGCTGAACGCTAGAGGAGAGGCAGCCCGCTCACCTGCTGGGTTTGCAGAGCTGCTCGCATTCGGAAGAGAGGAACTGCGTGCCCTCAGGTAGCCTGGATCCTGCAGGGATCTTGGCTGCTCCTGGGGCTCCTCTGCCGCTCCCTGGGGAGGTGGGGAGGGAGGGTCCCTTGGAGGTGCCGTCTGAGCAAAGCAATGGAGTCATCTGCTGGAATCATTTCAATTTGAACAATTTTGAGGAAGAATTGTTTCGCGGAAAAATTCCAGTGAAGGGCCCAGGGAGGTTTGGAGCGGCCATCCCTGGAGGTGTCCAAGGAATTCCTGGATGTGGCACTCAGTGCTCTGGGCTGGGGACAAGGTAGGGATGGGGCACAGCTGGGACTTTATCTGGGAGAACCACAGAATAACTTTGGCCACATCTTCCTGGTGTTTCCCTTTCCTCAGGCACAAGTTCTTGTAAAGCTGGCAGCTTTCTTAACCAGGCACAGGGTAATGGCATTGTGACATCTCCTGTGATGTGTGTCCAGCTCTTTTCAAAGGGGCCATCTCCTTTAAGGAATTAATTTCCATTTGGGATACTCAGAACCCTTTTAGTGTTATTTCATTGCACTCGCTTGCCTTTCAGACAGTGCTCCCTGACCTCTGCAGCAGTGTCCTTTGTGCCAGAATTAGATGATGTGCTGCTTAGAGCAAGAGCTGATCTCCTCTTCCCAAATTCCCTTCTGTGTTTTCCCCTTCCTGGCTTCTGTTTCTCCCACTTTGCCCACCGTGTCACTGTCACTACACTGGCTCATTTCGCTGCTGGATGCATGGGATTGTTCCTGGTTTTGCTGGGTTTCCCTCCTCCTGTGTAACCCTGGTACCCATCCATTCCTCCCTGCTCAGCTCAGCCTCCCAGGTGCCACTGAACAGAGTCCTGGGCACTGCACTGAGTGCTTGAGATCATAAATGTCCTTTCCCTGCCAGAGAGGCCTCCTGCCCTGTGTGGCCACCCTGCAGGGCCAGATCCAGCTCTCCTCTGTCCCAGGGGCCCCACAGAGAGGACCAGAGCTGGGGCACAAACACCGGGCTCACCGTGCCCCTCTCAAAGCATTTCCCCAAGGAGATTTCCTATCCTGCAGCAGAAAACATCCTTCAGTAGGAAACGCCTTTCATTTTGTAGTCATCAGTTTGGAGCTGGTGAACAGCTGGGAAGGAAACCTAGATCCAGAAAATAATTGTATAGATGAATATCTAACATGAGAAAGATCCCTTCTGAGAAATCAGGCTTTTCTTCAGTACTGCTGTGCATACTTGCAAAGACATGAAAATCAGTGTGCTAATGTACCTGAAGACACAGAAAACATCTCTTTGTTTTCCTCCCAGAGATGTAACATCATTATTTCAGGGAAAATTTCTGTGCACAACACAAAGATATATTCAAATGGTGCTCTCAGGGATGCCCAGGGTGTGAGCCTATTTCTGCCTCTCCCAGTCCTGCTGCCACTTGGCCATTCTGACCTGGTTTAGTGGAGTCTACAGCAGAAATATAAAATCCCAGGGAACCCCCTCCCTAAATCTTTGGAGGAAAATGAAAACAGTGATCCAAAGGTTATATTTCTCCCATGTTCTTCTGAGCTGGTTTTATTTCTCTTTCTGAGGAACATGAAAGAAATGGATGAGCCACAAATTCAATTTCTTCCTGATGTTCTTATCACAGACATCTCAATGTGGTGTATTTTTTCACATCTTGTGTTTACTGTGAAACTGGGAAGTTGAAAAGTACAAGTATGAGATCTGTCCCTACCCAAAATCTCTTATGACCCCCAAAAAGTAAAACTTAAATCCCAAAAAATTGATTATTTGCTCATGTGGCAAGATAAGGAATTTCTTTGTGCTTATAAAGCCATGATTTTGCATCCTGCTTAATAAAAGGACAAAATAAAAATCAGTTTGCAAATGACTAGAATTCATTAAAATGCAATTATTTGTGAACTTCCCTGAACTGATGTTCCTGATGAGATGAGCTAATCCTGTACCACTTCCAACCTGAATGGAATTGAAATGTAAAAATCAGGACTCAGGGAATGCTTGGGGAGTTTTGGGCAGATGCAAACCATGAAATGCTGAAACATTTCCTGGGAGTTACAGGCTGAGCCAAAAAGCCACAAAAATCTTTAGGCCTCATAACTTCATTATAGTTTCTGAACGTTTAAAACTGAATGTGATTTTTGTTCTGTGTCTTGGTTAGGTGGCACATTTTAGAGGGATTGGGGTTTGGATCCAGCCTCTTGCTGTGGGATCAGCACTGTGTTTCCCTGGATGATTCTCAAAGGCATAGACAGCTGATAATCCCTCTTTGCATCCCTTCCTGCTGCCCATCAAAGTCCCTGTAGACAGAACAGACACAAAATAGAAATCCTCTGTGCAGAATCAGCTGTTTTCTCCTCACAGTCTTGGAGTAAATAGGAGAGGTAAAGGCAAGAGTCCAGGCTGAGCTAATTAATGATATCCTTAAATAATGATGGATTGATATTCTAATACAGAGGCTGCTTTTTTCCCCTCGGTGCAGGAAGTTCCTCTTAAACCTTTGTGTTTCTCTGTCCAGCTTGTCCACTTCTGTGTGCATTGATAGAAGAAAATTGATTGTTGATGCTGCCTTAGCACCTCATTCGGGTGCCTGTTCCAGTGCCCGATGCCTGTTTTGGATCCTCTCTGGAGTGTGAAGATGGGCAGAAAGGCAGAGGAAATGGGCAGATTCTTTTCCAGGGCCTGTTCTCTGGTGGAGAGCAATGCCCTGTGCTGGAGGCCCATCATGGCACTGCTGGCACTCAGCATTTCTGTGCAGATTTGTTTCCTGCACGGGTGAGACGGTTCCCTGTGGCCAGGTGGCCCCAGCGTGCTGGTTCTGGGTGTGCGGCAGGCCTGGCACAAACATGGCTCTGGGAGGCAGCGTGCTCAGAAAACGTGGTTCTGGGAGGCATTATGTTCAGAAAGCAGTGCCCTGGAAGGCAGTGTGTGTTCACAATTCCCCACAGGTTTTCCCACTCCTGCCAGACCATATGCACACAGACAGTTTGCATCAGGCGCCGGTGCCAATGTCTGAATTACTGCTGAAACAGGGAATATTTGATAAAAGCAGGGAGCTTTCTGATGGCATTTCACACCCCATTGGAAGCTCCAGGGGCAGTCACTATGAGATTATCCCAGATGTGCACTGGTTCAGGTTCTGCCCCTCCCTGTGCCAAGGTCCCTGGCCGTGCCCAGCCTGGCATGAGGTGAATCCATCCTGAGTGTGCAGGAGAGCTCTGATGGTGTGGGAGGGAGGGAAGTGTCACTGCTAACTCAGCCTGGCAGCTCTCTGCACAGCCTCCTGACAGCTTCCCGTGCTGGAGAGGCCCTGGTGATGCACAAATTCCTCTGCATCAGCTCCTTGTGCCTCTGCTTGGGCGGCAGGCTCAGCACTTGGGAGGGAAGTGCCACCCACGGGCACTGCTGGGTGCAGAGGAAGGACAGCAGAGTTCTGGGCTGTTTCTGGGAATTCTGAGCCTCAAAAGCTGCTCTGGTGGAGACTTTCTGCTCTAGCTCAAAGCCCTGGCAAGTCTCTGCTCCAGCTCAAAGCCAATTCCAGCCAAGATCCAGGTGCCTTTGGCACAGCAGCCCCAGGCTTGGGCACCGACCACCTCTCCAGGAAACCTGTGCCAGTGTTTGAGCACCCTCTTGGTGGGAAAATGCTTGATAGGGTCATGTCCAAAAACTTCCCCTAAACTCCTGCACGCCCTCTCTGGCCCCCAGCTGCCAGTGCTGGCTCCCCAGTGTCCTGGAACCCCAGGGGTGGCACAGCAGGGACGCGCAGTGGCTGTCACCTGCAGCAAAGCAGAGACTTGAGGCTGGAGCTCTGCCACCTGAGCGTGTTTGTGTTACAGAATTATGGCCAAGAGAGCGTCAGCACAGTTAAATCAGCCCTGCACTGACAGCTCGTGGGGCTGTGCCTGTTTACACCTCACAGGGATCTACAAGGAGGAGGGAGAGAGAATGTTTACAAGGACCAGGAGGGACAGGACAAAGGGAAGGGCTTCAGTCTGACAGAGGGCAGGGATGGATGGGATATTGGGAAGGAATTCCTGCCTGTGAGGGTGGGCAGGCCTGGCACAGGGTGCCCAGAGCAGCTGTGGCTGCCCCTGGATCCCTGAAGTGTCCAAGGCCAGGATGGACAGGGCTGGGAGCAGCCTGGGACAGTGGGAGGTGTCCCTGCCATGGCAGGGGATGGGATGGGATGGGGTGGGGTGGGATGGGATGGGATGGGACGGATGGGGTGGATGGGATGGGATGGGATGGGATGGGATGGGATGGGATGGGATGGGATGGGATGGCTTTAAGGCCCCTTCCACCAAAACCATTCCATGATTCCATGATCTCCCACAGTCACTGTGTGTTGGCACAATGTCTGCCCCAGAGCTGCATCGGGAGCAGATCCAGGTTTTGACCCAAAAGGTGCAGCTGAGTGCTCGTTGTGAGACTCTGTGAGTTTGAAAGTTCATTTTATCCACGGGGTGGTTTAAGCATTCTGGATGAACGCTCCTGTGTACCTTGCTCAGTGATTCCTTGCCATTCCAGGACCATAATAACAAGGTTTATTATGTTCTTACCCAGCGTGTTGTGACATTATTGCAAAATTATTGTTTTGTTTCTCCTAAACTCAAGATTTTTTTGTGACGGTAATAATAATAAAAGACATACAGGCTGATGAATTATCCACCATGTCAGACTGCAGCACAGCACAGTCTGAAACAGCTGAGAGAGTAAAACAGAAAGATATCTCAATTTACGAGTGAAACACTAACACACACTAAACTTTTGCTGCACTATTCCTCATCTGATTTTTAGTTTTCTCTTCACAAGCAGGCAAGACTTATGCTCCTCAGGTGATAAATCATAACCAGATTAGAGGGATATTCAGCACAGGCCTTTGGAAAGCACAAACTGTGGGGTTTGTGCGGGCCAGGCTCAGAGGAAAGCACTGCTCCCCAGTCTGGTGGGAAATGCATTTCCAAATGAGTAACAATCACTGCTGGTGCACAGGTAGGTAATAGCTAACTTCTTGTGTGATGCATCAGGTAGGATGATTTGGCATTGAATTGCTGCTGCTGGCCATGTGCAGTGAGTGTTTCGCATTTCCTGGCAAATAGATCTGTCTTCCAAGAGGAACCAGGTGAGGTTTAAGATCCCTTTCTGTGAAAAAATTCCTCCTTTACATCCAAAACCATAACTTATGCAAATCCATTTCCCTTCATTCCTATTCATCTGCCATATGCTCCCTGTCCTCCTGTGTGCTTCCCTGTGTGCAGAGCTAACAGGAATCCTCACTCTGTGCTGCAGAATTGGGAAGACAATTTAGCTTTGATTAATGCTAGCTGCCAGTGATTGCAGAACATGCATGGGGACAGCTAGCCTCTAATCTGTGCTCAGTCCCAAAGTTCCCAGCACGGAAATACTAATCATTATCTCCCCAATTGCACAGGATGAAATGCTCTCTGATTATGGGGAAAATAACTTTATCAGTTGCAATTGGGAAGGTAATCCTTAGTGTCATTCACTGGAATGAAAAGGTGCTTTTCTGTGCAGACATCCTTGAGGAATGAAAGAGAAAAGGGCCAGGAAAACCTACAGGTTTCTTTCTTCCATTCATCCCCTCCTCTTCCAGCTTGTCTGGTGTCCCAGAACACCGTGGGTGGGTGGGTCTTTGATCACCTGAGACCCTTGGTAAAAAATGGTCAGGCTTTTAGGTGCACCATCCCTCCCTCCTGGAGTTTCAGCGTGGCCACCCCTGCTCTGCCTCCAAGCCTGAGCCATCAGGTCCCTTGCCATGGGCTTCTGTTCTTACTGAGGGTTACTGCAGTCAATTTCATCAAGAATCAGAGTGCCATTAGCTCTGGTGATGGAAACAGGTTCACAGTGAAGGTGTGAGGAAGCCGTGGCGCTCACCGTGCCCCCCACTCCCGTGTCAGATTCACCCAGAACAAAGCAGCCTTTTCCTGTCCCGAGCTCTCTGTGCATTCTGAGGCTCAGGGGTTTCTCTCCTGTCCCTCGCCATCGTTGTAAGCAGCCAAGTTCTGCCCTCAGCTCCCTCTGTGCAGCCCTGCTGCTCTCCAGGTGCATCCAGGACGTACAAACTCACTGGGACTGAGGGAATCTGCAAAGGTTTATCCAAAGGCAAGGCCTGGGAGGGATGGACTCATGGAATATTGCATCAATTGCAGAATATCCTGCTGCTGCTGCTGCTGCTGCTGAGCAGGACCCAGATGTGCTGGCTGAACTTCTGAGGGGGGACAAAATACTCAGAAGGAAAATATCAGCTGAAGTAAGTGGGACACAGTAATTGCAAGGCTTTGATCTGTTTTTACAGCCCATTTGAAACTGATTTTCTTAGCAACACTTCTCCCTAAGCTGGGGTTTGGTAAAATGAGGAGTTACTGGAGCTGCTGGTGATGTACATTTGCATGGCATCTTTTCTGTGTCTCTATTAAAGAGGGCAAAGTCCCAAGTGGTTCAAGCACCTGATTAAGAGACTCAGAAGTGCTAAGCAAAAGTAAACACCAAAAGTCACATGTCACAGAGGAAAATGAAGGATATATTAAAGGCAGCTTAATTTTTAATAAGAGTTTTAATTACTTTTTCTTCCACTATGTCAACATTTCCAGAGGAAATCCAAGCTTTGCCTCCTTGTGTCGTCCTTTCAAAAAAAGACCTGCAAAGAATCATTTTTCTCCTCTGTGAGACTGGAGTATAGATCAAGTTCAGTAAAACTTGTCTCTGATCAGACTGCAATAATTTCTCCAAATGGCTCTATAAATTAAAATATTTGTTCTGTGTTGAGCACCAAGGGAAGACAGATTGTAGCTCATTCACCAGGAAAGGTCAGCAGACCCAAATGAAAATGCAAAAACATCAATTGTTTCCATTCACTAATCACATATAATTGGTCTGGCTCACCTGAACTAGAACACATTTGTTATTATAATGCATAATTAAGGTTCTTTTCATTTTGCTGCTTTCCAGATGCAATTATCTTTCTTTTAACAAATGCAGAGAGGGAAACTTCTTGTAAAACTGAAGATACATTTGACAAATTAGTATAATTAAGAAAATGTCCCTGAAAGAGGAAAAACTTTCTAAGTAGGAACACTGTCAGTTCCCAGTACTTATTGCTGTCCTTTGTGACTTCCATCGACAGAAGAAATCCTGATTTACGTGCGGGATGGAAGTGCCCAAATCAGCAGAGCTGAAACATGAACGTCTTTGTTTTGCTCTTACTTCCAATCCTCTCATGAAGAAGAGATTTTTCCTCTTCTTTCCCCCATTCCAGGAGCACAGAGTGTGCCCAGCTCTGCTGAGTTCTCCCAGTGCCACCCCCTCCTCCCCAGTACCCCTGGGCAGTGTGGGCAGGGACATGGGAGCTGCACAGAGTGGATTCAGGTGAAAGATGAGGTTTTGTAGGGGGAAAAAATCCTTAGGAATTGCGCCTCTAAAGTGGGCTCAGACATTGGGGCAGAAGGTTTTGCTGTCAGGCTTTTAGGCTTGCTCAGGGTGGGCTGGGCTTGAGCCCCTGAACCAGAGGCTCCTGACCCCAACTGAACATCCCGGGGTTTCTGCTCCTGTGTCCCAGTTGCCTTCTGGAGACCTGCACGTGTGCTGCACGCAGGAGGTGCAATGATCTGTCAAATATATAAAATGCAATATAATCTGTGCCTGTGGGCTCCTGGGAGCCAGAACCAGCCGTGGTGCTGTCCTGCAGTCCCCCCATGGGACATGCAGGGAGATGAAACCACGGCAGGACAGGGACACAGCCTCCAGCTGGGCCAGGGGAGGCTCAGCTCGGGCATCAGCAAGGATTTCCTCATGGAGAGGTGCTCAGGCCCTGGCAGGGGCTGCCCAGGGAGGTCTGGAGCAGTGCCCATCCCTGGAGGTGCCCAGGAAGGGCTGGAGGGGGCACTCAGTGCTCCGGGCTGGGCACAAGGTGCGGGTGGGGCACAGGTTGCACTCGGTGATCCTGGAGCCTTCTCCAGCCTGGATAACTCTGTGCAACTCTGCAGAGAAGGCCTCCTGACCAAAGACATTCGTTCCCCAAAGCTGGATGTGTCCCTGTGCAAGGAGGGACATGAGGGCAGTGGGAACCGGGACATCTCTCCCTAAATTCCGGCCAGCTGCTCCCTGCCATCCCATATTTGCAATATCGACACAACAGGTTCACTTAAATCTCACATTCTGAATGAGCTTGCCTCTTTCTGGTGCATAATTTTGCCTTTTTTTCTGCTGCATAATTACTTCCTGTAACTTAAAGCTGATTTTAAATAATGATGTTAAAGTCAGTGATGGGTTAGAGGCTTATTAGTATCTACAGGGATCTAAAATTAAAGATTTTAATATTAGGAAAATGCATGCAGTCATTAATGTGTTTTTGAAGTGTAAAGCCTGTCTAATCTAATTTACTATACTACAGTATGAGCTATAATTTTAACTAATTAAATGTCTCTAATATTTTGCTAGCTTAAGCTTCGATTAACCAATATTTACTTTATTAGGATAAGATTAAACACCTCAAGAAAAATCTTTAAAAAGTTGAACATACCAATTTCCATTGGAGGAATGGGGCACAGGGAAGCCAAGATCCATTTTAGAGAACCAGAGTGTGCTCAAAGATTGAGCACACCGTTTCCCTAACTGTCACTATTAAGCTGGTAAAATGAATTTAATAGAATGTTGTAAGCACAATACTTTGTAATGCAGAATTTATTAGGGTGCAGGAAAAGCAAATTGCTTTATTCTGGTCTGTTTGTGCAGCCCACAAAGCGAGGCAGGTCTGAGACAGGTGGAGGCTCACCTTGTGTGGGTTCTCAGTGCCAGCCAGAATGAATAATAACTATTTCTGTGTGCAAATAGGAGGCACTGCAGGGAGAAAATGCAGCGTGACTGGAAGGCAATTTATTGAACTCCTCAGCACCGTTAAGTGCAGAATGAAAGCTGCATTTCCAGGCCAGGGAATGCATCAGACAGGACAGGAGCTCACAGTGATAAACAAAGGAGAAAGCAGAGGATGCTGCACAGAGGCAGCAGAGGCATCTGAGCAGAGCCCTGCCAGCAGATATTTCACACTTAGGGCTTGTCAAACACACCTATCCTCTGGGTAATCAAATACCCCTACAGCACCACAAACAGTTTATAAACAGCCACCAAAGAGGAGGAAATCACTGCCTGTCCTTCCTGCTGAGCCCGCAGGAACACAGCTCCCCTTCCCCAGCAGTGCTTGGGAGTGTGGAGTGCTCCCTGCCCCTGCTCCTGCTCCTGTTCCCTCACCCAAACCTGGATTTCTTACGAAGGGGAGGAGCAGGGAGTGGAAGAAAGGAGCTTTTTCCCCCCCCCTTTCCCCCCCCCTTTTCCCCCCACTGCCCTCTGAGAACTCAGTTTTTAATCTGAGCCCGCTGTGATGGGAGCCTGCTCCAGAGGTGCCTTTGGTTTATTCATTCACAGCCACATCTCCTGTGCTGGTTGTGTCCTTTCCCTCCCTTTGCACCCCACTCCACACCACCAAAACTGGGATTAGGAGTTGAACCACTGCTCTTGCAGGCTGTTTTGCTCTTTGATTGAGCCTTTCTGGCCGATCCCCTGCTCTGAGGATGGATTTTCCCTCCTCCTGGGCTCCTTGGCCGCAGTCTCTGCTCAGCTTTTTGGCATGTGCAGGAGATGGGGACTGTGTGCTGTGCTCCTGGGGAGCTCTCAGCAGGAGGTTACACTTTCTAGGGGATGGAGCACCCAGAGATTTCATTTTCCATGCTCCTGGGAGCCCAATCCAATCAGACAGGAAATTTCCACGCAAACACCAGGCTGCTGCAACTTTGCCACTTCCTTTAGAGGCTGCACTTTGTTCCAAAGGGAACATTCTGTTCTGGAAGCGGCTGTGGCACTCCAGGGGGAATCAGGCTGCTCCCTGCCCAGTCCCCATCTGGCTCTGACTGCACAGAAGTCAGAGCTGCATTATGTGAGAGGTGCAGAGCAAAGCCAGGAGGGGAGGATGGCAGGGGTCATGGAGAAAGGAGATTTGGGAAGAGCCGGTGGTGTTGGTAGCCCCATCCCACCCCACAGCATCCCTGACAGCTGCACTTGTTCTTGTGCAGCTCCTGGTGAAGGCAAACTCACACCCACCTCTGGCCTCAGTCAGATCCAGGCTTCCCAGCAGAAAGTGCTTCAGAACACTGGCTGCAGGCCAGATGGTGTTTGTTTGTTTGTTTGTTTGTTTGTTTGTTTGTTTGTTTGAAAGGTGTTTGTTTTCACATCTGCCCTGCCTGTGTTTGTTCTGCTTGGGTGTTCTCTGCAGGCAGCCCTAACCTTGAAAAAATCCTGGAGTGGTTGGGGTTGGAAAGGACTTAAAGCCCACCCAGTGCCATGGCAGGGACACCTCCCACTGTCCCAGGCTGCTCCCAGCCCTGTCCAGCCTGGCCTTGGACATTCCAGGGATCCAGGGGCAGCCCCAGCTGCTCTGGGCACCCTGGGCCAGGGCTTTTCCATCCTCACAGGGAACAACTCCTAATTCCCAGTGTCCCATCCATGCCTGCCCTCTGCCATTCCCTGTGTGCTGTGCCTCCACCCCTTGTCCCCAGGCCCTCTCCAGCTCTCCTGTGGGCACCCCTCAGGCAGACATACACTGAGAAGCATTTAAGTACAACCTACAGAAATAATCGCGTTTTGACGGCTGTTGTGGAATAACACTACTGGTTTTTGACTAATATTCCTTATCCCTTACAATTCTGGCTCAACACACCACAGCTGGGCTATGAAGCACAGAGCAACTACAAACAAAACAAAGGGAATTTTTTTTTCCCCTGAAAATAATTCAATTTAAAAGCATTTTCCTCCCACTTTGCAGTGCAATGTGCACCAGTCCAGGAGTGTTTGCAATGATTGTTTTTGTTTGGTTTAGTAAGGTGTAACCAATGGTACTGTGAAGCAGTGCACTGCCTTTTTTGGCCACGGCAGTGGAACATAAAGGATCAAATTAAATGGATATGATTGCAGTAAATATTACTGGGGTGGAAAGAGAAGTTAGAGCAATTATCCTGAAATGAAGTTAAACCTGAAACAGAAAATTTCTGTACCATAAGTGCAAAAAAATGCTTCCATAAATTAACCTTGATCTTCCCAGCCCTTGTCATCTCCTGCAGTGCTTGCACCTTACCTGGAAAATGTTGTTTTCACTCCAGAGCACTTTGTGACAGGAAATGTCTTGGTCCATTGCTGCTTCAAGGAGTGCCAGGAATGATGTACAGGATTTTTAGCCGTGGGCTGGGGGTCCACAAAGGATGCTGCATGTGATAGGAATGGCCCAGGGGATGTGTGTGGAGAGAGACGCTCTGGGTGTGACACTGCGAGGAGGGGAGGTGACAAAGGGCCCCTCTCCTCCCTGGACGCTCACAAGGGCTGTTCTCTCCTGCTGATCCGAGCCCTGGCACAGCTGAGGGACAGCAGTGTCAGCTCCTGCCTGCCTTTCCCCTGGGAATCTGCCACTCAGGAGGGGCAGAGCTGACCTGGGGGGAGCTGAGGAGGGCACCTGCAGGTCCCCTGAAGGAATCCTTGGGCCACAAGTTGCCCGTGGGTGCAAATCTGAGAGCAAACATCCTCCTGCTGATGGAGCACACTTTGGAGGAGGTATCACTGCTAATAACGATGCCTGAGGGAATGGGCTCATGTATCATCACGCTAAGGATATTTATAAATATATTTTAAAAGCAGGAGGGGAAGTAGCAGGCAATTTTGCTTCCAGAACATAAGTCAAGTGTGTATTATTAAGCCTAAATAGCCTGGATTAATCAAATGTCATACTGGCACTTCTAATAATGACTTTACATTGCAAATTCCATTACCTGGCTTTGCCAGCCAGGAGAGAAGCTACAGAAGATCAATTAAACAAACAGGAAATTACCTTTTCTCTTTATAGTCCGTGACTTTCAGCACTTACAATGGTGCCAGGATCCTGAAAATTAAACAGGCATTTGCATAAGATTAATAACTCACTTGCTTTCTCCCCGAGTCACTGTGGCTTATTTAGGACCCCAGAGTTATCCAAGGTCTGCTGGAGAGGCTGGGGATGATGGGAGCAAATTAAAAATGGCTTAATGTGTCAGAGAGGATCCCAACACGTGACCAGGGGCTCTGCTGTTAATAAATGCACCTGCAGCATCCCAGAGATGGGTGAGCGAGGTCTCAGCAGAATTAATGGGGGTAGGGCTGTGCCTGCACTTGTTCCTGGGACCTCTTCCTTCCCTGGAGCATCCCTGTCCTGCAGGTGGCTGGGAATGGTCACCCTAGAGGGCTGCAGGGAAGGTTTTGGGGACAAAACCCAAAGCCTTTTGCTGTGCCATGAGCAGGGAGCCCCTGCAGGGAGCTGGGTCAGGGCTGCATCTCAAACAGGGCTCATTTCCCTGCTTCTGCTCTGGGTGCATTTTAAAGGATGCTCTTGAGAGGGATTTCTTCTGTCCCACAGAAAAGAGCGAGGGGTGAATTTTCCAGCCCCAAGTTTTGCCTGCCTTTGCTCAGGATGGGGTTTGTGCCAGCAGCACCAGGTCTGGGATGCTCAGAACTCTTGCAGCTCAAGGTTTGGGTGAGGCTGGCTGGAGGCAACCTGCAGGAAGGCACAGGGTCCTTTTTAGGAAAAAAAGGAAAAAAAAAAAAAAAGCAAAAACCAAACCCCTATAATTCCTCATTTGGTACATGAAATGAATATCCTTAAAAAAAAAACAAAACCAACCTAAACCAACCAATGAACCAAACAAAAAAACCCCAGCAGGATTTGGCAGTTAATTCCTCCGTGATTAAAGGATGCCCAAACATATGAGGCAAATCCAGGCTCTGAGGGTGATTAAATGCTGAAATGAACCCAGGGACATTTGATAACTGCACAAGCAATTTACTGAGAATGTTCCTTCTAATTCTGATGGCTGCCAGAGTCTCCACTGAAGGAAAATAGGTTTGAGTAACCCCCAAAGACAGATTTCTATATATGTAATAGCTGTACCAGTGGGAGTTTGGGAGTTAGCTGCTGCTGGGGTTTGTTTGTATTCTGTGTTTGCCACACTGAGCTGGGGCTCAGCTGAGCACTGATGGGCCTGGAGCTCACCAAAGGGCTCAGCCTGGAGAGCAGGATTTCAAAGGCAGACCACAGCCAGGGAGGGATGCTGGAGGTGTGCAGGGACACAGGGGACAGCTGGGAGCATGGCAGGAAGGAGTGCAGGGCCAGCAAAGACAGAGGGCTGGGAAATCACCACGGGTAGGGGGAGAAGATGAACACAGAGTGAGCTTTCCTGGCCCTGCTGAACACAGGGATTGCACCAAGGGCAGCTGCCCAGAGCCCAGACTGGCAGCAGGGGTGATGCAAAGGGCTCCTCACACAACCTGCAGGCCAGCTGTGACACCTCTTGCCACAGGGCAGCTCACAGCCTCCCACGGGTGCAGAAAGGCACCGGGAAAACCCTGGGGAAATAATCTGGCCAAGGTGCTGATTGCAGAGCCACGGCCTCTGGCTGTGGGGCTGGGGGAGCTGCCCTTGCCAGGCTCCCAGGGCAAAATCTCCTGTGAGCACAGGGCTCACACCCCACGGGCACCAGGCAGCTGAAACCTGCTCTACCCAGAGCTGAAAATGCATTCCAGGGAAATCTAGGAATGCTCACATCTGGAGATATTCAATGAAGTCATTCTGGTTAACGGCTTTAAATTAATGAGATGTAGGCACAACCTTTATGCCATCTTAATATGCTTTTGTCCCAGCATCTCCTTGGTTTTATTAAGATTTTAATAACTTTTTAAGCAGGGGAATTATGTCTGGTATTGACTGAGTTATGGCTAAGTTAGAAGCCAACGAGTCTGGGACCTGAGAGTTCATTTAATTCCTGGTTCCAGATTTGATTGTCACAGACTGCTTTTACTCTCCTCAAAAGTTACAACCTCTTTTTGGGCTGGAATCTCTTTGTGCAGTTGATTTTGAGGACAATGGTAAATGAGGGCTCTCATCTCTGTTCCATTACCCAGCCTCAGGCACCCGCTGCTCTGGGATGCAGGGGTGAGTATCTCTCTATCCTTGGCAAAACCTGTGCCAGGAGAAGGAGCAAACTCTTGGATCCTCAGGGAAGAGGAGGGGGAGAGAGGTGGGGCTGCAGCAGAGATGCAGTTGGGAAATACAAGGAAAGCTGTGTAGCTGAGTAATGGAAACTTAAGGGGAAAGCTGAAGGGGAGGAGGTGAAAGTGAAATGAAAAGTGAGAGGGAAGGCAGGATAACAGAAGGATGATGTGAGCTAAAAACCAAGGCGAGGAACAGAACAGCTGAATAAGGGCTTGAGAGGGAAAGTGTGCAAGTTGTTGCCACTTTGGGGCTTTTTAGGAAAGGAGCCTCAATTTTATGCAAGAATAAAGAATAAAATGTGAGATTCAAAGTAATGTTGGTTGGGATGCGCTGGAAAGGGAATAAAGTGATTTAGGAAGGAAAATATTGGCAAGGAAAGTAAATATTGGCACAGGGTGAAAGACCAGAAGTGATGAGTGAATACAAGTAGGGATGAGAAGCAAACTGGGACACAGAAAGAAACCAAATGGCTTTTTTTGGAGCAGGGACCAAGGCAGTGGCAGAAAGGAACGAGGGCACCAAGGGAAAGGAAACAAAGCACCACAGATTCAGCTCTTATTTTGGAAAAGAAGGGGTGGGGGGAAGGAAGGGCAGAGGAGAGGTCTGAGAGGACCCTGAGTTCAGCTTCCCCCGTCCTGGGGGTGTTCAGGCAGCAAAGAGGGGCCCGTGGCAGCTCCACATTCCTGTTTCCTTGGCCGCCCCCATCCTGCTCCTTTCTGGCACTTTGATGTGTGGCATGGCCCCAGATCCATGAGGAAACCTCCTTCCATGGGCATGGCAGGGTCAACTGGGGCATCTGCGTGCTTTGATCCAAGCACTGCCCAGGACAGGGAGATGGAGCACATTAATTCCAACATGTATGTGTGTCGCTGCTATCAGTAAAGAATTTTTTCTTAATATCCAATCTAAACTTACCCTCTCTCAGTTTGATTGTGCATTTGGACCTTGATGCAAAACGCTCTTACCCAAATTCACTGTAATTCTCCAGCACCATCTGCACTATGGCTAGGACTTGAATAAATTTAAAGAACCCTTCCATTTTTGTGACTAAAATGTTGCTATTTAATATTCCCCAGTTTTCCTGCTGCACTTCCCCCGTGTCTAGATCAGGCAAGGGCTCTGTGACAGCTTTAGCACATTTGCAAAAATGAACTGATTCTTTTTTTTTCTTTTTTTTCAATGTACATACTTTGAATAAAATATTCATTCCCTCTCCATTTTGGATGGAATTCCTGCTTTTTAAACACATTTTCTATTGATTGAAGTTTCTCCTGTCTGGCATTCTCCAGTAGTACCAAATGGAGGATATGGGGAAAAATATGACGAGTCCCACACCCAAATATTTCAGTGGAGATCACGGTTTGAATCCATCCACCAAATCCTGCCCTGTGGTAGCTTTTCCTGGGAAATCCATGGCATGTTTGTGGTGTGTGCCATTTGGAAAGTTTGTGGATACATCTATTGCAATGACATCTTCCCCAGTTCTGTGGTGCTTTCTGTGGTGTGAAATTTCACCGTAGCTGCCAGCACCTCTGGGAAAATAGAACATCACCCAACTGAAGAGCAGGGAGAGGAGCAAGCCTCAGAATGGAAGCTCAGCAGGAGACAAAAATCTTGTTTCTCTGAGCGGATTAGTCCAGGAGGCTGGGCCCTAGGCGTTATGAGAGGGTCAGAAAAGGGGATCTGTCAGAAATGCAAAGAGATTTTGCTCGGAGGAGCTGTTCTACACCTGAGTGGAATCTGCAGCACTCGGGGCTGCAGGGAATAGCTCAGCTCCCCAGGGTTTATGAGGCAGCATCCTCTTGCTGCCTCAGTGTCTCACTGGCTGCACATTTACCCACCTGAGTGGGTAAGGATGGCATCATTTACATTTGCAAGACCCAGCTTTTATTTTTCTCCAGGAGAGCTAACAGCCCTGACAAGATTTTCCAGCTGCACAGTGGCTTCATGGAGGGGAAAAGCCCATTTCAGCATCCCCTGCCTCCTTTGCATATTAAACAGCATTGCTGGGGAGGGGGGCATTCAACCTCTGTCACACCGGGTGTGAATCTGAATTACTCACAATATTTAGATGTAAGCACTCTCAAGCCTATGGAGAAGAGTGGAAATTAAGTTTTATAAAACCCCTGGTGCTTTGCCTCTTTTAACATAATACCTTTTATTTTTGTTGTTGTGCTACTTTTATTTTTTACTTGATGGGGGCCCTGTTTACTTTTTGTTACTCTACTACTTTAAAATAAAATTTTATAATACATATAGCCCATGCTTCATAAATCCAAATGCTGGAACATGGAAATAGTTTTTAGAACAACATTAAGGATGATCTGTCTTTTTTATGTGTGCCAAAGGCACCACAGTGATGTTTTAGGTAATGCACCATAAGTTTGCCAGTGCAGCAGACCCCAGGGAAATTATTATAACAATAAAGCACATATTTAAAGAAGGATTTTTAAGATCTTTAGAGCTGTGTTGCAAAAATAGATATAGAGTAATTGTATAATTACCATTTTACTTTTTTTTGGGAGGTGGGTTTGTTTTTTTTGAGAGAGGATTTCAAGCCAGGCCCTGATTTTATGGGAGCAATTTTCCAGGGACAGATTACTCTGGGAACATTCCATAGCACAGAACCATCTTTTTGTGGGATAATCAGGCAGGCAGAGATCTACTGCCAGAAGCTGCCCTTGCCCCTATCTGCTTTGAGTTGTACCTGTAAGTATTTGCAGGCACAGAGGCTAATCCCAAAAAGTGGGAGCATAACACCTTGAATAATTTATTGCAGGTGGCTTGGGCAGGCTGCAAGTTGCACAGACTCCTAAAAGCCAAGGCATTTCCTATCAGCACGTGGACACTGCTCCACAGCCAGCCCCTGCAGCACAAGGCACATTCTGCACAAGGTGCACTGTGCTGGCTGAGGGAATCTGTGATTAATCACCACCAAGCCTGAATAATGCAAAGGAAGCACTTTCATAACAGAAGTCTCCACATGAAGAAAAAAACTTCATTTCTTTAAGAAAGAATAAATCTTTAAGTGATTTGATCTTTAAAACCTTCTTGCTGCTCGCAGATGATTTGGATATGGGAACATCTCCAGCACATGCATGATTCAAAGACTCTTTTCAAATAAAGTCTTTTGATGGAATAAGGGAATTAAACATCAAACCCAACATCTCCCAATTGCCAAAGAGTCCTTGGTGTGACAGCTGGTCAGCTGAGCAGCAGAGAGCTGACAGCTCCATCACTCAGTTCATTACCCAAATGCTTCAGAACACGAGATGATTTTATTAAACCAGGGATGTCTGAGAGTTGTTAAGAAAACCAGCAGAAAATGCTCCCTAAAAGCAAAAAGAAAAGACCAAAAATGTGTTTGGCACTCTGGATGGAGCCATACAGCTTCTAGCTGAGCTTTGCTTTTTTTTATTATCCTAATGCCACAATATAATTTTGTGTGCTAAGGAAAAATCAGTCTCACTGCTAGAACATCAAAGCAAGCCCAAGCCATGCTGTGTTTTAAATAAAAGGACAAACCTTTGGTCTCTCCATTTCCTCCTTGCTGGAAAGCTGCATCAGCAATCTTCCAAAGGCTTGAAATGTGGAAAACACTTTATTTTCATTTTTACAAATTCCACTGGTTTTCAGATGGTTCTCACATCTCTCCATTTTCAGTAGAGAAAAAAAAGAGGGAGAAAATGAATTAATTTAAGATTGCATTACTATTGTACAACCCTCCTGATTTTTAATGTTTAATTTGATGGATGTCATGGGGCAGGTTGGGTAAAGTTCACGTCACAATCTCCCAAGTTCATCTGGATTTAGGTAGGGCATGTGGCAAGATTCCTTCCAGGGCAGAAGCACCATGAAATTCATTTTTACATCTTGGTGTAAAAAATGCCCAACGTCCACTTGAGGAGATTTTGAAGATCTCCAGCCCTTTGGAAAGATCCCAGGAGCTCACCAGAAAACACCTGCAAAAACAAACAGTGGATTGAGGCAGCAGGAGTTTGCCAGTCAGAAACTTCTGGATGGTATTTTTAATTTTCTCCTGCTCTTCATTTCTTGCCAGTTCTCACACGTTGATCGAAATGTGTTAAGGACCAGCAGCAATTTCTTATACTAATAAGCTAACTCGGCTCCCTGCTGCAGCTTGATTGAACTAAAATGAGTTCTAAATGCCTAATAATGTACTTTTACTGCCTTTTCTGGAATTCAAACCTTCAGTCTGCCTCTGCTCACACTTTTGGGGAAGGAATTTCCCTGATATCCAACCTATCCCTCTGCAGAGCCTTCCAGCACTCCCACCCAGACTGGAGTCATCTGGGAGTTAAAGGGTGCCCTCATTTCCCTTTTCTGAAACAGTTCAGCATTTCAAAGATTTCATTTGCTACAGTGGATATGAAGGCAATGGTTCCTCTCAGGAAATACTCCATATTTTGTGCAAGAGAGATGAAATAATCATCAGGGAGCAAAGAGGAATCAGAATGAAGCTTTACAAGATATCCACACGCAGAAAAGTGTGAAATTTCACACTTCCATGTTCTAACTCTTTTATTTAAAGAAGCTTAGTGTTTGTTCTCCTCTCAAAGCCATTTAGCTGATTTCTATTTAATGCTCTCTCAAATCCCAGGTGGTTTTCTGTACAGGTTTCACTGAGCAAGAGGTTTTTTGATGCAGCACAGAGCTCAAGCTGGCTCTGTTCCCCTCAGGAAAACCAACATTTCCAGAATGTTCCTAGGCTAGGGAGGAGTGTGGATCTCCTCTGCAGGGGCTGGGTTTGTAAGGAAAAGGGTTTTGGGGAGGTTTGGAGTGCCCAAGGGAGGGCTGGAGGTGGCGCTCAGTGCTCTGGGCTGGGGACAAGGTGGGGATGGGGCAAGGCTGGGACTGGGTGATCCTGGGGGGATTCTCCAGCCTCCCTGGCCCCGGGATTCTCTGGTAATGGAATCAGCACTGCTCAGTGTCCCTGAGCCTTTTCCAAGGGGAAATGACACATTCATTCTGTTACTGACCCTCAGCTCTCCCTGATTTCACCAGCATTGCTGCCAGAGCAGGCAGTGCTGGGGCTGTCCAAAGGCCAGGGAAGTTCTTGGAAAGCCCTTCCATGTGGGATCAAACCCCAGCCTCACCGCCAGGCAGCTCCAGGGGGGCTGGGCACTGCCCTCCCACTCATCCCAGCCTGAACCTGCAGGGGTTCTGTGCCTGCTGGACCCTGGGCTGGGCTTTGCCATGGGATTTGTGACATCCCAGGCAATCCCCTGGCAGCTGCGGCCCACACTGAGCTCAGGCTGCCACCACATTCCATGGGGACACTTCTGAGCCCACAGGTTCCTTCACTCAGCACCTCCTGATGAGCACTGAGGGACAGGAGGAATGGAGAAGGTTCCTAAGGGGTGGGTGGCCAGTTCTTCCTAATTCTCATGGGAACAGATATCCAAAACCTGTTGCCAAGGTGGCTTTAAAAACTGCAGACATCACAAGTGAATAAATAAATAAATAAGTACCAGGATAGGGTGATTTTGCCGTGGCAGCAGGTTCCACAGCAGGCTCTGCTTGCTCTGGGAAGTGGCTGCACAACTGCACAGAGACACAGAGCGTGGCAGGAGCCCCGAGCCAGCTGAGATCCTGCAGGACACAAATGGAATGCAGGCGGCGGATGATCCTCAGCTGAGCACAAGCTGCAGGGTGAAACATAAGCTTCAATCAGCTCCTGGAAATAATTTGAGCCCAATGCCATAAGTGCCTTAAATGAAATCCCTCTCCAGAGCAGCCAATCTAAATCATTAGACATATGTCACGTCGTGAGCCGTAATCGCCGCCAGAGTGGTGTGTGTACACAGCGTTCCATTTGCAAAGGGGATGCATTGCGCTGGGTAATTTCACCATTTCTCAGCGTTCCGTGCCTCAGAAAACACAGAGTGAGAGCAAAGCTGGTGTTGTCACATCGTGCTGTGGCACACAGCCCTCTGCCAGCGGCTCCCCTGCCCCACTGCAGCCTCCCCCTCTTGTCTGAGCATTCATTGCTGCTCCGGGACTTCAGAAAGTTTCAGGAGCAGCAGAGAATCTCCAAGGATCTCCCAGCATTAACAAGCAGCCTCCTTTCCATGCCCTCACCCCAAAAGAGAGCCCGGTCAGTTCTGCCAAAAAACGTAAACCTGTTCAAATGTGTTCATGGAACACCCTGAGTGGGAAATGTGACACACACCGAGGAAAACTGAGCAAGGAAAAATAGCAGCTGCATGTTTAAATTTGTTTTGAAATTTAACTTGTTCAATCAGGAGGTTGGTGGTAACACATGGAAATGATGGCCGTTATGTGCCATCATTTGTTTCATCAGTTATGGAAATATTTAATTGAATTGAAGCCATCTTTACACACTGTACTAATAACAGTTTCCTCTTCATGGCAAGGGTATTTTATGGACTTTTGATGGAAATTATGAGGCTAAAAATAACCCCTACAATATTTATGCCCAGTAGCATAAACTTTCATGTTTTAAAAATATCAGTAACAATTTAGTGACTCAGATATTCACCTTGTGGGGCCTGGAGATATTGTATCAGTTTTTCAGATAATTGTATTTTTCTTTCTTTAATGTTTTTATTAATTTTTTTAACACAGTTTTAACCCCTGGGTAAAATTACCCAGGATTTTCCTGCCAGTTTTCAAAGTACATATCTAACTTCCCTATCCATAAGTGTAATGATTACAACTAATACCTTTAATATAATAAATGTAATAGCTGTAACTACCATCTCTAATCAGTGCCAATAATTCCTGATAAAGCTATTCTCAGTGAAGCTGCTGCAGTGGAATGTCTCAATCTGAGTGTGATTTGTGGTGGAGAACATTCTGAGCTCTCTTTTGAGGGAAGCATTACAAAGAGAAAGTGTTCCTAGAGTTGTTTGAGTTCCCATCCCATATTTCTCTTGGAGTTGTGTAATTTAGCACTTGATGTACAGTTGTCATCAGGTTCAGCAGTGCTTTGCTTACACTTGGTGCTTTAATATTTGCAATTGTAGACATTGGATAAGGCATTCTTCAGACTCAAATGGCCCTCAGAAGATGGAGGAATAGAAATGTTCCAGATTGATAATTACCAGGGAAGCTTTAAACTGCAGGCACCTCCAGTAAGTGTCTGTTCAAGAGCCAGCCATCATTATGATGAGGAAATGTGGCAGCTCAGAGCACAGGTGCTGATTAAACATTGCTCACAGAGTGGAACTGTTGGAAAATCTGCACCCCCCCACCCTTGAGAGCGTCGTCTCACATGAGCTCCTCAGACACTGCACTTCCCAGGACTGGAAATGTGCCTTGGTTTTCTCTAAAACAGCTGCTGCCGAGGCTGCAAGGTAAATACTAGAGAATGGCAGCCCATTTTCTCTCTGTCCCTTCCTGGTACCTGAGGAATTAAGGATGAAACGGCATTAATGGCACTTAAAGGGAGGCAGAATAATGATGCAGCAGCATGGGGAAAATAAGCTGCTGTAAGGTTTAAAGAAAATCCTGAGCAAAACCTGCACATTTCCTCGTGTCCCCCAAACACCAAATGTGTGTCTGGAGCTTCGGGAGAATCAAAGCCAAGGATCCAGTGGGAAACCTGGAAACATTTGGGTTTATATCCTTCCTCCATGCCAAGGAAAGCTAAAGGGGGGGATTTATTTCTTATCATGAAAACCAGTCAAATCACTTATGTCTCTTTGCAGTTTTTATTATTTTTAAACTTCAGGTTTATCCTCCCTTAATACCAGGCCTGGCACGATCTGGCGAGAAGGAAGGATGGGGACAGCCACAGGCAAAGTCCTGTCCAGCTTAGCTGAATGATTTTAAGCCTTTTTCCCAGAGTGAGAGGAGCCCCTGCAGCCTCTGAGAAATCTGCCGTCAGGAATTGTTGGGAAGGAAGGCAAAGCCAGAGTTCCCCCTGGCCTCGTGCAGAGCGTGTGCCAGCAGGAGCTGCTGTCGTTTCGGATCCCTAACGTTTGAACTCCTGATCAGGACAGGATTTTTGCATGGTTCCGAGTGCCAAGTGTGCCCAGCAGTTTCCAGATGGGGGATCTGCTGCAGCCCTGGGGCTTCCAGGCATCCCCCATGGCCATCACTCCTGGCTGGACAGGCAGCTCTGCCTTCAGGGCAGCTGGAGCAGCTGGAATCCAGAAACACAGCAGCCAAAGACCAAAGTTGGAGCTTAAAATGTCCCCCCTGCCAACTTTAACCTCCCTCCAGCACCTCCTCTCTGGAAGGGATGTACTTTGGGACAGTCTGTGATCTGATTTATCCATGCTTTTTCAGGATAAACTCGGATTTCTTCAGCTTCAATAAAGACCTTATATTCCTAAGCATCTTAGAGATAATAGTGCTTAATGGGCACTCAGGAAAAGACAGACTGTCATTTTTAAAGATATAACCCTGACATTTATGCACAGAAACGCTGTTTGCTAATTAGCGCTCATTTCAAAGCATTGTCTTGGATTTTGAAATGCCTTTCTATTCCTGGCTAACAGCTGGAGAAAAATGGCTCTTCCTGAAGCAGTTCCATTGCAAATGCAAGCTCCCAACTGCTCTGTAGTAGGGCCATCTTCCCTCCCCTCAGGGCTCCTCTCTGGGGTAGCTTTCAGGGCTCTCTCTAGTGAATGTTTCTGTTTCCAAGGCTCATCTGCTGTCAGAGTGCAGAAAAACCTGGTTTATTGCTGCATCCCGGCAGTGTCACCTCCTGCAGCCACTGCACAGGGCAGTGTAAAGCACTTTTTGTACAAATATCCTCCTCATTTAACCAGGTGTCTGTGTCAAAGCAGCGGCAGAACCCCCTCTGAATTCAATTTTCCTTGCTGTTCTTTTAGGGGTCTCTGTGGCTTCCTTGGGTTTGAGGTTTCCTCAAGTGAAAGGTACAACTGCTTTGTGTCTGCCAAAAAAAAAACCAACCTCACCATATTTGTAAGCTATGGAATACTTTTGAGATGGACTCAGATAAAAGCAGCAAACAAAAACTCCAGCAGTGCCATCGGTCTTTCAACCTTCATCCCACCAGCTTGCTTTCCGCTCTCCTCATCTGCTTTTTTATTTCTGTCAAATTCTTTTCCCCTTCCTTTACTCCTTAATATAAGCATTGATTTTGTTTGTTTGTTTGTGGGGTTTTTTGTTTGTTTGTTTGTTTGTTTGTTTTTTTGGGGGTTTTTTTTGTGACTGTTCCTTCCTCTCTGCCTTCCTGTTGCCCCTCCATTCCCAGCAGCAGCCTGTAGCCCTGCACACGGTCAGCAGAGAATGTGCCAGCATGTCTGGGTGTCTCAGAGGGAAATCCTCTCACTCAGACACTCAGGCAAAGCAGACCTGTGAAGCAGGGCTCTGAAAGACTACAAAGGCAGGAGAAAGCAAGTTTCTTTTCCAGAGAGACTATTTAAGCTGTTACAACGCTCAGCCATGAGGGAATTTGATCAAACCCTGCTGGAATCAGGAGAAATGTTTGGAACAGCCCACAACCCATGCCCCAGTGCAGGCAGAGGGAAATATAAAATGTAAAGGAGAAAAGCAACACTTTTAAAACTTCCTATCA
Source organism: Molothrus ater (assembly GCF_012460135.2). Lineage (NCBI taxonomy): Eukaryota > Metazoa > Chordata > Aves > Passeriformes > Icteridae > Molothrus > Molothrus ater. The sequence continues at coordinate 115,890,607 of NC_050479.2, forward strand.
AATTGAGAGCTTGCACCTCGAAAATCATGCTTTAGTTCCTGCCTGATGTTGCAAGAGATACCTAAATCAGGTCAACCAGATTCTTTTGCTGTTTGTGAAAAGGAAGAAGTTCATTACTTAGAAATTCTGTACCATGAATCATGCCAATTGTGCCTTTGGGAACCATCTCCACTTGCAAGCTGAAGTGAAATAAATCCCATTGGAAAAGGCAGATCCTTGTATCTTAATAAGCTCATCTTTTTCTATATATACATACACACATGTATTTTTATCCCTCTGCTTACAAAGGATCAAATCAGGGCTGAATGCACCTTTCTGGAGTGCAGATAATTATAAAAACCTGCTCTGGCTCTCACGGGGGGATATTTTGGGTGGAAAATAACCATTTTTATTTAGCCCAAAGTGGGATTTGTAGGCAGTTTTGTCTCTGGTCATTCAGCACCACCCATGCTGCATGAAAAGGACAGAAAGGCTGAGTCCCTCTGAGAGTTCAGCAAAAAAAAATCAAGCAAAATTTGAGCAGCCTTGTTACAGCTGGGGGCAAAACCTTCACAAAAGCAGCTGGAATAAAACCACGTCTGGAACATGGAGCTGGATTTTGGATAGGCAGTTTGGAACAGAGGAGATACCACATGTGACAAATAGGCAGGGACCTTGCTATAAACAAGCCTAGTCTTCTTAAAAAAAATCCCCTTTGCTGAGTTTGATTCTTGGGGCTCATCCCCTCCCCTGGTCAGGGTTTGGGTTCTGGGCCTGTCCCAGGTTTCAGCTGCCCACAGCCACAGGAAGGAGAATTAAACCATCCCCCAAGCCCAGAGCCAGCCCTGCATTTATTACACTTGAAAATTCCTCTGTTTGGCTACAGATTTCTTACAGTCTTGAGAAGCTTGCAATCTACAGGGACAGGGAGTTATTTGGGGTAAGGGAGGCAGAAATCCAGGGGGGTCCAGAGCGGGGATTTTGCCTCTCCGTGCTCACCACCTTTCCCTGGGGATTCTGATGGCTGGGAACAAGGAGGGGAAGGTGCAGGAAGGGCACGGGCAGAGCCCTGGGTTGTGTTTGGGTGCACCCGAAAAGCAGGAGCCCCCAGATGGGTGATGGGTTCCAGGGGGCAATGATCCCGGAGCTGGCAGGGGCAGGGCAGGGACAGTGACATGTGGAGCACAGGGTGGAGCACAGGAGGGATGCAGGGATCAGGGATGCCAAGGGGCTGGGAGAGGGTGGGAATGGGCTGGAGCACAAGGCATGGAAGGCTTCCAAAGCAGCTTTTGAGCAGCTTGGACAGGGAGTGGTGCTGGGAACATGGCTCCCAGCTCCAGTGGGTGTACAGTGAGGATGGCAACAGCTCCTGCTCCCAGGGCTGCTGCAGGCTCAGCAGTGCCCAGAATGCTGATGGGCTCAGGGTGGGCTCTGCCAGCCACTCACAGCCCTGTGCTCCAGCCCCAGGAGAGCCTGGGAGGCAAACCCTCTGCAGCCTGCAGGATGTGCAAATGCAAATTGCTGTACTGCTCCTTACTGGGCTGGGGCTGTTCACCACGCTTCTGAGAAACCTCTAGTGCACATCCACAGAGCAGAGTAGCTGATGGGTGCTGTCCAAACCAGAGCTAACAGCCAATTTCTGGGTTACACTGTCAGAGAGGTGACTTTGCAAAGGAAGATGCTGCTAAACTGTGAGCAGTGATTATTTTCTGGGCAGATGAGTGTGGTGAGTGCACAGGTACTGGCTCCCAGCTGGACACCACATGGCACAGGAGAATCTGTCCTTTGCTTAGAGATAAGGATGGGAAAATATGCTTGGAGGGGTTCCCAGTAGCAGGTGTTTCAGTGCAAGTGGAGCTCTGTCAGAGGGAATTATCTGGAGAAAAACATCTTCCTCAGCGCTGCTTTGCTGTGCCCTGCTCCTTTTTGAGCCTTCCATCTGCCCCCAGCCCCACTGAGTGCCTGTGATCCAGACCCCTCTGGAATCCACAGCCCTCTCAAAGAGGCCCAGGGCAAACCTTGTGCTCACTTGGCTTCTTGAATCCCCTGCATTAGCCTGGCAGCAGCAGCAGCAGCACAGAGCTCACAGCCATTGGGATTTCAGCCCTCCTTTCCCTGCAGTGCCTGCCAGGTGGGTTCCAATGAGTTCCCATGCACCTCCCGGGGTTCCCTGTGGAAGGAGGGGAGGCTGCTCGGAGCAGAATCCCTGCAGGAATGGATGTCCAGGTGTTTGTGGGAGCCCTGCTGGCAAAGCACCTGCCAGTGCTGGCCCTGGGCTGCCTCTGGGAGCTGTGGGAGGGAGCAGCATGCAGCAGGGCCTGTGCTTCCACATGGCTGCTTCCATGTGCCAGCCGTGCCCCAGCTGACACCCAGCCCGGGAAAATTCCTCCTCTGAGCCAGGACGGGAGACGTGGGCACCAACCATGCACAAACAGGGCTTTATCCTCAACCAGAAACAGTCACAAGCTGTAAAATCCCCCACTGGGGATGGACTCAGCCCTGACCTTTGCTGAAACTCCCTCGGTCCCTGATGACTCCTTGAAATGGAAATATTTGCTTGCCTGGGAGAGCTGGAGGAGCTTTTCCAGGTGTGCCTGCTGAGGTGTGCTGTGTAGTTGTGACGTTTCCCTTGCTGTGGGGATTTTTGTGCTCGGAGAGTGAATGGAGCTGATGCTGTCACTGACTCACGTGGCTCGGCCCCTTTTGGCACAGCAGCTGGACCCAGGCTGTCATTCCCTCTTATCTTCCACTGCTCAATGCCAAGGAGAGGCAGATACTGGCTTTCCCTTCATCCTTGAAGAAATCATGTTACAAATGATGTGCTGTAAGGGAAAAGTCAGTTCTGACACTCAGCAGCCTTTAGTCTGCTGTGGAGGATTCACTCTCTGACTGAGGGAGGAGGGAGCTGAAAGGGAGGACTCCAAAATTTACAATTTTTGACACCTAAGTGCTACCAGCAGCCCAACATGAAAGCCAGTGCTTGTTTTCACACTCAGCAATAACAGCTTCATTACTGGAACATCATTTATATTGAGTTAACATCGATTTCTTCTTCCTTCCTTCCTTCCCTTGTATAATGCTGTGCTTAATTTGTTTTTAAAATGTTATACAGTAATTACTTTATTCAAATGAATCATCTGACAAACTGGTTCTTCATCAAACTTGTCACTTACTCTGCTATTTTTCTTTTAACCTGGACCTTACAATAAATTCTGAGCTTGGCTGTCAGTCATCAGCAGAAGAAGGAGAACAGACTATTTATGGGATTGCTGGATTTCATTAGGGATGTATGGATGAAAATGCTCCAGCACAGCGTGTTTGTGATGCAGATTTACCCAGTCATGCAGCTCCTTTTTAGCAGCTGAATGGGCCTGAACAGAAGAATCAAGCTCAAATAGGTACAGCCCGAGCCTTTTCAGTGCAATATCCCCCAGCTCAGCCGCAGTGAGGAATTACTGCCTCCACAAATTCCCTGGCTGTGGGACTGGATGAGCTTTAATGCCCCCTCCAACCCAAACCATTCCATGATTCCATGTTTTCTCCAGGGTATCTCCCCCGCAAATAAATCCTGAGTGCTCTCCCGCTCTGTTCATGTGTGCAAAAGGAACCTGGAAGTGTGTGCAGAGTTTTGATTTGTTTGCTCAGAAAACACACCCACACAAAACTTCCCCTCTTTCCCTCCCTGCCCTCCTGCTGCCCACTGGGCTTGCACTCTTCTCCAAAAGGAAAAATCCTGCAGAATTCTGCTAATGAAGCACAAATAGGTCCTGGTTATACATCATTAATTCAAATTAATCTTCATTTAATAGGCAGTTGATTAGAGGGATGGAAATGGGTCTGGCCCTAGAATGAGGAAGTGCTTGTGTACATCCAGGTATGAAGGTTGCCTCAAGGGTGGCTGGATGAAGTAGTTTTAATTAATTAAAAAAAAAAAAAGAAGAAGAAGGAGAAAGTGATGGAATGCACAGTAATAATTTCTGAGGTGGAAGGGATTTTGGCCAAGATGAAATGGCAAAATACCCATCCTATTGGAAGTGGGGAGGGATTGTGGGCGCCCTTATTTCCAGGTGATCTCAGGCTGTCCTGTGACATCCACCCTCCCTGGTGGAGCAATGCTCTGCTGCTTGCAGCAGGGATTCCAGGAAAACTCAGCAGTGGAACCTTTCTGGCCCAGGCCCAGGCTGGCATTGCAGCTGACTGAAAAGAATTGTCTTCCTTGGGTGAAATGAGGGAAAGAGAATTGAATTTAACCACTAAACTTGCTGGGATCATAGTTGGAATGAGGAATTACAGGACTGGATCTGAAAGGACAGGCTTTAGATTTTATTCCCTTCAGATGATCTGGAGTTTGCAGCTCTGGAAAATCCTGGTGATTTTTTGCATTCCACTCGATGTTTTGGTTCCAAATCCTGCACTTAGGGCTGGTTTGGGGGCTGGTTTTGTGTATCACACTCTTTTGTAATCACTTGGACGTTTTCTGAGGAAGAGGGAAGAAGTCTTTAGGGTTCTGATACCTGCGCATTGTACATGAGAAATCCATGGAGTGTACAAGAAAATTGCTGAAGCTGGCAGATTGTTTAAGCCATGTCCAGGCATTGCTCTGTGTGGGTTCAGGAGACAAAACAATGCTGTTTATTCCAGGGATAATATTACCAGAGTGGGGTTGGTATCCTCCAAGGTCTTCATTGCTGGATTCAAATTCAAACAAGGTTTGATTCCAGTGTGTTCCCATTTCTGATGGTCAGCTAATGACTGCTCTGTTCCCACATGGGTGACATCAAAACTGCAGGAGGTTGCAGCATGAGCTGAATGCACTCAGATGGCCAGAAATTACAGAGAGAGGGGCCTCAAATTTAACATGGGGAAATAAGTAAGTGAGAAATCCAAAGTATTCTCTAGTGACTTGCACTAAATGAGTAAATTATACTTGCAAAATCAAGCAGTGAAGCTGGAGATTGCTGTTTAGAGGAGCTATTTTTTAAAATCAGCTGTGTGTGCAGTGCATTCTTCAAATCCCACTGCTCCTGGACAGTGGGAATGTGCTGCTGGCATAATAAGGTCTCCAGAGGCTGGAGGGACTGGCCATCCCAGTCTACTGGGACAGGCTGTGGCCTTGAGACACCTTCCCCATCCCAGGATACACTGCAGGGAAAATCATTACACTTCCTAAATTTGGGTTATTTACGCTCCCCTTTTGGAAAGCCTGCTGGTGTCCACAGGTTCAGCTCCTTTTCCTTGGAAAAAGCAAAAATATTCCCCTGTCCCTGGGCAAACAGCAATGACCAACAGCTGCTGAGGCTGAGGAGCTGCCTGGGGTTTAGGAGAAAGCAGAGGGAGCACAGAGCTTGAGGGGGACTGACTCTCAGTCCATCTGCTCTCGATCTCCTCCGTGGACCTTGGACTGCCCGGGTGTGCAGATCACCTCAGCAAACATCCACACGCCCAAGCTGCATCTCCAAAGATAAATTACACTGCAGCAGGCAGGGCAAGGCCCATGCCCATCCCTGGTTTCATTAGAAAGGAGCTGCACAGGAGTTTTCACAAGCATTTAACACGCTCCTCTGAAAAGGCTGGACAATAAACAGGCGTCGCCTTCCCCAGATAGATGCTTGTGGAGCAACATTCATAATTCTGAGTTACCCCAGTGCCACAGCAGATAAAATCTAACCATCCACCCTGCTCTTGCTGCAGTGCTTTGGACAGCCACTGGGTTTTCCTAGATGAACACTCAGAAATTACAGCTCATCATTCATTTTTCCTCGTTTCTGTGTGGCAATTAAGAGGTGAATAATCCTCCCCATAATTTATCTCTGTTCCAACAGGAGGGATATTCGAAACTGTGGAAAATGAACCTGTGAATATTGAAGAATTGGCGTTCAAGTTTGCTGTCACCAACATTAACAGGAACAGAACACTGATGCCTAATACCACATTAACCTATGACATCCAGAGAATTAACCTTTTCGATAGTTTTGAAGCCTCAAGGAGAGGTAAATATCTCAATTACTGTGTCAGTTACATCCCTGCTTTGTGCTTTATACCTTTCCCCAGCCTGATCTCCTTTTCTGCTCTTTCGTATCAGGTGTACCATAAAATTAATCTTTCAAAGGTGCTTGAACTAAGAATCAAGCTGGGCTTGGAGCTGTCATGTGCTTTCTGAGTAAACCCCTATGTCCTGTCTGCATGCTAAGAGCCCCAGATGGCAGGTGGCAAGTCCAAGCCATTTGTCTTTCCAAAACATAGATTTGCCACCTGGAATTCTGCAGAAAAATGATCACAGACTCACAGGAAGCACAGTGGGATGTCACAGCCCATAATTAGCACAGATGCCCATTATTGGTAAATTATTTCTACTGCCTTTTAAAGACCATCGGCCAGTAGCCCCCCTGACCTGAAATATTAATGCTCCAGGAGCTTCCTGGAGACAGAAATAAGTTTCTCTGTTATAAACAACTGTAAGAATTGGAGTGGTCAAGTGTGGAATTTTTTTTACCTCTTCTTTCTTCTTTTTTTTTTTTTTTTCCTGAGAAGGAAAATTATGGCCCAATTTACTCCCATCTAACTGACCTGCAGGCCAAAACAGAGAGAGGTAATAAGTCACAACTGTCCTTAAGCTCCATGTGTTCCTTGGCCTCTAGGAACCAAGCTTAAAGTTTGATAAAATGCTGTAAAGAGCAGCCCAGTTCCTGGAACTGGACTTGCTGGAAAATAAAAATGCCTCGCTTCAGAAACCAGGCTGGTGAACTGGCACCTTTCAAACATCTGCACTACCAAATTTTCCTTGTGCCACTTCAGTTTGTTAGCAAGAGTGGAGAAAAGGAGAATGAGTTCAAAGAGCATTTTTTGCATTTTTTTTCAGTTATCAGGTATATGCTGGAGCCATATGCTGCAGAATCTCAAGCATGGGGGATTTATAATCTGTATAATCCAGGCTGATACAGTATTTCAGATTCCCTCTAGAGTGAGAATCTCTTCTGTGACTGTTGTGAAAGTGCCTCCTCCATTTAATATGTAGGAAGTTGTTAATGTACATGCAAGAAACTCACACAGACAGCAGCAATTTCTTCTCATCATGAATTATTGAAGTTATTTATGAAATTTGCACATTAAACCTGTGATAGTTTAGAAAGGCTTCTGAATTAAACCTGGAAATCCTGTGCACTCCATGCTGTCTGTGAAACACCCATTTGTAGAATGGAAACAGAAAATAATTGATTTTCTGCCATATTCTATTACAGTCAGAGAGCTAAATGCGAATTTAAAGAATCTCAGCTTATTGTGGCAGTCGGTGTATTTAATATTTCCCTCAATCAGAGCAATTTCTGAACTTCCCACCCTCACAAGGAGAGCAGCCCTGCAGCTCAGTGCAGGGCTTTGTCTCACTTGGGAGCTGTGTTAAAAACATTGGCAGTAAATTTTACCAGTGGACAGAAATAACTGATATTACTTCAGCCACTGTCTGTCAGCCTGCACAGACATGGGAGAGAAAGAAAAATGCAGAGACAGCTCCAGGCAGGGTTCTTAAGGCTGAGATATGGGTGCAGGAGAAGGAGAGCTTTGTTGATGTATTTGGCTGGTTTGGAGGGGTATAAAATGTCAGTGTGTGGGTTCTTTATTTCCCTGCGCTGTTATCTGGAGCTTTGGGTACTCCTGCCTGCTCTGTAAGCACAGATTATGGAGGGCAGTGAATCGTGGTGCCCTTTGCTGCTCGTGTGCCTGCAGCTGCCTGCAATGAGAGCAGCTGGCACAGGCAGAGAGGTGCCAGTCCCAGGGGCATCCCTGGCGAGCCTGCTGTGGCTGCAGGGATGATTACCTGATGCTCTGCCGTGGAACTTCACTGCTGAGACACTCTGTGGCAGGCAGAGAGCCCTGGTTCCTCTGGGACAGAGCCATTCTGAGGAAGGCAGCTCAGGAATCCCTGGTTCCTCTGGGACAGAGCCATTCTGAGGAAGGCAGCTCAGGAATCCCTGGTTCCTCTGGGATAAAGCCATTCTGAGAAAGGCAGCTCGTGTGATCTGCAAGACAACCAGCAGAGAAGGTTTTATTTGCAGCAAGCAAGGTCAAGTGCACAAAGCTGATCAGTAAAGCCATTTTCAGAACCACAATCAAACCAGGATCACTGAGCCTGGAAAAGCCCTCCCAGCCCATGGAGTCCCAGCTGTGCCCAATGCACACCTTGTCCCAGCCCAGAGCTCTGAGTGCCACATCCAGGAATTCCTTGGACACCTCCAGGAATGGGCACTGCAAACCTCCCTGGGCAGCCCCTGCCACTGTTTAACAACCCCTTCCATGGGGAAATTCTCCTGCCATGCAACCCAAGCCTGCCCTGGCCCAGCCTGAGGCCGTTCCCTCTCCTCCTGTCCCTGTTCCCTGGAGCAGAGCCCGAACCCCCGGCTGTGCCCTCCTGTCAGGAGCTGTGCAGAGCCACAAGGGCCCCCCTGAGCCTCCTTTGCTCCAGGCTGAGCCCCTGCCCAGCTCCCTCAGCCTCTCCCTTTACCCTCTAAAGCACCCCTGAACACCTCAGGAACCACTGGCACATCTCTGGGTGGGTCTGGGAGCAGCTCAATGCTCTGATCTCATTGGAAGTGATGGGGAGGGATGGATGGATGGATGGATGATGGATGGATGGGTGGATAATGGATGGATGGATGGATGGATGGATGGATGGATGGATGGATGGATGGATGGATGATGGATGGATGGATGGATGGATGGAGGATGGATGGGTGATGGATGGATGATGGATGGATGGATGGATGGGTGATGGATGATGGATGGATGATGGATGGATGGATGGATGGATGGATGGATGGATGGATGGATGGATGGATGGATGATGGATGGATGGATGGATGGATGGATGGATGGATGGATGATGGATGATGGATGATGGATGGATGGATGGATGGATGGATGGATGGATGGATGGATGGATGGATGGATGATGGATGGATGGATGGATGGATGGATGGATGGATGGATGGATGGATGATGGATGGATGGATGGATGGATGGATGGATGGATGGATGGATGATGGATGGATGGATGGAGGATGGATGGATGATGGATGGATGATGGATGGATGGATGGATGGATGGATGATGGATGGATGGATGGATGGATGGATGGATGGATGGATGGATGGATGGATGGATGGATGGATGAATGGATGGATGGATGATGGATGGATGGATGGATGGATGGATGGATGGATGGATGGATGATGGATGGATGATGGATGGATGGATGGATGGATGGATGGATGGATGGATGGATGGATGGATGGATGGATGATGGATGGATGGATGGATGGATGGATGGATGGATGGATGGATGGGTGATGGATGGATGGATGATGGATGGATGGGTGAATCGATGGATGGATGGATGATGGATGGATGATGGATGGATGGATGGATGGATGGATGCATGGATGGATGCATGGATGCATGGATGCATGATGGATGGATGGGTGAATTGATGGATGGATGGATGCATGGATGGATGATGGATGGATGGGTGAATCGATGGATGGATGCATGGATGCATGGATGGAGGGAGGGTAACAGCCCCAGCGAGCGCCCGCAGGCCCCGCGCTGTCCCCTCTGAGGTGCCTGTGCCCTGCTGTGCCGCAGCCTGTGACCAGCTGGCGCTGGGCGTGGCGGCGCTGTTCGGGCCGGCGCACAGCTCCTCGGTCAGCGCCGTGCAGTCCATCTGCAACGCCCTGGAGGTGCCCCACATCCAGACCCGCTGGAAGCACCCCACCGTGGACAACAGGGACGCCTTCTACATCAACCTGTACCCCGACTACGCCGCCATCAGCAGGGCTGTCCTGGACCTCGTGCTCTACTTCAACTGGAAAATCGTCACCGTGGTCTACGAGGACAGCACGGGTGAGTGCTGTGGGGCTGTCAGACTCCACCAAACCTGGGGCAGGTCACTCTGCCATGCCCTCTGCAGCTTTCCTGGCTCACGGGGGAAAAAGCCCCTGTCCTGCTGCTGCCATGGCTTTTGGAAAGCTGCTCACTTCACTAGACTGTGGGAAGGAGCCTCTAGGGTTTGAATAGTCAATCCCATTCTGCTTTCTGGTTGTGGAAGCCATAACACAGCTTCAAACTGATCCCAGAATCCCAAAATCTGGAGATCACCCAGTCCAATCCCCTGCCAAGTCAGGGTCACCTGGAGCAGGTGACACAGAACTCTCCAGGTGGGTTTGGGGTGTCTCCAGGGATGGAGACTCCAGGCCCTCCCTGGGCAGCTGTTCCAGGGCTCTGCCCCCTCCATGGACGCAAGTTCTTCCTCAGGCTGAGGTGGAACTCGTTGTGTTTCACTTCATGGCCACTGCTCCTCACCCTGTCACTGGCACCACTGAGCAGAGTGTGGCACCATCCTGTGACAGCCCTTGGGGATACTTGTGAGGGTTGGTGGGGTATTTGTGTGGGTTGGTGGGGTGTTTGTGTGGATTGATGGGGTATTTGTGAGGATTGATGGGGTATTTGTGTGGGTTGATGAGGTATCTGTGTGCATTGATGGGATATTTGTGAGGGTTGGTGGGGTATTTGTATGGATTGATGGATCCCCTGTGAGCCTTCCCTTCCCCACACTGACCAGGCCCAGCTCCCACATCCTCTCCTCACAAGAGGGATGCTCCAGACCCCTCATTCTCTCTGTGGACCCCACTGGTCCTTCTCCAGTAGCTCCTAGATAAACCTTCTAGACAGAATAGAAACAAAGAGAGGTCTTTTCCAGCCCACCCCATAACCAAATTGGCATTCCAAAACACCAAGTGCTGTGTACCTGCTCAGCCACAAAAAAAGCCTGATATTAAAGAGATTTCATTTGCAGAGGTATTTACAAAGTAAATTAATCATCAATCATCTTATTAACTCAGAGTCAGGAAAGTAAACATGTCAACTTTGATCAGTATAAATAGTCCTTGGATTTGGGGTTAGAGTGACGCCAGTTAACTCAAGCTCTTTCATTTCTTATCCCCAATGTTTGACATTGTTACACCACAAGAAGTAAAAACACCTTGGCCAGGTTGGACGGGGCTCAGAGCACCCTGGTGTCATGGGAGGTGTCCCTGCCCAGGGCAGGGGTGGCACTGGATGGGCTCAGGCTTTGCCATGTGCTCCAGAAAAATAGCTGCAGTTCTTTGCACTGCTGCTGTGGCTTCTGCAGGACACCACACCTGGGCTCCATCTCCAGTTCCTGTGGCAGCAGGAGGCCTTGGGAAGTGCAAGGTCCCCCAGTCTGATGGGACCAAAGGAGATATTTTAAGGCACACAGTAATTTCTTCCCCTGAAAAGGAGGAGGAAGTGGGTCAGCAAATCCTTTAGTTTTCTTGCTTTTCACCACACTTGTACTCAAGTACTTTTTGTTGCTGGGGAGACAAACACCAGTTCTCAGTGTGAGGTGAGGATGAGATGAAGGCTTCCCAGACTCCTCCTCCCAATTCTCATTTTCCCTCCTGGAGTTGCCATCCCAGGCACTGCACCCAGGCTGCACCTTCCCAGTCAGGTGACCCCAGCCCCTTTGTCAGTGACTGTTGGGAGCCCATTCCCATCAGAATCAGCTCCAGTGGTTTCTGTTCCTCAGCTGGCTCCTGGCCAGGCCCAGCTCCGGGTGCCTGCAGCATTTCCAGCTGAATGCTCATCATGTTTCATTTTCTCTATTGATTGTTGGTGCTAGAAAACCTGAGAGGAGCAGGCTTGGCCCTGCAGGCGGGGGCAGAGCAGCTTTTTCCCAAGCATTGCCAGCACTTGAGTGAAAGCCAGCAGCCCTCGAAGCTCAGAGGGAAGAGGGAGCTTTGTCTTGCCTTAGATGTGCCACTCAACGAGGGACACTCTCACCCCACACAAATATTATCCCACTCCCAGCAGAGAGGCAAGAGCTCCTTCATTTTAATAATTTGTTTGATTTTTGTCCAAGAAGTGCTTCTTGCCTGTGTTCTCTCTCTCTCTCTATGCATATTTTTAAGGCAGCCTTTTACTTCCCCTCAGCAGGAGATCAGGAATTTTTTGTGGGTGAATTGCATTTGTGGATAATGCGAGGCTGTAATCACACACCTCAAAGAGCTCTTAACTATCTTCCCTCGGCTTTGGAGGCAGTGCAAATTACACAGGAGTGCTGAATTAGCCAGTCGAGCTGCAGTGTGTTTAAACACTTGGACAGGGCTCTGGCTGAGCTCCACTGACTTCAGCTGAGGCGTGTAAAGCTGTGCCAGCTGAACACCGAGTCTGAGAAATCACCCGTGTTGGAGGATGTAGAACTGCATCCCAAAAGATTCTGTAAGAGCTCACAGATGCTGAGTGACACCAGGCAGGAAAGTTAGGAGGAGGTTCCCTCAATTTTATCTTGTTGCTGGTTGGAGTTGGAATAATAATGAGCTGCACAGGAAGAAGCCTTATTTGCTTTTCATGTCTCAGTTTAAACATACTACAGTATGTTTATATTGTATTACATCAGTGCAAACATATCCTGTAGTCAACCAGCTGAAAACACCTTCCAAATATTTAGAAGCCAAGTATAAACATAGGAATGAAAAGCTTTAATAATATTAGCTAGGGAGCTGGCAAATATGGAACTAGCAATTATCCTTAGGGGGTGTGGAGTGTGTAATGACAATAAATCCTCATGGCACGGGATGATGATTGTGTCACTGCTTGTCATTTCTCAGGGCTGATTCGCCTGCAGGAGCTCATCAAAGCCCCTTCCAGGTACAACATCAAAATCAAAATCCGCCAGCTGCCCTCTGGGAACAAGGATGCCCGGCCTCTGCTGAAGGAAATGAAGAAGGGCAAGGAGTTCTACGTGATATTTGACTGCTCGCACGAGACAGCAGCAGAAATCCTCAAGCAGGTACCAGGCACGGGGAGGCGGAACTCCATGGGAGCCTTGGTCCCCAAAATCTGCCAGCCTCTCTGATCCCACCTCCACCAAAACCAAAGGCACTCCCCAGAGCCTGGCCCTGGGGCTTGTGGATGCAGGGACAGAAGTCACAGCCAAAGGTGCACTGACGCCCCCAGAGAGCCCCACGTGTGCCCACAGGAGCAAACAGCTTTTCTTTCTGACATGCTAGGTCCTGCCTGGCTAGGGACACCACTCCATGTGTTTCAGCTTGTCTGCTTTAATCAACAGTTTCATTTCTTTCCCATCAAAGATAGAGGCAGAATCAGAAGGAAGATCTCTCCTTTGAAGCAGTGGGAGAGATTGTTGTGCGAGGGCTGGCCCAGCCTGAGTGTGAGATTGGGCAGCCACAGCAGGCAAGGACAAACACAGCCTGACATTAGCGGGCTTGGACGTCCCCAGGGGCACACGGGGAGTGGAGGGAATTACAATTTGCTGCTGCCACTTGCTGCACGTTCCTCGACAATCAAAGTCTAAAGCACAGTTTGTTCACCTGCAGGAAACAGCTCCATACATTTTGAGGGCAGTTCCCTTCTTGCTGCACCCCTAGGGATGAAGAATGAGTTGTTATTTCTCCTGCCAGGCAATGTGATGGGATACCCTGATCCCAAAGAGCAGCAGAGAGCTTCCACTGACTAAATGCCCATAAAGGTCCCTTTCTGTTCCCATCCCAGAATGTTTTACTGAAATGCTGAAGTTCTGCAGAGCAGCTTTTTGTGCCCAAGTTGGTAAGGCAAGTTACTGCATTCGCGTGTGGAGCCTGGAATGTTCCTCTCCAGGCTGGAGGGGCTTGGGGCTTGCAGAATCCCAGATCAGCTGCAGCACACAGCTCCTGTGAGCCTTAGGGTGAGATTTCCTGCTCCCAGGAATGCTGTCCTGCAGGAAATGTTAGGATTTCCTCGGTGTGACTGATTTGAGGCACAGGGGTGGGGAGGGCACTGCAGCGGCACTGTTTGGGCAGGGGGAGTGGGCTGTCCCCCCACTCTGCTCCCTGCAGAGCTGCCCAAAAGCATCCCCAAAAGGAGATTTGTGGGGGAAGAGTTAAGCTGACAACACAGATTTTGAAGGACCAGCAAGATGAAGGTGCAGATGTCTGGCACCCTGCAGAAGGCACAAAGCTTCCAATATGCCAAGCTGAGTATGGAAACAAACCCTAAAAAGCAATACCTGGGTGTCAAAAGAAGAGGAGGGAGTGCTGAAAGATGCACTAAAGCAGGGCAAAGCAGCAGAAAAGTTTGTGTGGGATATGGATCAGCCAGACAAGTGACAGGCTGCAGATACAGATAGTGCTCTCCAGTGCCTGAAGAACTGGGGGAAGGAGGGGGAATGACAGTGTGGGAGAAAGCAGGAAAATTGAGAGAGGTACACCTGTGGGTCAGCCCTGTGGGAGAGGGAACCACATAAATACAGGCTAGAAAGAAAGGGGAAATGGCTTTTCTGTGAGCTAGCTCTGTGGCTGAGTGTAGATGTGGGCAGCAATAACTCAGGGGCTGAGTTCCTCCCTGCCAGAGGCAGCTGTGAAATGTGGAGGTGTGCAGGGCTCTGAATTCCTGAGGCACTCCTCTGATTTCAGCTTACAGGAAGAGCCCTGCTCATCTCCCCATCCCTGCACTCACAAACCCCTCTGTCATCATGCCCTGGATGGAAGCAAGACATCAAACACTGGAGAGATCATTTCAGGGAAACTCTGTGAGTCAGTAGAGAATATTTTTGACTTTGCAAACAATCCAGTAGCTGTCACAGGAAAAACAGGTGGTGTTGTTAAATTATGTAAGATTTCTAACAGGAGCAGGACTCAGGGTCACCTGGAGCTGTCCCCAAAGCAGCTCCTTCTTGTCTGCTCACTGTATTTGGGTGAGGTAGTAGGTGTTTAGTAGGTGTTTAGTAGGTGTTTAGTAGCCCATGGAGCAGGGAGGGGACACTGCTTGTTTCCCAGGGAGGGAGATGCCCAAAAGCTCCTCTGGGAACAGAAGGATCAGCCCAGAACTCTGCTGGAGATGTGCTGGCAGTGTGTGCACCAGGGACCTCTTCACTCGCCTCCTCCAGCCTCTGCTTTACAAAACACCACAAAAGACAGATTTCTTCTCTAATTTCTGCTTATTTATGGCTTCCACTAAAGCCCCATCAAGCCATGCTTGTTGTGTGCACAACAAGAACAGGTGAATCAATAACACGATTCAACCCAAGTACAGAGCCTGCACTCAGCTGAACAAGCTGTTCCCTTTCTCTCTGACGAGCTCAGGGACCCTGGATTCCCTCAGCCCCTGCCCAGCCCCACAAGGCCTGGCCCTCCTTTGCTGGTTGTGGCATTCACCTGCAATATTTGGTGGGCAGAGGGTCTGTGCTCCGAGCAAATTAAATGTGGCTCTTGCAAATTGCAATCTGTTTTATGCACAAAGCCTGCAATTTACCCTGCACACTGTTCAGTCTGATATTGCCTTTCATGTGAGGAACTTGGCTGAAGAGGCTGAGTTGTTGTGCTTAACCCTCAGTTTGTGCTAACAGGCCAGGAACAGTGATCTGAACACAGATTTTACTGCTAGGCAAACTCACCTCTCAGAAAGTACATCCCTGCCAACCTTAAATGACCTACTCCTTTCTTCACACCCCCAAAATACATTTGAGGAAGTGTACTGTATATTTAATCAGGTTTAAGGCCCTCACAGAGCATCCTATAAAGACGATGTGACAGACAATGAAAAGAATCATTAATTCAGTTCCTCCAGAAGGCAGAAAAACCAGGTGTCACCATGGAGTACATTCCTGGTACAGTGATAGATGTGGGAATAGAAAACTTCAGCTCCTGACTCTGCTCCTTCCAGGAACCTGGCAGGAAGGCTGGAGCCCACTCCCTGCTAAGAAAAGGCTGGATTAGCTCTGTTCCCACTTCCACAGGAGAAACACAGTGGCACATCCCCCCTCTGTGGGTGAGAAGCAGGGATGGACTGCCCTTAGAAAACAGAGGGGTAATTAATTGGAAAATGAAATGCATTTAATGGTCAGGAAATCAAATAACAGCTCGAGTGAGGGAAATGCAGAGTGAAAGCAAGCACAGGACTTGGTGCAGTTCCCACTAATGCACTTGCCCATCATTCCAGTTCCAGCCCGCCTCGAAGGCAGACTGACAATGGATCTAAATGAGGCAGGGAGTGTTTTACAAGATGAACAAATGCAAGTTAGAGCTGGGATGTGATTCAAGCCAAGAACAGGGCACCCAAAAGAGATTTTCAGACATAAGAGAGAGTATTTTTACCCAGTCTCTGTCAGCTTGCCATATATAATTTGACCACTGATATTTTCTTGGATTCACTTCATGGTTCATGACCCGCAGCTGAAAGTGCACAGCTGCAAAGGACAAGGCCCAGGCTCCTGATCTGGAAGGGATAATTAGAGATGGAAGTGTCTTTATCTCCCATTGTCCAACCATATCTGAGTTTGGCTGAAGAACAAATGTTGTACAGGGAAGGCTGGGCAGGAGATGTACCAAGAGAATATCTGAGGCTGATTTCCCTAGTTTACATTCATCTGAGTTCCACTGTAAGTAAAAGCTATTATTATTTAAATAGGACGTTTGTATCAGGTGCATAATTATTTACATAATTACATGCAAAGTTATTTAAATAGCGCTGTGCAGTGAAGCCTCATCCCAGTTTCCTGTGGGCAGGCACACAGACAGAGATGTTGCCTTCCCCTCTCTCTCCTGAGCTGCTTCTCTCTTTCAGGTCACCTGCTCTGTGGGAAGCTTTGCCAGGTGCTTCAGGGGCGTCCCAGCCTGAAATCCATCCTTGCTCCAAGCAGGCTTTTATTGTCCTGCTCCTGGGAGCTGCTGGGAGCTGCTGTCCTGTGTCTGCTGTGCTGCAAACACTCAGCAGAAGAGCCCTGGACACTCCTACTTACACTGGCAGGAGCAGCCAGGGAATGAAGGCTTGGGAGTTATTGATGCTTTGGGATGTCCAGCCTGATTCTCAGCATTCCTCTTGCTTTTGCTTTGACTTGATTCCGCCTCCTGTTTCCCTGCATCAGAGCATTAAATTGTCCTTTGGTGTGAATTTTGCTTAGCAGCCATATTACCCTTAAACATGAATTATTATTGCAAATTCTGCCTGATCCTCGAATAAAAAGCCCCTATTTAGTATCTAATGCACATGTCAAAGTGCTAAATAGCTTTTAGCTAATTCTCATCCTTAATGACTGAGAGAGGGGAGGACAACCAGTTGAGGCTGTTCTCCTCAGGGGCTCTGTTTCTGCTTGTCCTGGGGTGTGGAAGTTTTGCATGTTTGTTTGGGCATTTTTTCTGCCTTGACTTGGGGTAGTTGTGCTTTAAGGAACAAACCTGTAGCGTGACTTCTGCAATCACTTCCCACTGGGCTCTTTCAGTGCAGTTCCAGCTCAGAGGAGATCTGCATCATAAAAATCCCATCAATTTGGCACCTCCTTTGCAAAGCCACAGAAATCCAGTGGCTCCAGGGAGGGGGACTGAGTCCAGCCAGGTCAGCTGGGAAACACAGCACACAAAAGTTCCCCCGATTCAGCCCTGTGTTCTTATCTGTGCATAAACAGGGCAGGAGCAGCAGCCTCCAGCTTATTCTACAGGTAATAAAAGAGCTCCAAGAAACAGAATAGGAGAGGATTAATAAAATCAGAAATAAAAAAGGCAATTTTGATGTGTAAATCCAGTGGAGCATTTCAATGAAATAGTTGCCTTCTGGCTTGACTTTTAGTGGCTGGAAATGGATCAGTTGTTTGCGATTAACACTGAGCTGGTTTTATTATCTGCTGCAGCTCAGAAAGTTCAGGGTTCTCTTTCTCCCTTTCTTTTTCTTTTTTTTTTTTTTTTAATGTGAGGAATTGCCATAGACAATCACTTAACTGATGTTCAGAGGCTTCTGTCAGCAAAGGGAATTTTGGCCAGCCAAATCCCTCTATTTCCCCCTGCCTTTCAAACAGCCCTTCAGGCACTCCAAAACTGTCCTAAAAGGGAATTAGTAACAGATCCTTGCACTGCTGTGATCAGGACTGAGCAGGAATTAACCTTGGTCTGTGTTGCTGTTGAGGCAATGAATTCCTCAGCACTTTCCCGGTTTATAATTCCTCCTCCTCCTCCTCCTCACAGGATCCCAGAGAGGGCTGAATTCTCCTGGATAAGTGGAGGAAGGCTGCAGGGAGGCTGTTTCTTCCGAAGTTTCTTCCATCCCAGCAGTTTTGTCACCCTCCTGCTGACCCACATTCCCCAGTGGAACAACAGGCACTTAGAGAATCTTCCTTGTTTCTGTTTTCCTGCTTTACTCCTGAGCCCTCAGCAGTGTCCTGTTCTCACCTGGCAGCAGAATACAAAAACCTGTCCCTAAGCACTTCTCCTACCAACCGTGTTGTCTGCTAATAAATTCATTTTTAGCACTCTCAGACTGCAGACTAAAGGATTTTTAAAATCAGCATCTCGTTATGTCTAGTAATTTTTCTTGTCCTGGAAGTTTTGCAATCTTTAATCTCTTTCCTGAGCAGAGATGATAAAAACATCATTTAAATACAACAGGGTATTTTTGGCTCCTAAAGAAAACTGTGGGTTTTATTGCAATCAAGCTCTCATGACCTGTGACGTGCTTAACCCTTGCTTTCCAAAGGCACTGCAGCACACTGGGAGCTTCCAGAGTAAAGTACCTTCACCTTTCCATCTCTTTCACAGATTCTCTCCATGGGAATGATGACAGAATACTACCACTACTTTTTTACAACACTGGTAAGGAACACTATAAACATCTGGGGGAGAATTTCCTCTGTTTCAGAAAAGACAGATAAATTTTCCCCTTTCTCTAGGAGATCTTTGTTGCCATTAGTCAAGGAAACCCCTGGAGAATGGGTGCTAACACTCCTTAGGAATATCAGGACCCACAATTTCTTAAGAAAGCTGTTTGGCCCCATTTCTGGGGCTGGCCAACACTTTAATGTAGTGAAAATTAATTGCAGTTATGCTGATTAATGTACCTTCAGTACAGATGGACCAGGGTGAAACAAAATAAAGAATGAATGGCTTTGCACTGTGGGCACTGCTGGTTCATCACTGTTTAATTGTTTCATCTACTTATAAAACCACAGAGCCACAAACGGATAAAAGCACTGAGGAAATTTTATAATAAGAGTTTTCTTTGGTGGCACGAACAGAGCTCAGGAAGGTCCCACACGGTTCAGTCACCCCAGGTGCCCTGTAAATGCCATGTGGAGCACGTGGAGCCTGCGTGCACTGACCTGTGCATGCCACAGCCTGGCAGAGGTGCCTGGGGAGCCATGGCAGGGGAAATTGGGATTCCTAAGCAGCCAAAGTGCAGCCCTCACCGCGTCTCTCGGACTTTTCCTCCTCTCAGCTTAGAAAGCAGCTTGACACTGGCCAGCTAATTCCTCATGTCAGCCTGTCAGAGCTGCAGCACTGCTATAAATTCACATGTGCAGGTTGCTTGCAGAGCAGTTCTGCAGTGGGGAATTGATCTTTTGGCTCCCAAAAGCAGCTGTGTGTTGTGACACTCATCTCACTCACACAGCTTTGGCTCAGTCAGGTTTCACACAGGAGCCAGGGCGGGCACAGGGGAAAAAGCCCCACAATTTCCTTTAGAAATGGTTCTGTTTGTGTTCCTGCTGGTGCTTTAGGACCTGTTTGCCCTGGACCTGGAGCCCTACAGGTACAGCGGGGTGAACATGACGGGCTTTCGGCTGCTCAACATCGACAACCC
Source organism: Molothrus ater (assembly GCF_012460135.2). Classification (NCBI taxonomy): domain Eukaryota; kingdom Metazoa; phylum Chordata; class Aves; order Passeriformes; family Icteridae; genus Molothrus; species Molothrus ater. The sequence goes on from NC_050479.2 coordinate 115,910,218, forward strand.
GCACGTGTCGGCCGTGGTGGACAAGTGGTCCATGGAGAGGCTGCAGGCACCACCCAAGCCTGACTCGGGGCTCCGGGATGGCACCATGACTGTGAGTGAGCCAGGGGGGCACAGGGACAGGGAGGGAGCTGCCAGGCTGGCAGGGGTGGCACAGGGACAGGGAGGGAGCAGCCAGGCTGGCAGGGGTGGCATGGTGGCACTAAGTGAGCAGCCAGGCTGGCAGGGGTGGCATGGTGGCACTAAGTGAGCAGCCAGGCTGGCAGGGGTGGCATGGTGGCACTAAGTGAGCAGCCAGGCTGGCAGGGGTGGCATGGTGGCACTAAGTGAGCAGCCAGGCTGGCAGGGGTGGTATGGTGGCACTAAGTGAGCACCAATCCTGCCAGGGGTGGCCCAGGGACAATGCCCCAGCATGGTGCCATCGTTCATCTCACACTGCTGATGACTGAAATGCTGCCCCACTTCTCCCATCACCCTCTGCACTGTGCAGCAGGAAATGCAGCAGAAAATGGGACTTCCCCAGCAGGTGCAGGATTTGTGACCTGCAGGGGCAGATCCCACACGTGTGGGAAGGGAGTAGCATTTTTAAAAGGGTGAAGTGCCCTTTCTCTTCATTTCCATCTCTACAGAAGCTCTGGCTTTTGAGAGGTAATTTAAAGATAGATGAGAGGTATCATCAAGGCAGGGAATCAGGATTCCTCCCAGCACTCCCCCAAGGAGGAAGGGAAAGTGTAGGAACAATTACAGGGACGGCATGACTCCATTCAGTTTGGCAGGGTGAAGGGTTGCCATCTCTTTGCAGTATGAAATAATGTGGAGCTCAAAGTGATAAGAAATAGATTTTATTGCAAATGATTGCAGGGAAAATTTGGAAATGTCTTAACATCCTGAGGAGAAATGCGTTAAGTGTGCTGTCCCTGGCATTGCACACACTGGTGCTGCTTTGGGCTGTGTCACCATGCTCACTCATATCCAAAGCAGGGAGAAGGTTGTCCCTGGGAATTCCTGATGGGAATCCACGCAGAAATCCCCCAAATACAGCACTGGGAAAAGCAAAGTTCTCAGCACTATTCTGCTCTCCTTGCTGTCCCTGACTCTTGTGCTCTCCTTTGCATCTTCATATCTCAGTGTCCTTGATGCCCTGGCACAGCACTGAGGGGAGGCTCTCCCTCCTTGCTGGGATCATTTCAGTATTCCCAGCAGGTTCCATTATTGCCCAGTTTGATGGAGAGCTGCACCACTGCTGCATTTCATTTAGCAATAAGGCTGTGACAGGCGGCAGAGTGCACGGAGATCAGGACTGTACATCCTGTTATTAACTCAGGATTTATCCCTTCTAGTTCATGCTCTGCTGTTTGCCCTGAAAGCAGCTTGTGGGAAGTCAGCAGGGCACAAGCAAGACAGCTCTGAGTTCACGTCCTGCTGGATGCCCAAACTGCACCCAGAGGCACAACTGGTCTAATGAGATCTCTGGCTTTCTTTGCAGTGGCTTCAGCAGCACACAAAAATGAGAAAAACAAGTTCCAGGCCTGACTCTGAGTCTCTCTCTCCTGACATAAAAGCGCACAAGTCAGGGCGAGGTGCTTGGGAAATGAGGTGACTGTTGCACCCCACAGCCCCAGGCAGTGCCACGGCGAGGGGAGAAGTGACGAGCCCAGGGAGGTGGCGCAGCTCCCCGCTGCCACACGAGGCAGGGACCGGCGACAAGTGGCGCAAGGAAAGGGCTGAGCAGCCAGGCCTGGCAGTGCCGCAGACACCGTGGGCTCAGGGCAAAGCGTCAGCCCTGCCAGACAGAGCAGAGCGAGGACAGAGGAGCTTTCTCACCAAGCTTCTCCTCCCAGGGTCGCTGGGACACAGGCAGAGCCAGTAAAATCCAACCCTGAGTGCCCAGTCCAGTGTAAAAACTGAGGTCTGCTGGCACTGATGGGGATATTTCCATTGATTTTGAGGGATTTGGGGTCAGCCCTTATGCCCTGAGTGTGCTTGGAACAACTGTCTGCTGTGAGACACTTCACAGTGAGAACAGCTGGCATTGTCTCCTCCTGCTTGACTCATCACTCACAATGTTTTCTGTTCTCACAATTTGCTCCCAATGTGGAGCATTATTTTGGGCAGATTTTGACAAGCACATCAAGACCAGTTCCTCTTCTGCTCTATCTTAAGATTAGTCCTTAAATTCAGATACACTTGAGCAAAACCTCCAATGCTGGGACCGCTGATGCTGTTGTAATTTAGTCAAGTAAATGGCACAAACAAAGAGGCAAATGTATTAATTTCCCAGAGGAATTGCATGGAGAAGAAGCAGAAAACTGATCAGCTCTGTAGTTCCTATAGAGGAGTCTGGTTTCTCATCTGCAGAATTGCTGCCTTCTTTCCTTCAGGCCCTGGTTTAATTATTCATTAGGTTTACCTGGAAGGTAATTTGTGCAGCATCATTAGGGAGACACAGCCATTCCCACCTCACTGTGAGAGCACTGAAGCCCAGTGTGGGTGAGGGTGAGACTTTTCTGAGGTGACAAAGTGGGACAGAGTGTGCGATGTCACTTTGAGGCTGTGCCTTTAAACCCACAAACCCACTCCCAAAAGAAACACAGATGCACAAGGAGCACCCAGTAATTTTGGTGTCTGAATATATGGGGTAATATTCAAGGATCCAAGGGCTGTAGTGGGAAGCTAGATGTGTGAGTCCAAGTTAATCCCCCAAAGCACACCTCCAGAGGACATTTTCCCTCTCTCTAGAACACCATTGCACACATTTGTGCCAAAAGCCAGGATCCTGGAGGGCAGCAGATACCTGGGCAGTGGGATGTGTCCCAGGTGATCAGTGGGATTGGCTTCCCGGGAAAGCAGAGCCAGCCTGTCCTGTTGGGAAGGAATCAATCCTACAAGTGCCATGAGAAGAGTGGCTCATGCACCTGGGACTTCTTAGAACCCCTCTCCGGCCTGCCTGGGACCCCTGAGCTCTAGCTCTCTGTAGCTACCTGGTGTGGTTTCCCTGCCAGTGCTGAAAACACTCCAAAACAACACAAAGGACTGGATTTGGCTGCTCCTGGCTGCAGTGGGGGCAGGCAGTAACTCGCTCAGGGCCGTGTTTGTGCAGAGCAGTGAGCAGTGACTCACTCAGGGCCGTGTTTGTGCAGACGGAGGCAGCGCTGATGTACGACGCCGTGTACATGGTGGCCGTGGCCTCGCAGCGAGCGGCCCAGATCACCGTCAGCTCCCTGCAGTGCCACCGCCACAAGCCCTGGCGCTTCGGGCCCCGCTTCATGAACCTCATCAAAGAGGCAAGTGCAGAGCCCTTCCTCCCTCCCTCCCTTCCTTCTTCCCTTCCTTCCTTCCTTCCTTCCTTCCTTCCTTCCTTCCTTCCTTCCTTCCTTCCTTCCTTCCTTCCTTCCTTCCTTCCTTCCTTCCTTCCTTCCTTCCTTCCTTCCTTCCTTCCTTCCTTCCTTCCTTCCTTCCTTCCTTCCTTCCTTCCTTCCTTCCTTCCTTCCTTCCTTCCTTCCTTCCTTCCTTCCTTCCTTCCTTCCTTCCTTCCTTCCTTCCTTCCTTCCTTCCTTCCTTCCTTCCTTCCTTCCTTCCTTCCTTCCTTCCTTCCTTCCTTCCTTCCTTCCTTCCTTCCTTCCTTCCTTCCTTCCTTCCTTCCTTCCTTCCTTCCTTCCTTCCTTCCTTCCTTCCTTCCTTCCTTCCTTCCTTCCTTCCTTCCTTCCTTCCTTCCTTCCTTCCTTCCTTCCTTCCTTCCTTCCTTCCTTCCTTCCTTCCTTCCTTCCTTCCTTCCTTCCTTCCTTCCTTCCTTCCTTCCTTCCTTCCTTCCTTCCTTCCTTCCTTCCTTCCTTCCTTCCTTCCTTCCTTCCTTCCTTCCTTCCTTCCTTCCTTCCTTCCTTCCTTCCTTCCTTCCTTCCTTCCTTCCTTCCTTCCTTCCTTCCTTCCTTCCTTCCTTCCTTCCTTCCTTCCTTCCTTCCTTCCTTCCTTCCTTCCTTCCTTCCTTCCTTCCTTCCTTCCTTCCTTCCTTCCTTCCTTCCTTCCTTCCTTCCTTCCTTCCTTCCTTCCTTCCTTCCTTCCTTCCTTCCTTCCTTCCTTCCTTCCTTCCTTCCTTCCTTCCTTCCTTCCTTCCTTCCCTCACGCCTTTCCACCTTTCTGCCTTTCCTCCCTTGCACGCTGTAAGACTTCCCAGGTTTTTTATTTGGTTAATGTTTGTTGTGGATGGTGACGATTTCTAAACAATGTGAGACAACTGCAACAGTTGTTGTGTTGCAGGTTGTTTGATCGGGGATCGATATCCAGAAAACATTGCAGCCGGTATTTCCAAAGAAGGAAATTGCTTCCTGAAGCAATGCTCTCTCTTACAAGACAACTGAGCTTGAGCCACAGATGTCCTAAAAATGCTCATTTTAGTTGAAATGCCTTCACTCTTTCAAAAGTCCCGGTTTTGTTTTGATTTTCAAATGGAAACCTCTCCTTTAGAAAAGTGTGGAAATGGAAATTGGAAATTAGGTGGAGCATCCCACATATGTTTTACTTTTTCCCCACCTCAGTCCCTGCATTTGAAGAATAATTACGATGAAATTAAAAGTTAACAAAAGACTTTGTATCAGTGAATGCCCCTGCAGTGGTGGCCTCCTTATTTTGGGGGATGCTGAGTATAAAACTAAGGGTTCCTGAAGCCTGAACCGGAGTACTTTGCCCAAGAGTAGCAGATGCACCCCAGCAGATCAGTTCAAAGCCTGAACAGTGACACAGCTCTCATTTATCATGGACAGGCAGCTTGTCTTGCACGGAGTGAGATATGGGAGCTAATTACTGATGGCCTTGCAAACAGAGTCTCTCATGGTCAGTAAAACACTCATTTAAATACTCTGAGAGTCTGACTTTCCTGGGGCTGATGTAGCCAAAAAAGGTGGTTGTTAAAAGCAGAGGATAAGGTTTAACAAGACCATATTGAGTTTCCTGTAAAGCCTAAAACAAGAGTTGGAAACAAATAGCAAATACATTTGGACCCCAGATCATGTTAGGGTCTGGTTTGTTCAACAGGGATGGAGGAACTTTATAATCAGGAATCAGTGAATAGGTATGGAGAAAACAAAGTCAAGGAGGCAGAGTGATAGCTTGGGCCCACATAGGCAGAATTTAATTGTCCTGTTTTTGATGTGGTACTGACATTCTGTGAAGGCATTTTACAGACTGATCTAAAGACAGATATTCAGTACTCCAGTCTAAATAGACCAGTTTCAGACAAAGAATTTGCCTGCAGTGATTCCTGCAGATGCTGGAGTTAACAAGTGCTTCAGTGGCTCCCTGGTGAGTTTTTGCATTTTATTTTGGTGGTGAAAAGAACTGAGGTCACCTCATTTGCTTTGTGGGCCAGCTCTATGCAATGTCTGAGATCAAGGCTCTGCAACAGCCCATTAAGGAGTTTTTAATGAGAAGTAAATCCTTGTCAGAAGCTGTGTCTCTCAGTGACCCAGTGCCATTCACAGCTGAGGGATGTTCCAATCCTGGAGCCTTCTGGAGGCATTTGCAGGGAGTGCCCCTTACCCTGCTCAGAGGGAAAAGGAGGTTGTTGGCTGTCTGCAGAGGGGGAACAGCGACAGAAAGGATGATCCCACCTTTTCTGAAGGAAAAATGGGGGTAAACATGAAATATGTTTATAATTGGATGATCCCGTTCTGCTCATGTTCCCTCTAAAGCACAAGATAAGGACCCAGATTATGATTGTTTTTCAATTATCATCAAAACCAGTGTGAGCTCCCCTTGTTCAAACCCAGCCACAATGAAAACAGCAACTGCAGAGAGAAGGATAGAGATGCAGATTGGATTCCGAGGGACTGTTAAATGCCCTCAGGCAGAATCACAGAGAAAGATCTCAGAGACTGAAAGAGATCTGAAGAGATTTCAGCTCCTGCTGTGTTTCTGAGGAGATCCATGGCAAGCACTGAGACCAGGAGGGAGAGCCATCCATCTGCATTCAGAACTGGAAGGAGAAGGAACTGGAGGTTTCTCATTACAGTAAAAGTAGAAATCTAAATTATGACAGAAGGGAAAGCAATCCATCTGCAGAGGTATCCATCAATTTGTTGTGCACAAAGAATCTCCTAAGAGAACTGAACATTTCTGTTGTTTAATGGCCTTTGATTACTCCCAGAGCCAGCATGTCAGTGTTTTCCTGGGAGTGCTTTCCTGCAGAGTGGAACAGATAACAAGGAGAGGGCAGCACCAGAGCCTGATGCCAGAAGAGCCAGGAAGTCTCCCCTGCTCTCTGAGACAGGGGCTGTGGGGCAGCACTGAAATCTTTGTGCGATGACTGGGAAAAGATGGCAACATTTTGCTCCAAACCATGAAATAAAATCTCTTCTGCTGCATCTTTTTTATTGCATTTTAGCACTGAGCCAGTGACAGGGTCTGGGGGTGCTGGCTGGATTTTTTCTCTGGGCTCTGGTGCTACAATATCCAGTTAGATCAAATTGAAACAGCTGTTTACTTTGGTAGGGCTTCTCTCACCAGGTAATTTAACAGCAACACTTGATTCACTCTCACTAAAACAATCTTTTTTCTTTGTTCCACTTCTCATAAACTTTACTTCTAGTCCATGAAGTGCATTTCTGCTATGAGCCTATTAGTGGCTGCTCCTTTGGCCTGGAAACTCTTAATTAGGAGAGCAAACAAAACAACTGCCTGACCTGCATCCCATGGTGCTTTATTAGGAAATAAAGCTCAGCTTCCCGAGAAGACAATGAGGCTGAGGGCAACGTCAATAGGCATTCTTACTCTGAAATCAAATTTCAAGTGGAAAAACACTTATTTATGGAATTATCTATGCCCAGATTGCAAAGTAATTGCAGGATTGCATGCTGGGAATAAATACATATTGAATTGATGAAAATTGATAAAAAATTATCTGCCAGGGTACTGGCACTGTGATATCCAAAATCAAAACAAGCTGTTTGACAAAAAGATTGCATATATTTTCTTCCATTCTGTTTTCAGCTCATTAAATGTTTCCTGGGCAATAGATTTGTTTATAAAAACAAGCAAGAACCATTACAAAGTGACTTTATCTGAATATATGGAGGATGTTTTGATATTTGCTACACAGAACATTTTTTCAGGACATATTTAATATATCCAGGCTTACCCAAACACAGTGCACAATTTTCCACATTCACAGTCCACTAAAATCCCATCCCTCTGGCCGTGGAAAATGCCCCTTTCTGCCTCTCACTGCCTCATTTCCATTCCAGTGCTGCTCAGGGAAAGGCCAGGACTTTTCCTGGACCTCTTCCAAGTAAAGAGGCTGTGGAGCATCATAATTCTCAGTTTATCTCCACAGATAAAGCCCTGTGCTGGCGAGTGCTGAAATTCTCTTTATTCCATCAGTTATGCCAGATTTGGAGCAGGATAATGGCCAAGCCATACCCTCACTCACTGAATTCCATAATCCTGGGGGATCTCTGGTAATAAGAGGATTAATTGTGAGAGCTGACAAGTTGATGTGTGGCTCATCACACACGATTCCCACTCCAAGGAGAAGCAATATCACTGTCACTTCAATCTGGCAGCTCTCTCTGCAATTCCAATAAAGCAGGGGTTTTCTCTTCCCAAAGGAAAGAAAACCAAAGGAAAATTAGGCTGGTCTTGGTCAGTAGCATTTTGGTTATTATTTATTGATTTATTATTTATTTTTATAGTGGTGTTGTTATTTATGGCCTTGGGAGGTTTTGTTACATAAGAGAGACCTGAGGTGTTCTGAGCATTGTAGGTTTAGGTGTTCCTAGGTTTTTGAATTTTTCATTCAGGTACCATCAAAGCCCTCAGAAATTTGGGAATATATGTTCCTTCACCCCTGTGGTCAATTAGCAATGTACATTAAATCAATAACTGATGTTCATTTTTCCTAGGAACTTCTGATAACAAATAAACAGAATATGACCCCAAGAATTAAATATGTATACCGTGGGTCAAAATAACCCCAGGACAGAACAGAGCAGGCAGGAGGATATTCTTATCTCCAAGTAGACTTCACTCCAGCTTCTGAGTGTACTCCTCCCACAAGGAACAGTCCAGTGACTGATTTCTGACCAAACTCCCATTAAAGCCAGGGAAAATCCCATATTGCTTGCCTTCAGGGAAAAGTTTCCAAATTTTCAAGTTACACTTAAACAGCGAGAGAAGGGAAAAAGAGAGAGAGAGAATAAAAAATGCAGGTCAGTTCTACACAATAAATAACTGGATCTGCTCTGTTAGGGGAATTTCTCGAGTCAGTTTGGACACTGCTGCCAGGGATGCACAGGGTGGGATTGTTTGGTGTCTGCGCAGGGCAGGGGCTGGGCTGGGTGATCCTTGGGGGTCCCTTCCCCCTCAGGACATTCCATGAGTCTCTGAAAAGTCTGGAAGCAGCTGAACTGATCCATTCTGGGATTGAACTGTTGATTGGCTCAGGCTGGAATGGAGGCTGCTGCATCGGTCCAAGATGGTGAAGTGGAAATTGATACAGAGCCTGTGATGGGTGGCAATTGATAAAGCTCCTCTGGAGTGTTTGACCTTGGAGGCTGAGTCAGCTCTGTTCCCCTATGTTGGAATTTCCCATCAAGCTATTGGTAGGGATTGTAACTGGAATATTTAACCCCAGAGCTCAGCTTGTGCTTTCCCCACAGTCCCCATCTTTTCCAGCAGTGAAAGCAGGGAGTTCCACAGCTCTCTCTAGGCTGCTTTGTGTATTTTGGCCATGGCAGGTGCCTGCCAGCCTCTGAAGGTGGCTGAAGCTGTGTCTGTAACCTGTCTGTCCACTCCCTTCTAAGGGTCTGAGCAGCTGCTCACAGTGATTCTGTTTGATCAATTACCTGATCAGGCTCCAATTCAGCTTTTATTATGTCCTGTAACACTCAATGTGTCACCAGAAACATAAAAATGGCTATAAATCCTGTGTGTGAAAGCATGAAATCCCATCCCTGTGATACACACAGATGCAGCTCCTGGCTTTTCAGGAAGTTCTGCTTCATTTCAGCTTGTTAATTAGCAAGAACTCTGCATATGATGCTTTCTCTGTTTTGGTTTAGAAGCAATAAAATAAAATTCAGAAATTAAATTCAGAATTCAGATGGTATCTGAAGCATGTTCCTCACCATTAGGATTTAAAAATCCCATCATCATTTAACGTTTCTGAGAAACACTCCCTGAAACTCCTGAGAAACTGATCTCTAAAGAGCAGATTTTATAAAATATTCCAACTTTATGAAAAAGAGATGGGGGCACATCAGAGGAATAAAGAGACAGGCTGGAAAAAGGCATGTTAGAGATTGAAATTCATCCATATGTGTCCACATTCATCCATATGCTATCTTGATTATATCATTATAATAAATAAGTAATAAATAACCCTGCAAGTGTTTCACTGTTTGCAGCAGAGACTTGTGTATGCTCCCAAGTCATTAAGATGGAAAATCTCACAGCAAATTTGTTGCACTGATGCTTTTCCATTCTTATGTTACTTAAGTGTGTATCCAAGTGTGTATTTTGTTTCCACAAATTCCACAAGCACCAGATTTGCCTGAGGCATGTGGTGAGAACTCCCCAGCATCCAAGATTAAATCCTGCAGATCCAGGGCTGGAATTCAGATTAAGCAGGGAGGGGGGACACCAGTCTGTAAGTGTGATTTTTAATGCAGCTTTACTTCTGTCCTCTGTCTCCAATAAATTAAATGAGGCAAGGAACGATGTGTGGTGGAAAAGCTTGTAATTTAAAATTATATGGCTGACACACACGAAGGAACAATGCCATCATTTATTGTCAGCTCTCCTTGTATCTCTGACAAATTTAATCTAATGGGGGGCCTCCCAAAAATAGATTATCAAGATTGTCTGCACTTTTAAACCCATCACTTTGTTTTATGGATAAGCACCAGCTCTGGGGACAAAATGGGGTGGGAGGGAGGGAGATCTCATTTCAAGGCAAACAGGCTTGCTGGAAGGCTCACCAGATACAGGAGAATGAAAGTGCAGTGAATTCTTGTGCAGGGCAGAACTGCCCTGGCTTTGGGCACCTGCAATTCTCCCTTTCTCTTGGGTCAGTCTACATCTTTTTATCAGTACCACACATATGTACATCAATCTATGTAAACTGTCACAGACTTGTGCCTGGTTGCAAAATGCAAAACAGATCAGAAAGAAACTAAACAACAAAATTAAAAAAGGGGTTTTGTCAGAGCAGCAAAGCCCCGGATGCTTAAAAGCCCCCAAATTTGGAAGTGGTGTATTTAAATGGCAGCTATTACTGAGAGCTCTTGCCGTGGGTTCAGAGTGGCTCCTGCTGGGTGCCACAGGCAGGGTGTGTTTGTGTCCCCAGGCACGGTGGGAGGGCCTGACCGGGCGCATCACCTTCAACAAAACCGACGGGCTCCGGAAGGACTTTGACCTGGACATCATCAGCCTCAAGGAGGAAGGCACAGAAAAGGTAAAAAAAACATGGCCAAAAGTTCCTTTGACAAGGGCACAGTTCCTCAGCTTGAATCTCCTGTGTCTGGGGTAAAAAAACCCCACCATTCTCAAGTGATTTGAGTCAGAGTTAAAGCAGAGCTGCTAAGATTGGGTTTTCATTGTGCAGTGCATTTCGAGGTATGGGAGAGGAATGTGGGGCAGGCAATATTATCTAATGGAAAGAATCATCTTAAATGCACCTCGTTTTCAATTCTTGCCACTGCAACTGTGGATGGTAAATCCACACACAGAGATAGATAAATCTATATAGCAGTGCACAGATGAATGTGACATGAGGGAGAGAGGAAAGAAGGTGCTTGAGTAATAGCCTCAACACAGTGGAGATGTTGGGAATTCTCCAGGTTTCTGGGGTTGCATTTGCTCTCTTTCCCCTTTCCAGCCCTCAGCCAGCGCTATGGGCTGCCCTGGGGATGGCAGCTGCGGGTGTCCCAAAGCCCAGCCCAGGTGACAGCAGCTCCCGAGGCTGCTGGCCCCTGCTCTGTGTGCTGGCTCAGCTCTGGGTGCTAATTGCTGATGGGTTAATGGAGAATTTAACTGTAATTGCTCCCACACAGCTCTCCAGACAGCTTCTCTTTTCATTTTTAATGAAGCGCTCTGTTTGTTTTTCCCTGTACCAAGGCTGCTGGCGAGGGTTCTAATCATTTGTATAAAGTGTGGAAGAAGGTTTGTACACAGACAGGTGATGCCAAAACCCTCTGGGCTGGGTCTTCTCACTCAGCCTTTGGGTTTTAATGGTCACTCTCCTATTGCAGTTTAGAGACAACAGGCTCTCTGAAAGCAGGAATTTTCCTGCTAGGATAAGTTTTTCTCCACTTGAGACACTGTAATTGCAAAGACTAAGAAGATCTTGGCAGGATTCAGCTTTCTCACCAAAATCAGGGGGGTTTAAATATTATTTTACTTCTTGGGAGCTGTGCTTTTCCCATCTTTGAGTAAAGGCCCCTGCTGCAGCAAAACCATTCCTTTTTTCCTGTGCCATCCTTCCTGATTCACCTAAAATTTACAGGGTAGAATTACAGTATTTTGGATGTGTATTGGCATCAGCTCCAAAGTCTGGCTTAATGTGCAGGGTTGGGGGCGTTTTTCCCCACACAAACCTCTCAGTGCTGGCAGTGTTCAAGCATTATTGCCTCAAAATTTGGATGAGTGTGTTATTAGCTCCTTACAGAAAAGAATAGAGATGATTAAGTGGGTGCTGTCATTCACTAACATATGGAAATTGGGACTAAGCTTGTTTATAAAAGATGTAAATTACCCCAGGAGCCTCATCCCTCTTTGAACATAAGGTCCTTGAAACACAAAAGTGGCATTTGGAGAGCAGCTCCACGCACAGCTCCCCACAGGACTTACAACCCCTGGTTGCTGTTCTATATGAGGAGAAGATAAAAACTGCATCCACTAAGTCTGAAGTGTTCTGCAGTCATGAGACAGAAACTTTCTGTAGTGCTTAGAATTGTATTTTGCCCGTGGTCCACACAGGTCTCATTATTCCACACCCCTCCTTCTTGCACAGTGTAGAAAGGTTTTGGGGTTGTGCTCTTTTTGTGAGAACAGACCAGTGTAAAACACCCTTCCTGTTCTCATGGAGCACGTGCATCCTTAATAACCCAGTTTAACCTGCAGCAGATCAGGCTGAGGCACAAAGGCCCTTTCCCCTCCTTCCTGGGGAGTAGATCATCCCCTGACACGCAGAAGCAATGTCCCCTTGGACTGCAGGCATCTCGTGTTCTGCTGAGCTGATTTAAACCGAATTACAGCTGGGTCAGAGCAGGGGCTCGCTGGGGAGGGCCCGTGGCACCTGTCACACTTGTCACTAAACTGCAAAACATCCCCTGAGCTCCCCCGTGATGTCCTACCTCGGTCTGATCCTTCCTCCTCCCTGGGGCCCCTCCAGGCAGGGCTGTCCTGCAGTGCTGTCCCTTTGCCCGGACGTGCAGTGCTCTCCTGCTGTTCTCTGTGTGCTCTGTGACTCTGCTGCTCCCTGGTGCCATAGCTGTCCTCCTCTTTCCCTGCTGCCGGCCAACAAACACATTCCCAGTCAGTAACAGCGGGCAGAAGGGCTCATCCACCCTGGTGCAAGTCCAAGGACACGGATATTTACTGTGTTCCTGGCTCAGGCTGCCATAATAGCCAACATTTGATCTCCTTTGTAAATCTGGGCACTTTCCAGATCAGCTTCCCAACCTGATCTAGTTTTGGAAACAAAGGGAATGACTGACAAATGCTTGGCTTTTTTTTTTTTTTTTAATGGCATGGATGTCCCCATTAAGAATTTGGAAAAAAACGTTTGTAAGGGGCAAAAGCAGTGGCACCTGGGGACACAAACCCCAAGTTGTTGTGCTCTCCACAATGCCCAGCATAAATCAAACTGCCTGAGCCAGCTCCTCCCCTGGAGCTCCTCACATCAGCCCTCAGCCAGGCTGGGCATGAAAATCCAAAGGCAAAACCCCTGGAGATGCTTCCAGCCTGCATTTAAGTTGGGTAAATATTGATGTGAAGAAATAACATGGTTATAATTTCTGCCCCCACAGCGTAGATCCAAATCCACTGAAATGACAAATATCTTCCCTGGAGGCTTTGGATTGGGCAGTAAATACTAGGAGTTTTCACTGTCTCCAGGGCTGGAAAGGAATTTGCCTTTGGCCACTGATGTTTGCAGAGCAAATACTGCTCGGGGTGTGAAATGTACCACCTTGATAGCTCTGGCACATCCAGGAGTCCAGAATGACAGAATAATCTTTGCTAAACCTGTGCTGAAGGCACAGGGCAAGCAAAAGGCCAGTGCATCCATCAGTCAGTTCCAGGGTAGCTATTCAGGCTTTTAACCTGTTCTATCAGAACAGAGAGGTCTTGCCACATGTCTCAGCTCCACCACTGACAAAATTTTTTAAAAACCCATAAAAATAGACATTTGGCTTTATTTTTTCAGCAGGGAACAAAGCCAGCCTGTTCCACTTTAGTAGCCAGCTGGCCACCCCAGCACTGCACTGCCAAGCCTCGCACTCTCAGTGCTCCTGGGTTTGCATTTATGCATTTTGCAGTCATTGCCTGGGATTTCTGAACCAGCCCATGGTGCTGCTGCCTTTCTCCCAGCTGCTGCCCTCTTCTAGCACAGGGTCCCTTCCTGAGTGAGCCCTGAGGGCAGTGCTCTGGGGGTTTAGGGGGTTAGGGCAGCCTCTGACCCGCTCTTCTGTGTGCAGATTGGGGTCTGGAACTCCTACAGTGGCCTTAACATGACGGACAGCAACAAGGACCGCTCCACCAACATCACGGACTCCTTGGCCAACCGCACGCTCATCGTCACCACCATCCTGGTAAGGCTGCCCCAGCTCCGTTCCGGCTCAGGGCCCACACACACACACACACAGAGGATTGACCCCAAAACACCACACTGCCACTGGGAGGCTCCCAGAACCTCTGCCTCCAAAACTGTTTCCCCTTTGCCAGCGTTTCAGGCGAACCCCGCGCACTTTTCCTCCCAGAAGAAGGAACACCCACAAACACGCAGCTTTGCAGTCACTGCTCATACAGCCTTTGTTTTACTGGAAATGAGACAAAGAGGGCTGAAGGGAAGTGGTAAACAGCAGACAGACAGATTGAGTCATTGTGCTTAGATTGTGTGAGGAATGGAAAGGGTTTAACTGGGTATTTGGGAGCTGCTCTGCATTGTGCTCTCTACATGCCCAGCAATGCCACTTTTTTTCTCAATTGCTCTGCCTAGTTCCTCAGGAGGAGGGAGAGAGCTCAAAGGCTCCTTCTATGTGTCTACTACTACTACACAGGTGTTTTGCCACATTAAACTGCTTGCCCAGATCTTCTTCTATCCTAAATCCTGTAAAAGGGAAGCAAAAATGTACTTTGCAATCTGCCTTTGCTGTTCTCCATTCCCTCTTCGGTCCATTTGAAGATATTTCTCAGTAAAGACTTATTTTTCACAGAATACAAAATGCTAGTTTCCCCTAATGGTTTTTTTTTTTTTTTTCTGTAATTTAGGATCCTCTGTCCTTCAGTATCCCTTCCTGTCCCTGGGACAATGTGGGATCCAGACCCTTGGTCTGAGTTTGGAGCTGCTGGGCACAACTGGAATTAAAGCTCCTGGGAGCCCCAAATGGTCCATCCCACTGAAAATTAGGGCCCCTATGCTCATCACTAATTCATTCTGTGAGTTTGTTGATACACCTAGAAGAGCCTTTAATGCACGCAGTAAATTTCTGGTTTCCATGTACTTGCAATCCCCGTGGAAAACATCAGCATCGTGTAGAGAAAGTGATCTAACCCGAGCCAAGGCTCACATCTCTCACTGCCTGTCTGCTGTGTTTTCCTGCAGGAAGATCCCTATGTGATGTACAAGAAGTCTGACAAGCCCTTGTATGGCAATGACAGGTTTGAGGGGTACTGCCTGGACCTGCTGAAGGAGCTGTCAAACATTTTAGGCTTCATCTATGAGGTCAAACTCGTTTCTGACGGCAAATACGGAGCCCAGAATGACAAGGGAGAGTGGAATGGGATGGTCAAGGAACTCATAGATCATGTAAGACTGAACCCTTCTTCTCTCTCTGCTCTCCTTTTGCCTGGAGTATTCTGTATCTGAAATCTTTGCTGGGGTTTTCACCCCTTAGAGCCACTGCTGTGTCTGTTTTGCCACCCATCAGAGCAGGAACGTCTGAATGAGAAGTTTGCAGGTGTTGGAGGGAAATGCCCATCGGTGGCCACGTCCCAAATGTCCCCCTTCCTTATAAAAAGAGAAAATGAAATGTCACACCCCCCAAAAATACCCTAGAAATGTTAAATTCTGTTGAATTTGAGCCAAAAGTGGTTTGTTTTTTAATACTCAGGAAAGAAATTGAGGGAATTGCGGTGGGTTTGCTGAACATGAGGGAGATGAGTGTTTTCCCTTTTGTGCTTCCAGAAAGCTGACCTGGCTGTTGCTCCTCTCACCATTACCTATGTCAGAGAGAAAGTGATTGATTTCTCCAAGCCCTTCATGACACTGGGAATCAGCATCTTGTACCGGAAGCCCAACGGGACCAACCCCGGCGTTTTCTCCTTTTTAAACCCTCTCTCTCCAGATATTTGGATGTATGTTCTCCTGGCCTGCCTTGGAGTCAGCTGTGTCCTCTTTGTCATTGCCAGGTAAGGCCAGGACAGGGTTCTGGATGCACCCACAGCCTCTCCCCTCACAGGTGTTGGATGGGCTCTGAAGTACCATCCTAAGGGGGTTATCCGGTCCTAAACCTTTCTGCAAAGTCTTGGTATTTTCTCATCAACACCGCTTTTCTGTATTGCACTGAGGTTTTGCTTTCTTTAAGGGCTGCTCCAAGCGAAATATCCCATGGGATGCATCAGGAGGCACCACCCCAGCAGACATGTGCTGAAAAGCAGTTTGTTACTTGCATGTAGGCATTTCCCTGTTCCTTAGTTTTGCTGGAGGCCCAACCTCAGAGCTCTCTTCCACCCAAAATTGCTTTGTGCATTGGAGGAGGAGAGGCCATGGGTTAACCCCCCCAGGGGTGGCCTGAGGTGAAAGAGGAGTTTATCCCTCCCCAGCAGCTGTGGGGCTGTGTGCAGTTACTCACCACTTCCCACAGGCTCCTGCAGTGCCTCAGTGCACCATAAATAATAACTCCACTGTACGCAACCCATGATCTCAGTCATGACTAATCTTAAATCTGCTCCTCTCTGGCAGATTGACTTTTCTGCACTTGTGTGCCAAGACTGAAAACGTCCCCCAGCCCTCTCCACCTCAGAACAGTGGAAGGAAGCACAAATGCTTTCCTTGAGCTGATGCCTGAGAGCAGTGCCTAGTTAGATTCAGCTGCATGGACTGAAGAAGTGAAATTGTGCTCATGTTAATTTAGATTTATACATTTTAAGCTAAGCTGCTCTTGAAATCCACAGTGAGACCTGTCCATGTCTCCAAATGCACCAAGATTTCTGTAAGATTTGCAAAGTGTTTCAGCAAATATTGTTTGCTTTTAATAACCCCAGAAACCATCCATTTCTTAGCACTGTCACAGAAAATTACATGGCTACTCACATTTTGACATCAGTTCCTGGAAAACAAATACTTGGGAATAATTTGCACAGACTGGTATAATCCTCCTGTCATTTCTTTCAACTTTTCAGCAGCTGAATAATTTCTCATTTGTCTCTGAGCCTTACATAGCCCTGTCATTGTTACATTAATTTTAAAACTCAAACACTGAAGTTTTTATCGCTGTGAAGGGTTGCAGACTGGCAAAGCTCTGTTCCAAGTACACTGCCAGTGGATGAACAAGGTGTTTTCTGCCAAAATTTCCCTTTCTGCTAATGCCATCTCAGCTGTGCTCTTACGTCAGTGAAGGTAGAGCCAAGTAGCTGAGTCAATAATGTCACACAGACCCAGTGGAAAAAGGTGCTCGGGTGACCTTGAGCATCTCAACTTTATCAGAAACCTCAGCACAGCTGCTGCTGAAGAGGGAGAAAACCAGGGGGAAAAAGGCCAGGAAAGCAGAAGCTCTGAGCAGTGAATTCTGCTGGACTGTAAACCAGAGCTCAGTACAGCAATAGAAACACAAGAAGAAAACCAGCTTTTGTTTTGAGGTGTAAAAGAGGCATACACCCTACTAACACAGTGAAATATGTAGCCAGGGCTAGAAAAACCTTCCCAGTCTGGAAGACGAGGCCTTGCTGCCAGAATTTCATGGCCCTTTTACTCTTTCTGTGATGGAGACATGTCTTTCCAGCTCGCTGAATGTGGTGGTTTTCTGAAACCACGCAAAATTCCAGCCTTGGGCTTCCCAAGCAGGTCAGGCAGAGGGATTTATTCTTCTTCCTGCCCTGTGTGAACACTGTGGGGGGAACTCTTCACTCCTAGGGCTGTTGGAGACCTACTGGTGCTAACTGGGGTTCTCCTGTGAAGGATGTGTTTCCCTCTGTGTGCATGAGCTGAGTCTGGTCACTCCACAACACCTGCTTCCATTATTACAGCAGAAATCTGAAACATCTAACTTGGGAATTACTTTTCTTTTGATGGGTGCATGCAGAACTGTTGTAACTTGAACCTGGAAACTTTGTCTTTTGTCATGATTTTTTATACTCTCGTTCTGGGTATTGTGCAGCTGATGGCATCCTAAGCTACATCCTCTCCCAATTAACGGGTTCATTATTACCAGACTTCATTACTTCAGCCGAGCAAGGCACTCCGCTCGCAGCCGTGCATAAATTCAATGCTTAATTATATTGTTGCAACAGTAATTAGAATGTGTTGGGTGAGGCTGTCAATTAAAGCTGCATCCACACGTTCCACGAGGAAGCCACGTGGCACTGGGGAGGAGGAGCAGTCCTTGGGGTGCTCCTGCTGGGTGCGTGCTCAGCCCAGAGCCCTTCCAGGGATCCCTGTGCAGCTCCATCCCTGCAGCGCCCATCCTGTGTCCTGTGCCTTGGGGAGCTGCCTCCCAAGCTGGGGAGAGCAGGGTGCTCTGAATGCCTGCCCTGTGGGGCTGGTCCTGAATGGGCACCTGCTCCAAGGGGGACTCCGTGGTCCTGCTGGCTCCCTGCCAGCTCAGAACACCCCGTGATCCTGGGAATGCTGGGCAGTGCTGCTGCAGGGACGGCACAACCAGCATGCACTGACAGAGAGTGGTGCTGCCCTGACAGGGCTGCTGCTCCTTCCCTGTTCCCAAAGTGCAGCCCAGGAGCAGCCCCGTGGCTCCCAGCAGTGCCCCGGGAGTGGGGCAGGGAGCCATGGGGCTGTGGCAGGGAGGAGAGGAGCAGCAGCCCTGTGCCAGGCCCAGCAGCATGCCACCCATCGCTCCACAGCTGATGCACAGCTGGCACGGGGCAATGCCAGTGTCTGGGGATGCCCTTCATGCCCAGCTCTCCTTTGGCAAAGGGCAGTGCCATGTCCCAGGACACCCTTCACACCAAGCTCTCCTTTGGCACGGGACAGTGCCATGCCCCAGGACACCCTTCACACCAAGCTCTCCTTTAGCACGGGACAGTGCCATGCCCCAGGACACCCTTCACACCAAGCTCTCCATTGGCACGGGGCAGTGCCCATGTTCAGGGACACCCTTCACACCCAGCTCTCCTTTGGCACGGGGCAGTGCCATGTCCAGGGACACCCTTCACACCAAGCTCTCCATTGGCACGGGGCAGTGCCCATGTTCAGGGACACCCTTCATGCCCAGTCTCCTTTGGCACGGGGCAGTGCCATGTCCCAGGACACCCTTCACACCAAGCTCTCCTTTGGCACGGGACAGTGCCATGTCCCAGAACACCCTTCACACCCAGCTCTCCTTTGGCACGGGACAGTGCCATGTCCCAGGACACCCTTCACACCAAGCTCTCCTTTGGCACGGGACAGTGCCATGTCCCAGGACACCCTTCACACCCGGCTCTCCTTTGGCACGGGGCAGTGCCATGTCCCAGGACACCCTTCACACCAAGCTCTCCTTTGGCACGGGGCAGTGCCCATGTTCAGGGACACCCTTCACACCAAGCTCTCCTTTGGCACGGGGCAGTGCCATGTCCCAGGACACCCTTCACACCAAGGCTCTCCTTTGGCACGGGCCAGTGCCATGTCCCAGGACACCCTTCACACCCAGCTCTCCTTTGGCAAAGGGCAGTGCCATGTCCCAGGACACCCTTCACACCAAGCTCTCCTTTGGCACGGGGCAGTACCATGTCCCAGGACACCCTTCATGCCCAGCTCTCCTTTGGCACGGGGCAGTGCCATGTCCCAGGACACCCTTCACACCAAGCTCTCCTTTGGCACGGGGCAGTGCCATGTCCAGGGACACCCTTCACACCAAGCTCTCCTTTGGCACGGGGCAGTGCCCATGTTCAGGGACACCCTTCATGCCCAGCTCTCCTTTGGCAAAGGGCAGTGCCATGTCCCAGGACACCCTTCACACCCAGCTCTCCTTTGGCACGGGGCAGTGCCATGTCCCAGGACACCCTTCACACCCAGCTCTCCTTTGGCACGGGGCAGTGCCATGCCCCAGGACACCCTTCACACCAAGCTCTCCTTTGGCACAGGGCAGTGCCATGTCCCAGGACACCCTTCACGCCCAGCTCTCCTTTGGCCTGGGCCAGCCCTCTGTGCCAGGCTCTCCCGTGCCCGTTCCGTGCGTGGTGCCGTGCCGGGGCGTGCTGCTCAGCAGGTTTGCTGTGTGTCCTCTGCTCAATGTTTACAGACTGTTTCTGTTGACTGCCACAGGTTTACACCATACGAGTGGTATAACCCCCACCCGTGCAACCCAGACTCAGATGTGGTGGAAAACAATTTTACTTTACTAAATAGTTTCTGGTTTGGAGTTGGAGCTCTCATGCAGCAAGGTACACCGGTTACACTTCGTTCTCGCACACGTCCCACAGTCTGCTCAAGGGCTTCTGTGCTGGTAAACTCCACCCTCTGTAAACGCAGCATGTACTGTAAAACCTGATCTCACACACGCAGGCTAGCACAGGGGAGGGAGGCCAAGGGCCACTGCCGCTGGGGAACTCTGCAGCCCAGGCCAGGAGGAAGGAGGGCGAGCATCTGAGAGAAAGGGGAGCGTGGGAGTTCTGCAGCTGAAATGGAATTTAATTGCAAGAGGGATATGAAGTGCCTCGTGCTGAAGTTGAGTTTATTGGCATTAGAGGTTTGAAAACAGGAAAATGTTGGGCTCCATCCCAACACAAACAGCTTTAGCTGCCCTAGAAGAACTGTTCCAGCTGCCAAACAGCGAAAGATGCTCTTTCTCCAGAAGGGTTGTTGAGTTTGTAGGCACTTGTCAAACATGTTGTTTAAAACCAACACCAAACCCTGTTTTTCTATGGCTTTTCTGCAGGTATGAGCCCTATCCTGTAAATCATCCAACCCTAGAAGTCTTAACTTAACCTGGTCACAAGCCCCCGTTACTGATGATTTTGGAAACAGCTGACATTTTATTCAGATGCCAAGGAGGGGCAGTGAACCTTTCTCCATGTGGGAAGTCAAATAGACCTATGTACTAAACACATTTGTTTATGGCATTTATGTTCCAAGGTTTCCAATTAAATCACTTTTCACCAAAACTGGGGTCCACTGAAAAGAGAGAAAATGTTTTCTGACAAACATTTCAAGTTGAATGAAAGCTGAACAAAAAAGACCCCACCCCACGACAACCAAAAAGGCAAAGCGCAGCAGTACCTTGGTATTAAATTCCTAAACATTTAAGTGAGGAATGTAAAACCATCTCTGCATTCACACAGGTACAGTTTGTTCTTTCCTCTTTAACAGACATGAGTAAAAGAAATTTAAAAATAAAGAGGATTTTTTCCTAGATGTGGTAGAGAATAAAGTTTGTATTGACCTAAGAGGCACTTGCTCTTAGTGGTGCATTATTGTATTGAGAGGATACAGAGCTTCCCCACAGAAGTTGCTTTGAAGGAGGTTGGATGAAAGAAGAGCATTTCTGCTTTGTTTTGGAGCTTTTTTGTTTTGTTTTCCTTCCAATTTGCCAGTAAAGCACAGGCTGAGGTTTTACAGTATCAGGCAGGTGTGTGTATCTAACTGTGGTTGCCCTGTGTGTGAAAGTGCCCCAGGATTTTGTGTTTCCTGTCCTGCCTTTTTTGGAGTTTACCATCATCCACAGCAAACTGTGGGATGCAGTGTCTGCTCGTTACCACTACCTTGGGTACATGACAGTCAGCCCCAACCAGACTCTGCTTGTCTTTTAAGGAGATTCAAAACAAAACAAGAGAGAAAAAGAAAGAAAGGCAAAAGCAAACATTTGTAAGGCAACACAAATGTTTCCATGTGCAAACTTGTGGTGTGATTGTCTGTGCCCCATGGTCACGTGAAGAGTTTGGACATGATGGGAGCGGTGGTGGAAGTCTGGGTCTAGCGTTGCACTCCTCCTCCTTGGCAGCAGCTGCTCGTTATGCTTGACTGGAAGCCACTTGTGATTAAATTTTAAAATGTGATGATCAGACTTTCTCTTTTCTACAGAGCGTGAGCAAAGTCTGGATCAGGATTGGCTGTCATGTCTGCCATAAAAAGGCACTAGAGAGACTTCAGCAAGTATTGTCTCTGCCCCCGAGTCTTGCTGGCAACATTTTGATTTAGATGCTGCTTCCCCTGTTTTTCCCCTGGAAGTCTCAGATGTGTTTGCATCCTCCGAAAGCATCCAAACAGGGCACATTTCATCCAATCCATCCAGGGAAGCTGTCACTGTCAGACAGGAGAGCTGTCCCTCAGAGCTCAGCTCAGCCAGGAACGGGGCAGGCAGGAGCAGGGAGTGCCCAGGTGGAGCAGGGGGGATGGAGCAGATCCTGGGCTGATCCCACAGCCTGGACAGTAGGAAAAGGGGGGTTCTGTCCCTGTGAGAGCCCAGGTGAGACCCCACCTGCAGAGCTGCCCCAGCCCTGGGGACACAGCAGCAGCAGCAGCAGCACCTGGAGCTGCTGGAGAGAGCCCAGAGGAGGCTCCAGAGCTGCTGCAGGGCTGGAGCCAGGCTGGGAGAGCTGGGGGTGCTCACCTGGAGAGGAGAAGGCTCCAGGGAGAGCTCAGAGCCCTGGCAGGGCCTGAAAGGGCTCCAGGAGAGCTGGAGAGGGACTGGGAACAAGGCATGGAGGGACAGCACACAGGGAATGGACTCAGACTGACAGAGTAGGTGTAGATTTGGTGTTAAGAAAGAATTCTTCCCTGTGAGGACGGGGAAGCCCTGGCACAGGCTGCCCAGAGCAGCTGGGGCTGCCCCTGGATCCCTGGCAGTGCCCAAGGCCAGGCTGGACAGGGCTGGGAGCAGCCTGGGACAGTGGGAGGTGTCCCTGCCATGGCACTGGGTGATCCTCAAGGTCCCTTCTAGCCCAGGCCACTCTATTATTCTAGGATAAACCAATGCTTTTTGCTGGAACCGAGGCACTCAGAAAAGTGAACCCTGGAATAACCATGGGAACAACGAGATGCTGCCCCACTCAGCTCAGCCAGGAGCAGGATTTGCTCTCACCTCACCAGAGCAGTCACTCAGGGCAGGATTACCAGGGTGGGAACTGAGTGTATTCTTTCCTACAAACCATCTTTGGCTGCAGGAAATCACATCTTTGGCATCTCGCCCCACAAGTGCAGCTCACAGGGATTTTCCATCCTCTCCTAAGCAGCGCTGGCACGTTCCATGTGTGTGCACAGCATCAGGGGCCAAGTGCAGGAATTCTATTTATATGGCTGCCTAAGCTTAAAAGCAAGAATCCCTTCAGGATGACCTGAATGAGCACAGCTTCTGCAGTTCAACCCCAGTTTAGAAATAGAGAGCAGTGAGGAAATACTTCAATGTATTGAAGAAAAAAAAAAAATCTAATCAGCAAAGCAAGAAAGCACAGCAGAAGCCCAAACACAAACCCAGGCAGAGCTACAGCTCTGGAAACAACTCCATTTGGCCTGGAAAATTTCAAGTGAGAGTTTTTGCCTTCAGACTGCTCTCGCTGTTTGGCAGTTCTGTCAACACACTCCAACCCTTGGGCTAAGCTTAGCTCTGACCTTTAAGAGACACAGCTCTGTGTTTACAAATACAGCTCCAATCTGTTTGCTGGTTGGTGGGGAAGGCTTTACCCTTTTGGTCTCTGCCCCAAAAGTCACATTCAGAGTTTTTGCAAAGTCTGAAAACGTTCTCTGCAATGTTGAAATTTCTTGCAGAACTCAGTGAATAGCTGAGGACACAGAATATGTCAACATGTTTTTCCAGTAATAGAAAAATGTTTGTCAAATCAAAAGCTTTAGCCCTGAACACTGTGTTCACAGGCTCTTAAGTATTTTCTTAAGTCCATCCCTCATCAGAAAAATAATGATGCAAAACCTTTACTTTGAAGTCAAATTACTCAGGTGGCTACCTAAGAGCTTTGCTGAACCAGATCCTCAAATCCCACATTATGCACAGAGGGAATGGCCCCCCAGTTAAAGAGCAGAAAATTTGCCTCAGAATGCTTAGAAACCTGATAATCTCTGTGGCTGAAATAGAAGTTATCTGAGTGCCTGGAAACCCCACGTACTGCTCTGTGGGGATTTATGGCAATGGCAGAGAGCTGCTCAAACCTGCTCAGAATGATGAGTGTTAAAGTCACTGTCCAAAGCTTTGCATCGCCCTGAGGATTCAAGGGATGCATGCATGGACCCTCTGATTTTTCAAATGTGAAGCACACGTTGCTAGAAGAGGTTTTGTGGGGACTGAGCTGAGGTCCAGTGGGGGTGACTGGAGCTGCATTGATCTCCCTGTTGGTACTGAGATGGTCAATAGGATGCACGGGGCAGGCTCCTCCTGTGAGGTATTTCTGTCAGGCAGCTGTGAGCAGAAGAGCGTTTGCTAGAGAGCTCTGGTTACAAAATTGATTGCAGTGTACGGGCACAAAGGGGCTCCAGAAGCAGACAGAAATACCAGAGTAGCTTGCTGGGGATGTACAAGATTAATATCACAAGGCTGGTTAGCTCAGAGAGGTAAGGGGCTTAGACCCAAGGATAATTCCATTTGTCATGTATCATGGCACACATCCCCTTCCCAGTGTGTTACCATTATAAATGTCAGCTGTGCATCTGTGAGATTATTGTTGAAATCATTTTATCATGCTACAGCTCATAAAAGCATTCTGTGCCTAAAACCAGGCCGTGGTATCAGGAAAGCCTCATTTTAATATGATTGTTTTGATGGTGTTGTAACAGGATCAGAGCTGATGCCCAAAGCTCTTTCCACCAGAATAGTTGGAGGAATATGGTGGTTTTTCACCTTAATCATAATCTCATCCTATACTGCCAACCTGGCTGCCTTCCTGACCGTGGAGAGGATGGAATCCCCCATCGACTCGGCAGATGACCTGGCCAAGCAAACCAAGATAGAGTACGGGGCTGTCAGGGATGGATCCACCATGACCTTCTTCAAGGTAAGGCAGCCCGGGGCAGCCGCGGGGCCGGAGCCGCTCCCGGCGCTCCAGCGGGGCCGGGAGGCGGAGCCGCAGCATCCCTGGGGATTGCAGGGGTGGGGAAAAGCAGCAGTCACCCAAAACCAGAGCCACAGCATCCCCCGAGGGTCACAGGGATAGGGAAAAGCAGCATTCACCCAAAACCAGAGCCACAGCATCCCTGGGGATTGCAGGGGTGGGGAAAAGCAGCAGTCACCCAAAACCAGAGCCACAGCATCCCCCGAGGGTCACAGGGATGGGGAAATGCAGCATTCACCCAAAACCAGAGCCACAGCATCCCCCGAGGGTCACAGGGATGGGGAAATGCAGCATTCACCCAAAACCAGAGCCACAGCATCCCCCGAGGGTCACAGGGGTGGGGAAATGCAGCATTCACCCAAAACCAGAGCCACAGCATCCCCCGAGGGTCACAGGGATAGGGAAATGCAGCATTCACCCAAAACCAGAGCCACAGCATCCTGAGGGACTGGAGGGGTGGGTGAATACATAATTCACCCAGAGCCACAACCACAGCATCCTGAGGGACTGGAGAAGGTAAATACAGCAGGTACCCCAGCCTCAGGGGATCCTTCAGCCCCAGGAATGTAAAACCCAGCAGGTTTCCCCCAGGACATGTAGAAAACCAGCCTGGCAGTGAAGTGCAGTGAGGGGTAAACCCATCTGCCTCTGATGGCAACCAGGGCATGGACATGGGGATATTCTCCTCCAGCTGGGATGCTATTTCCTCCCAGCCACTTCACTAAAAAGCAGCTGGAAAAATGCACTTCCCCTTCTGAAAGCCACATTTGCATCATGGTAATTCCACAGGAAAATGCAAGTTTGTTTGTCCCTTTTTTGAGGGCTCCATGGTCATATTACCCAGACTATCAATAGAGGAGCCACACACACACCTGAACACATCTGCAAGTGAAGAGTTTTCTGTGGCTAATTGTGTGGTAGACAACTGTGATAATTATGTCTTTTTCCTTTTTCTTAATTATTAGTATTAATTACAGACCAAATGGATAATCTCATAAAATGTCAGCGCAAAAGCCAACAAGCTATAAATACAGAATCCGTGCACAGAAATCCTGTGGCAGTCAGAATTACTGAGCAGCTCCCTCAGCAGTGTCAGCAGGGAGGCCAGGCTCAGGATGAGCCCGGATCAGGCCTTTCCCTGTGGTCTCTGAGGATGGTGTTCATGGAGTCACACACACAGGGCCTCAGGAGGGGAGGAGACTCTGGGGGAAGCAGTGGGGCAGAACAACATCTGTGACAAGAGACCTCTCCCTCTCTGGGGACATCCCAAAACCACAAAAATCAAAAATTCCTCTGCCACCTCCTCCAGGTGACCCTGCCTTGGTGAGGTCTTGGACTGGGTGATCTCTGGAGGTCCCTTCCCACCCCAACCATCCCAGGATTCTGGGACTCTGGGCAGTCTGTCCCTGCTGGTGCTGCCAAGGGTAAACTGCCCCTGCCAAGGCTCTGCTGTGGCTGAACAGAGATGTTTCCTTGCTGAAAGAAAAACACCAACTACAGCATTTTGCTATAGTGAGCTCCTGAAATGATGAGCTGACATTTCCACTGAGATGGAAACCCACCTGGAGATGTTCCAGTAAAGCAAGCTCTGGATTCTCCTCTGGCTCTTTCATGCCCAAAGAAGCTCACTGCCATTGATATTCTGAAGTCAAATTTAGCTTCAGAGACAAAACTTCAAATCCTGTTGCATCCCTGCATTTTTAGAGGAAATAGGTCCTGGAGCTGTACATGAGAAGCTCAGAACAAATTTCCTAGAGCTGTTTTTAGTTTTACACTGATTTCTTTTTGCACCATTAATCCTGCAGGCAGAAATATCCAGGCTTTAAAGCATGTGAGCTTCTAAAAGAAAACCTTCAGACAAGGTGGTTAAGTATTTATGCACTACATGTGTCAGCTTGCTTGTGCCTGAAATACATGGGCACAGAGGCACAGGGGAAGGACAGTACAGAAACTGGGGATGGATTCCCTGGCAGAGGGATGGTGACACAGTGAAAATGCATGAGAAATGCAGTGTATCACACTGCTAAACACTCTGTGGGTTTTTATTATGGAAACATCTCCAGATCCTCACAAGATTAGGAGTTCTTTGTCCTGCCCAAAACCTGAAATAAAATATCCTGGAGTGGCTCTCTGTACAAAGCCACTCTGACTTTGCCTTCCTGGGACTGTGAAATGCTGCATCTACTCCTTGAGCTAAACAAACACACACACAGCCCAGGGAGGGGCCTGGGAGGAGGCACCAGGAGGGAGTTCAGGCGGCACTTTCTCCACTCCCGCTCTCCTCCAGGGTACAGCACAGTGTCAGCTCCTCTGCCTCTTTCCCGGGAGCTGTCCGGTCCCCGCGAGTGCTGAAGCGCAGGGAACAGGCAGAGGGAAAGGAGGGATCACTGCGGCAGCAGCAAAAACACCCTGAGGAGGGAGGCTGGGTGCCCTGGGAAGGGTCATGGCCTCGAGTGCTTCCTCTGCTGCGAGATGTGATTTGTCAAATCAAACAGTACTAAAGCCAAGGAATGCCAAGGGGAACAGATTGTTTTCAGAACAACATTTTTCAAAGCAAACCGCGATGTGCTGGGCATTCCTCGCTGTGGAGGGGACAGGAACAAGGGAGTGACATGTAGGACACGAGAGGCAAAGCTCAGATCCCTCTGGTTTCCAGGACTGTATGAGACACACATGGAAAAAAAGGTTTCTGTAGACATCAGGTGCAGGAAAACACAAAGCAGACTCTAAAGAGCTTTGATTTAGGACTTTGTGCTCAAAGTAGCAGCAGGAAGCCCTGGAAGATGAGATTACACGGTGTAATGCTGGATGGGATGGAGATCAGGAAGCATATTGGAAAAGCGAGGTGCTCCCACTGCTTTCCCAAAGCTCCACTTGCATTCATTCAAGCTGACATCACCTGTAGTTAGTGGTGTCTGTAAGGCCCGTGCTAACAGCTGTGATTGCCCACTGGTTTGGAATGCCTGTTCCTACCGTTTCCCCAGAAAAAAATTATTCTGAGGATGAGATATTTTTCAAGGAAGTCACTTTTCTGCAGTGACTTTTAGCCAGACAGTGGGGGGAATGAAAACAAAAGCAACTGGAATAATTTGTGGGGGGAAATGGAGTTCTGACTTTGAAAGGAACCTCAGAATTGGCCTTTTCCCTGTGTAGAGATGCCAGATCTAGCAAGAGCAGATGAAAATACCCCAAAAACAGGACCTGGGCAGCTCAGGACAGTTAAGCCTTGTAGGAGGGCAGGCCAGCAGCACCCCAGGCAGCATTGCCCATCTGTGGGAATGGCCAAATCTGGGAGAAGTCCAGCTGAAGGCAAGATGTTTCCCATCCACAAGCAGTGACACACTTTATTTCTTCAGACTGTCCTGCTCTGTTTCCAGCATGTCCAGAAATCTTCCACTGCCTTCTCCCCCTCCATCATAACAGATCTTAGTCCTGTGTTGCAGCTTGTGCCAGCTCCTGCCTTCTAAAGTGCAGATGTGTTTCCACTGAAATTAATGAAAATTCAAAGGCCAAAATTTGGCACAGGATCCATCCTGAGGAAAAAAAAAGGTAGCTGGCAAGTTGAGAAGCCAAGATCTTTCTTACAAACTCTGAATAAGGAATACATTCTTCCACTAAATTCACCGTCAGACTCAGTCTAGTGCATAAACAAAGCATCGATTTCAAAAATATTCCCAACTGAGCTATAAAAATGGTAACTACTTGTGGAGAGCCATTCAACCACCTTCAGAGTTTAGTGGTACCCTGTGGCTCACCAAACTGAGGTGGAATTCAGGTGACATTCACAGATACCGAATTTATAGGTAAGGCATATTAACATTTAAAGCACAAAGAACCAGAAAATCAACTTCTCACAGGAATCCCCCCAAAGCTGGAGTTGAAAACTGAGCCTGGAATCAGCTGAGATGGCAGTAAACCAGAGACAGGGCTTGAGGGACTGAGGAGGCGCTGCCCTTCACCCCTGTGGTGAAAGGATCACGTCCTCAAGTCTGATTGCAATGGAAGCACAAAGCAGGAGTTTGTTTATTTGGTCTGTTCCTCAAACTTTATCCCTGAAGCAGTGACTTCAGGCAAGTGCTATGAACAGACAGGGGCAGAGGAATGCTTTGCTCATCACCAGGCTCTTGGAGCAGTGGGTGTGACCCAATGGCTGGGAGCAGAGTGTCCAGGGACAGCAGTGTCCCAGGGCAGCAGTGCCCAGGGACAGCAGTGTCCCGGGGCAGCACTGTCCCAGGGCAGCAGTGTGTCCCAGGGCAGCAGTGCCCAGCTGCACTGGGTCAGCTGCCTTCATGCTGCAGTCCATGGAGCAGCATGGGCCCAGAAAACTCCAGAGCACTTGACAGCCAGGCCAGTAATTCCATTCCTGGCCCTGCAAAGAAAGCAGGAAACAACAAGAGGTTCCTCAGCATAAAGCCCAGCGAGAGGGGAGTGCTGCTGGAAGGAAACCCTGCCACCCCTTCCCCGTCACTCCAGATGTGGTGCCGCCATCGAGGCTGGCGCGGCTGAGGAACGCCTGGCAAGGGCAGTTGGGGTGCTGGTGTGACTCCGTGCCTCCTTTTCCCGGCAGAAATCCAAAATCTCGACGTACGAGAAGATGTGGGCGTTCATGAGCAGCCGGCAGCAGACGGCGCTGGTGAAGAACAACGACGAGGGCATCCAGCGCGTGCTCACCACCGACTACGCCCTGCTGATGGAGTCCACCAGCATCGAGTACGTGACCCAGAGGAACTGCAACCTCACCCAGATCGGGGGCCTCATCGACTCCAAGGGCTACGGCGTGGGCACCCCCATTGGTAAGAGCCCGGCGAGCACAGCAGTGTCCCCTGAGGCAAGCCATTCACTCCTGGCACCTCAGAAACAGGACTGAATCCTGTGAGAATGCATTCATACTGACAAAACCAGGGCTAGATGGGACATTGGGAAGGAATTCCTCCCTGGGAGGTTGCTGAGGGTCTGGCACAGGGTGCCCAGATAATCTGTGGCTGCCCCTGGATCCCTGGCAGTGTCCAAGGTGAGGTTGGATGGGGCTTGGAGCAACCTGGGACAGTGGAAGCTGTCCCTGCCCACCTGACTGGAAGGGCTTTAAGGTCCCTTCCCACCCAAACCATTCTGGGATTCTGTACGTGCCCCAAAGAAAACTCCTTACTCAAAACCCTGCATCTCCCTGATGCAGAACCTTGCAGTTGCCCCTCACTGTTCTTCAGTGTTGCGCTGAGGTCATGAAATAAATCAGAAATTCATCCCCTTTAATGCAGAGCTTTAAGACTCCCAGTTTCTCAGAACTCTCTCTGGCAGACCTTTTCTAGCATGTCCAGTACCCTTTCTAAGATCTTCTAATTGTACAGCATTAAAAAGTGTGTCAGATTTTTGTGCTGTGCACTTGTGAACAATTGGCACAGGGGAGCCAGCTTTTGCCCTGTGTTCAAGAATTATGGAGCCACAGAAGGGTTTGGCTTGGAAAGAATCTCAAAGTGCCACCCCCTGCCATGGCAGGGACACCTCCTACTATCCCAGGTTGCTCCAAGCCCTGTCCAGCTGGGGATTGCTTCATCCATTGCTTGACAGAGCAGATATAAATAAGGGAGAAACACCTCTGCACTTGGAACTGTCATTCTTTGTGGTGCTGAGCCCCGCAGACAGATTGTCACAGACATGACATCCCAAGTATATTTTTCCACTGGCTATGTAAGAACAGCCCTGGCACCCTGAGAAAAGTGATACAAAAGCTAAAACCCCCAAGAATGACAAACTCATGGCAAGAGTTTCCTTGCGGTTATAAAAGTGCCACACTTTAAACCAAGAACAATGAAGGAATAATTGGAACAGATGGCAATCCTCAGAGACAGTGCAGCCATTGGAAATGCAGCTGTGAAATATATTTATAAGATGCTTCTTGTATGAGAAGTGAACCTTTATATTTTTGTTAAGAAAAACCTGCAAAATTCAGGGGAATATATATCCCCAAGCACTGTGGAATAATCCAACATCATTAAGCATCTCATAAACAACTGATTTCATGAACAAGATAAGCCTGCCACTATTCAGAGGGACCCCCAAGGCTCTGTTACTTCTCTCAGAGCATTCAAGAGTATTGATTGCACAGGCTGTATGGAAAAAAAAAAAAATTAAAAGGGTTGTCTGTGACCCTTAACACCAGATCTTCAGCATGGCTTAACTGCAGGGGAATGTAAAACCACAGGGCCTGTGACTCCAGAATTTCCAGTGAGGGAGCTGGACAGCACCTTATGGCTCCTGGAGAAACAGGGAGGAGAATGGGAGAATTCCTGAATCCAGGAAATGTATTATTTTATCAGAGCATCTTCTGCAAGTAAAATACAGCAGTTCTAGGCATCAGGAGAATTTCTCCATGGAAAAGGGTGTCCAGGCCTTGGCAGGGGCTGCCCAGGGAGGTTTGGAGTGCCCATCCCTGGGGGTGTCAGAAAGGTCTGGGTGTGGCACTCCATGCTCTGGGCTGGGGACGAGGTGGGGATTAGGCAGGTTTAATTCCAGGATCAGTTCCAGGCTGATGCAGGTAATTCTAACACTAAAGCTCTTCCCAGTTCCTTGGGAGACTGCTAAGAAAGTAGATGAATGCACTTCTTGGCCTAAGAGGTTTGTTAATAGCTCAGAGGCCGTAAGTAATGTGCTGAATATTTAAAGAGGTGTGGAGATGGATTTGTGGGTGGTGGTAGAGCTCACCAATAAACCACCACCAGTGCAGCTCTCCAGACACTCTTGACAAACTCTAAAAGCCAGTGTAGAAATCTGGAGGTGACTGTTATCCTCCAGATGAATTGTGGTAATCTTGGTGGCAACATAAACACCCCAAGAAAGAATGAACAGCCTCACAAATCCTGTGCTGTGACTCTGGCTGCTCCACTTTAGCTCCCAGCTGTGTCCTTCCAGACAGGGGAAATGGATGAGTCCTGCAGCCTTACACATTGCAGGGGACAAGGCACAAACAATTCTGCTCTCTCTTCTGCGAGGCACTGCTGGTTTCAGTTGTAATAATTCACTCCTGTGTGCGAAGCCAAGTTTTTGGAGGTGTTTCTGGCCTGTTTTCTGTGCTGTTATTTTTGGGTCTTTAACAGCAAGCACACAAATCATCCATTCCTACAGCGGGCACGTTTTCCTCTCAGAGCTGGCTGCCTCCAGCAGTGCTGGTCTCTGGCTTGCCAGGTGGATTTGGGATAGTGTGACACACAGCTCCTGGCAGCTGTGGGCACAGCATGGCCCAGTGCTGGCAGTGCTCTGCCCCAGCAGCAGCTGAGTGCTGGCACAACAAAGGAGGAGCTGCCATGTTCCTCACACTGTTCTCCTCAGACAGGGCTGGGGGATGAAGGAAATGGAGAGCAGCAAGGGGGACTTGTGTCCACAGGACAAGGGGTTTTAACAATGTCCTGCACAGCAAAATAAGGAGCAAAAGTGAAGCTGTGGGGCCGAATTTCCAAGGCTATTTCAGTGCATAAGGAGGTGCCTCAGTGAGATTTTTCTGAAGTGCCATGTGATCTCTTCAATTCTGGCACACAATCTGCCTTAAAGCTTGGTTTGCCTTGATGGAGTTGAGTTTGCAACCCCTCTAATGTGCAGCAAAATGTGACTTTGGTGAAATAGCGGTTGAAGAGAATCTGAGAATCACAGAACTGCCTGGATTGGGAGGGACTTTGGAGCCCATCCAGTGCCATCCCTGCCATGGCAGGGACACCTCCCACTGTCCCAGATTGCTCCAAGCCCTGTCCAACCTGGCCTTGGGCACTGCCAGGGATCCAGGGGCAGCCCCAGCTGCTCTGGGCACCTGTGCCAGGGCCTTACACCCTCACAGGGAAGAACTTCTTTCCAATATCCCTCCTAATCCTGCCCTCTGGCAGTGGGAAGCCATTCCCCCGTGTCCTGTCCTTCCATGTCTTATTCATGTGCTGCTAAAGGAGGGGAAAGGGGAAAGAAATAGCTGCAGGGCTTTCAGCTCTGCATTTCAGCCCAGACTCCAAATGTTTCCAGCTGTAGGGAGTCCAGCATGGCAGGATTTGGGAGCACACATGTGCCTTTGGAGGCAAACAGCATCTCACAGAATCACAGAACCATTCTTGCAAGCTCCCCCTCCTTGCAATCACAAAATCCTGGTCCCACAAAGTCTCTCTCACAAACACAGGCTGCAGGATTTTGGAAGATGGCTGAGCAGTGTGAGAACAAATCTAAGCAGGCTGAGCCACCAGTGTGACCCCACTCCTCACCAGACACTGCCCAGGCCCATAAAGCTGCAGAGCCTGCACACACAACATTTAGCAAATGGTGGCCTGCAAACCAAAAGCATGAAATTGTTCCTATTTTCAGCTTGCAGGGCCGCTATTATTGCAAATCACAATAAAAAGGACTTGTCCATACAGTGTTCTTACAAGCTGTAGGTAGCTGAGGTGGAGCTGTGAGTGTAAATGAGAAGAGAAAGTGTCTGAGTGACTGTGGACTCCTCTGAGGCAATCCTCATTTACAGACAGCAGGAAAAACCAACAGATGCTGAAGTCAATAGAAGGGATGCAAAGTGGAAATTCTCAACAAGTGCTCACAGCAATATTCAAATATGATGTGGAGGAATGCCTTAGCAAGAAAACCCACTGCCAAGGCTTAAATAAACCTCACTAGGAGACCCTAAAATTATCACAAATTCTCAAATAACTGCACCAGTGCAGCCTTCTGCTTCCAAGTGCCTAGGGCAGACACCAACAGAGATTCCCCTTTCCAGCTGGAATAATCCCCCCTGTGACAAGGGAGGCTTCTGCCTCAGAGGGTGGCAGCTCCTCCCTGCAGCACCACCAGGCCTCGCTGTCCCCTTGCAGGGTCCCCATACAGGGACAAGATCACCATCGCCATCCTGCAGCTGCAGGAGGAGGGCAAGCTGCACATGATGAAGGAGAAGTGGTGGCGAGGCAATGGCTGCCCCGAGGAGGACAGCAAGGAAGCCAGCGCCCTCGGGGTGGAGAACATCGGGGGCATCTTCATCGTGCTGGCGGCGGGGCTGGTGCTCTCCGTGTTCGTGGCCATCGGCGAGTTCATCTACAAGTCACGCAAGAACAGCGACATCGAGCAGGTGAGTAAGCGACCCTGCCCTGCTCCATGGAGCGGCTGAGTGAGTGACCCTGCCCTGCTCCATGGAGCGGCTGAGTGAGTGACCCTGCCCCTGCTCCATGGAGCGGCTGAGTGACCCTGCCCTGCTCCATGGAGCGGGTGAGTGACCCTGCCCTCTCCATGGAGCGGCTGAGTGACCCTGCCCTGCTCCATGGAGCGGGTGAGTGAGTGACCCTGCCCTGCTCCATGGAGCGGGTGAGTGACCCTGCCCTCTCCATGGAGCGGGTGAGTGAGTGACCCTGCCCTGCTCCATGGAGCGGGTGAGTGAGTGACCCTGCCCTGCTCCATGGAGCGGGTGAGTGACCCTGCCCTGCTCCATGGAGCGGGTGAGTGACCCTGCCCTCTCCATGGAGCGGGTGAGTGAGTGACCCTGCCCTGCTCCATAGAGCGGGTGAGTGAGTGACCCTGCCCTGCTCCATGGAGCGGGTGAGTGAGCGACCCTGCCCTGCTCCATGGAGCGGCTGAGGGACCCTGCCCTGCTCCATGGAGCGGCTGAGTGACCCTGCCCTGCTCCATCGAGCAGGTGAGTGACCCTGCCCTCTCCATCGAGCAGGTGAGTGAGTGACCCTGCCCCGCTCCATGGAGCAGGTGAGTGACCCTGCCCTCTCCATGGAGCAGGTGAGTGACCCTGCCCTCTCCATTGAGCAGGTGAGTGAGTGACCCTGCCCTGCTCCATCGAGCAGGTGAGTGAGTGACCCTGCCCTGCTCCATGGAGCAGGTGAGTGACCCTGCCCTCTCCACGGAGCGGGTGAGTGAGTGACCCTGCCCTGCTCCATGGAGCGGCTGAGTGACCCTGCCCCGCTCCATGAAGGGGCTGAGTGAGTGACCCTGCCCTCTCCATGAAGCGGGTGAGTGAGTGACCCTGCCCTGCTCCATGGAGCGGGTGAGTGAGTGACCCTGCCCTGCTCCATGGAGCGGCTGAGTGAGTGACCCTGCCCTGCTCCATGGAGCAGGTGAGTGAGTGACCCTGCCCTGCTCCATGAAGCGGGTGAGTGAGTGACCCTGCCCTGCTCCATGGAGCGGGTGAGTGAGTGACCCTGCCCTCTCCATGGAGCGGGTGAGTGAGTGACCCTGCCCTCTCCATGGAGCTGGTGAGTGACCATGGGAGGGCTCTGCAGCACACACCTCCTTGATGGAGCGTGCATTTCCCACTGCTGAGCTCCCGCCAGGCAGCCCTGGCTCTAATGACAAATAATTTATTAATAACGACAGGGAAGTGCCTCACCCACGGTCCAATTAGTGCTGCTTAGCAGGGCAGTGCAGAACAAGGGCAATTAATTTCTCAAACAGTTTCTGCTTGAACTTCAGGACTTCCAGCATAAATTACATTGGAAAGGAATAAAACACAACTGGGCTGTTGGGTCTTTTATATGGCATTATCACAAGGAAAGCACATCCAAATCCCAAGAGTAATTTTCCTCTTGCTCTAGAAAGCATCTTTTTTTCAGAGCCAGGGGTTTACCACTTGTGCTGAAGGATGCACTTCAAAGCAGGGAGATCTACTGAGAGGTGATGGATGCCACTGTAAAGTAAGATTGTGGAGCCAAAGAAGTTCTGGTAATAGCTCTGCTGAAGTGTAATGAGCAATTTAAAAGGGCAGAGGAAAAGGAAGGAAATGCTATGTGTAAATCACACCTTGAGCGTTAGAGCATTTAGTGAGAAGGGATCAATCCTTACAACCCCTTTATAGAGCCACCAGCCCTGTGAAGGAGGCAGGGCTGAGCAGGAACTGGCAGAGTGTCCCTAAGCAGTCAGCCAGCCCCTCCTGCCCCGGGGTAGTTTGTCCTGCTCTGTCCTGGACCCTGCTGTGGCCCTGTTTGGCTCCCTTCCCTCCAGCAGGACTTTCTGAGGGACAAGGGGACCCCGCCCTGCAGGACCAGGGGGTGACCCTGAATCCCCAAAGGTTCCCATTTCCTCACTCCAGGGTCCCAGACGTGAGGTACCCACCTCAAAGCGGGTTAAGTTCCCTTTGCACTTTGAGGTGGGAAAGGCTTTTCCAGGGAGATTCCCCCTCCCCATCCAAGGTGTTATCCTACAAGGGTGGTGACATAAATGCCAGGAGTGGCTGTTGAGGCACAGACCCTCCCCGAAGGCAGCAGGGACAAGTGGGAGGAAAAAGGAACATTTTGAGCTTGCTCTGGGAGGTGCAGTTTGCATCAAAAGCGGTGTCACTGTCCGCAAAAACAGATGCATCTCATGGAGCAACCCCAGGATATGCCAGTCAAAGGGTCCCTGGTTTGGGATAAGGCAGAGATAAAGGATTAATGTATTTGCACATATTGGAGCTTTCTAATTAGTACTTTAGCCCGTTTTAGCACAAAATGCATAAAAAATGTATTAGTATCTTTGTTTTGTTCCTGTCTCAGGAGATCGTTTATTCAAATACGTTTTGGAGAACAGTTGCAGCTAATTAAAATATTTAGTATAATTAAAAATGTTGAGTTTAAGTGCTAACATGGTGCAGAATAGCCTGGAAACTTTGCAGGAGTCTGTGGAAGGCACTGCCTGCCTGAAGCCAGGACTAAAGCAGACCTAAAGCTTTCTGCCAGGGGTGAGCAATATTACTGAGCAATAAGTGGGGTGAATAACAGAATTCGGGGCGGCACACACGTGTGCACACCCCCCATTTCTGCACCTGCACTGCTGCTGCTCAGCAAGGTGTTGCTGAATAATTAGAATCATCCAGTGAGTTAATGTGGCACATCCAGCCTCTTTTCCAGAAGCAATTTCACTGAGAGCACAATACCAGCGATTCCAGTGCTTCTCTCTGGTTTCTCTGGGATTGTTTTCTCTTTGCCCTGGTGAGATAAGCAGCTTAGATGGGAAACGCTGTGCAGGGTGTGTTATCACTAAGCTAATCCAAAGCATTGTTGAACACAATCTGTGACTTTTCTGTTCCCATGAGTTGAGTCTCTTTTGATTTAAATGGCTTTTGAATCATTCTCATGCCTGTTTTCAGTTTTCCTTCGTTCATTTATTTACTTTCTCCATTTCTCTTCTCTTGCATGCAAGGCCTTTTGTTTCTTTTACGGACTGCAGTGTAAGCAACCCCACCCGTCCAACTCCACCTCTGGCACCACCTTATCCACGGAGTTAGACTGTGGCAAGTTAATCCGGGAGGAGCGAGGGATCCGAGCGCAGCCCTCGATCCACACGGTGTAGTCAGGAGAGGAGCAAGGTGTGTGTGTCCGGGAGAGCCTCACGCAGGGTTAACGCAGGGGGTGAGCTGATCTGGAGCGAATTGCCAAAGGCCCGAAATCGGGCAGTTTAAATGGTGTCACAGGACATAATTACACCCCCAGCAGGGAGCTCGGCAGAGCGTGCTAGCCTTTCAGAATTATCACAGCCTCTCATGTGCAATTGTCACCTTGTCATTTCCTGGGGTAATTCACCTGCTTCAGGTAAGAAAAATTATTTCCCTGCTTTTCATCTCCTCCCCAACCCGAGCTGAACGGTGGCAGCTTCCTCACTGAAAGCAGGGAGGAGCATCCAGCTTGGTGCCTGCTGCAAGCGGGCCAGGAACCTCTGAATTCAGGAACCTCCCAAACACCCTGCAGGGCTCCATTAACTTCCTGAACCCCTGTTACAAGCTGCCAGAGATGGTGAGCAGGCATCTCTTACGCCCTGTGTCAATATTTAATGAATTTTAAGTCCTCCATTTAAAAGGCATTACTCTAAGCCTGCAAGTAACTATCATAGCACAAAATCAGACCCATCAGTTACATTTTATGCCATGTATCCATTAAGGACAAATTCAACAGGAGCACCCGCAGGCAACACCCACACAGAGCATTAGTAGAGCAACTCCATCGTCTTGTTTGAGCAATTCACGGGGTTCATTTGTAACACAGAAACTCCTCTGTGGGAAAGTCGGGCATCAGTCTATCCCAGAGAGTAAAGCCCTGGCATTGCTTTGCATATTGCACCCTGCTGGCGTGTTTTGTGCAGGAGGCTGCCACTGGATGTGTTTCACACCCTGGGAGCGCAACACTTGGATTTCCTCCAGCCCTCAGCCAGTCAGGGGCTGACAGGGCAGGGGACAATGGACTGGATGTGGCTTTGCCACCAAAAAACATATGTCAACAATCTGAGATGCACAAAGTGCACAGAAATGCCAGCTCGAGGGATGTCATCAACGGTGGCAAACCCCACTGTTCCCAAAGCCTGTTACCTGTATTCCATTGTATGCCGTACTCCCATCAGTGTCACCAGCTCATCATCTCCCTCCCCTCAGCCCTATTTTATGTTTTCCTGCCCAGTGGAGCTCCTGCTCATCAGATAGGTTACTGCTCTGTTCTCCTGGGGCCATTTCTGCCCCCTGTGCAGTCAGGGGCCTCGCTGGAGGGCGTCCCCTCGCACCCAAAGTGCTCCCCCCTGGTTGGTGTCTGTGCACCTGGCTGCTGAGGCCAGGCAGGGCAAGCAGGGCCCCGTGATCTCCTCTCAGCCCTGTCCCAGTGCTGATGCTGCTGGCAGCAGGCTGGAGTGCTTTGTGACAAAGCTCTGCTGCTCACAGCTCGGCTGCTCCAATTCTCCCTGCCCATCCCAGGGTGGGAGTTTATGCTGCACTCCAGATGCTGCAAGAAATTGTCTTGCTCAGAATGATCTCTTAACTTGCTTGAATGAGGCCTTGAAAGCTTTGGCTCTCATAAAATGCTCCCTCTCGCCAGCAAAGACCTGAATTAGGTCCTCTGAATACCTGATTTAAGAAAACACTTTTTATTTGCAGCCTCCCAGTAGAAGAGACTTAAAACTAATTAAATTCAGCTCCTCTCAACTCTCAGAGGAGAAGGAAGATGCCTAATGTGTTTATCTCCATCATTGCTCCACGCAAGAAATCCTCTGGGCTGCAGCTTGGGCCGGTTCTGCAATCATTCCTTAGATTGGTGCCGGATCCAGAGCGTTTCTGTCACTTGCTGGGTAAACATTGTCCCAGCTGTCAGTCCCACAGCCCCGCTGGCAGTGACAGCATCGTTCCCTGGGTTTAGCTGTCCCACACACGGCCCCACAGGCTGGCAGCAGCTCCCTGGGGGAATGCCAAAGCAGCTCCTGCTATCCCCGACAGAGCCTCATCCCTAGCTACAAAAACACATATCAAAAACCATCACTGCTCAGGTGATGTGGGAGACCAGCAAGCAGCTTTTCTGATTTTCCTAGTGAACAGAGCACAAAGGAACAGTCTCTGTAAGCGGGGAAGAGTTAAATTAATCCCTGGGTTACTGTCACACTGTTTTGACAGTCACTGCTCAATAGACTCTGGCAGGTTAGAGGAGTTAATTTGGGGATCTCCTCATGCCACCAGAATATGCCTCTCCTCATGCCATCTGTGTGACAGAATACTCAATGTGCCCCAGCAGCAGTTTCCTCACTAAAAGAAACTATTTCTGATGTTTTTGCTTTTGTGCAAAGGTAAATCCATTTTCTTTCAGCACAAGGCACAGGTCAGTGTCCCAGCTATGGGTGCAGGAGAAAAATCCTGACTTCTGTACTTCCTCCTCTGTCCCTGAGCTGCTCAGGAGTTCTTCCAGAATGAAATTGGCCCCACATCCTTTGATTTTCACAGTTACCAGCACTTCCACAACACACTGGGGTTTGGGTGGCTTCTTTATTGCTACTTGGTTAATTTTGCAAGGTATTAATAAAATGCCTTGTCCTCAGTGGTAGCCCAGCAGCAGAAGCAACAGACTGATAAATCCTGACTACAACTCTTTTTTTTTTCATTGTTTCTACTTTGTGTTATTTATTTTTTTTTTTTTTTTTCATTCTGAGTCTGTAACTCTCCTAAAGCTTAGCACAGACCTCTGCATGGGAGTGTAAGGAAGGATTTGGGAGCTTCATGACCAAGCTTTAGCAGCTGCTGAAATGACCAAAGGGCACGGAGAAAGAGTCCCACACCACACAGAGAGCAGAACCTTGTCTGTTTTCAAAGGATGACACCTTCTTTTACACACCATGGCCAGCAGCATTTTGACACTGCCAGAATGAGAAAGTTAAGCTGGCTGAAAGCAAAATGTTAAATTCATCATGAAGTTGTACAAGAGATTGATCTGTGCCCACTCTGCTCTTGTT
Organism: Molothrus ater; assembly: GCF_012460135.2. Classification (NCBI taxonomy): domain Eukaryota; kingdom Metazoa; phylum Chordata; class Aves; order Passeriformes; family Icteridae; genus Molothrus; species Molothrus ater. The sequence goes on from NC_050479.2 coordinate 115,949,821, forward strand.
CTGGGCAGACCTCAGCAGTGGACTGACCAGCATGGGAAAAAAAGGGATTTTAAAGCAACCCTTTCAGTCTGGCCACCTGAATATGAGACAAAAGAACAGTATATTTCCCTTTTTAATTGAATTTTAATGTCAACATCCCCTTTTTGGAGGCTGCTTTGCAAGTGCTCCTCAGAGGACTTGGGCTTGGGCTCAAGGGTCTTAGGGTGTGTTCCTTGTCCACGGCTTTCCTATAAACCCCATACCATTCTGGCTGAGACTGTGCTTGCTCTGCACCACTTTCCCTAAGAACACCTTGGAGTCTTCCTGATAATAATTATTTTAAAATTCAAAGCAGTTGGATGTGGCGCCACTGGGCACTCCAGAGATCAGATATGAAAAACCTCCCAGCAATATGTTCTGTGTATCTGTCTGCAGATGCAAAATGAACTTCAGGGGGTGTTTTGTGGAGATGAATGTGAAAGGCATTGTGGTGATTGCACATTCTGAGTAATAGGAATCCCGTTGGAAAATTAAAGTACCAGCCTATTAACAAGGCAGTAAAATGCACTCTTTCACCTGCAGAAATCATCCCTGTCTGCACTCTGCAGACAGTAATGGCTGGGATTAAATACAACACATTAGGAGGCTAGTGAGAAACACAGGGAAGGAAAATAAAAGACTGATCGATCCCACAAAGGGTTAATAGGACCCTAGTTACCACGGAGCTCTGGATCCACTTTGTAATTCAGACTTTAAGACCAGTTAAAGCTGAGACCACAGAGAGCAGTAATCCGCTCAGAGCCCTTGGGTTCATTGGTTTGGGGATGAGCGGTGCAGCTCTCCAGGAAAGCTTGGAGCACACAGGAAGGGTCGGGAGGATACCTGCTCCTCCTGCTGCTCCAGGGGGAAGGAGCGCCGGGATGTCGGGTTTATTTCCACAAAGGGAGGGTATTTAAATGACAATGGCAGCAGCAGAGGCCTGCCCACCACGGCTGCCATTTGAAAGGACAGCATGCACCGCCCTGGCTGCGCCACTGACTCTGGGCAGCGGCGCCAATTAACGGGAGTTTAATTGACCTCGCAATCGTAGATGAACAAACATGAAGCACCTCAGAGAAGGAGAATGTTGGGCTGGGCTGTGAATCTGGGATCTCAGCTGTGTGCAGCCCAGCCCACAGCACGAGGTGGCACACACAGGACTCAAAATTCACACCCACACTGAGCACAGGAGCTCGCTGCAGAACCAGTCACACACTTTATTTATTTATAAGGTAAAGGGCTTAAAGCTTTGTTTCCCCCTGCTGCCATCACTCGATTTTATACATAAATCATCTATTCATGTATATTTCCCCAGAACAAATACTGGGGGGGGGGGGGGGGGGTGGTTTTGCAAAGCCAGATACTTCCACTTAAAGGCTACTTGCGTTTCTTTCTGTTATACATAATTATTCCAACTGTGAATTTTAAAATATGTTTCCACTTACCCCAGATGTCTTTGTTAATGTTGTGATGGTGGGAAGAATGAAGATCTCTTCTTTCTTTCCAAGCCATTCAGCTCCCTTATTCTTGTGGTAATTATCTCCTTTCTTCACCACACGAGATTTGAAAAGATTCCTTCCAAAGAAAAGACGAAGATTGAGACCTGGGCTATATTTGACAAATGTCCGTTCATTTCATGAGGGAAAAATAACAAAACCACAAAGAAACCTTAAAAAAACTCTTCTTTGTTTCCTCCAGCATGCTCATGGTTCTTTGTGACTAAAGTATATGGTGTTTAAAACAAGATCTTTTCTAAGGCCAGGGTCAACTGAGAAAGGGTAAGTGACGCGAGGCCACCAAAACATGGCGGACACACCTGTGGGGAATTTCAGAAACGTCCATCAACATCTTTAGTAGAGCCAAAGTTACATGAAAGTCAGTGGAAGATGACTTAGGGAACAACCCCTGCAGGCACCTGTTGTGTCCAGGGATTTTTTCCCAGCTGGATCTTTTGAGACCGAGCCCTGGCCTCACGTGAGGGCTCCGCAAGGGCCCAGGCTGGGCTCTGCCCTCACGTGAGGGCTCTGTGAGGGCTCAGGTTGAGCTCTGCCCTCACCTGAGGGCTCCATGAGGGCCCAGGTTGGGCTCTGCCCTCACCTGAGGGCTCCGCAAGGGCCCAGGTTGAGCTCTGCCCTCATCTGAGGGCTCTGTGATGGCCCAGGCTGGGCTCTGCCCTCACCTGAGGGCTCCACAAGGGCCCAGGCTGGGCTCTGCCCTCACCTGAGGGCTCCGCAAGGGCCCAGGCTGGGCTCTGTTCTCACCTGAGGGCTCCACGAGGGCCCGGGCTGGGCTCTGTTCTCACGTGAGGGCTCTGCGAGGGCCCAGGTTGGGCTCTGCCCTCACGTGAGGGCTCCGCAAGGGCCCCGTTTGTGCTCTGCCCTCACGTGAGGGCTCCGCGAGGGCCCAGGTTGAGCTCTGCCCTCACCTGAGGGCTCTGTGATGGCCCAGGTTGGGCTCTGCCCTCACGTGAGGGCTCTGTGATGGCCCAGGTTGAGCTCTGCCCTCACCTGAGGGCTCCGCAAGAGCCCAGGTTGGGCTCTGCCCTCACCTGAGGGCTCCGCAAGGGCCCTGTTTGTGCTCTGCCCTCACCTGAGGGCTCCGCAAGGGCCCAGGTTGGGCTCTGCCCTCATGTGAGGGCTCCATGAGGGCCCAGGCTGGGCTCTGCCCTCACCTGAGGGCTCTGTGATGGCCCAGGCTGGGCTCTGCCCTCACGTGAGGGCTCTGTGATGGCCCAGGTTGAACTCTGCCCTCACCTGAGGGCTCCGCAATGGCCCAGGCTGGGCTCTGCCCTCACCTGAGGGCTCTGCGAGGGCCCAGGCTGGGCTCTGTTCTCACCTGAGGGCTCCGCGAGGGCCCAGGTTGAGCTCTGCCCTCACCTGAGGGCTCTGTGATGGCCCAGGTTGAGCTCTGCCCTCACCTGAGGGCTCCGTGAGGGCCCGGGTTGAGCTCCAGCCGAGCTTTAACGCCATCCCCTCTCCCCACAGTGTCTTTCTTTCAACGCCATCATGGAGGAGCTGGGCATTTCCCTCAAGCACCAGAAGAAGCTGAAGAAGAGGTCAAGGACGAAGGGGAAGTCGTCCTTCCCGAGCATCCTGACGTGCCAGCAGCGGCGCACGCTGAGGAAGGAGACCATGGCGTGAGCCAGGACAGAGCCAGCCTGCCCGAGGGGACACAAGCTCCCGCTCCTCAGAGGCTCCCCGTGGCTCCTTCTTTTAACCTAGAGGTACAGCAGCTGAAGTGCTCGCCTAGACTGATGTACTACTGATCCTCCAGGATGTGTCTGGCTCTTCCTCTGGGCTGGATTTCTGTGCTCACCTGGTCTGCATCTCCATCCCCTCCCCGTGCATCGCTGTATGTGCTTTCTAAATAAATAAATAAACAACTGACAGGGTTCTTTTTTCCAAGAATCTGGGAGTCAAACTTTTCTTTTCCCTGACTGCAGTGACCTCCTCCCCGTATCCCAACAAGTCCCATTTCCAGAGAAGCCTGGTTAGAGGTTAGGAAAGCCAATGTCCTCATTGGGATGGTAGGACAAGGGGGAATGAACTTCCCACTGCCAGAGGGCAGGGATGGATGGGATATTGGGAAGGAATTCCTCCCTGTGAGGGTGGGGATGCCCTGGAACAGGGTCCCTGGAATTGTCCAAGGCCAGGTTGGATGGGGCTTGGAGCTGCCTGGTCTTTTTCCTTCCAATAAAGCAGCATCTTCTGAGAAGACAACCCTTTAAATGTCCAGAGGAAGGAAAGTGGGCTGCCTAACAAGCAAACAGGCAGAAATACTGCTGCCAAGGTTCTCCTGAAGCACAAGCCCCTGTGCAGGTCAGCGGGTTCGTGCTCTCCTAATTGCCAGAGCAGTAATTTTTAACGGGCTACTGGCTCCAAATGAAAAGGGAGGCTTGGCCCCCGAAGGAGTGATGTGTTTAGCAGTTAATCTCTGGAATCACAAGGGCTCCTGACTGCTAATCCAGCGTTCTGCTGTGCAGCAGGGATTGCCTGGAGATGAATGCCCTGCTCAGAGGCACAGCCCGGGCTCTGCTCCAGGGCACAGGGATGGCCCAGCAGCTCCATCTCCCAAATCCTGCTGGGAATCCTGCACCCCCAGGGGCTGGGGCTGCCCCTCATCTCCCACAGACACCACACACCCCCCTGAACCTGCCCCTCTGCAAGGACAGCAGAATGCATAGGCTCTGCTGCTTCGGAAGCACAAGGACCAGGTTCACATCTGTTTGACACAGGCTCCTCTTGTCACAGATGTCACCACAGGCAGTCCCCAGCCAGAACAGCTTTCTGTCAGACACACTTGTTTCCTGCTCCCTTTCAAAATGAGCAGAAAATTACTTATCTTTAAAAAATTCAACCCCAGGTTCATGATTGATTAAATAATCTTTCCCTGCTGATTAAATCACCCAGAGCATCCCTAGGGGATGCTCTGAGGCTCGAGGAAATCTTTTCCAGCATGCTGTCACTGTCCCCACTTTTCCCAAATGATCACCTCCCTTTCTCCAGACAGAAATGCCATCCCAGACAGAAACTGAGCCCTGCAAGGGGATCCTTGCTCTCCTCTAGACCCCAAAGTAATCTCCTCATTTCAGTGCACACCTGGAGCTCAGGAGCTGCAATCCTTTCAGCAGGGCAGTGTTATAAAGCCACATATAAAGTTTATCTGGCTATGGAATTAAAGACAGCAAACTTGCCCAGCTATGGATGGCTAAATTCGCTTTTCCATTTTCTCCTCTTACCATGCCAAGTGCCCACACCTCCAGCCCCCTGCCCAGAGCTGCACTGTGCCCCCACAGCTGGTATTTCAAGGGTCAAGGCTTGCTCAGGTAGGAAGAAAAATTAACTGGGAGACCATCCCTGTCAGCAGCACTTGGTGACAGCTGGCATTATCAAAATAAAATTGCTTTAAATAAATTCCTAAGCAGCGTGACCTATTTGCCACTTCATTATCTACAGGCTAAACTCAGTAAATACATGGCCTTTTGTTCTGTGCTCCTTCTATTGATTTTAATGAGACCCAGTGCTAGGGAAGAGGCATTCAACAGGAGGGATGCATTCATGATTTATTTGGCCTTCAGCTTCATCTCTGCATATTTCTGCAGTTATTCCAATCAGAGTTTTGTCCAGGCTAATTCAGCCAAGGCAAGTGCAGGAAGTGACCTAAAGTGTTACCTGCATTTAGCTGAGGTGAACAATTCCCCAAAGTTTCCAGGAGAATCTGCATCCCATTTGCAATTGATTAAATATTATTTGGCAGGCTATTTGGGCAGTGAATTGCTGACATTTTGAAAAGAGCTATTTGATGATCTAACACAGACTTAAAACGTGGCCTTTGATTTATGCAAAATGCATAGAAAGTGGGCAAAATGAGGAGCTGAACTTCCTGCATCCATCTTGGCTGATTTTTTCTGCTTTCCTCACCTCCCAGATCCTCTGTGGAGAGATCTGGGGAGATTTTTCAGGTAGAAGAACCAAATTTGGTTTTGCACCTCAACCAATGGCCCAAGAAAGCCCTGAAAGAGCTGGATGGTCCTGGATTTGTACACTTAGATAAAGTCCCAGGGGCAATAATTATGCATAGGAGTGTGACTTCCCACCAAGCTGAAAACCTGCTCTGTGAATTTCATGGCAAAGAGATTCCTCCCCAGGTTTTCTGTCTTAGTTTGGCTAAACCAGAAGGACTGTGATTGATGACAGCCTCTTAGAAATTCAGCACTCTGAACCTGCAGGCTGCTCCACCTCTGAGAGAAGCATGAATTTACAGCTTTTCATTAAGAGAGCTATGCATTAAAAACCCGCAGGTTGCTCACAGAGAATGAAAACGTGCTTCTCTCTCATATCAGCTTCTCAAGCACTCATCATTTATTCCAGCCCTTGAGCTGAGCTGCTCAGCCTGCAGTCCTGGTGGCAGGGAAAGCCTGCCCAGGCTGAGCTCAGGTCAGGTCCCATGAAGCTGAGCTCTGCTCAGGAGTGAATGCAGAGCCAAGCAAGCAGCTGACACTTCCCATCCCCTCCAGGCAGAAAGGGCAAGTGAAAGCAGAGGGAAACCCATTCCCAGGAATTTCCACAGGTGGAAATTGCACAGTGACCCATTCCAGAGGTGTTCAGCGCCCAAAGTCATCACTGGCAGAGCCCAGAACCAAACTTAACAATGGCAAAGTCCCTGAGGAATTTCTGAACTAATTTGTCTTCTCTTTATTCAATTCCCTAAATAATAAGGACAAAATCATGACCAGCACCCCCCCAAGGATGTGTGTGCCAGGCTGTGGGCTTTGTATCCTGGCTGGAACTGAGCAGAACCTGGAGAGCACTCCAGCACCAGGGGGCTGGCACCTCGTGGGACGAAGATGCTGGGAAAAGGCAGATTTAAAGGCATTGCTCAGTGACTGGGGCTCTGCAAGGCCCATCAGTCAGCATTATCCAGGGAACACTCCCCCTCCTTCTGAATCCCTTTAGTGGGACTCTCCCTGGGAGAGCCCGACCGCCAGAAATGCACCAAGAGCTCAAATAAACTTTTCTCTAACTGTGGTAAAGGTGATGAAGGGAGTTTGAAAAAGTGAAGGCATTTAGACACCTTCCCAATTAGTTTTTTCTTTGTTTTTAAGGTGATTGAAGCATGGCAGCTGAACTGACTTTTGTAAAGGGCCACGAAATCTTTTGCTCCATATGTAGGAAAGGGCAAAGCAACGTAAAATCTTCCATGGCAAAGCCGATGTAAAATGCCTGTGTTCAACCACAAAGCCCCATGCAAAAAAAAACAGAAAAAACCAAAACCAAAACCAACCAAACAAACAAAAAAACACCCACAAAAAAACAAACAAACAAACAAAAAACTCCAACTAACAAAAAAACCCAACAACACCACAACCAGATATTTTGCCATGCAGTGGAAAAACTGTATGCTCCTGGCTCTGAGTGGAGCCCAAACTCAGCCTGCTGAAGGCTCCAGGACAGCCCAGAGGCCCTGAGGAGATGCTGCTGTTTGAGCTGGCTTTGGAAAAGGTGCTCTTCACGAACAGTAAAAATAAATGTGTCCATGGGCCATAGCTTGTGCAGATTCTCTACTGTTGTAAATCACAAGTGCACTTTTCCTCTCCAGGTTCAAAACATGCAGACTGCCAGCAAGTAACCACAACAAACAAAGGAAAAGAAAAAAAAAGCCAAGAATAAGGCTATTGCAAAAAGCACAATTTGAACTGCACGTTCCTTTAAATAAATAGTGAAAATATTTTAAAATCATCAGAAAAGGAGATTTTGAAACAATTTTTCTTTTTTACAGATGCAGTAGTGGTTAAAAGGACCTGAGTATTCCCAGCTAAAAGACTTCCCACCCGAGCATATTCCTGACATTTATCAGGCTATAAACAAACACCCACTGAAGAGCAGCACGCTATCCTTAATTAAACAACAACAGTTGGATGGGGGAAGGAGCAGGAGAAGGAAATAATAATAATTTAGTTTAACTGGGAAAACGTGAACAGGCTTTTAATGCAGCCACAAGGGCAAGCAGTGACTCGGAACCACAACCTATGGAATTAATGCTCCAGGCACTAAAGCACTGGGCAGGACTGGGCACAGGGGCACTTGTTGGATCAGGCCCCTTTTGTTGGTGGCACCACACAGAGTAGCCGTGTCTGTAGCCATTCCAGTAATTCCAGAGGACGGAAAGCTTCACTCTGATATGGCTTGTAAGAGTAAAAATACACTGGTAATAACTACACTGAATAACCATTAATAAAGGCCACACTAAATAACTATTCATAATAACTACACTAAATAACCACTAATAGTAACTGCACTTGTAAAGGAGGATAATAAAATTCAATAAAGAAGAAAAGTTCCAATTTTTCTTTAAAAATAAAAAGAACTCTCCATAATTTAACGTTTTAATTTGATATTCTGGATAAGGCATTCTGCACAGGGACGTGGGAAAGTTAAAAAGTGGGTTCAAAAAGCTTGGAATTGTGTGCTTAACTCTTACAAAAAGTTCTAAGGCTTGAGATGCAAATTTGGAAATGGCTCACTTGGCACAGTGTCTTACAAGGGAGAGTAACTTCAAGTGAAAGCTTTAATTAGCACAGCATTTAGCAACGTTATTAAGTTATCTTTTGTGGAAAAAGCCCTGGAAAGCACAATCTTAATGTAGCTGAGACATCCCCATTCCATAAATGAAAAATGGGAAGGACAAGATTTATTATCCTGAAAAGCAGGGGGACATTAATGCATTACAGCAGCAGCTTTAAATAACCAACTGTGGCAGTTTGCAGGATGTGTTTTCAGAGCAGTTCTTTGCTTTAGCTGATCCCTGCATAGAAAAGTCTGGATAGAACTGGCTCTGGAAAGGTGTGAACATCAATTCTGGACTTTAAGGGCTCATTTTCAGGTACCTGGAGGTGAATAACCACAGTGGCCTGGTCCCACTCGGGTGTCTCCCTTTTTCCCAGGTCTTTGGGATCTGTCTGGCCAGAGGTGAGAAGGAAGGGGGATGTATTTACTAATTCCTTGGGATGCATTTATTTTTTGGGATGTGTTTATTCCTTGGGATGTGTTTATTCCTTGAGCCCACGGTGTGGGTGCCTCAGAGCATTTTCCAGGGTCACCAAGCAGGGCAGCACAAAGGAGGCTCACCATGGGCCCCAGGCTAACTGGGGCAGGGCTGGAATGCCAGGAAAGCCCCCGGGGGATGCAGGTGGGCTGAGCTCTGCAGACAAGACAATAGCTGGGTTTATGGGAGCACAGGGGAATAAATCACATTGTCCAGGGAAGGACATCAAATCAGGGTAGGGGAGCTTTGCACTAATCCTGTGTTGTAATGACAGCTTAGAAATTTGGAACTTTGATGAGTTCAGAGATTGACTTAAAGCTCTTTAATTTGGCTTCCTGGTATTTAATCTCTTAACTTTGCGTTCTTAATCAAAACTCGGGGCGGATCTTTAATCTAGTGTGTACAGACTGGAGATTAGAGGCCCTGAGCTGCCTCTGGCACACAGCTGGAGCTCCCCTGTGCTTTCTTCTGCCCCCAGAGGCACCCAGACCTGGGAAAGGTCTGGGGAGACAAAGGAAAGCCCGTAAATATCCTCTGGCAGAGAACAACTGCAACACTTCTCCCTCTTCAGCCAGGAGTTAAAATCCACCAGAGCCCCCGGGTGTGTTTCTTTTAAAACATTCCACAATTCGTTTCACTTCCCTCCACTTTCCATGGTAGTCCTGGAAACACTTTATTTACCTCATTGTTACTGCTGGTTTTCTGCTTTATCTGTTCCTGAATTATTCAAATTACTTAAATAGGGGCAGAGTCTATGGAAAAGTAATTTCCCAACGTTCAGTAGGAGTTTTGAACTGTTTTCAACTTAGTTTGCTGCCAGTGAGCCAGAATTAAACTTTTCTTAATCTGGATTGTTTCCCTACAGAGCACATACAGCTAGACAGAGCAGCAAAAGTTATCTGGGGGTTTATTGAGAGGAGCAGGGAAAGGTCAGAAGGAAAAATAAATTTGCTACACAGACCAGCAAATAAACACAGGAAAAAACTGCTCAGTGAATAAAAAGAATGTTTCCAGTGTGGCTTCTGACACCCCGATTTTTGTGCAGTGCCTTTGCAACACAAATGTTACTCACAGAATACAAGGATTAAGATGAGATCTTCCTCCCTGCCTTGAGGAAGATTAGGAAACTTTTAAGAAACATCCCTGAAATGATTAAGTCATCATTTAAAAACCTGTGTGAAGTAATTTTAAAAAACCGCGGGGAGTAATGACCAATGTTACACCACTTCTCCATGTTTTTCATATTGCCTGAGTAGCACAAAATGAAATTTTTAAGGGATGAAAACCTGCAGCAGGATGTCAGCAAAAAGGGCAAGACTTCTCTCGAGTCTTGCACAACATGTTTCTCACATATATATATATATAAAAACCATAAATTATGGTTTATGTACAGTGAACAGGAGAGTCCTGATCCTGCTACACAGTCCTGCTGCACTTTGGTTTCTGATATGAGAACAGAACCCAAGAGTTGGGTTTTTAGGGCAGGATCTTGGGCAGGATCTCCAGCTCCCACCAGGGCCCCCTGCAGCAGGTGGCTGTGAATCACCAGTCTGGCTCCAGAAGATCACATTTCTCCCCAAGTTTTCTCCCTGGAAGTTGGAACATCTCAAATTGCATCTCCCCGGGAGGACAAACCCAAACTGCCACGGATGCCCTGGTCCCTGGCACAGCAGGGTTTTGATGGAGAGACACCCAAATTTGTGACCCTGCAAGCAAAACCCCAGGCATGGGAGTGGAGCCCTGGAATCCCAGCATGCCTGAGGCTGGAAAAGAGCCCTGAGCCCCAGCTGTGCCCCATGGCCACCTCCAGGGACACACATTTTCCCCATGAAGAGCTCCACGGGGTAATGCAGTGAGCAAGGAGCATTTCTGGGATCACAGACCTGATCCTCAGAGCAGGAGAAAAGCAGGATGAATGTGCTGCTGCCTTGTGTCATGCCTTGGCTCCACCAGGTTTCAGGCTGTGTCCTCACAGTTTTACAGCCGGCTGTAAAATGCACTCCCTCGTTTGAAGCAGAGCTCTTTGGTTTCAAGATAGAGCAGAAATAATTTTTGGATGGCTTAAATAAAGGATTTTTCAAAGCTGTTTTTGTGATTGGAGTCATACACAGGTCATTTTCCATTACTAAGGAAAAAAGCATGTGAAGTACTTGGAAATTACTCACAACTGTAAAGCAATAATCACCTTTGAGATAATGATTTTCTTTTTATGACACCACTACCCTCTTGCTTTTAGCATTTGCATTTTAATACCTCAAGAACAAAGACTTTCCCACTTATTGTTCCAACAAAAAGCTGCTTTCCAGTCTAGCATGTAATTTTTCAATCAAATTAATAACGCTCAAAGCACTTTTATTGCTGAGGGTATTTGAAGAGTTTTGTAAAAAGATAACTGGATTTTCTGTAACAATATGGGGGGGAAAAAGAGCCACATAGATGTGAACTAACAAGTGTGGGGGTTTTTAAACTGATGGATAATAGATAAAGGATAAGTTCCTGCCAGCACCTGTGTGTCGCTGAGTTGACAAATATTTTATCTGTGTAAGCAGATAAATATGAGCTTGGAACTTCTTCATTCTTCTTTAAATACACTCAATTAATCTGGCACAGTGTTAGTGTCACAGATCCCACTGCAGCTTCTCAGCAAAATAATGACAATTAACTTCTCAGCAAAACGAGACAATTCAACATCTACGTTATAATAATTATTTCTATTTCTATTTCTATTTCTATTTCTATTTCTATTTCTATTTATATTTATATTTATATTTCTATTTATATTTATATTTATATTTATATTTATATTTATATTATTACTGTTTTATCTCCACTAACTCTTTGTAGGCAGCGTTTCATGGCACCAGCTCAGAGCTGGAAGTGATGCTGTGTAAAAGGGGTAATTGCAAATCTTTTCTTCAGAACTTTACAACCTCTTCTCCTTTAGATAGAAGCTCCTTGAACTAATAGCACATTTAATATTAAAAAGTGCTTAAAATTTAATATTAAAAAGTGCGTAAATGTGCATCCACATGCAGGACGCGGCACTTGGCCTTTTGTTTTGCCCTATTTGTCCACCAATAGTTTAAATTCCCTTTCCCGCTGGATTTCTCGGGGGTTTTTAAGGCAAGGCGTCGGGATGGCGCTGCTCTCCCGTAGGAGCAGCGAGGCAGCGATTCCCAGGGTCGTGCTGCCATCTGCGGTTCCGAACGGGAAAGGAACAGGGCCAGGGACACCTTCCACCAGCCCAGGCTGTTCCAAAAAATTAAATCGTCATTAAAAAAAACCCAGAAATATTTTCTTTTTTTTTTTTTTTTTCTGTTAAGAAAATAATGGGAAAGTCTCTTCTTGCTGTGGAAATCCTGTGATTTCCCAATTCCCATTTCCCAGAATCTGACACATCCTGGTCTTATTTCCTTTGGTGGTGGTTTGGGATTTTTCATTAAGCAGAGAGGACGAGTTGTTCACTTCAGTTCTGATGGCCCTTTCCTGTTGTCCTCTATGGGTATTACAAACACAGACATCAAAAGGCAGGATCCAAGCAGGGATTCAGAAGGCAGCCCCAAAATTCATAGAGGCAAGGCAGCTGATTACCACCAGCCCCCCAGTTTCAACCCCAGCTCTGCAAACAATTTCTGCACAATTCCAAACATTTGCATCCCACCTTTTGGCTGGCACTCTGTGAGGCATCAACAGAGCCCAGATGTGAAATCCCAGCTGGTTTTTCCAGCCCCACGTGCAGAAAAGGATCAGCCCCAGCCCCACAAGTGGCCACAGGTCCCATTTCCCACGCAGGACACGGAGCTGCTCCTTTCCAACCCCAGCTGAAGCCTTGAGCCAAGAGCAGACTGGAATAAGCAGCAGAACCTGGGAAGTTGTGGGATCCCTATTTTCCAGTCTGGAAGCCTGGATTTCTTCATCTGTGCACATCCCAGAGCTCAGATGTGAGATTTGGCAATCTCTTTGCACCAGTAAGTGCTGCTATCATTTCCTGTGAGCTGCTCCCCAGTGTTCCGAGGAATTTTCCTCCCTGCACAAACTCCAGAGCACTCAGCCCCCCCACCTGACCCAGCCCCTGCTTGCTGTAACGGGAATTACCCTTTGGGGAGGCATTCGGGGGCCAAAAGCCGAAGGAGCAGCAGGAAATCCCTTGGCCAGAAAGCGGCAGCAGCCGGCAGGACACGGCTCCAGAGGCACCCGGACCAGCACTGCCCTGCTCTGAACATTCCCCGGGCTTTTTGGGATCGGGCTGGACTGAGGGGTTTCACACTTCCACCCTCCCAGGTGGCTCCAAGCCCTGTCCAGCCTGCCCGGGACGGATGGGCATCCCTTGGGAGCATCCCACGGCGGTGTCCCGGAGCTGGGACACGGAGCAGCGGGACGAGGCGCTCTGGGCACCCCCTGGCCGTGGCATGGAGCTCCGAGCAGCTCGGAGCGAGAGCTGAGTCATTAGATGGTGCTCTTCTTCCATGGAATGTGGCAGCGGGACATTCCCGCCTCTCCGATCCTGGGTATCCCCCTTTCCCTGCCTGGAGGATCCCGTGTCGGGGCTCTTTGGGTAGAGGGGAAATGTGCCCCTCGGAGCTGGGACAGCCAGGCGCTTCTTGGGGCTGCAACTTTATGGAACCCAAGAGTGAATTTGCCCGGGCAAAGCTTGCCTGTGTTTGTGCACCTGGTCTGCTGGCAGAGCTGGGGGTGCTCACCTGGAGAGGAGAAGGCTCCAGGGAGAGCTCAGAGCCCTGGCAGGGCCTGGAGGGGCTCCAGGAGAGCTGCAGAGGGACTGGGGACAAGGGCCTGGAGGGACAGCACACAGGGAATGGCTCCCACTGCCAGAGGGCAGGCATGGATGGGGCTGCCTGTTTGGTCTGGTCTGGAAATGCCTCAGTGCTCGGAGCAAGAGAGTACTGGGGAGACCTCGACAATAAATAGTCCAGGGTTAGATAAACAAAGTTTCCCCAGGATTACACCACGGCTTCAAAGTTTACAGAAAAAACCACCCTGCAGATGAAGCAAATTGAAGCAGAAAATGAACCCAAGGAAAGTGCCCTGGAGGAACGGGACTCTTGCAGGGAGGGGAGAGGGGACTGGAGCTGGAGGGAAAGCCAAGCCCAGTTGGGACTGGGGCTGGGGAAGCAGCTGGCAAAGCCCTGGCTCAGCAAACCGCACAGTCTGGCACTCTGGGACTGCAGGAAAAGGAAATCACAGAAATAAAAGAAACCCTATGGAAAAGGGATGGCAAAAATCTGACTTGCTCCTTTTGCTGAGGAAGCCCCACCTCCGCAGAGCCATCCCCACCTCCGGGCGGGCAGGAACACAGCGCATGGCCCCGGCTGCGGTGGCAGGGGCAGAGCCTGGCTGCCTGGGCTGAGCGAGCATCGGGAGAGCCCCGGGAGCAAGGGTGAGTGTGCAGAGCTGCCCGCCGAGGGACGATGGCTCCGCCGCGCCTCGGGCTCTCCAAAGGTGAACTCCGTGCTCCTGCAAGGCTCCCATGGGGCTGGGAGCAGCTTCAGGGGCAGAAAGAGGAGTGTCACCGTGCCTGCTCTGTGCCAGCCTCTGCACGTGTGCTCTGTCGCTCCCTCTCTGCTTGTGCTTATTTGTCTGAGGGTCTTTTCTCTTCCCGCTTATTTCTCCCTCTGCAGGGAATTTTCCCATGTTCCCACTGCTGCCCCGCTGGCTTTCTCCCGTGGTTTCACTTCTCCTGTAAGGGCACTGGCTCTTGGCAGCCCGGATCTTGGGAAGAGGCAGCATGGATCTGACCTGTGCCTGGCTGCCACAGGGAGCCTGGCCGAGCCGAGCCTCTCCAGCAGGGAGGAGAGCTGATCCTGCAGCCCCAGAGTCATGGAAAGGTCTGGGCTCAGTGCTGAGCGGCTCCTGCCGAGTTTTCCGTGGCTGCAGGGCTCTGGGAGCAGCAGCTGCTGGGTTCCTGCTGGCTCCTGCAAGCGGGGAGCTGCTGTGTCCCCTCAAGCCTTTGGGATGGGCTCATGGTCCGGGAGCCAGCCGTGGGAACAGCCTGTGCTCCCCGGAGCGCGGATTTCAGGGCTGGGGTGAGGCTGGCCACACCTGCTGCTCTGCCCGGTGTCCCTGCTGGGCATGGGGACAAGGGGACAGCTCTGCAGAGGTGCGTGGGCTGTGTCCCCTCCTGTGTGGGGGCTGCTGCTCTGGTTCCACCTCTGGAGAGGGGCACCCAAGGGCAAGGACAGCCCTGGAGGGGCAGCTCCTGTGTCAGGAGGGAATGGCACTGTATGTCCCAAAAAACACTGGCTGCCCCTGGACCCCTGGCAGTGTTCCAGGCCAGGCTGGACACTGCGGCTTGGAGCACCCTGGGACAGTGGTCCCTGCCGTGGCAGGGGTGGCACTGGGTGGGATTTAACATCCCTGCAACCCAAACCCTCGTGTGGTTGTTGAGCTGTGCAGCCCGAGCAAGGTTCTCCCCCCACCTTGGAAGCACATCCAGACTCCTCTGCTTTGGCCAATTCCCTCAGAAAGCTCCTGAGGGGCTCCTGAGGAGCCCCTGGCCCAAGGTGGTTGTGAGAGCCCTCATGCTTGCCAGCTTCCTGCTTGTTACTGTTGTGTGCTTGTTTTGCAGCACACTCTGCCTCCTCCCTGTGTCACTCCTGCTTTCCCAGTCTGCCCGTGTTTTCCTGCCATCCTGCTGGGCACAGGTGCCATTTCCAGGCTCTGCAATGCCTCACCCAAACCCTGCAGGGCTGCTTGGCCTCCTCCCCTCCCTGCAGCAGCCCGGAGCTATCTGGGTCTGGCTGCTTGGTCTGGTCACCGTCTGCTCCCAGCCCAGGTTCCTCCGTGGTTCCTGGCTCCCAGTGTGCTCCCAGCCCCGGTTCCTCCGTGGTTCCTGGCTCCCAGTGTGCTCCCAGCCCCGGTTCCTCCGTGGTTCCTGGCTCCCAGTGTGCTCCCAGCCCCGGTTCCTCCGTGGTTCCTGGCTCCCAACGTGCTCCCAGCCCCGGTTCCTCCGTGGTTCCTGGCTCCCAGTGTGCTCCCAGCCCCGGTTCCTCCATGGTTCCTGGCTCCCAGTCTGCTCCCAGTGCTCTCCTGGGGGTGCTGCTCTGCCCCATGCCCTGCCCTGGACCTGCCACATGCACCCTGGCTGGAAGCAGATGAAATATTGGCCGTCCTGAGCCATGATGTGGCTTTGAGGGATGGCCTGGGAGCCTCATTTCCCACCTCAGCACCTGCCATTGGCACGGCAGGCTTTGGAAAGGTGATTTTCCAGGGAAGTGGAGGCAGTGTGGGAGGCAGAGCGGGCGGTGAGGGGAATTCCTGCCTTGAGACACAACTGGAACACCACAAAGCTTTGAGGCGCCATCCAGGGAAAACCGAGAGTGAGTGCATGGCTGGAGAAAGCCCAGGACACGATCACGCCCAGGGATGCAGGAAAGGGCTTGTTGCTGTCAGGCAGCTCAGCTGGGGCCAGCTGTGCCTCCAGCTGCAGGTCTGGGCACCTCCAGGAGATAATTCCATTTT
Source organism: Molothrus ater (assembly GCF_012460135.2). Lineage (NCBI taxonomy): Eukaryota > Metazoa > Chordata > Aves > Passeriformes > Icteridae > Molothrus > Molothrus ater. The sequence continues at coordinate 115,965,859 of NC_050479.2, forward strand.
CACTGGACTCTCTCGTCCCTCCGGGCATACAGGTGACAGTGCAGTCCACCAATGTTAAATAATGGAAGAAGGACATGGAGTAGTTCTCCCTGCTGCCCAAAATACCAGCGTTTCCTCCTTTTCCTGTGCCAGCTCCAGCCCCCACCAGCTGCCACAGGCTGGGGCTTCACTCCAGCACTTGCTCCTTGTCCATCAGCACCCAGAAATGTCACCAGGTCTGTCCCACCCGCAGTGTTTCCTCTGCTGTTCACAGCCAGCTCCTCTCTTGCTGGCTAAGGAATTTTCTCACTTCTCCTGAGCTCTACTCAGTTCCCTTTCCTGGCAGCAGCATTTCCCTGCTCCATCCATCCATCCATCCATCCATCCATCCATCCATCCATCCATCCATCCATCCATCCATCCATCCATCCATCCCTGTTGCTTGCAGCTGGCCATTCCCAGCTCCTGGTGAAGCAAGTTTTACTGTCCACCTCCAAAATTTGGGGATGCTCTGGTTGGTAATGCCTGGGTTAGTGTGGAGGGGGTAAAGAGCTGCCCTGGAATGTCCCTTGGAAATGAATGTTCAGGATTGGGCTGCAGCTGCTCCTCATGGAATACTCAGCGTGAGGAGCAGGTCTGTGGTCCTGGGCAGAGCATGAGTGCAGATGGAGGATCTGGGCTTGTTGGGCCTTCTTTTGCCAGAAGTTACAGATAATAAATAGCAAACAAGCTCTGGTTTGCTCCAGGAGGTCTCAGCTCCAGGGAGCTGCTGGGGTTTCCACTCAGGATGTGTGTTTGAGGCATGGGGTCATTGCAGGGTCTCTTGCTCCTTGTTTTGCAACAGCTTCCCCTTCAAAAAGTTCATTTTTCTCACCAGAGGTGTCTGTGTCCCTGGAGCCACTCTGGCTCTGCCCGTTTCCTCCAGCTGCTCCTTACACTGCAAACTCTCACAGCTTTCAGGGGAGCTCAGCAAGAAATCTGTGTTTTTCTCAGTTTTCACTCCTGTCCAAGCAGCAGTGAAGTACAGAGGGGAAAAAGCATCAGGAAGGTATTTATGATGTATGGTGTATGAATTTATGATTTATGGTGTATGAAACCCCAAACGGGGGAAGCTGTGGTTTGGGATCTCTTCCCTTCAGGCTTCTCTTGGCAGGTGTTTGTCCATAGAGCCAAGCACTGCCTGCAGCCTGTGGAAGGGCAGATTCCTGCTGGAATTTGGCTCTTCTTCCTTCCTTCAGCACTTTAACTCCCACCCGGGGGCTGGAGCTGCTTGAGGCAGGAAGAGTTTGCCTGCCAGACACAGAGGAGGTGGTGCTAAGATAGAATGTGGACACAGGACAAGGCTTTCCTGCAGCACAGCCACATCTGTCCCTGCCAGGCCAGCAGGGTGGGTGTCCAGCACCTGCCTCCATCCAGAACACAGGGGTGTGGATGGATGGATGGATGGATGGATGGATGGATGGATGGATGGATGGATGGATGGATGGATGGATGGATGGATGGATGGATGGGAGAGCTGGGGGTGCTCACCTGGAGAGGAGAAGGCTCCAGGGAGAGCTCAGAGCCCTTGCAGGGCCTGAAGGGGCTCCAGGAGAGCTGGAGAGGGACTGGGGACAAGGCCTGGAGGGACAGCACACAGGGAATGGACTCAGACTGACAGAGTAGGTGTAGATTTGATATTGGGAAGGAATTGCTCCCTGTGAGGGTGGGCAGGCCCTGGCCCAGGGTGCCCAGAGCAGCTGTGGCTGCCCCATCCTCAGGCAGTGACACGAGAGTCCCTGTCTCTGGTGCGGTGCTGCCAGGTGAGCTCCAGCTCCTTCCCCACATGCTGCAGTGTTGGAGCCGGAGAGGATCCCTCCAGGAAGGGCTCCAGCCCTGGCAGGGGGTGCCAGGGAGAGGCAGGGAGCCCTCAGCACACACTAGGGGAGCAGGGTTCCATCACTCCCAAAGCAGGGGAGTACCAGGGCAGGGCTGGAGCCTCTCCCTCACTGCCTGTGCTTGCAGGTCATGTATTTCAACACCAGTTTTCCTCTTTCCTCTAATTTTTAACCTCCAGCAATGTTTTCCTATTCTAATTTCTTGTAAGATTTCTGTCATCTGCGGCCCATTTCTCATTACACAGAGTCACTGAGCTGGGCCCATCTCATTTCACTTTCTTTTTGCCACATGGTGCAAGGCAGAAACAGCTCTTGGGCACATCCCTGCATCCCTTTTTGTTCCCTTTTTCCATGCTGTGCATCCACTGCCTTTCCCTTCTGCTGTGTTACAGAGCATCTCTGCACCCACATTTTCCAAGCCAGCTTCCCCTTCACCCCAGGCACATAAATACACAAATTACCCCCCTCATAAATACACATCCTGACACCCTTCCAGCCTCCCTGCCAGGGAGGCAGAATTATTCAGCAGAAGGAAGACAGATTCTGGAATATTTGCTGGCATTTCCAGTGCCCTGCTGGGGTTTAATTTGCTGTGTTACATTGGCTGTTATTTACTCACGCTCTGCTGAGCCCAGCGTGTGCCTCTCCTTGCTCGGCCGAGGGGAGCAGCTGGTGATGAGGGCTTTGGGTGGAGAAACGGCCTCGGGCATGGGACAGGGTGCTGAGCACCCAGCCCAGACCCTGCTGGCACAGCCTGGAGCCTGGTGCAGCTCCCAGAGGCGTTTGGGGCATTTCTGCTGCCCTGGTGTCAAAGCAGAGGCAGCCTGGGGACAAGTGGAGCATCTTAATCAGTGCTGCAAATGCTCTGGGAGATTGTCTCGCATATAGGCAGTGACAGGACACGGGAAAGGCTTCCCACTGCCTGAGGGTAGGGTTAGGTGGGATGTGGGCAGGGAGTTCCTCTCTGCGGCTGCCCCTGGATCCCTGGAAATGTCCTAGGCCAGGTTGGACAGGGCTTGGAGCAGCCTGGGACAGTGGAAGGTGTCCCTGCCATGGCAGGGGTGGCACTGGGGGAGTTTTAAGGTCTCTCCCAGCCCAAGGGATGCTCTGCACAGATGGGGGTTATTCCCCAGCCTGCAGCTCCCTGCAGTCACTGTCCCCTGGGAGCAGGGAGGAGGTGCCAGGCAGGTGAGGCTGGCATTCCTGGCAGAATTTTACTGGCATCACTTGGTGTGAGGCTGAGCTCAGCTGCCCATGGCTGCTGCACCCAGGGATTGCCATGCCTGGCCTCTCTGAGGGATGCACTGACCCAGTACAGAAATGGAGGAAAACTGGGATTTGAGGACAATTCCTGCACCTGTATCTGAAGGAACAACAGCAGCTGATGGATCTGCAACACTCTGAACAACCAACCATCCATCCATCCATCCTGGCTTTTTCTTTTTTCTTTTTTTCTTTTTTTTTAATCAGTTAAGTCTTATCTCCCTCTATATTTTATGTCCTCTCAGCAGGATCAAAGTACTTTTCTGTTTAGTTTCGTTCCTAAGGGAGAGTTGTGGATGGGCAGGATCTGAGGGCAGGGGTTTGACCTGCTGGCAAGCCCTGGTGTTTGAGATCTCTGCTGAGCACTGCCTGGGGGTCAGCTGCCCTCCCTCTCTCCTCCACATATTTAAAGGAGAGCTGGAAAGGATGACAGAGGTCATTCTGGATTTGTGGTTTGCAGCTCTAATGAGGGACAAAGACATGAGCACAGTTAACCAGGACATGGAGCCTGCTTCCAGCTCCATGAACACTCCCATCCCTGGAAATCCAGGCTCCTTTGGGTTTCCTGCCTGTGGTGTTCCACCCTTTTCCTGCCCCCTGAGCACCCCAGGGGCTGCAGCAGCAAGCCCAGGGCTGTCAATAATTGATCAGGGCTGGAGCCCCAGCACTGCTGAGCCAAACCTCCAGGGGCCGGGGAGTTTTTCCTGCCTGCTTCCACTGAGGATCAAATCCGCCCTATTGATCCCAGCCTGGATTTGTTACAGCAATCTCTCTCAGAATGGGCCGAGGGCAGCGATTGCGTTCTGCAGAGGCTGCTGTGGCACTCAGAACTCCTGCAGGTCCCCTCTGGAATTCACCTCTCAGGGTTTATGAACACCACCACCGTGCAGGCAGGCTCCTCCTGCGAGAAGTTACATCAACCCCTGCATTTTGTTAATTAGTTTGAGGCTGTGGGTCCTCGCTCCTTTGCCTCTCATCACGGGGGAAAGAGAATTACACACAACAATAATGGGAAGCCTTTCACCCCATTTGCTGCGGAGATGAAAACATCTATTAGAATGTGCTGAACAACAAGTTAAAGCCTAATGGCTCCGGCGTGCCTCTGAACAATGCAGCTTCCTGAGCAGGAAGCCTGGCTGCTGAAACCCAACAAAGACATCGCGGGTCCCTGGGGAGGAGGGAGGCACTGACAGGAGGGAAGGAGACCTGCAGGCAGGGGCTGCTGGCTTCCCACGGGCTGGAATTCCATTGCAGGGTCACGTTTAGGTGGTGGCTGGGGGCCCGAAAGCGAGAGTGGAGGAGTTCTTCCAGGGGAGATGCAGGAACACCGCGGTGACAATGGGATGCACAGGGATGCAGGGCTTTAATCCAGCAGTGCCCAGCACAGGGAGGGATGGGAAGGGCTTGCTGAGCAAGGAGCTGCTGCCCCCTGAGATCTGGACAGATCCCTCCAGAGGGATGCAGAGAGTCCTGGGCAGGGCAGGACCAGGACTTTGCATCCCCTTGAACTTCTGGGGTTCTGCAGCCCACTGAGATCCCTCTCAGAGCCCATTTCTGCAGCCCGTGGGATCCCTCTGGAAACCCATTTCTGCAGCTCCCTGCTGCCCTTCGATTCCCACTTCTCCAGGCAGCTGAGAAGATGCCTCTGGATGGCAGCACAGCCATCAGCTTTGCCAGCTGCCCTGCTGGGAAGCTGCCAGTGTTTGCTGCTGGCAGCTGGCTGAGGGTGCCCCATCACCCAGGCCATTGATAAGGAGTCACACCGACCCCAGAAATGTTGCACAATGTTGTCCTTGGCTCTGCTGAGCAGCGTTTCACCTCCCGGGCCTCTGGGGTTTCACATTTTGCAGGCTGCTTCGTCGCTTTGCAGAATCAAAGTGCCCCGAGCAAAGGAAAGCCAGGAACAATCAGTGACTGCTGGAGAGACCTGCGTGCCCACTGTGGGGGTGTTTGGCAGGGCTTTGCCTGCTGAGCAGGGGGGAATTGAGGCCCAGCCAGGAGCATTGTGCTGAATGATTTATCCCTGACAGGCTGACAGAATGACGGGGAGCAGCCAGCCGGACGTGGCCCGGAGCAGGCTCTGCAGGAGCCCCTTTCTCAGCATCAAGGTAAACACCCCCTGCCTCCCCCAGCACCCCCTGGGCTCCCTGGGCTGGGGAGCAGCAGCTCAGCCTCCTGCAGAAAGCACTGGCAGGGATTTATGGGCACCAGGTGGGGTTGGGAAATGTCCCCTGTGCTTCCCAGGGCACAGGTGCCTCTGGTGTGGAGTTGTCTCCATTCCAGAGCCAGTGGTGGGGCAGTGATGTTTCTGTGCAGGTTTAACTCCCAGCTCCTCCAGAGAATCATGGGATGGGATGGGATGGGATGGGATGGGATGGGATGGGATGGGATGGGATGGGATGGGATGGGATGGGATGGGATGGGTTGGAGGGACCTTAAAGCCCATCCAGTACCACCCCTGCCATGGGACACTTTCCACCATCCCAGGGACACCTTCCACCATCCCAGGCTGCTCCAAGCCCTCTCCAGCCTGGCCTTGGACTCTTCCAGGGGCAGCCACAGCTGCTCTGGGCACCCTGTGCAGGGAACAATTCCTTCCCAAGAGCCCATCTAGCCCTGGCTTTGTCAGTGTGAAGCCTTTCTTCTAAGTCTTGGGTCCTCCTGGATTTGGTGCAAGCCCAGGCTCACCATGTGGGGGTTTGAGGAGCTCTGCAGAGCCACCTGGAATGTTTCCCTGCGTCTTGCAACATCTGCAACGTTCCCTTCTGGCTCGATAATTCCCTGTTATCAGTAGTGGCAGCCCTATCACCAGTGCATTACAACATTCAGGGTAGTTGGAAGCCAATTACCTGGCTCATTAGGGAGTCTCACCAGGCCAGAGAGCACAACATGACAGTTGGTCTTAAAGGCTCAAGACTTCTCTGTCCCTTTTGTGGGCAATATTTGGGGTTTTGAGGGTTTTTCTACAAATGCTGGCGCATTTACTCACCCTCCTTGTGCGGCAGGAGCAAAGTGAGTCACTGAGGCAGAGGCCAGCAGGGCCTGCACAGAGGCTGGAGACACAGAGCCAAGGCCTGAGGCTCTTGCCCAGTCCTCTTTCAGCCCATTCAGCTGCTTTTTATCTGGTGGGCTTTGCTTGGTTCTTCTTTACTCCCCAGCAAGGTTATCTCTAGAAATATGGCCCTGCTGATTTTCCCATGAGGAGATATTTCCAAGGGTTCAAAGACTGAACCACTGAGGGGCAAAGCCAGCAGAATCAAGCCGTATTTTGCTGTATCTGTGAAGGTAGAGCCTAAAATCCCAGACTGGATTGGGTTGGGGGGGGACCTTAAAGACCCTCTTGTTGCAAGCCCTGCCACGGGCAGATGTGGAGGAAGCTCTTGTCACCAAGAACACAATTATCCTCAGCACAGGCTGTTTTCCCCTTTTCTCCTGAGTTTGTTTTTTTTTCAAGAAGTTAGCCACCCTGTCCGGTTTCTAAATGAAGCCAGTTTCTTTCCGGTTTTCTCCCTCAGAGAACAGAACTTGCAGCCCAGGGCTGGAATGGCTCTTGCAGAGACTCAGAACCATTGCACAATGTGGTTGGATGTGTTTGAAGTGGCTGGAGGACCAAAAATCACAGCACTGCAGTTTTTATGGGTATTTATATCTCCAGAGAGCGTGTCACAAAAACCATGGACCACGTGTCCAAATGCAACTGAGGGACAAAACTAAAACCTGCCCTGCTTGGCTTCAAGGAGCATTGTGATTTAGATGGGATAATTGGGAAGGAACTGTTCCCTGGGAGGCTGGGGAGGCCCCTGGATGCCTGGCAGTGCCCCAGGCCAGGCTGGATGGGACTGGCAGCCACCTGGCACAGTGGGAGGTGTCCCTGCCATGGCATGGCTGGCACTGCATGGGCTTTAAGCCCCCTCCAGCCATAGGCCCAGCCAAACTGGTCCCAGCTGTTTCCTCCCAGAGCCATTTGCCATGAGCTCAGCCCAGTGTGCCTCTGCCACGTGCTGAGGCACAAACCCTCTCTGAGAAAAGCCCCAGAACCTCCCAGGCACGAGGAGGGAGCGTGGTGGGGACGTGCTGCTGTCAGCTGGGAGCCCTCAGGGGCAGAGTTGGCTGCCAAGCTGCTCCATCCACCCTGCAAACACAGGCAGCCCTTGGAAAAGGGCTTTTTCCACTCCACCAGGAGAGGAATTACTGGTGTTGAATTCCCAGGTCTGTGATTTACTGGCTGCCTAGGATGGAGGGTGTTTCCCTGTTCCCCTGCACTTGTGGGGTGGGAACAGCAATGCCTTGCCAGGGTTTGGGTTCTCTGAGCTGTTTAATTCCATGGATGTAAGGGAAGGCTTTACAAGCACAGCTCAGCCCTGGGGCTGCTCCTGGTGTGTCCGTGGTCTGTCCTGCTGCCAGGGAAAAGGCCTTGGGAAAAGTCTGGTGTCTGCCAGTCCAGGTCACCTGCTGGGCAGCACATCAGTCCCAGCAGTCCAGCAGATCCAAAGGCCAGGAAAAGCCTGCTCTTTCTTTTCCTGACAGAAAATTGATGGCTGAGAGCAAAGAGCCCCTGGAGACAGGACTGGGGTCTTTGCCCCAGCCACTGCAGGCCCTCTGCAGGGCTATTTCTCCTAAAATACCAGATTCCCAAAGCATTTTGAGCTGCAGAGGATGTGGGGCAGCGCTGGGCAGCTGCTGTAAACCCCTGCAGTTCCAGGATCTGGATACTCACTCAGGGGGCTGTGTGCTGTGGATGCCTGCAATGAGCAGATCTGGTTTCAGCCTGTCCCTCTGAAGTGATGTGCTCAGGAAGCAGAGCCTGGACACAGGCAGTGGCTGGGAGGAATGCAGGAGGTTCAGCAAGGCTGACTCTGGGGACGCCTTCCTTTGGCTGGGTGACACTTTCCCAGTCCAGACACGTTGCAGCCGTCAGTGGTGACACGAGCCTGGAAGGGGAGAGGTCCTGGATGCTGTCCTGGTGTGCAGTGACCTCAGCCCAACCCTGCCATTCCCAGGGGTTTGACCTTCCCCCTTTCTGTGCTGGGGATGCTGCCTTGGCTGACAGAGCAGCCCAGTTTGGCAGTGACCTCACTTGAGGCCTGGATCAGAATGAGGTACAGCAGAAATCCAGGCCGGGCTCAGCAGTTTCTCTCTGGTGGGAGCTGCTGCAAAACACACGGAGCAGGAGCAGTGCCCGAGGGTTTGGGCACAGCCCAGGGTGAGGGCAGCAGCTCTGGAAGGAGCCAGGGCATCCAGCCTGTCCCACAGGGAGATGGGTGGGCTGTGTCCCGAGGGTGTGTGACTGTTTGGGCTGGATATCTGAGCTCCTCTGGGGGCTGGAGGGGTGCCTGGCAGAGCCACAAGGCAGCAGGAGGGAGGTGGCTCAGATGGAGGAGGGAGGATGGAGATGAGGGCAGATTATTTGACTTTGACCAGGTTTGCTTCTGGAAGTGGAAGAGAACCATCACATTTTCCAAAGGAGATGTGTTTTACATCTAGGGATTTGTGAGAAGGAAAGGAAAGCAGCCTGAATTCTTGTCCCTGACCTGCTGGCTTGCTCTAGAGGAGTTGTTTGTTGGTGTGCTTGGAAGGGCTCATTGCTGTCCCAGAAGAGCTCCCAGCACTGGGGATGGCTGTCTGCCTCGGGCTGAATGGGGACAGGAGTGTTGTGCAACCTCCCTTCTGCTGCTGCATCCGAGGGACAGGGCCAACACAAACAGGGATCATCCCAGCTGAAGCCATGTGTTTGTCCAAAGCCACTTCTCAGCTCAGAAATTACAGCCTCCTCGCAGATACTGACCCTGCTGTGACTTTTGGCAGGGGCCAGTTCCACGGTTCTGACCTAATCTCAGGAGATTTCACTGCTGGCAGAGCAGGGGTGATATTTCCAGGGCTCGTGGTCAGAGGTTGAAGTTGGATAATGGTGCCTCTCTGAGGGGGATGCAGTTGGTTGTGCTGCAGCTCTGGGTGACCCTGCAGCTCCCAGTGACCCTATTGGGGGTTCCATTTCTCTGTTGGCAGTTCTTTGTGTTCTGCCACGGGCTGCTGCAGCTCTCCCAGCTCCTGGTCTCGGGCTACCTGAAGAGCTCCATCTCCACCATCGAGCGACGCTACGGCCTCTCCAGCCAGACCTCGGGGCTGCTGGCCTCCTTCAACGAGGTGAGCGGCGCCCCAGCCGCGTCCCCGTGCCCCTGAGCGCTGTCCCCGTGCTGCCCTGCCCGGGGACACAGCGCTGCTCTGTCCCTGCAGGTTGGGAACACGCTGCTGATCGTCTTTGTCAGCTACCTGGGCAGCCGCGTGCACCGGCCGCGCCTCATCGGCTGCGGGGCCCTGCTGGTGTCCCTGGCCGGCTTCCTCATGGCCCTGCCACACTTCCTCACGGGGCCCTACCAGTACGACCACTCCGTGGCCAGTGAGTGCTCAGAAACCTGCTCAGGAACCCGCCCAGAAACCTGCCCTGGGCCACCAGGAGCAAATAACAGAGTGATGGGATGGTCCGCATGGAAACGACCATAAAGATCGTCCCGTTCCACCCCTGCCATGGCAGGGACACCTTCCACCATCCCAGGGTGGCCTTGGACACTGCCAGGGATCCAGGGGCAGCCACAGCTTCTCTGAGCAGCCACTCTCACAGGGAGCAATTCCTTCCCAACATCCCACCTATCCCTGCCCCCTGGCACTGGGAAGCTGTTGTGAAATGGCCTTCCCTCCAGGCACTGGGAGCTGCAAGCTGTTGCCTTCTCCTCAGGACATTTTATTTTTCTGAGAATTAAATCATCTCAGCCCTGAGAGGCAACAGCTACTGGTGGAAAGCAGAGCCAGGGGGATGTGGGAACCACGGGAAAGGGCAGGAAAACAATCAAAATGCAGGCTGTGCCTCTGATTCCCCTTGTTTGCTGCACATCCAGCCTCTCCTGCCTTCCCTGGTCTAGCTGGGCTGTCTTTGAGGTTTTAAACCCCACTGGAATATCAGCCTCCCTTGAGATACATGCAGGTCTAAATCACTCTGTGTAGTGAACAGGACAGGGTGGGGTTGGGATTTTCTCCCTAAAGGAAAATGAAGGGATGGGAACAGAAAGAAAGGAGAAAACAAGCTACTTGCTACCTCCCCAGTCCCTGCCATGAAGCTCCAGCAAGCCTTCTAGAAACCTCCACTGAACAGCTTTTGTTTGGCTCACCAGAGGGAGAGCAGCTGGTTCAGGCAACTGCAGACACCAAAGGAAGGTGGAATAGGTGAACCACTGCTGGCTACAAGCAGGGGCCAGCTGCAAACCCCAGCTTGGAAACGCTGAGTTGGTGTTTCAGCAGTGCTGTCCGAGCACTTGGAGTTCTCCAGGATCTGGGGCATAACCATGGAAGTCCTGCTGTGAGCCCCAGCACCCCCTTGCCCGGGGTTCTGAGGAAGATGAGGGTGCTAGAATCAGCCCTTTCACCTAGGCAGCTCTTCTCAGGAAAACAAGCTCTCATTTCCTGGGTAGCTGCTCACAAAATCTGCAGGTTTGCTCATTTACCTGTATTGGGCGGTCTGTCAAAGGTCCTGGGAGTGACCCTTGATGGAGGAAAAGCCTTGAAGGCTTTCCAGGCTCATGACCCCGTCCGTCCGTCTCTGTGAACACCAGTGCAGTGATCTTTGCACTTCTTGGTGTTTTCTTTCACCTGCCATCTAAGACAAGGATAAGGATAAGGACTGAGATAAGGACGTGGAGCTGCTGGAGCAGATCCAGAGCTGGGGGTGTTCTCCTGGAGAAGGCTCCAGGAGAGCTCAGATCCTTCCAGTGCCTAAATGAAGAAGTCCTCCCTGCAGACCGAGCTCCTCAGGGCTGTCCCCTTGTCACCTCAGGCACCTTCAGCAACATCACAGACCTGTGCCAGCCCGGGGCCCCGGGGGCTGGGGCCAACCTGAGCGATGCCAGCTGCCCTCCCCACGGCTCCAGGGAGAACCAGGAGGTGCTGCTGGTGATGTTCGTGGCCCAGGCCCTGCTGGGCGTCGGCGGCGTGCCCATCCAGCCCTTCGGCATCTCCTACATCGACGACTTCGCCAGCCAGAGGAACTCCCCCCTCTACCTGGGTGAGGCTGCTCCTGGGCTGGAGCTGGCAGCATGGCCAGGCTGGGATAATTGGCATTAATGAGAGCAGGGCTCATTACAGCCCTTCTGCTCTGCCCACGGCCAGGAAGGTTCCTGCAGAAAGGGTTTGTGTGCTTCAGGCTTGGGCAGGCAGCAGCAGAGCTGGGAAACAGCCCTTGGGGCAGAAGCTGGGGGTCTTTGGCCTGAGAGTGACAAAAACTGGAGGCAATTACCATAAACTCCTACAAAGAGGCTTCAGGAAGGCCTAGAGGGACAGTCTGATCTCTGTGTTCACAAGTGGCAGCTGTGGGTTTAAGGGGCTGTTTAGCTGTCAGCAAAGCCGAACAAACCAAAGAAAGCAAAAGAAAACCAAACCAAACAAACCAAAGAAAGCAGTTTCAGGCACCTGGGAGATGGGAGGGTACCCTTCAGCAGAGGGGCTGCTGGAGAACAGCTTGGTACAGGCCCACAGGGGTGTCTCAGAGTGGGGGGATGGACAAGGTGGTCCTTGCAGCTCCTTCCAGTCCTTTCCCAGCTGCTACCTGTCACAGCCTCCAACTGAAAGGAGCAGCAAAGTAGATCAAAACCAGGTCATTACTGCTGAAAAAAGGAAGCACAGCATCGAGTTTTGTTCTGGTAGATGATCCAAACCTCTCACACGTAAGGTAGGAGATGAATCTTACATGTGTGGATTTCTTTTATCAGCAATTCACAGAGAAGAGTTCACTGATAACTTTTATCTCCTTCACCTTGTAAAACTTGATGTTCCCTGGATTACTGATGCCAAGGGACACCTCTTGTTCCTGGGAGTACTGCAGTCCTTCGAGGAGGCTGAGTGTCAGGAAAGGTCTGAGCCAAAGGGAATTCCACGTGGGAAAGGAAAGTGGGGAGCATGAGGCTGTTGCTCTTGGAGATAAGAAAGCTGCCAGGGAAATGGGCTGTGCTGGAGGCAGGTGCAGCAGAGGCTGGTCCCCTGAGGCTCCTGTGTCCCCCAGGTCCCTTGCCCAGGCTGAGCCCTCCCTGCTCTCGTGCCCCACAGGAATCCTGTTCTCCCTGACGGTCGTGGGGCCAGGAGTGGCCTTCATGCTGGGCTCTGCCATGCTGAGGTTCTACGTGGACATCGACAAAGTCAGCTCAGGTGAGGCACCACAGGTCCTGGCACAGCTTTGGGAGAAGAGGGGGTTCCAGCCCCCTGGGGGTTCTCTGTGCCAGTGGCATCAGCATCCCTGTGCCAGCTGTCTCCATCCAAAGGAGCTCTTTGGACACCCTGGGGCAGCAGTGAAATGGGAAAGAGGCCATGGGATGTGATTTAGCGGTGGGATGATCAGGGCAAATGCTGCTCAGGCCCCAGGGCTGACGGTCCCCGGGCTGGGAGCCACCCCCTTGGGGCTGGTTGGTGCTGGGGGTGGCTGGGGCCAGCCTTTGGTGCACTGGGGTCCCTGCCTTGTCCCAGCACTGGTCTGATGCCCCTCTCCTCGCCTCTTGCAGCTGAGGTGCAGCTCACCAACAAGGACCCACGCTGGGTGGGGGCCTGGTGGCTCGGGTTCCTGGTGGCTGCCAGCCTGGTGGCCCTGTGTGCCCTGCCGTACTTCTTCTTTCCACGGGACATGCCAAAAGAGGTAGGAGAGCTTCTGCACACACACACACACCTCGGTGGGGCCAAAATGCCATGGGAACCAGAACCACGGGCAGTTCTGTGCCTTGGGGAGGGGAGGATGCAGTCCCGGATTCTCTTGTTTACCAGAGGCACCAGCTCTGTCCATCCTGGCAGCTTTTGTCTGGGAGAAATCACTAACTTTGGAGGTGAACTTGAAATTCCATCAGTGGGCTCCTGGCAGACGAGGACAGCTCTTCTCCAGCAGAGCTGGGAAGCAGGGCAGGGAGTGTCTGAGCAGTGCAGAGCTGCTCCCCAGGGGTGTCTGAGCCTGTCACAGCTCGGGAGCTCCCTGAGTGTCCCAGCTGCGCGTGGCAGCGCCTTGGGAGCAGCAGAGCAGAACGAGCTGTGCTGGCAGAGGAGGTTTTCCTGCAGGCTGGGATGCTGCTGGAGCTGCTGGGACATGCTCAGGAGGTGAAGCTGTGCTCCTCTTGGCCGTGCTGGAGGTGGTGTCAGCGCCGTCCATGTGTGCTGCACCTCGAGGCAGCGTCGAAAGCTCCCTGTCTGAACAAGTCTGTGCAGAGCAATCCTTCATTTCTCCTGACACTGCCTGGATCTCCACAGGAATCAGTGTGGACTGGGGGTTCCCTGACCTGTTCTGCCAGCTCAGCTTGGGGGCGCAGTGATTTACTGCTGCTGACCTGGGCTGTGAGGTGATGGGGTGCCCTGTGCATGGCAGGAGAGGGGTGACCCCAAATGCAGAGTGCCTGATTGCTCCTCCTGCAGCCTGGGCTGCCCTCAAGCCTGAGGGAAGGTCTGGGCTAGCAGGCTCGAGGCTCATCTTAGGGAAAAGTTCTTCATTAGGGCTGATGGGAATATTAATTTCATAAACGCCTCTTGAGAGAAGATAATGCACTTCCAGCTAAAACAGCTGCACTTCCTGGCAAGTGCTGCACTCTGAGCCGCTTGGAAGGGTTTAAGGGGGAGCAGGCTATTGATTTTAAAAGGAGCAGGAAGATCTCACCCTGCTCTGCTGCCTGGGATCTGTAGGGAGCACTCCCACATGGCCCAGCACCCACGTGTCCCTCTGCAGCATGTGAATTTCTTGAATTCTTGGATTCCTCCCCATTTTTGCATCTCCCTCAGAAAGCTCTTGGAATCTGCTGGTGGTTAAAAATAATAATAGGAAAATACAGTAAATAACCAAATTCTGCCCTCCTTGCAGAAGGGGAGGCACTGGGGCCAGCCACGCCTGTCCCATGGGGGTATCAGCGCCAGCAAGGGGTTCTGCCTAAAAAAATTCAAATAAAAACCTCCGCAGAGAGTTTACCACGTGCTGTTCTGGGTAACACCTGTGAGCTGCAGGAGCTCACATTCCAAGATGTGCTGGAAATGGATGTTTTCCTGTGTGTGTGTGCGCTGTCCTGCCCACAGCACACCCCTTCAGGCACAGCCTGGAAAAGCACAGCTCTGCAGCTGAGGTGGGGTCCCGCTTGTGCCCACTCTCCTCAGTGGGCATCACTGTGCAGCAAACGCTGGGTATCAGCCACCCCTCTGTGCCTCTGGAGACTGAGCTGCCTCCTCCCACCAGCCAAGACACATCTGCGTGTTTCATTCCACTGCTGCAGCCTCACCTTTTCCTGATGAATTCTTTCTTTGAAGTCCCTGGAATGGCTCGTGTTAACATTAATGACCACGTGGGGCTGCTCGTTTGATCTTTTTCTCCTAAATTAGTCGCTCCAAACCCAGAACATTTTTATTTCTCTGCTTTGCTGCTTGTCAGTGGGTTTCTAGCACCAAAGTATCCTGAATAATCCTCCTGAGGGCTGATCATGGCAAAGCCATGAGGCTGTCATGAGATCAGGAAGGGGATGAGAGGATGAGGCTCTTATACTGGACCAAGTGTTTTCAGTCAAGAACAGCTTTTTCCCCCAGTAATTCCAGTTTGATCCTGCCTCCATGGGCCCAGACCATTCCTTGGGGTTGTGTCCTGTTCCTGTGAGGAGCTCCCAGCACTCTCCAGTTGCTGTGTGGCCATAGTTTAGCTCGTGCTTTGCCAATCTGCTGGTGTTGCTGCATCCCAAGGCAGGCAGCAGTGCTGTCACAGTATTCCAATATTCCTGCCACACAGGCTCTGCCTGTCCTGCAGCTCTGAGGGTGACACAGCAAGGGACTGAAAGGGGCAAAGCTGCTCTCAGAGACAAAACAGGCACTTCCAGGGATCCAGGGAGAGCCACAGCACAGGGCACGGTCTGAGGAACAAAGAGGGCCAAGTGGCAGGACAGGCTACAGGAATCCTGCTCTCTACAGCTGGACTTTCCCCAGGGAGCTTTAAAGGCAGGCACAAACAGCAGCTGAAAATAAACCTCCCTTGTGGTGGGAGCAAGGTGCCCCTCAGCTGGTTATTTTAACACTCCTGGAAATAGGGTCCCTGGAGGGACCCACACCTGCTGCAAGAGGCATAATGAGGTGTTTGTAGGGAGCCTGACCTTGTCAAAAGGAAAATAACTCTTTCCCAAGCCGTGAGGCTTTGCACTTTGTTTGTCTAATATGAAAATAACTTCTGTGACCTTACTTTTCAGTGAGCTGGGAGTGCCAGGTTCTCTTCACAGCCAGAGGGAAACTCTGCAGAAACCTCAAATTAAACAAAGAGAACCTCTCTGTCACAGAGCAGGTCATTTATCCCTGTTTCCAGGGGTGTATTTGGATCTAGCCAGCCTGCTGGCACCTCTGGCTGCCCTTCTCACAGGTGCAGGAGCAGGTGGGGAGAGCAGGAGCTGCCAGGGAGAGCTGCTTTCATTTTCCTCTCCTGCAGAGCCCTGCTCAGCCACGCCCGGATTTATTCCTGTCTGTGCAGGGAGATGGGGATTTCCCCAGGCCAAGGTCAGGCTGGGGATGCTCTTCCTGATGCAGAGTGTGAGGCAGCTTCATTCTCCTTCCCCAAAAAGCCTGTCTGCCTCCTCCAGCCCCCTGAGGGTGGCAGTGATGCCAGTGGACTCATGGAATCACAGTGGGGTTGGGTTACAGGGACCCTAAAGCCACCCCTGCCATGGGCAGGGACACCTCCCACTGTCCCAGGGTGCCCCAAGCCCCAGTGTCCAACCTGGACACATCAGGGGTCCAGAGGCAGATAAAAATGCAGATAAAATCTGATTGCAAAACCGTGAGATGCAGCGAGTGGCAGCAAGGAGCTGAGTCCTTTAAGGATTCATCCAGGGGAATCCAAGTGTGGGGGCATTTTGCAAGCTGAGTTTGTTTCTCCTTGGCAAGATGCTGGGGCAGGGCTGAGCAGCCAGCTCGTGTTACTGCACCTTCCAGCTCCAGCCTGACAGATTTCTGCTGTGAGAATGCCAAAATCCCCCGTGGCAGAGGCACAGCGTCCTCCTCAGGGCTTGGGCATCTCCGATGGTGCAGCAGCACCTTTCCAGCATCATCCACAGCAAGCAGGCTGGATTCCTGCTTTTCCCTCTGTCCCTGCTTTCCTTCAGCCCACAGGAATGTATTTCCTGATCCTTTCAGACAGCCAAACACCAAGCCAGGGCCAAGGCAGCACAGGGAGAGGAGCTTCCCCCCCCCTCTGTGAGGGCTTTGCTCCATGTGCACACAGCTGAGCCAGGGAAACATGGCCTGCAAGGGTCACACACAGGGACATCCCAGGCTGGGGGAGCTGGGGGGAGCTGGGGTTTTGTCTGGACGTGCAGGCTGTTGACTCTCAGAAGTACAAACAGCTGGAAGCTGAGGAAGCCACGGGCAGGAGCAGCTTGAATGTATTTTTGGAAAACACTGCAGTTTAAGAGCAGAGAAGAGCCCCTGTAAGGCAGTTGGAAAGTGAAAGGGGTTTTATCTTTGCATTTGAAAAATGTATGAAAGCCTGAGCTCCAGCAATTCAAAACAGGAAAGGAGTTCGTTGCCTCTGCCCTCAAAAAGGGCAGGTGGCAGCCACAGCACAGACACTGTGACCTCGCTGCTGTTTAATGAGCACTCTCATCTCAGAGCAGAGGAGGGGTTTCAGCCCAAGAGCTGCTGTTCCCTCATGTCCATTACAGCTCTCTAATTGCTGCTGGATGAACTCATTTGCCCAGCTCGGGTCAGGGCTGCTGAGCTGATGGGGTGGCAGAGCTGCAAACACTCTGTGCCTTGCCCTGCAAAAGCACGCTGCCCTGAGCCCTGCCAGGCACAGCAGCACATCTGCAGGCAGTGCCAGCGGCTCCAGTGGCATCCCAGCCTGCTCCTGGGGCTCCCCTGCAGCTCCTGCAGGGGATCAGAACACATCCCAGCAATGCTCCTTGGCCTTCCTGTGCCCTGGGGTGTGCACGCCCCGAGGGAGGCTGCCATGCACCTTCCCTCTCCGAGCCCTCCAGGGCTGGGGACCCCACGCTGCCCTGGGCAGCCTCTTGCCTTAGGAGGTCACCAACATCCTGCCTGCATCCCAGACCCCCTCCTGGGCTGGATACATTTCCCTCCTACAATTGCTGCCTCTTTCCTGCCCAGCAGCTTGTGAGGGAGCACAGAGACTGGGCTCACCCTCCATCCCAAGCTGTGCTGGTGGGAAGCCAGCTGTGTCCCTTGTGCTCTCGCACAGGGCTAGAACAAGCTCTGGGGCACAAAACCATCCCCCTAAGGGTATCCAGCAAAGGTTGGCACCTCCTGAGTGAGTTTGGCACCTCCTTTCCCTGCAAAGGCTGGCCCCTCCTGAGTCTGTGCGAGCTGAGCACACGGCGCGCTGTGTCTGGGGAGTGGCACAGCTTGATATTGGTGGAGTGTGCTCCACCACTGTCAGAAAGGTGGGAAAGCTCCTCTGCAGCACGGGAGTGTGTCTGGATGCTGTCAGCCCCACTGGAAACCTGGAGGTGTGGGCAGGGAGCACAGCTGGACACGACAGGGACGGCCATCCTGGGCTGCTGTGTGTCAGGGTCTGGGAGAGAAAGGCCAGGGCAGGGGAAGCTGGGGCATGATGCATGCAGTGACAGCCTCTGTCTGGTGTGTCCCCAGGTGGTGAGAGGGAAGGACAGAGGCAGCAAGAAGAGGGAGGACGTGCTGAGCCAGCTCAGGCCGAGGTCCCAGCACACGGAGAGCCTCTCCCTGATGGAGTTCATCAGACGTAAGTGAGCCAGCGCCCCTGCCCAGACAGCAGCTCCCACGGCCAGGCTGGGCCATGCCAGGGCTGCAGTGCTGCCAGGGAGCAGGCATGCTCCCCCTGGGCTCAGCACAGCTCCTGGATCAGCCCTTGAGATGCACCTTAGGCTCAGGGCTGGGTCTGAGCCCTCTGCTCCCTGCTCACAGCACCCTGCTGCACCTCCTGCCAACCAAAGCTCCTGGCCTTGGTCACTCTGAGTGTCACATTCCTTCCCTGGCAGTGCCCCAGGCCAGGCTGGACAGGGCTTGGAGCAGCCTGGCACAGTAGAAGGTGTCCCTGCCATGGCAGGGGGTGGAATGGGATGGGCTTTAAGGTTCCTTCCAACCCAAATCCTTCTGTGACTCTGTGATCCATGGCCCATGTGGGCAGTGGGAATCAGAGGCCAAAGTCTCACCAGAGCCCAAATGCAGGCAGGAAGGAGGGGTGCTAGCTGTGGGGCTGGAGCAGAGCCATGGGAAGGGACAGACCCCTTCAGTCACAGGGGTTTGGGGGCTGCTCTTGCTCAGCCCTCAGGCCATGGAACCAGGAATCGGTCCCACAGCAGCACTGGCAACTTCTCCTCCCCAGAAAGCCTCATCAGACTCCCTCCTGCAAGGCTGGAGATGCTGTCCAAGGCAGGCTGACCTCCTGTCCCACTGAGAGTGGCCAGCCCTGCCTGGGGCCAGGGTCTGGGCAGTTAAAACCCAGAGGGAGATGAATCCAGTGCAATTAAATTGTTTGGAAATGAGTGGGCTCTTTATGCTGAAGGGGATCAGCTGGGCTTCAGTCTGTGGAGGCATCTGCTAATGCTTGGGATGTTTGGGTTTTTTAAAACCTCTGCACTTTGGCAGCTACTTAAGAAAAGTGACCCTCTGAAGTCTCTCCGTGTCAGCTTCCTCCATATTTCCCAGCTATTATCTCGTCAATTTCTTGCACATTCTCCGTGTTCTGAAGGGCAGTGCAGGGCAGGCACAGCCAGGCAGGCGTGGGCAGCTTTCCTCCCGCTGGTGGCAGCGTTTGCTGTCAGCCTAACGCTCAATTAGAGGAGGCACTCGGGGGCTCCTTCCCCCCCCGACCTTGTGGCACTGTCATTTGGAAACCTGTGTGCTGGGAGAGGCTGCGTGGGAACAGATTGATGGTGCTCAGATGGGATTTTCACACCAGCCCTCTGCTCTGTGCCTCCCAAACACGAATCAAAATGAGCTCCCCGCTCCCGGCTGCAGCTTTGGTGCGGGGCTGGAATCAGCGTTGCTGTGTCAGGGCTGTGCTAATAAATCCATTATTTCTCAGGATTTATCCCCCAAAGCCCAGTTCTGAAATAAATGAAGCGTCTGGTTTATGTCAGGAGAGCAGCCTGGCTGAAATCTCTAATACAAAACTCTTTTGGAGCCAGGAAGGGGTGGCAGGTAGTGTGTGATGGTTACCTGGGACAATTTGGGTGAAGCCCAAAGACTTCAGGACTGGCTCATCTGCAAGTCACTGGAAAGAGAATTTCCTTCCCAATTCACCACTCTCCTGCTGGCTTTGTTTCCTCTCTCTGTTTCTCTTTTTACTATTATTTTCAGCATGATAATTTATGAGAGCAGCATTTGGAGATGAGATTCTCCAGCCTGAATCTCCTTGGCAGTGCCCCAGGCCAGGCTGGATGGGGCTGGGAGCACCCTGGGGCAGTGGAAGGTGTCCCTGCCATGGCAGGGGTGGCACTGGGGGGGCTGTAAGGTCCCTCCCAACCCAAACCATTCCATGACTGTGGAGGAGGAAACCCTTTTGCCCTGTGTTCTGTTGTTTTGGGCATACCCAGAGGGCAAAATCACTCCTGCAAGCAGAGCAAGGGTGGGCTGGAGCCTGTTCATCCCTCCTGGGAGCCCCTGAGCCTCCCGGGGCAGGCTGTGAGGGGCAGGTGCAGAGCTCTGGAGGCTCTGTCTGGGCAGGGAGGGCTTTGCCAGCCCAGCAGCAGCAGCCAGCACCAGGATGGGGCTGTGTGCAGGGTAAGGGTCAGGCCAGGCTCTGGGGACACTCAGCCCAGCATGGAGCTCTGTCTGGACTGAGAGCTGGGCACTGATCTTGGCTCTGGCACAGACACTCTGTGTGACACCAGCTTGCACCCTGCTCCTCACACTCACTAACTCCTCCCAAATTCCTCCTGCTGCAGGCATCAGGTCTTCCTGCAGTAATGGGAAAAGTAGGATTTAGCTTGCCTGAAGTCATTTCCATTGCTAATTTCCAGGCTTCTGTTGGAAACACCTGGGAGGATGTGCAGACTCTGCTGCACATACTGGGAATTAGCCCATTAAAGGTGATCTTCAAAGCAATTGGAGCGCTGCACTCGTGACTCGTTTGTTTCTCTTATGGTCCCCAAAGGCAGTTTCAAGGATGTTTTTTGTTTATTATTTTAAAGTTTCCACTGCTTTTCCTTTCTGCCCAGCTGCTTCTCTGGAGCTGCAAGGAGGATCCAATTAGGCGTTGCAGAGGATGGAAATCTTGCTGCTCCCACCATGAAGTGGGGACATGCTCAGCTTTTCACCTCTGATTTGGGGTGTGCGGTTTGATTTAAAAGACCAGAGACCTCCAGGAAAAAGGACTTTTTGGTGGAGGATCCCCACAAAAGGCTGGATTGGCTCTCAGGAGATTTTTCAGCCAGCAAGCTGAGGTTTCCTATCTGCAACATGGCAGAGAAATTCGGGGAATACTCTTCAAAAATCAGGACCTGTAGTGGCTCTTGAGAGCAAAACCATCTCCCCCTGTGGGTCGACAGTGGTGTAATGCAGCTCCTTCCCTCTCTGCTGACTGCCAGCCTGCAGAGGGTCAGCATTCCAGGGTCCTTGTCCGTGCTGTGTATGCCTGGGCCCCTCCAAGGACCTGCTTTTGCAGCTCCCTACCATTTTTGGCTGCTTGCGTGACCTGAGGGCCAAGTGCTGAGCTGGAAGGGCCGTGGTGCCATGAAGGGGAGTTGGGGACGTGGGGGACCCCACTGCACCCTCAGAGAGGCCTTTTGCTCTTCACAGAAGATTTCGGACAGCCAAAATCCGTCCCCACCTGGGGCCAGCTCCCAGACAAGCCCCCGGGGAGATGTCCCCAGCACCGCTGTGCTGGAGCAGATAGAAAGATTGTCCCTCTTGTTTGTCAGCTGCTGAGAATTAACACCATTAATTGATGGCAGTCCTCTGCATTAATCCTCGCTGTTAATTCCTTATCTCTGCTCCAGCATATTGGCTGCCCTGGCCCTCATCTGGGAGACTCACCAGCAGTTTGTTTGGAAGTTGCCCTTTGCTGCCAGCCCGAGCAGGGGGAGGCACTGGGGGAGCAGCAGCAGGAGCAGAAGGTGGCTCCGGGGTGCGCAGGAAGGGGACATCACTCCAGCAGGGACAGTGGCAGCTCCCAGCTGGCAGCACGGGGCACCCCATGTGCTGAGCAGGCTGCACACCTCTCCTCAAGGGTTCAGGGCAGTTTGCTGGAGTGTTCCTTGGCCGCAATATAAAAAATTGCACTTTTCTCTGTTTCATTTTTTCATTGAAACTGAAAGGACACTGAAATTGCAACCACAGCAAACAAATAAATTAACTTGTAATGACTTTCCATCTACTTTTGTGTTTGTTTTAGCAGCAGCTCTGCCAGAAGGCTGCAGGGAAAGGGGTGGAACGAGATGAGCTTTGCACTGCCTTCCAACCCCAACTCTTCTGCGGCTCCCTGATCAGAATTTTGCTCCCTTGTCCTTTCAGGTTTCCCCGTGGTGCTGCTGAGGAACCTGAGGCACCCCGTGTACCTGCTGGTGGTGCTGGCTCAGGTCAACATCTCTGCCATGGTGGCTGGCTTAGCAACCTTCATGGGCAAGTTCCTGGAGAGGCAGTTCTCCCTCACAGCCTCCCTGGCCAACATGATCATTGGTAAGTGCTGCTGAGCTTTTGAGTCCTTAAAAAGCCATCTAGAAATTGGGAAGGGTTCCTCTAGAGTAAAGCCTCCCTCTCAGAGAGTTCACAGATCCTGCCAGAGAAGTGTTTAAAACACGTTATTGAGCAGACAGCACCTCAGGGAACGAGGCCTCTGAGGTCTGGGACAGATAAATCAGAATAAAATGAGCAGAACAGGCTGGCAGAGCCAGGGCTGAATGCAGCAGGAAGGTTAAATGCTGAAGCAGTGCTGTCCCGCCCTGAGGTGCCCAGCTGAGCTGTTCCCAGCCTGGATTTACCCTCTGCATTCAGGTCAGCACCGTGCTCCGTGGATGAATTGATCTACCCTTTGTTCCCACCACTGAGTCTCGCTTGGCCTTTTCCTTTCAGATCAAAAAGCTTTCTGTAGCTGGAAATTCCTTCCTTGCGTGGGCATTGAGGGGCTGAAAGCAACCTCCCTGTGCATTCTTAGCTGAATTAAACACTTTGCATGTCTCTAGCTGAACTTTGGTCTCCCCCCAAAAATGGGGGGTTTTATGGAAATGGGGTTTTACAAGGGTGACCTCAGAAATGGGCACAATCCCGCTCTGCACAGAAATTAAACATCCTCCCCAGGCTGACTTGGTGTTTCTTCCTGTCAACACTAAAAAATCACATTTTGCTGGGTGAGGCCCAGCTTTCCCCTGCTCCTGACATCTTCCACCCATGGATCCATGAGGCAGCCAGTTTGCTGTGGGATCCTTTTGAAAAGCAGCTTTTTGGTAGCATTACTCCACCAATCCCTGCAAAAACCTTGGTCCCTTCTGAACCACCTGTGCTGAAAAATAGCAACCCAACAGCAAATCCTCTGGGCCTTCCCTTTGTGAGAAGGGACTGGCACAGGCCAGAGATGGAAAACAAGGTACAGGGATAGGACTAAGGAGGAATGGCTTTAGATTGGGTGTTAGGAGGGAATTGCTCCCTGGGACAGTGGGGAGACAGAGAAGCTGTGGCTGCCCCCTGCATCCCTGGAAGTACCCAAGAACAGGTTGGATGGGCTTGGAGCAGCCTGGGATGGTGGAAAGGGATGGGACTGGGTGGTGCTGAAGGTCCCCTGATTGCATGCCTGCCTTTTCCCAGGTGCTGTGAACATCCCCGGGGCCATGGTGGGGATCGTGGTGGGCGGCGCCATCCTGAAGCGGTTCCAGATGTCCCTGAGGCAGTGCAGTGCCCTGTGTGTGCTGGGCATGCTGCTCTGCCTGCTCACCGCCTTTCCCCTGCTCTTCCTGGGCTGCCCCACGCAGAAGGTGGCCGGTGTCACCCACTGGGACAGGTACCTCAGCTCCTGGGCTGGGCACACCCCAGCCACAGGCACATTCCTGGGAGTGGGAGCCAGGCAGAATGCCCAGAAATGGGTTTGTTCTCCCTCAGGAGAAGCAGCTAGTGAAGGTAAACTAAGAAAATCTGAGTCCTCTGTGTCCTCAGGTTTAGGGCAGAAAATGTACTGCTCGCCTTCGTGACTTATCCCACACATGGTGGAGTCATTTCAGCTTTATCTCCTGGGGGCTAAAACCTTTTTAACACGAGGTTTTTAGGAGCAAGGGTTGTAAGGGTTCCACCAGTGAGATTTCCTACCGAGGAGCAAGCGTGGAACCCGAGGTAAACACGTTTTTGGCACAAACAGCACAAGATTTCATCTTGGAAAGAGTGGTGGATGAATAATTCAGGCAGGGGCCAGCTCTGGGATCACACCATCTAAGCTGTGGCAGCTAAATGTGGGCAGGAGCTTTTTGTGTGCCCTGGAGGCTGGATCCAGGTCTCTGAATTCCCTGGTTAGTGTCCTGTGGTCCGGGCCCTCAGGGGGAACCTCCCTCCCTCCCACAGTGTTGCAAGAACCCCAAAGGCCGGGTTTGGGACCAAGAATGAGGGCAGTGGGTGGCCCTGGTGCCCAGCTGTGGTGGGGATGCTTTGACAGGCAGAGCAGAGGTTTGGGTGATGCTGGGATTCCCGTGGGGAAGGGTTCCTTGTGCAGTCAGGTGGGTTTTGCTGATCCCAGCACACACACAGTGGGTTTTCTCTGTGAGATGCACGTGGGTGATGCCCCATGCCCACATTAACCCTTTCCTGGCCCCAGCTCTGGCTCTGGCCACCACGCCATGGCGTGCAACGTGCGGTGCCGCTGCCCCGAGCGCGGCTTCAACCCCGTGTGCGGCTCCGACGGCGTGGAGTACACGTCCCCCTGCTCTGCTGGCTGCAGCAGCGTGGCCCTGCACCCCGATGGCTCCGTCCTGGTGAGTCACAGCTGGCCACAGCTGGCCCTGCCGGCCCCACCGGGCCTGCCCTGAGTGTCTGTGGGACAGGGGAGAGCAGGGTCACCGTGCAGGGCTTTGCTCCCTCCTGCTTTCCTCTGCTGTGGGTTGTTCTGCTGGCAATGCAGCTCAGCAGACCCACCTGAGGAAACTTCTGCCACTCAAAGCCCGACCTGAAGATCAAGTGGCTTTCCCTGCACTCTTGGCACAGGGTGTGATGGCAGCAGGGAGCTGTCTGGGCGGTTTGCAGCAGCATTTTGTTAATTAACGGCGCTTCATTTTGATAACAGTTGTGCTTTCTGCCAGAGCTCAGTCCCAAATGTGCTTTCCTGCACCCCCACGCCTGCCTTTTGTACAGCAGATCCTTTCCAACAGCTTTTTTTCCTCCTCAGACAACGCCTCTCTCTTCCAGCCCTTGCTTTCTTAGAAATGTGACACTTTTCTTACCATTTTCAGCAGTACAGGGACCTGTGGCACCCACTGCCTGCTGCTTTCCCTGTCCCAGGTTTTCCAGGAACCCTCCCAGCCTGCAGAAAACCCTGCAATTGTGTGCCCAGCTTTGCTGCAGCCCTCCCAGAGGGAACCATGCAAGCTTGGATGTAGGAATGAGGTTTTGGGAGAGCCCTGAGCTGCCCCTGCCTCTGGGATCACTCTTCTGCAACTGCAACCCCCTAACAACCAAAAGATTGTACTCATTTTATTTAAAGGTCTCTTTAAAACAAAAGAAACAACCCAGAGTTTTCTTGTTTAAAACAGATAAAAAAGAGATAATTGTGACTAAAAAATAGAGAAATGGAGAAACTCCTCATCCATCACCCCAAGGCATCTTTCCTTTGCTATAAGGCTGTGGTAGATATTTATGAGCCTCTCTCAAAGGTGAGGTTACACATGTTTGATTTAACACTCCCTGAGCTGTGGCTGCAGCTCTGCCCGGGGTGAAGGGTCTGGCAGCAGGACAACACCTGGCACAGGTGGCACAGCCAGGAATTCCTTCCCAAAATCCCATTTATCCCTGCCCTCTGCAAAGCCATTCCCTGTGTCCTGTCCCTCATCCCCAGTCCCTCTCCAGCTCTGCTGGAGCCCTGGACGTGTCTCTGAGCTCTCCCCGAAGTACTGAGTGCTAATTCCTGCTAATTACTCTCAGACAAACCTTACCTGCTCTCCTTGGCTCTGTCAGCTGGCAGCGTTCCCTTCCACCTCTGGAAGCAGCCTGTGGATGTGGTCTGTCTCCTCTTTGCAGAACTACACTGGCTGCAGCTGCTTCGGGGCAGCGGGCGCCGCCAGGCCGGGCCCCTGCGGCACCAGCTGCTCCCACCTCTTCGTGCCCTTCGTGGTGCTCTCCTGCCTGGCTGGCATCCTGGCCAGCACCTCCCACACGCCCTCCTTCATGCTCATCCTCAGGTGGGCACGGCTTGGGCACCTCCTGGCCAGACAGAGAGGGCGTCCAGAGCGGGTCTGTGAGGCAGGGGGATGGATTTCGCCACCTGCGGGACTGGGGGCTAAACCAGCCCTGGATGGGGGCTAAACCAGACCTGGATGGGGCTAAACCAGACCTGAATGGGGGCTAAACCAGACCTGAATGGGGGCTAAACCAGCCCTGCCTGGGAGTTAAACCAGCCCTAGATTGCAGGTGGCAGCAGGATGGAGCCAGCCAAGATGGGAGCCCAGGCTGGTGGAGCTGGAGCCCAGCATGGGTAAAGCTGAGGCAGAGGGGAAAGCCATGGGGGAATCTCTGTGTTAGTCTGTAAATGATTCAGCTTCCTGGTCCTGGCAGGATTTTCAGGCCAGGAAAAGGCCATGGGCAGTGTTCAGCCTTAATGAATGAACCCTCATCAGCTTGGGTGATGGGAATGGGAACTCCCTGGGATCCTTGGAGGCTGGGTTGAAGGACGAGTGTGTGGGCAAGGTGCTGTGCCAGGGAGGGAAGCATCCATCCTGGAGGGATTGCCAGAGGGCATTTTGTTCCATTTTGTTTTTCAGGAGCATCCAGCCTGAAGACAAATCATTTGCCGTTGGCATACAGTTCATGCTGCTGAGAGTTTTAGGTAAATTGAAATGTGTTAAAATACCCTCCTGGAAAATAATGGCAGCTCTTGGAGAGGGCTTTCCAAGGGCTGGGAAGGCTGCTGCCCTGCAGGGTCTGGGGGCACGTGGAGGGGATGAGACAAGACAGCTCCAAGGGCTCCATCCCCAGTCCCTGGGGCCATGTTTTTGGGGTGGCTGTGGCCCCTGGGGACATGGTTTGGGTTGTTGCCCCTGAGGCCTGTTTTTGGGATGGCCGTGGGCCCTGGGGCCATGGTTTTCAGGCTATGGGCCCCAGGTCCATGTTTTTGGGGTGGCTGTGGCCCCTGGGGCCATGGTTCAGGCTGTAGCCCCCTGGGGCCGTATTTTTGGGGGTGTTCGTGGCCTCTGGGACCTGTTTTTGGAGTGGCTGTGACCCCCGTGGCTGTGGTTCAGCCTGTGGCCCCTGGAGCCTCTTTTCAGGGTGGCTGTGGCCCCTGAGGCCTGTTTTCGGGGTGGCTGTGGCCTCCGCAGCTGTGGTTCAGCCTGTGGCCCCTGGGGCTTATTTTCAGGGTGGTTATAACCCCTGAGGCCTGGTTTTGGGGTGGCTGTAGCCCCTGAGGCCTGGTTTTGGGGTGGCGGTAGTCCCTGAGGCTGTGGTTCGGCCTGTGGCCCCTGAGGGCTGTTTCCGGAGTGGCTGTGGGCCTCGGGCCCAAGTTCGGGCTGTGGCCCCTGGAGTCTGTTTTTGGGGTGGCTCTAGCTCCTGAGGCTCTGGTTTTGGGATGGCACTTGGCCCCTGGGTCCCTGATTTGAGCTGTGGTGCCCAGGGCCTGTTTTCAGGATGGCTGTGGCCCCTGAGGCCTGTTTCCGGGGTAGCTGTGGCCCTCGGGTCCATGGTGTGGGCTGTGGCCCCCAGGGCCTGTTTTCAGGGGTGTCTGTGCCCCTAGTGCCTGTTTTGGGGTGTCTGTGCCCCCTGGTATCTGTTTTGGGGTGTCTGTGCCCCCTGGTACCTGTTTTGGGGGTGTCTGTGGCCCCTGCGGCTGTGGTTCGGCCTGTGGCCCCTGAGGCCTGTGTCCAGGGTGGCCATGGGTCCATGGTTTAGGCTGTGGCCCCTAGGGCCTGTTTTCGGGATGTCTGTGCCCCCGGGGCCTGTTCTGGGGTGTCTGTGCCCCCGGGGCCTGTTCTGGGGTGTCTATGCCCCCGGTACCTGTTCTGGGGTGTCTGAGGGCAGGGCGGGCTGGCTGACGCCGTGGCTGTTGCAGCGTGGATGCCGGGCCCGGTGCTGTACGGCAGCGCCATCGACACCAGCTGCGTGCTGTGGGAGAGGCGGTGCGAGCGCAGGGCAGCCTGCAGATACTACAACAATACCCTCTTCAGGCACAGGTAGGGACACAGGGACAGCGGGATAAACCCTGTGCCAAGCACCGGGAACACCCAGGGACGCTCCCCTGCCCCTGGGCCACGGAGGGTGACTCCAGGACAGCTCCCTGCTCTGGGGCAGAGGCCGTGCCTGGAACAGCCTCCCCAGAGTCCCAGGGGTGCTCCTTGGAGCTCTCTGGAACATCCCCACTGCCCTGACCCTGCTGTTTCTGCACCCACAGGTACCTGGGGCTGCAGTTCTTCTTCGAGGTGGGCGCATTCCTGTGCTTTGTGGCCGTGTATCTGATCCTCAGGAAGCAGGAGAGGGAAGCCAGCCAGGCAGAGGAGGCAAAGGCAGAGCCAGAGAAGGAGAAACTGGCGGGAAAGTCCTCAAAGAGCCCGGAATCCAAAGTGTGACAGCGAAATGTGGATTTTGGTCTGTCCTGGGGAGGTGAATCAGCCCACAGCCAAGCTGTGCAGGGTGGATGCTTGGAGTGATGGACCCAGGGCTTGATTCCTGCTCTCCCAGCTGGGATGGACTCTGCCTGCACTGCATGGATCCATCCACAGGTTGTTCTCCTCCTTGGGGTGCAGGTTGCTCCTTCACATGGATTAGTCCTCACTCTTTAGCCCGTGGACTCTGCAGCCTCCTGGGTTTGTGTCCTGCTAAGCAGTTTTTCCTGCTGACCGTCTCAGTGGTGCCAGCACTGAGCAGAAACCATAAACATGAAGGGTTTTGTGGAGTGTTTTTTTTAAATAAATCATTTTTAAGAAATGGTTTTGTACTGAACCCGCAGATCTCTGTGACTGATGTTCATAATTCTCATTTTCTGTGTTATCAGCACTTACTTTCTGATGGTCAGTGCTTGAAGCACATGGGAGTTTAGGTGCATTCCTGGTTTTGCAGTTTGAGAAGGGCAGAACTTTCCCCAGGATCAGAGGACGAGGTTGGAGCCCTCTCCAGACTGGGTAGAGCTTGTGGCTAAACCATCTGAGCCCAGCTCCAGGCAGCCCTGGGCTCCCTGAAGGGGGTTCTGTCTGTAATTATGGGGTGGAAGTCCAGCCTGGCCCTATTTTGGTTCAGCTGCCTCTGTTTCCTGCATTCTTCCCATCCTGGGGCTCCTTCCCACCCAGGAGTGAATTGTGTTACCCAGCCACAGCCACTGGGGAGCTTTGTCATCTTTGGCTCCAGGATGGAATTTAGTAGAGAAAACAAAACTTGTAAGTTCAACCCAAATATGCAGAAAAGAAACACACAGAGGGGAAAATTCAGTCCCTCCTACCACCCTGGCAGATATCCCCTGGGAAGGACTGGGTGTGCAGAGAAGGGAAGGGAGCAGGCCTGTGGTGAAGTGACTGAATTTAGCTGTTCCCCCAAACTGTTTGCCCAGCCATTCTGAGGGACCCAGTTACCTCAGTGCAGACTGGAGGGTGATTGGAATTTTTTAGGGGTTTGGGTTGGGGTTTTTTTCCTATTTTTGTGCAGTGCCTTGTGTTCACCAAGCTGAGAGTTTACAGCCCTGTTCAAGAAGCGATGTCTGGCTTCAGAGAAGTTCTGGAAGGCAGAGGAGTGCGTGGACATTGCAGGGGTGTAGGTGCAGCCATCCAGGGAAGGACAAGTAGCATTTGCTGACCACGACCTTTAGAAAGCCAAAACCAGGAGAGTTTTGCTCTCTCCTCTTTTCCAAAGTCCTGCCAGGCAGCATCTGTTGCTGAAGCAGCAGGATGAGGTTCTTAGGGCAGGAGCAGGGAGGAGATGGGGTGTTCCAGCTCCTTGCAGCCCAGGAATCTGTGGCATCCCTGGAGAAGAAGGTTCTTTCCTGGCTGAGCACAAGCCTTGGCTCCCAGGCACTGTCCTGCTGTGCTCAGCTGAGTCCCAAGTAACTCCAAGGTACTTTCCACACCACAACAAACAAACAGCAGCACAATTCGCTCCAATGGCGTGGGAAGTGGGGAGCTGCAGTGTCAGATTCCTGCTTTGCCAGGGAGCTGCAGTGTCAGATTCCTGCCTTGCCAGGAATCTGCCATGATTCCATTCTTTCCCATGGAAGTGTGCAAGCCCAGGCTGGATGGGGCTTGGGGCAGCCTGGGGTAGGGGGAGGTGTCCTTGCCCATGGCAGGGATGAGCGTTAAGGCCTTTCCAACCCAAACCATTCCATGGTTCTCTCCCCCATCCCACTGGAGCCCCTCAGGGCTGTGCAGCCTTTCTGAGAGCCCCCCATGCCACTGAAAGCAGCGGTTCCATTTACAGAAAGGAGGGGGAAAGGGGACAACTGACCCCTTTCCCCAAACAAACAGGGAGTTCCATGGCCTGTGGTGCTGCTGCAGGTGGCAGGCAGGCTGCTCATCCCTCTGCTGCCTGGCTGGGATCCTGGTGGCTGCACAGGGGCCTGCAGGGTGGCCTGGCCGGCTCACTGCCCGCCCCTTCTCACGGCTGGGCTCAGGGCTGCGCGTTCATTTTCCACCTGGGAAACTCCCATCGCACCACAGAAAGGTCTGGCACAGGCTGGCACGGCCTGAATCCTTCCTTCCCTCATTACCCCTCCAGCAGAGGACCGATCCCTGGGGATAACCATCCAAGGCACCTGCAAGCTGTGTCCTGGCTCTAGGCTTGTTACTCTGGCGATTTCCATCCATTTGGGCTGGAGTTTCTAAAAAGAGAAACAAACCCCCATTTCCCCATCCCCTCCCCTGTGCTCTTTAAGAACATGGTTGAAAGGGACTGGCTTGCGAGGGAGGATGAAAGAGAGGCCGTTTGGAAAGGCTGCTCCCATAAAAAGCCCAGGGAATATGAAAGGGCTGGCAGCAGCGAGGGAGCAGCAGGAGCAGTGTTTGATGCAGAGCAAGGGGCAGGCAGGTAGGAGTGCTGCAGAGAAAGGAAGCAAAGGAAGGGGCAGAGGCAGCAAAATCCACCCTGTGCCGTTTGCCAGGCTCTCCCGGAGGAGATGTCCCCTGCAGACAGCCTGGAACAGAATTTACAGAGCTCTGGAGGGTACAGCTTGGGCACCAGCCAGGAATCGCATTGGGGGGGTTAACAGGAGCTAATCCAGCTGGGCCAGGACTCATGGACTTCCTGGAACGGGAGCACTGGATGTTTTCATGCAGCACTTTGTGGTACTAGGGGTCACAGACCTGGAGGCAGAACGGTGCCTTTAGGGCTGCTGAGAATTGCACAGGGTCAAGAGGAGGAATTAGAACTGGGGGGAAGGACCCAAAGCACTTACAGGGCCAAGAGCTGCTTTAGAGCCAGGCACAGCTCCCATTCCCCTGGAAAAAAGAGCAAAGCTGAAGCTTTTAAATCACCCTCAGTGTGTTCAGCTCAGCCAGATCTCCCCCTGGAGTGCTCCTGGCCACTGCTGCAGCCAGACCCAGAGGTTTCTCCTGCTTTGCTGCTGGTTTTCCAGGGGATAGGGACGGTCCCAGGTGGATTCTGTGGCTGTTCGCAGGGGGCCAACAAAACATGAATCAAAACCCACTGGATGTTTCTCCTAAAACTCACTGCCTGTGGCAACCTGAGATCTGCTCAAGGAAATGCCCACTGAGGAGACACGGTCTGCAGCCACAAGACAGAGAATTGCTGTGGCTGGGACTGAGGCAGAGCTGGGCGTGCAATCCAGCCCCCAGGCTGGGGAAGAGGAAGGAAAACAATCCATAGGTGTTACACTGAAGTTCAGGAAAACCTGGGAAGTTCCCAGAGGAACACTTGAAACACGAGCCAAGGAACCACTGAAACGCTACCAATTAAAACCACAATTCCCAGAAACTGGAGGTTTCCAGGATCTCAGAAGGGGAAAACAGAGCAATCAGGCAGATCCAGACCCAGCCCAGCGCTGGTCCCTGGAAAGATGCTGAGGAGGAGACTTATCCACGTGCAGCAGCTGGGATGGGGGTGTCATGGACTGTCTCACACAGATCTCATAGCAAACATTTCATTTCTCCTTCAGTCCCACCTGGGCAAGCTTCCTCCCTGACTGAAGGAAGGATTTTGACCCTGTCCCACCTTGTTCCCATAAACCAATTACCAGCCAGATGGAATTATGCAGAGGAGAGAAAAAGAGGAGAAAAACCAGGCTTAATTGGAAAGCTCCATCTCCAGGAGCTGCAGGTAGTTTGCTGCCTGCCCAAAAGGATTTATCTACAAGAATCTCACCAGGGTCTGTCCTGTCTCTAGGACTAATCAATATTTTAATTAATTACTTGGACGATGAGAGAAGCAGGAGCTAATAAAATTTCTGCTTACGGACATGAGTGCTTTGGACTGGAATCCAAACCCTTCAGAGCAGATTGGAGAAATGGTGTGAAATGGATAATACTGGGTTTACAAGAGCCAAACAGTGGGGCAGGGGAAGGAGGGCTGGGGTGCAGAGTTTGCCCTGGGAGAAAGGGGATGTGGCAGCAGCTCTTAATGGAGCAGAAGATTTTTGGGCTCATATTGTCCCTTTGAGTTAAATTGGCAGTCACCACAATTCTCTGCCTGTCCTGTGAGGGGAAGATATGACCCCTTGCACTTGGAGGCACAAAATTATCTCCCCATGTTGCTGAATTGAGTAAGTTTCCTGCTTATTGCCAAGTGCATCTCCTCCAGCTGTGCCCTCTCGAAGGTCCAAGCAAACAGAGCAGAGTGAATCAGGAATTATCTCCTGTGCTTAGAGACAGGTTGAGTAATGATTACTCCTGAAACATGGAATTCATCTCTGGGGCTTAATGGACTTGCAGTGGAGCTGCAGGAGCTAGCTGCTGAGGGCTCTGAAGTGCTTGTGGCCAGGGAGGAGCATCCTTTATCCTGCGGAGGTGGTGAGAGCTGGAGCTGCTCCCCAGCCCCAGCCCAGCCTCATCTGGTGCTTCCAGGGGGCTGAAGGACAGAAGTGCTTTCACACAGCCCTGATAAAGGATTCTAATCTCTCTCCTCTCACTTTTCAAGTGACAATGGCATTTGCTGAAGAGAGCAGAACCTGAGGTGGTTCCAAGCTGTGCACACTGGTGCAACTTTCTGAGCAAGCTCAGGAACAAATAACTTTCCCTGGGAAAACTTGCTATTGAATTGTTCTGCTCTCACACCTGCTGTGAAAAAAAGGCTTCCCTTTCCACCCTCCCCGTGTCCTGTTTGTCCCAGTGCCATGACCTAATCACACATTGGGCACTGAAAGTGTCCAAATTGCACTGAATGTGTCCATTCCAAATGAAGCTTTGGCTCTCTGTGCTCATCTTTCTTTGCCCCCCACAGTTTCTCGTTTCTTGTGACTCAGGAGTGCTCTGGAGCACGGGCTGGGCACCAATAATGAGATATCCCCAAACCTGTGGCCTGGGAGATGGGAATTGCCTGTGGGTGAGGGCAGTGCAGGAACAGTGAATCCAGGAGGATGGGGATGGCATGCTGGGAAATGGAGACACTGTTGGTGGTAATCAAACTGGGAACACTGGGGACACTCAATTCCCAGCAGGCCTGATGGGGTACAGCCCCCACAGCCCCGGGACAGGACAGATCCATGAGGATCAGCCCCAGAGGAAGGAGATGGCAGCAGCTGGGCCTGACTCACAAAAGCCAAAATAACATTTTAAGGCACAGACCAGAGACTGTCCCTTTCCTATCCCAAGGGTCCCACACTGAATCTTGCTCCCACACCTGGAGCAGCAGGGGCACAGCCCACTGTCCCCTCCAGCAGGGAGGTGACACCTCCAGCTGTCCCAGGGCTGGGCTCACCTGGCCTGAGGGTGTTCAGGCACACAAGGCTTTCTCTGGGCCCTGCTGGTGTGACAGGCAAGCCCAAAGGAAGCCACAGCTTTCCAGTTTCCAGGAAACAGGGGTTACAAAAAAGGGCTGTGGTTAACAGCTGGAATGTCCATCCCTGAAGTCCCAGCTGCGAAGTTTCCTGCATTCCTCATTCCTCAGGGGAGCCATTGCAGAAGATGCTGTGGGAACAGAGGATGCAGGAGGGAGCAGTGCCTAAAAAACAGCTGGGTGTCTGTGCGGGAACAGCATCCCAAAGGGGTGACCCTGATCCCCTGGGCAGCCTCCACCACCCCTCTGCCAGCCCTAGCCATGCCCCCGGGGCGCTGCTGGCACCACCCACTCCTTTCCTGAGGCCAGGAGACATTCCAGCTGCATGGAGCAAAATAAAGACCAAGATAAAGCCCTGCTGGTGCTGGTCCCAGTGCTGGGAGGTGCTGGAAGCTTTCACACACACCTCGAATCTCCTGTGGCCCCACAAACGTGCAGCTTTAGTTTAGAGGCAGCTCTTGAGCCAGAGGGCACCACTCGTGCTCTGGGTATGGTTAAATAATGGGAAAGGAGGCAGAAATTGGGCAGCAAACATGCAAATTAATGATGAATAGGGCAGGAGAAATAATTCAACACGAGCAAACAAAGAGAGGGAATGTGAAGAGGGAGCACCCACCACCACACCAGGAACGGCCAAGGGCTGCTGGAACAGGCCCTGCAGACAGGAACAGGCACAGCAGCCGTGCCAGGGCATGGGCTTGGCTCTCTGCACTCAAAATAAAAATGCACCGGGTTGGTGGGCTGGCAGAGAGATAATCCCCATCCCAGGGCAATCCCTGGGTGAGAACAAGGCTGCACCCCTGCTGGAGGGCAGGGTTAGCTGGGATATGGGAAGGAATCCTTCCCTGGGAGGGGGGGCAGGTCCTGCACAGGTTACCCAGAGAATCTGTGGCTGTCCCTGGATCCCTGGCAGTGTCCCAGGCCTTGGCAGGGGTGGGACAAGGTGATATTGAAGGACCCTCCCAGCCCAAGGCAGAATCTGTGATTCTGTTCTGTGATTCTCAAGGTCAGGGTCCCTCGAGCAGATGGAGAATCACAGGATCACAGGGTCACAGGATCCCACCTCTCTGGACAGCCTGTTCCAGTGTTCCCCCACCCTCATCACAGAAATTCTGCCCTCCCCTCCTTTAGTTCAAAGCCACTGCCCCTTGTCCTGTCACTCCTACAAAGCCTGTCCCCACTCCCCTTGGTGGCTGACTGCAGGAGTGAGATCCCCTCACCGGGGCCCTGCTCCTGTCCCCACGCAGGTCCCAGGCTGTTTCCCTGCTCCCTGCAGGGCACTTGGAGCTGTGTCCCGTGCTGCTGACCCCAGCAGGCTCCCGCAGAGCTGGTGGTGGGGACAGGAAGGAGCCCTGCCGGTGGTGAGGCTGTCACAGCCAGGATGGATGGGGCGAGCTCCACTGATCCTCTGCAGTGCATCAATCAAAGGCAAGGAGAAATGGAACCTTCAGGGGGGTGCCAGGCAAATCACAGGAGGGTGGGAAATAGCACCAATGTCACCAAGGAGCTCAGGATGGGAGGCAGGGACCCTTCCTCCTCTCCAGAGCCCAGCTTCCTCCTTTCTGGACCCTTCCTCCTGCTCACCAGGAGCACACCAGCTTTGGGGAAAGCTGCTGGATGAGCCTGAGAAGGATTTTTTGACTGTGCCTCCTCCCTGCTCTTCAGCCAGGCTCCTGGGGCTTTGTCACACAGCCCTCAGCTAGTGGACTCCATGCCCTCCCATTCCTGCAGGATTCTGTGGTTTAGTGCAGACAGAGATCTGGGGCTTTAACTGTGAGGTTAATAAATGATGATTCCACTTCCATGCTTCTCCTCCACTAAGGGAAGAAGCAAAGTGTAGGATTCCTACTTTTTGGAGGGGAAAAATTAAAAAAAAAAAAAGTTAAAAAAATAAGAAGAAATGAGGTGCTTCTGTTGAGGCTGCTAGTGCTGGCTCCCCGGGGAATCAGCTCCTTCCCAGTGACACAGAGACATCCCAGCAAGGATTTGGGGCTGCTGCTCCTGGTGGCATCTGCCATCCAGCTCCCTGCACTTGGGTCCCCTCAGACTCCTCCAGACACAGCAACAATAAGTGAACTCAAAGTCCCGGAGCCAGGAATAAATCATGACACGGGTGACACTTGTAATTGAGAGTTTCTTAATTGCTGTGTTTGATTAAAGAGAGCCGCCGGCTTTGTGCATAAAAGGCAGAGACTCCAGAAACCCGGGGTAGGAAGAAAAGAGGATAAGAAGATGATGGGAACAGAAAAACACGAGATCAAGGAGAAGAAAGGCTCAGGAGAAATCTTGTTGGAGTGCCAGAGATAAGGGAGACAAAAATAGAACGAGTGGTTTCACTTGTGACTACATCCATGTTTATTTCTGCCCTTTTGGGGCAGAAATACAGGGATTTGCGCTCTCCTGGTGTGAAATGCAGCAGCTATTTAGCACCACAAAGCACCAAAGATAAAGGCAGCATATCAAAAAGAACTAAAACCGACTGGGAAATTGCTTTTTTTTGTTGTTGTTGAAATAAGCCCAGGGAAACAGGAAAACCTTTCATTAGAACTTTGGTGGAGGGCCGTGCTCCAAGAAGGCAGGAGCTGCACCCTGTGAGTGCCAGGTGTGGCTCTGCAGCTCCTCCAAGGCCAGGGACACATCCCTGTGCCTCTCAGGGCATGGAGGTGGCCCTCCTGCCCCAGGCTCTCCTCCAGGGATATTCCCGACCTCTGCAAGTGGCTCAGGGGGAAATCCGAAATATTGATAGCAGGGAGACAGCAGAGCACGGAGGTAAGGGCAAGAGGAATGGGGAAAGATTCCCTCTTGGAGGGGAAATTCCTTCCTGGGGTGTTATTGCTCCCTGTGAGGCTTTTTGCCTGCCCAGGTGGGCAAAGCCTGGGGAGCAGAGAGGATCCAGCTTTATGAAGAGCACAGGATATGAGCACTCTTCTCAGCCTTTACTTTCCTCTGGTCCATCATCTTCCTCATTTCCAAAGGAATTACACAGAGCATCCAACCACTCTCTCCTGGTTGGATGGGTGTGGATAGGAATGGATGCTTAAAGGCTGCAAGGGTGAGCCTGGCTTGGGTAAATCCTCCATCCTGTGCAGCTTTTTTCCAACTCAGGTGACTTTTTTTGTCTTTGTGTGAACTCCTTAGCACCGGCCTCATTGCTCCCCAGGTGGAAGCTGGAGGTTTGGTGACGCTGTAGGAATAAAAACATTCCATTTCCTCCAGCTCTGAGCAGGTCTGCTCTGAATGAAAATAATATGCCTGCTGTGGGTGAGTGGGGAGAGAGGAGAAGGAGAAATCCTGGTGCAGCAGAGGCCCAGGCACTGGGCCACGCTGGGACAGGCCAGCTCTGGGGACACTGGGGATTTCCACAGATAAACACACAAACAGTTCCAGCTGCAGCCAAAATCTTCAGGAGCCCCCTGGGAGGCTGCCTTGTACTGAGAGCTGATACAGGGGCACTCTCAGTGCACTACAAAAGCAAATTTCACCTGGGTGGAAATTTGACCCTAAGAAATCTTTGCCTTGAGCTAAAACAGCCTGAAGAGTATAAAATTTGGGGCACTCTGTAAATAGCGCTATTTTTTAATTTCCCTCTAAAAAACTTTCAAATACATGATGTGGTTTTAATGAAAAACAGCTCCCCAATAATAATCTGCAGCACAGGCTCATGAAATTTCCAGACTCATTAATTTAGAGAATCATCACCAAAAAAAAAAACCCTGGAGTTTGATGATTTCTGAAGATTTCCTTTGTGAGCAGAGAGTCAAACTGAGCTGCTTTGTTCCCACATCTCCCAATTGCTTCCCACTGATGGGTTTTTTCCCTGCATCACTTGTGTCTGTCTCTCTTTAAGCTCTGACAGATGTGAGGGCTGCTGGCACAGACAAATGGTGCATCACACCTCGAGAGCATCTTCATTTTGTCCCTCCTGTCACAGCTCCTCAGCCTCCCTCCCTGTGACAGCAGTGTCCCTGGGACTTCCAGGGCTGGGTTTGGAGATCCACACCTCCATGATCCTTCTGGGAAACAGCTCAGTGTCCTCCTGGCCTTTCCACACCTCAAGGGGCTTAAGAAAGATGGGGACAGACATTTTGGTGCATCCTGTAGTGGGAGGACAAGGGAGGAAGGCTTTAAATGAAAAGAGGGGTGATTCAGACCAGATATGAGGATTTTTCTGCTGAGAGTGGGGAGGCACAGGGTGCCCAGAGAGGTGGTGGCTGCCCCTGGATCCCTGGAAACGTTCAAGGAGAGGCTGGACAGCCTCTGAGCAGCCTGATCCAGGGGAAGGTGTCCCTGCCTTCCCCAGAGCCCAGAGCAGGCTGTGACTCCAGGATTCCTGCAAGCTGCAGTGCAGCAGCTGTGCCATCCACCAGGCTTTATTTGCCCTCCCCAGGCGTGCCCAGACCTCTGGGTGATCTCTGCAGGGCTGGCACCGAGAAGAGGGGACGAACAGTGGCACTGCTCCCCTTCCAGCCAGGAGACAACAGTGGCACTGCTCCCCTTCCAGCCAGGGCTGCACTGCTGGCTCCAGTTTCAGCATCTCAAGGACAGCCCAAGGGAGCTCAGGTGACAGCAGTGGGAGCGACCCGGGGCCAGGAGAACAGGAGTGCCGGGAGGGAGGCAGCCGGTGTCATTGGAGAGGAGACAATGGCAGTGTTCAATTATGCAAAAGGTCATTGCCAAGGGGGAGCTTCCGGGCACGGCCTGAAATTACAGCAAGGACAGCCAGGAGGGACGGCATTCCCAGCTCCCTGCCCGGGGCTGAGCAGGGACACAGAGAGGCAGGGGCTCAGCCAGGAGGGGTTTCATGGCACTGACCCTTTCTTGGGATGCTCTGCTGTGAATGAGCAGCTCAGAAGGAATCCCCATCAAAGGCGCTGGCAAAAGCAGGTTTGGTATAAACCTGGAAAAACACAGCTGAACAGAGCTCAGTGGCAAGGGTCACTGTCACTGCCCACAGGGGTGGAACTCACAGAGGGAAATCAAGCTGGGGTCGATTTAGAGGGATTTGCACAGAGGCTGCAGGCACAGAAAGGTAAGGAACACCCCCATGCTGAGTGGAGCCCCTCACTGCCTGAAATCCTGATGGAGCTGAGCTGGGGCCAGCTCCAGGCTTGGTCTCAGACTTGGACAGGGATTTCTGCCTAAAGGAATTAACTACAGGGATTAATTAGTGATAATTCAGAGCCTCACCAGGGATCTGTTGGGCACAGAGGGCCTCTCTCCCCTGGGCAAGGAAGGATCTCTCAGTCCTGGGTGAGGAATCTCAAGCCCTGGGAGATGTCCCTGCTCCAGGGGAGATCCCACTGCTGAGCAGGCAGGGCTCCAGGAAGGCCCCCCAGGCCCTCACATCTATGGGATGAAGCTGATGGACTGCGGACAAATTGCATCCCATGGGAGACGCTAGCATGAGACTCCTGGTACCCACAGCCCTTTATTCCTGGTAAAGGAAAGGTAAAGGTTTATTATTGGTAAAGGAGTCCTGGAAAAGCCCTGGGATTTGTGTTATTCACCTGACCCATGTCCCAGCCTCTCCAGGGACACCCCATTTCCCCCAGGCCACTCTCCTGCTTGGGGGGATTCCTGCAGGAGTGCTTGGCTCAGACCCAGCTGAAGCCTCCACATCCTTTAGACCCAAACTGCTCTGCTTTGAGGGGTGCAGTGCAGAACTCAGACACCGAGCTCTCTGGTGCTGCCCTGCCTTGCTTTAGGCTGATCTGGTCCCCCTGACCCCCAGACGGGGCTGCCCAGGGGCTGGAACACCCCACACCTCAGGGGAACCCCACTCTGGGGGATATGCTGAGGGGAAAAAGCTGGGGAACCTCATTCCTCCCTAATTCCCAGTGAGAGGAATGAGGGATTTGTCTTTCCAAACAAGCTGTGGGGCTGCTGGTAGGAAAAACCAGCACTGGGAGGTTAAGGAAACAATGGGAAGGGTTCCACTGATTGATGGATGGAAATAGATATTTGCTTTTAGAAATAAACTTTGGGTTTGCTGATAAACGAAATTAGACGTTGAAAGATGAAAGAAACAACAGGGAAGAAAAACCCCTAAATTCAATAAGAATTAAAAATTAAAAGGGAGGGTTATACATTAGAGGGGAATCTTTGGGATCAGGCATTCTGGGAAGTCTGAACCTCTCAAGTCCCTCAGCCAAAGGGGAAAGAGAGAAGGCAAATTCGGGAAATTGGGATAAAAAGGAGGCTGAGTCCTCCAAAAATGTGAGAGATCCCAGGGGAATGCCCCATGGCCTCTCCCTTTATTGGAATAAAGAAAAAGGACTCCTCTGCATCCTTTTGGGACATAAACCTCTGGTGTTTGTGGATTAATTTTCCCAACAGCAGGAGCAGGGAGCTTCTGTCAGCTGGAGCTGCACTCCTTGGAAAGTAATTCTGCAGTGATGGATCTGCTCCTGCTGCAGGCTCTGAGAGAGCAGGGAGATAAATGGGAGAGGCTGCGGGGAAGAGTTATGGGAATGATCCAGGAGCTGGAAAAGCTGGAGAAGCTGAGAGATGGAGGCAGCCCTGGCGTGGAGATAACGGCAGCAAAGGTTAAGAGGCTGCTGAGCTGCTCCCCGTGCTTGCCAGTGAGAATTCCCGAGGGGAAGGGATCTCCAATGTTCCTTGAGCCGGAGTTCAGGAGCTCCCAAAGCCCTTGGGCAGCGCTCCCAGGCCCAGGTGGGACTGCTGGGGTGTCCTGTGCCAGAACATTCCATGGTGACTGGGACAGGACCTGGCTGGCACAGGCTGAGGCTGGCACAGCAGTTAAGCAGCGCGGCTAATTGCAGGCTGCCCTCCTGGGAAGTGTGTGAGCACCAGTAATCCCGAAGGAATTCCAGCCCTGAGATCTCCCCACATCCCTCCTGCTGCTCCAGGGATCCCTCTGGGGTGCTTTGGGCCAGGACCACAGTTGGAAGCTACAAACAACAGAAATTCTCCCTGGAGGAGGGATTTCCATGAGGGAATCCAAGGGGAATGGCACAGACAGCAGCATGATGTGGGGCAGGACCTCATGCCTGCTTCAGGAGCTGGGGGAAATTTCCTAACCAGCTTCTGACTGTGCCCGTCATCCATTAAAATAGAGATAAAACCAAAAAAAAAAAAAAAAAAAGTCATTAGCAGTTTAGCAGAGGGTCAGAAAGCAGGTTATTGACTTGCTTTCTCACAGCTCCAAAACCCTCCTAAGAATAGAGCACTTTAGATTAATTGGGGGGAAAATGGATTGGAAAGTTGCAATTAAGTTGATGTCATAATTTTTGGGGGGGAAAAAAAACAGGTGTTCTGCTACAGCTGTAATTCTCTCCCTGGCTTTAATTGGCATCCCAGTCGTCTGTATTGATGAAATGCTGTCTGTTAAAAAAAATGAATCATTAGCATTGGTTTAAAAGGTACAAACATCTCGAGGGGAAAAAAAAAAAGATTAAAAACCAGAAAAAAATCGACACTTTTTTTTTCCTTTAACCTTTCAGAAGTTTGGGGTAATTAGCTCCAGGCAGGATGCTTAATTGCCCAGCCCCTGGAGGAGCTGGCAGTGCCCCTCAGCCACACCCAGTGACACGGGGATGTCATTAGCAGGGTTTTTATTGAGTGTGCAATGGCACGGGGGGCACGGGTGAGGCAGCACAGCCAGCATTGCTGGGAACGAGCGTTTCTGCAGGGCACCCAACCAGGATTCCACCTGGAAGGAAGCACAGCCCATCCCTCACTCCTTTGGATCTTCCTGTTAACAGCCCTGCCTGAGAGGATTTCCATGGGATCACAGGGTTTGGGGAGGCAAAATCACTCCCTTGGCAGCAAAATCCTTGATTCCCAAAATCATTGCCATGGGCACCAGGGACACCTCCCACTGTGCCAGGCTGCTCCCAGCCCCAGTGCCCAGCCTGGCACAGTGGGCACTGCCAGGGATGCAGGGGCAGCCACCAGCACCCTGAGAAGCCCATGTCAGTCCTCAGCACCTCACAGGAAGGGGTTTCTCCAGCCTGGATAACTCCTGGCTTTCCTGCACCTCTCTGCAGAGGCCAGCACAAACAAACTGGA
Organism: Molothrus ater; assembly: GCF_012460135.2. Classification (NCBI taxonomy): domain Eukaryota; kingdom Metazoa; phylum Chordata; class Aves; order Passeriformes; family Icteridae; genus Molothrus; species Molothrus ater. Next base: position 116,007,084 of record NC_050479.2, read on the forward strand.
GTTTCTGACCAAGCGAGGTCCTGGCAGCACCATCGCGTGCTCCAGAGCAAAGCAGGTTTGGCTCTCTGTGCCCCTGCCTGGCATTCACCAGCTGTGCTGGCACCAGGACAATTCCCTGGGGTCCTGAGTGGGGATGGGGCTCAGGGGCTCAGGGGATGCCACGGTGCTGAGCACAGAGGAACTCAGGGCACTGAGGGGAAAACTGAGTGCCTGTCCTTCTGATAATGTCTCTGCTTGATTACAGCCAAAAATCCTTCACTGCATTGACATTAGAGGGGTGAATTTGGAAGTGTGGACCCTGATAACTTCAGGCTGGCAAAGGGCAATTCCCTTTGCTTGCCCTGAGCCTTCCCAAGGGCTTTTTGCCCTGAAATTCTCCATCTCAGCACTTCCACCATTTCTTCTTGGGTGTTCATACCCTTCAAACCACACTGCACAGGCTTCAGATTCTCCTTTGCCATCACTCACTTGAGCTTCTCATATTTAACTCCTTTAATCTCCCACCAATAAATCACTGCCTCCCAGCCCTTCATCATTCTCAGTGCTGTTCCCAAATCCCTTCGGGATGCTGACACCCATCAGGCACTCAGGTAATTAATGGATGGCAGATCCCTGCAGAGGCCCAGCTGCACTCCTGGAGAACAGCCTGGGGAGTGCAAAGGAAAGGGAAGGTCGGGTCTGGGTGCTGGATGCAGAGCAGGGCAGTGAGAGGAAGGGAAGGAAGGGCACAATCCCAGAGAGGGCAGGTGTGGATTTGGGCTCTCTGGGCCCCATAAATCACACTCACACCTGCCAGGCTGAGGGAGCACAGAGATCTTTTGGGGCAGCAGCCCTGTCAGCACTCAGACTGGTTGCCTGAGCAGATTTCCCCTCCCATAACCCATCCGTGCAGTGATTCCCCTTCTCCAAGACACAGCCACCTCTTCCTCCCCCAGAAAGAGAGGAGGCAGCTCAAAGCAGGGCTGAGCAATGATGAGTGGGTGTCACCTCTCTCTGCAGGATCAGGAGAGGGCTGAGGACACTGGGATGGACACTGCTGAGAGGCAGATACATTAACCTCTTGTTCCCTTTTATTTTAGCACTCTCCAAGTCACCAAAGTGCTTCAAAGGAGAAGAGTTGCAGGTGCTGATAGCATCTGACTTCTCTGATTTGCTGGAAGCTGCTGGGGAAAGGAAGCAGAGATAAAGGAGCAGATTCATGCTGCTGTCCCATGGGGATGGGTCCTCTGGGGACACCACCAGACACAGATCATTCCCACAGAAGGTTTCCCAGAGAATTTGAGGCTGCTGTATCCTTGGAAGCGTTCCAGGCTGTGGCTTGGAGCAGCCTGGGACAGCGGAAGGTGTCCCTGCCCATGGCAGGGGTGGCACTGGGTGGGATTTAACCTCCAACCCACACCTTTCTAGAGGGCTCATTAAGGAGAATTTCCTGTACTTTGGGGCAGAGCAGCAGGCTCTTTCATCACTAACAAACTAACACATAGTTGTGCAAACCTGCCAGTGTTTCCTCGTGCCCCTGCAAGATTCCCACTGCCATCCCTAGCTGTGTGCCCTCTGAGGAGCAGGAGAGGAGCGTGTCCATGCAGATGTTATCCCTGAGGACAAGGCTGGTGACCTTGCACTGGACAGCTCCGCAGGCATGGAGCCCGTCTGCTGTGTGCCAGCACACACAATAAACTTGAGACACTGCATGGAGCAGTTGTGCTGCTTTCTGGTAAAAGGGAGGGGGAAATGCCCTCAGATAACAGCAGCCAAAAGAAAACTTTGTGGAGAGGTCAAGGACGGGGGTTTGTGGAAAGTGAAAGCATCCACAGAGGCTGAGGAGGTGTGAGCGAGGATGCAAGGCCAAGAACAGCCAGAAAACCACTCACAGCACACTGGAGAGGGCTGTGGCAGAGCTTTGGGGACATTTGTTCCTTCTGAACACAGTGCAAGGACTTTGCCTCCAATATTTAAGCAGAAAGCCAAGGATGTTTAGGAGCACCCCTTGTGCTTGGCTCTGCTTGCTCCCCCCTTTCTGCAGCTCACTCTGAGGGCACTGAGTCCAGTGAAATAAAAGGATCCTGGCTAAGGGAAATCCAACCTCAGCAATCTGATATTCACCAGGAAAATAACCCTGAGGGGGTCTGGCACCCTCAGATGTTCTCTGGGTCAGCAGTGGTGGGGTCAGGGCCAGGAGGGCTCTGCTGTAACCACCCTTGGACAAACCCTGCATCCTCACCCCCACAGTGAGCAAAGAGAGGGGCTTGGCAAGGCAAGGGTGGCACGTCAGCAGCACGCCCACCCTCCCATCCATCTTCCCTGGCCTCAGGAAACAAACAGCAGAGCAAATATTGCCTCCCTGTCAGCCCTGGCCGGGGCTGTGCTCCTGTTTGCCTTGTGCTTTTCCAGGAGTGACATCAGGGACAGTGACACACAGAACAGGACAGGCCTGGGGCAGAGGGAGGGGTCCTGGCAGGGGATAAACAGGGCACCTCAGCTGCAGGGAGGCAAGGAGGGAGTAATTATCCATCCTGCAGAGGGCAGGTGCTGTGGTGTGGACGTGCCTCCAGGCAGCCATTCCCAGAGATTCCCGCTTGAGATTTTTGGGCCTGTTCTGTCTGCCCATGGGGAACACTGCTCTGAGGGCAGCAAGGAGGCAGGAGATGCAGGCCTCAGCAGGCCTCAGCAGGCCTCAGTAGGCCTCATCTCGGGGCCTGCTGAGGTCCAGCCCCAGGAGAGCTCATTTAGCTGTTTCTTCTCCCCTCTTTCCCTCAGTTTCCCTGTGCTGTAAGAGACTCACGGCAGCTGGTGCCTTTTTCCTTCACTCCAGATTGGACATCGTGGAAAAATCCAAAGTAAAAGCTGTTCACAGCTCTGGGGATGGAAGCTGCCAGCGTGGAGGAGTGCTTGCAGGGGTGGGTGGGCACCCGGCCCTGCCAGTGCCTGCTGCTCCAGGATGCAGGGCACCTCCACCCCACATGGGATGGGCATTTGCTGCCTCAGCACCACAGCCTTAACGCCTGGCTCCCAAGACCCTCCCAACTGCACAAGGGAGCACCATTTTCCACAAAAACTGCTTTCTTTTGCTGGCGTTTCCCAACCCTGAGCCAAATTTACCTCCTTTCTCTGTGTGGAGAGCTCTCTGGGCAGCAGGATCTGCTGTGGAAACGCTCCTGTCCTGACAGGATCTGAGTTTCCAGGGGGAACTGGTGAGACTGACAGCTGTGCTGTCCTTGAGCCTGTTTTTGGTCACCACACAGCCCAGAAATGTGTCCAAGCCAGACACACAGAGCCCTTCCCCCTGTGCCCACATTGTTTGGCCAGGACAAACCTCCCTGGCTCCTGTCACCAGGAGGGGAGCAGAAGCTCTGCTGTTTGTGTTTGCCCAACACTTGCAGGAGGCTGTGTGACATCTCAGCTCCTTCACCCCTGGGCTGCTGCAGCCACAGCTGGGGCTCTTCAGTGCTCTGGGGGCAGGCTTGGCTCTTCCTGAAGCAGGAGAGCCGTGGGTTTGTCGGGATGCCTGCTCTCCCCAGGGAAAAGACAAGAGGAAGGATGAAGACAGAGATGGGGATTGTGATATCTGAGTAAATCTCCTCCCTCCAGCTGAACACCCCCTGTGCTCCCCACGTCCTGGGGAAGCCCCTCTGCTCCTGGAGCATCTGCTGGGTGGGGGCTGGATTCTCCAGAGCCCCTCAGCCAGCTCCAGGTGCTGCTGTTCTGTGGTGGTCTTCACAGGGGTCCCAGGACGAGGGAAGAGATGAGAAAATCTTGACTCCATGTGTCAGAAGGCTGATTTATTATTTTATAATGATATGTATTATTTTATTATATATATATTTATATTACAATATAAATATATAAATATATATATGATAAATATATATTATTATTTTACATTATATATATTATATTAAAAGAAAATGCTATATTGAAGCTATACTAAAAGAATAGAGAAAGGAGACATCAGAAGGCTTGAAAAGAATAGAAAGGATGATAATAAAATCTTGTGACTGCTCACAGCCTCGACACAGGTGGCTGTCATTGGTCATCAAGTAAAAACAATTTCACATGCTGGGTAAGCAGTTCTCCAAATCACATTCCAAAGCAGCAAAACACGGAGAAGCTGAAACTTCTCAGCTTCTCAGGAGAAAAGATCCTAACGAAAGGATTTTTATAAAATACGTCTGTGACACTGTTCAGAGGAGGAGCTGGCAGGTGAGGTGTGCCAGTGCTCATCCCACCTTCACCTTGTGCAGAACAACCCCCTGACCTCTGCCAAGCCTTTCCCAGCCGGGCTCCAGCCTTGGTCTGCATTTCCTCCCCATTTCCCACCTCGGAGCAGCATCCTCACCCCGGCTGATGGAGCACGGGCTGCCTCTGTGCCTCGGAGAAGGTGGCTTAATCCTTATCAGCCGAGGAGAATTCCATCAAAGGAGCAGCGGCAGTGGGGAAATGGAAATGCGGGGATGCATAATTCATGGCAGAGAGGGCGCATTTAATAGGTGTGCTCAGCGGCAGCCCGGCTCAACACCTTGTTCTCCGTGCCGGGGATGATGTCAGGTCACTCGGGACTAGCTCTTTGTTCTCCGGGGCTCCATCTGCCCTCCCCAGCTCCTGCAGGATGAGCTCCGTGCCCGCAGCCCTGCTCGTGTCACGGAGAAAAGGGCTTATTTACACATAAATGAGGGAGGAAATATCCACAGCGCATCCCAGGCTGCCAGGTCTTATTGGCAATTTCCTTCCCTGCTTTGCAAAGGCCCAGATAACCCTCGGTGTCTCCTGCCAGGGCAGGGACCTGAGCCTACCTGATCCCATCACAGCTTCATTATAAATCAACAGCTTTATTATAAACAGCTTTATTATAAAACAGCTTTATTATAAAACAGCTTTATTATAAAATAACGGCTTCATTATAAATCAACAGCTTTATTATAAATCAACAGCTTTATTATAAAACAGCTTTATTTATGGTCTGAGATGTGCAGAGGATGTGCACCTGAGACTACCTGATCCCATCACAGCTTTATTATAAATCAACAGCTTTATTATAAAACAGCTTTATTTAGGGTCTGAGATGTGCAGAGGATGTGCACCTGAGACTACCTGATCCCATCACAGGAACAGCTTTATTCAGGGTCTGGGATGTGAACCTGAGCCTACCTGATCCCATCACATCATCCTTTGGGGTCCCTGTCCTGCCTTAAGGAAGCCACACACTCCCTGCTTGGCAAAGGGGAATATGGGAAGGATGAGGAACCCAGTCTGGCATCCTCCTTCAACTCCCACTGGAAATTCCAAAATAACCTTCCAGGTTCTTCCCAAGCCGTCCGAGGGAGGGGGTTTTCTCCTTCCCCTGCTCAGATTCAAGCCAAAAGCAGACTGATGACAAATCCCTGGGGTGGGAAGGGGAGGACCCAGCACTGCATCACCACGGCGCTGCTCCCTGCAGACACATTCTCTACATGGGAAAACAGAGAATAAATCCCTTTTTATTTCTATTTCTATTTCTATTTCTATTTCTATTTCTATTTCTATTTCTATTTCTATTTCTATTTCTATTTATTTTTTAATTTTTATTCTCTTTTTTCCTATTTCTATTTATTTTTCCTTTTTTCCTTTATACTTTTCTTTTTCTTCATATTTTTTTCTTTCTTCCTTTTCCTTTTTCTTTATCCTGTTCTTTTTCTTCTCTTTCTTTATCCTTTCCTCTTTCCATTTCTCGTTTTCTTTTTTCTCTTTCTTTTGCCCTTTCTACTTTTCAACTTTCTTTTTCTCTTTCTCGCCCTGTTTGGTCCCCAGACGATGTTTAATTCCCTGGGCAGTTTCTGAGGTCAGCGGGCCCTGCTGCTGCTGCCGAGGGGATGGAGAGCCCTCTGCTGTCCACCCAGCCCTGCCCGAGCCACTCTCAGCCTCCCTGGGTTTTAACCTCCAACCCTCCCCTTTCCAGTGGGGTCATTAAGGAGAATTTCCTGTACTTTGAGGTGAGCAGCAGGCAGCCGCTGCCCTTGGGACGTGGGGACAGCTCCCTCTGGAAGGGAGGAATGCTCCTCTACCCTCACCTTGCTCCATGCCCAGCCCTTGCATGGCTCAGATTCCACCTGCAATGTCAACACCCAGCTCAGGACTCTCCGTTTTTCCCGCCCCACCGTGAGAGACAACCTTAGAAATTATAAATGAATAATTAACGCGGTGTTTATCTACGGCATAACAAACGTGTAAAAAATGCTCCTGTCACGTGGAGAGGTGCTAAATTGGATCATCATCTACACAATTCCCAGCACAAAGGTGGCAATATCTTTCCAGTTGCCACATGGATCACTTCAGTGGGTTATGCACGCACAGAAAGCCCCTTCCTGCTGGGGCCCTACCGATGCTGCCACAATTCCTCAGCTACAGAGGCCATGGCTAGCTGGAATGCAGGGAAATCTGGCTGGATTCAATAATTCATATCCATATAAAACGGGCCTGAGTGGGGAAAGGGAGGATTAAACACCAAGTGGTCCCCAGAGCCGAGATTACTCGCTGGTGCTGGCGGCGGTACCTCAGACAGGAGGAGCCTTTTCCTGTTTGCTTTATTAGTTGTGCATAAAAGCCTCGTTAGCCCATCCTGCCGGCCATCCATTATTTACGTGTGGCATCTCCTTTGGAGTGACTGTGGCTCCTTTCCCCGGCCTCCTGTGGCTGTGGGGGTTTCTGTCCCTCCTTGGGCGCAGGCTGTGTCCTGAGAGGCACAGGACAGGACAGAAACCCTCCAGCCCCATGGCCACGGTGTTTCCAGACCCACGTGCCCCCAGCACCAGCAGAAGGGCGGCAGGAAGGATGCTGGAATCACCCCATGAGGCTCCCTGACACCTCCATTCCCCCACACCAGCTCCAGGAGTGAGGATGCTCCCGTTTGCTGCCCTGGATCACCGTGCCGAGGTGGCTGGACGCTGGATGTGGAAATGGAGAGCCCTGGTAATGTGACAAGAATTAATGAAATATAGCCAGACTTTCATATTATTAAAACCAGTAATTGCTGGAAAGATGGCTCATGCAAAACGACGGGCTGGGGGTGGGCAGGGTTGATTAAAACTGGTGACTGGCTACAAATGATTAGATTAAAATCAATTAACTGTAGAATTGCTGTCTGGCATATGGAAGGATAATTCAGTTACGTAACCGACAGCGGGATTTGCACTTTGCAAATGTTGTTTCAGTACATCAGACCGAGCTTAGGCAACCTGGTTATTTAACAGGACACACTTGTGATTCCTGGTTCCGAGGGTGGGATTTGGCAAGGCAGAGCCCGGGGCTGCTCTCTCTCCCTGGGCGAGGAGCAAGAAACGGCTGCGATCCCCTGCTCTGCCCTGGTTATTTGTAAACAGGAGCTCTTTTCATTACTCTTTTAAAGACTGGCTGGATTAAGGAAGCATTAGTGGAATTCAGCGCTCGGCATCCTCCCGAGAGCCCGCTGGTGGCGGTGCCCATTAGCGCTAATGCAGCCGCATTAGCACGTTGAAAGGATTCCTGTGTTACAGCATCCCCGGCGGCTCCAGCTCCTCTGCCCTCCCTAAGCCTCGGGAAAAGCTGCCGTGAAACCCTGCGGAGGGACAGCAAGGAGCTGCTGGCTGCAGAGCCCCAGCACTGCAGGTGACCCTACAACATCCTCCTGCTCTGGGCTGTGGGGTCAAATAAACCCTGCAGTGCCTGTGCCTCATCCTGCCCCACCTCTGAGGCTCCTCTGGCGCTGTGGATGAGCAGCCAGCCCCGGGAAAAAGCCTGGAGGTGCCAGGGCAGTGCTGGCAGGCCAGAGGCATGGCACTGGAACAGGCTCGAGGTCCTGCTGAGCTCCTGGGCTGGCTCATCTCCGCCACAGCTGCTCTGAGGATTCACCCTCTTCTTACACAGCTTGGCTTTCAGCAGACATTCTGCCTGTTCCCAGCTCCTCTGCGGTCAGGGAAAAAGCACTCTGCCACCGTGACACCCCTGTCACCAACCCCACAACACACAATACCAGAGCAGCTTCCCTTCAGGAATTGTCCCAGGCCAGGCTGGGTGGGGCTGGGAGCCCCCTGGGACAGTGGAAGTGTCCCTGCCCACGGCAGGGGTGGCACTGGATGGCTTTAAGGTCCCTTCTGCCCCAAACCACTCCGTGATTCTCTTCTGGGGAGCTACACTCCAAGCCCACGTTGCTCCCAAGGCCTGGAGCTGCACCCCAGGAACGGCTCCCAAAACTTTGGGGTGGTGCAGAGAGAGGTTCCAGTGGTGCAATATTGATTTTGGCCCAGCTGCACGGGTGTCCTCAGGAGGGGAGAGCTCTTGGCTCTCCTGGCTGCAGAGAGCCTGGCAGTGGTCTCTGGGATGGGTCACTGTCCTGCCAGGGGATGGCAGTGGGCTTTCCCCACTCCTTTCTCAGGAAACCTCTCCTGGAATTGCTCTGGAGATCTCCCACACCAGCCAAAATACGTGTGCTTTCTCCAGAAGAGGCAAAAGTAGATTTAGGTCAAAAATTACTATGTATAGAGCAGAGAAGCATCTCCTCAGCCATCTGCCATGCACCAAAGCCAAACTCCACTTAGAGCCTGATGAGGCTTTAAAAAATATATAAAAATCTGACTGGCTTCCATTCAGGGCTTTCAAACCACTTCTGCTCTTTATGGGGCTGTCCAGACATGGCTCCACTAAGCTGCTGTCCATCATAAATAAGCTCTTGGTTCTTGCTGTCGAGGAGAACATTAACCCCACTTCTGCCTCTGCTCCAGGAAAGAGTTCCTTGGAAGAGCCCTCATGTCCAGCCCCAGCTCTGCCAGGCTGATGGAGCACATCTTCCATTTCCTGCTGCTTCCAAGGGTCCTGGGAGGAACCTTCACACACACTGAGAAAACATTTTATTCAATTAACCTGCCCTGGTAATCTCCATGGAGATCCTGCTTCTCTTCCCTTTCTCTGCTCCTGTGCCTGCTTTTTCTGGATTATGCAAAATCCCTCTTTTCCTTGCTCTCCACTTTCCCTGCTTCACCCACAGCCCATCTATGATTTCCAGATCCCAGCCAGGATCTTTCTTCCTGCCTCTCCATGGCCAGCAGAAATGCAGAGGCCTCTGGATGCCTTTTGCAGACATGGCACAGGGGCATCCCCGTGCATGGCCCTGTTATTGCTGCATAAATCCCTTCCATGGCAGGGCTGCACATCACCAACAGGCCAGGCTTCAGGATGGAGTCTCTTTCATGGTGGAGAGATGAGTAATCATTTCCCTTCCTGAAGGAGATGCAGCAGATTTATTGTCCTGACTCAGCCCCCAGGTGTGTGTGAAGGAGAAAGGTCAGCACAGAGTTTAAAAGCTCCGTCAATATTCCTGCCCTAGGAGGTTTTCCTCTCCCTGACAAACTCGTTCAGCAATGCTGGTTGCTTGTTTGATGCCTTTAATAAAGGCAGAAGGACAGAGATATTTTGCTGATTTTTCACTCATCTGCAGTGAATCAAGCAGCAATCCACACCACAGAAATCATGGCTGATGCTGGAAAATCACTCCATTCTCTCCATCCCTGGGGTCACACCCAACCCCAGATGAGGACAAAAGCTTCTCTGAATTCCTATTTCAAAACAATCTCAAAATATCTGTCCAGAAGCCAAATCATCTTGTTCTGGTTGTGATTTAAAGAGGGCTGGTCTGGTTTGGGACTTTTTAAGCTATTATCATATTCTTAAATTAAAACTCCAAGCAGATGTCCCAAAAGGGGAAATGAACCTGCTCCATTCCAACTTCACAAGAACAGTTTGCTCTGGGGATTTTTCAAAATTAAACATATCTGTGAAACATTGCTTGTTGAGTGAACCCATGGCCCACTCCACATCAACATCACATGTGGAACGAGCTCTGATGTCCAAGCCATTCCCTGTGTGCTGTCCCTCCAGGCCTTGTCCCCAGTCCCTCTCCAGCTCTCCTGGAGCCCCCTCAGGCCCTGCAAGGGACTCTGAGCTCTCCCTGGAGAGAATCTTCTCCTCTCCAGGTGAGCACAATCCCCCCTTCCTGCTGTCCAGGCTGTGGGATCAACCCAGGGCACAGGGCATATCCAGTTTTTCACCCACCAACACCCCCAAATCCTTCTTGGCAGGGCTGCTCTCAATCTGCTCATCCCCCAGCCTGGGTTGATCCTGAAATTTAGCATCCCTTTGCTCTCAGGTAACTCTGGAGCACACTCTTTATTTGTAGGCATGGAAAGCCGAGCACCTGACCCTTCCTGGTGTGTGACGTTTCCTCCTGCGCCTCGGGCAGCTCCACCTGCAAGGCTCAGCCCAGGAGAGGAGCACTCCCCTCTCCAGATGGTGAGAGCTGCTGTCAGCCCAAGGAGGGGAATCACAGCTGACACGGAGACACAAACTGGCATGTGGGAAGGTAGACAGCAGAAATCTGTGATGGCTGAGCTCTGTCACTCCCCGTGGGTGATTTCCTGTCAGAAACCAGCCCCTGCTGAACTGAACCGCACACCTGATCCCATGCATTTGGAACAAGGATGCTGTGCTCAGCTCTGGATCCTGATAGAAGCTGCTGGAGCTCAGCAAAGGCCTGGAGCAGCTCCATGCCCAGGAGAGGCTGAGGGAGCTGGGGCTGCTCAGCCTGGAGAAGAGCCCCAGTGAGAGAGGACTCAGCCCTGGCTGTCCCTGGCTGTCCCTGTGTCTGTCCCTGGGTGCAGGAGGTCAGAGCAGGGCCAGGTTCTGCTCCAGAGCCCAGCAGTGGCCCCAGAACCACAGGCAGGGACTGAACCCAGGAAATTCCAGCTGGACATGAGGCAGAACTGCTGCCCTGGGCAGTGCCCAGCCCTGAGCAGAGCCCAGAGAGGTGTGGATCTCCCTCCCTGGGGACATCCCAGGCCCCTCTGGACATGTTCTGTGCTCTGGGATGGCCCTGCTGGAGCAGAGAGATGACACCAGTGACCCACTGTAGTCCCTTCAGCCTGACCTATCCAGGAATTCTGTGATTCTGTGATTCTGTGGTTCTGTGGTTCTGTGGGTCTGTGGTTCTGTGATTCCATGAACTGTAAGAGCCCCTCATTCCAGCTGTCTGGGAGCTCCCAGGATCCGAGGCACTGCTCCGAGAGGGGTCCCAGTTCAGCGCCGCCCAACCCCAGCTCTCCTCTCTCAGGAGCTTTTTTTGGGGTGGAGAACAACTCCCCGCCACGGTGACTCAGCCACCCTTGTGTTCCACTTCTTATTTACACTCCCCAGTGGTGAAGCTGTGGCACTTAATGGCTCCCAGGGCCCTATTTCATCGTCTAAATATACATCCCCATTGTGCTGCCTGGACTGCCTTCATTCTATCACGAGCTGACTGCAGGCATCAGTCATGGCTGTGATAAACACAAACTGCCCTAATATCATCTCCCAGGCTGTGAAGAGCCTGATCTCAGCTGTGCTGGAGCCAGATGGAAGAGGGAGTTTGGAATAGAGATTTACACTCTGTTAAATGTATGTGACATTTAATTATGACTTGGAGAGCTTCTCTCTCATCCAGGGTAACATGAGGCTGAATTCTGCAAATAACAGGAAAAACCCAGATAATTCCAGCTCTGCTGCTCCAGCCCCAGCCTTGGGCACTCGCTGGTGCATTCTGCAGCACAGCCCTGTTCCCGGAGGATTTATTATCTCAAATGCTGCATCACACAAACACGAGGAGCTGCTCAGGTTCAGAAATAACCTGCCTGAATCCCTAATGAGGGCACTGAGTTTTGCAGCCCTGGCAGGAGCTGGTGTCCAGTTGGTCTCTGGTTGTTTCTGCTGTTGCAGAGCTGAGGAGCAGCCCAGGGGACCTGACCCCATCCTGTGCAAATGCTGCAGGGACAACCAGGGAGGTCAGGCAGGTCCCAGGTGGGTGGAGAATCACCTTCAGCAAGGTGGAGTGAGCAGGAGGCAGTTTTGGTCCTTGGTGGTGGGTCACAGATCCTGGGAATCCAGCAGCTCCTGGGACTTCAGGATGGATCACAGCTCCAGACCCAGGAGAGGAGTGAGGACAGGATGAGGATGTGGCTGCATGGAGGTTCGTGCAGAAAAGTGAGGAAAAATTGGGAGAAAACGCCGAGGGTGTCCCCCAGAAATTCATCCATGCCTGCCACCTGCCAGGCCAAGCTGAGCCTGGCTTTCCATGGAATGGAGAGCAGGGATAGACAATAAAGGGGCTTGACCCAAGGAGGAACAGCTCGTGGTGCTTTGGCAGTAATGTGTGCTCAGGGAAAGGCTGGCTAATCAAAAGGAACACGCAGCTAAAAATCTTGTTGATGACTTCCTATTTTGTCCTGATATCCTTGGTGAAATCAAGGTCTTTTCTCCTTTTTTTTTTTTCTTTCTCCAGCAAGTGGAAAGTACAAATATCAGTAAACAGGAGCCCATTTAACACCAGACTTTCAGCAATGGCTAAGCCTCTATCCAGCTCCTAAATTCTGATACTGATCTGCTCCCCAAAGGCCTGCTTTCCAAAATAATACAGCCCTTTTCTCCAATAAAACATAGCCTTTAGGCAGCTTTAAGGGTGCCTAAAGGAAATAGGACCAATTTGTTTCATGCCTGGAGGAATATTTCTTTTCTGGCAAATGAATGTCAGAAAGGCAGTGTGTGAAAATGCAGTTTTCCTGCATGTGGGCAGCTCTCTCTCCCTTCCCAGGCAATACCCCCACACTTCCCAGCCCAGTGTTTGGATGACAAACAGTCTGGAGCACTTTTGGAACAGGTACAATGTCGTATTTATGCAGAACTGAGCCAGGATGGGTTTCTCCACAGCTCAAGGCAGAGTTTGTGGTATCACAGAAGGCTTTTGGTTGAAAAAGACCTCAGAGCTCATTTCATTCCCACCCCCTGCCATGGGCAGGGACACCTTCCACTACCCAGGTTCCTCCAGCAGCTCCACCTCCTTCTGCTTTTGGCCCCAGAGCTGGAAAAGATGTCCTGGAGAAGCTTTTTCCCATACAGAAGGCCATTAAAAGCCTCCTGTTCCCAAAAGTATCCCATGCCAGGCAAGTCCCAGAGCGCAGGATAAGATTTCTCTGACTGTAGGGTTTTGATTCCCCCCTGGGGGAAGAAAACTTCCCCATCCCCATCTGACTGGCACATGCTGGCAGATCAGAACAATAGCCAAAGTCAGAAATAAATGGGTTGAATAATTCAGTGGGCGCTGGAACATGGGAATGGCAGAGAGCATAGTCAGGAATAGGAAAGCACAGCTAATAAAAGCAAGAGACAGAGGGAAATTTATTAAACATTTTTCAGACAAGAACATTTTGCCGCTCGCAGGAAAAAATATTAAGCTGGAAATGAGGGAAATTTTGTTCACAGATGGGCTCTTTGATAGGAACTATATAAAAAGCTGAAGAAACATTTGATTAAAGATTGGGAGAGAAAAGCTTTCCGAAAAATGAACAAGCTTAATTTCAATTTTCCGAGGGCCAGATCCATTCCTTTGGTTCCTGCCTGTGGAAAGAAGCCCGGGTCTGGTGACTTTTGGGGCGCAATGAATTCCTCCCCCCTGACCTTGGAGCCTCAGTCCCATCTGGCATGGAGGTTTCAGCTCAGTCCCTCGGTGATTTTGGAGCCCTTCTGATGCTTTTTGGCACTTGGCCACTGCCCAGGGGCAGAGCACTGCTGTCCCGTGGGAGCAAACTTGTTGAGGACTTGTTAACAGGAAAATCCCTCATTAAGTGCAAGGAACATGAAGATCCTTCTTGAAGTGCCAGGGGATTTACTGGCAGACACAGCTCTGTGTTGCAGGAAGGTTTCTCCATGTCTCTGGGAGATGTTACCCCCATTTCTCCTCCTTCTTGTCGTTTTCTCACCCACAACCCCTCTTCTGAACCTGCAAGTCTCTAAATTTACTTCTAGTTCTGCTCTCACATCAGAATGGGTCATTTCTATCACTCTTTCCCTCTCTGTTTGCAAACCCCACTGCTTCTGACATTTAAAAACTAAACAAAGCAGGCTAAAAGCTTCTGGTCTTTGCAGGAATAATGATTGCAAGGGTGATCAAACTAATCGATGCTTGCAAGCAAATATGTGTGAATAATCCCAAGTGCTTGCTGGCAGCCTTGTAAAGGCAAACCAGAGCAGGCACGGGCTAGAAACAAAGAGGTGGTACAATGGGAACAGCTAAATGCCCGGCATAAAAACACCAAAACCCAGGAAAATGTCCCCCTTAGGAGCTTCACCTATGCAGTGAGAGGAATGGAGGAGCTTCGTCTCAGCTGGGGCCACGAGCTTTCCAGGAGGCTGTGGTTTGTGGAGCAGGGATGAGTGGGAGGTTTAATTGGTTGTGGATTTATTATTTGGGCTGGCCTGAATGAAAATGAGAATTCCTGTCCCAGCAGCCTCTTTTCTTTTTTATTTTCTTGACTAAGTGCCTAGCTAGCAGGGAGGAAACAGGGCTCTAAAAGAAACCAAGCCTTTTCCACCACAGGTACATATCAATGTAATCTTCCAGGCCATAAATCCAAATTTAATCTGACATGAGAGTACAACTGCAGTCCTCATGAATTCACCTTCCTTGCTTACATGTGTATATAGAGGGCTGCCTGATTTATCCAGCCAGGAGGAGCTGCTCGGTGTTTCTTTTAACAGCTGAGGCTTTATCTACCAATTCCCACTCCCCTGTGTCCATTCCTGAGCAGCTGATTTGAATTTATTGAGGTCTGTACTCCACCTCAAAGCAGATCCACTTCCCCTTACAGCTCTTTCCCTTTTACCAAGGGAAATGTGAATATTCATCAGCCCCGGATGTAGAGACATCAGAAAAAAATAAGAAATTGCCACTCTGAGGCCTCTTTTCATTGCTTTTATTTTTTTCAATGGCACTTTTCTGCTAAACCAAGAGTAACATCTCTTTCACAGGACTGTGCTGCTCTGCAAAGCAGAGGGAAGGACTGATCACACCCAAACCCGGAGCTTAATTCCCTGAATCCCACTAAGAGGGAGGGGAATTAGGGGAAAACCATCCAGAGATGGGGACTTTAACTTAAAGGGGCCACTTTACAACGTGGAAAGCAAATTAATCAATTGTCTGTGTCAGTCTGCTGGTAGAAAGTCTCCATTTGGGGCTGACTGTACGACTGAGGTGGCAAAGTTGCACTCCTTCAGCCCAATTCCCTCAAAATCTCAGCCCCATTCCCTCAGTCCCATTCCCTCACAATCTCAGTTCCATTCCCTCACACTGTCAGTCTCATTCCCTCACAATCTCAGTTCCGTTCCCTCACAATCTCAGGCCCATTTTCTCAGTCTCATTCCCTCACAATCTCAGTCCAATTCCCTCACGATCTCAGGCCCAGTCTCTCACACTTTCAGCCCCATTCCCCTCACAATCTCAGCCCCATTCCCCTCACACTCTCAGCCCAATTCCCTCACAATGTCAGGCCCATTCCCTCACAATCTCAGCCCCATTTCCTCAGTCTCATTCCCTCACAATGTCAGGCCCATTCCCTCACAATCTCAGCTCCATTCCCCTCACACTCTCAGCCCCATTCCCCTCACAATGTCAGGCCCATTCCCTCACAATCTCAGCCCCATTCCCTCACACTCTCAGCCCCATTCCTTCACAATCTCAGCCCCATTCCCTCAATCCCATTCCCTCACAATCTCAGCTCCATTCCCTCACAATCTCAGCCCCATTTCCTCAGTCTCATTCCCTCACAATCTCAGCCCAGCTCCCTCACAATCTCAGCCTCATTCCCTCACACTCTCAGCCCCATTCCCTCACAATCTCAGCCCCATTCCCTCAATCCCATTCCCTCACAATCTCAGCTCCATTCCCTCACAATCTCAGGCCCAGTCCCTCACAATCTCAGCCCCATTTCCTCAGTCTCATTCCCTCACAATCTCAGCCCAACTCCCTCACAATCTCAGCCCAATTCCCTCACAGTCTCAGCCCCATTCCCCTCACAATCTCAGCCCAATTCCCTCACAATCTCAGCTCCATTCCCTCACAATCTCAGGCCCAGTCCCTCACAATCTCAGCCCCGTTCCCTCAGCCCAATTCCCTCACAGTTTCAGCCCCATTCCCCTCACACTCTCAGCCCCATTCTCTCTCTCACTCTGTCCCTCACACTGTCATCCCCATTCCCTCAAAGCCCCTCAGTTTGGGGCCATAGCTCCAGCTCCTCTGTGACTGGCGGGGCTGTAGCAGCAGCCCTTCCAAAACCCAGCATCTTCCTCTCTAAGCTTTGTTAACTTTAGATTTAATATAGGAGCAAAGTAACATCAAAGTATCTCAAGTGTTAATGGCCTTTTGAGGGGACAATCCTGTTTCTGTGGCCATCCATAATCTCAGCGTGTCCTTTGATTTTTCCAGCTTGCATTTCCAGTCTCTGGCCACCTGCCTCATCTTTCCCTTCCCTGCCTTCCTCCTTCCCCACATTTTCCATCACCAGCACACAGCAAACATGTTTAATTCCTTCACTCTAGTGCCTGTCACACTGTTCTGCAGCCAATTGCCTTTGGATGTGGGATCCCAGGGCTTTTACTTGCCGGAGGGCAGGGTTAGGTGGGATATTGGGAAGGAATTGTTCCCTGTAAGGGTGGGCAGGCCCTGGCACAGGGTGCCCAGAGAAGCTGGGACTGACCCTGGATCCCTGGCAGTGTCCAAGGCCAGGTTGGATGGGGTTTGGAGCACCCTGATCTGGTGGAAGGCGTCCCTGCCCATGGCAGGAGTAGGAATGGATGTGCTGTAAGGTCCCTCCCAACCCAAACTAGTGTGGGATTCCATGATTTCTCTCCCAGAAGGGCCACCCAGTGCAGCTCTCCAGGCAGAGCACAGTACATCATCCCCATTCCCGGACACTTTCCAGCAGGAGCCGGATCTCTGGGCACTTCCCAACGAGTCCCCTGCGCCCCATCCTGCACCCAGCCCCGCAGTGCTCACTGTTATTGCCATCCCCAGCACTTCACTTCCTCGTTAGGATGTGTTAACTCATTTAATTCTCTCTCAGGACAGAAAGTGCTCATGTTTAATGAAGTCTCTGCAGAGCCAGAGCTGTCTGGGGAGACTTAAAACAAACCCTCCAGCAGCTGGTCAGGGTGTGATTAATGTTGCTGTGGACTCCAGAGGAGCCAAACTGAGGGGACAAGAACTCCAATACTCCCATGAAGGGTTACACACTCTGCCCTGGCAAACAAACCTCTTTCCTTCCCAAAATCCTGGACAGCTGGTGGTGAGGGATGCAGTCAGCAAGGATATCCATCATCTCTGCTGTTCTCAGAGGGTCAGGGTCAGGGTTAGGGTTTTCAAGCAGAAATGGAGACCTATTTGGTGAAAGGTGGGGATGAACTCACCCAGGCACTAGCCCACAAGGATTTCCAAGCCTTTGGAAAGGCAGACTGGCTGCTGTGGCACTCCTGACCCTCAAAAGCCTTTTTCTATGGAAAGGAGGATACTCTGGGGTGTACACCTGAGCCACAGTGCCATGGAGTGGACAGCAGGAGGGAATTCCTACACTCTTATTTCTACTTATACACTCTTATTTCTACTGCCTAAGCGCCTGGAGGTATAAAGACAACCCAAAGATGCCTTTTCTTTGTTCCCCTTTGCACTTTTTCTGACAGTAAGCAGAATTCATCTGTCAGGAAGAAAGCAGTGGCCGTGCCCCTCGCTGGGGTCCAGAGTAGCAACCCACTCTGCCATGGGACTGTCACTGAGGAAGGGAGGAGCTGGGGTCACTGCAAGCAGCTCCACGCCTGTGATCCCCCTCAAGGAAAGCTCTGACAGCCATCAAGGAGCACAAAATAACTTGGCAATGATCCTGTGTCACCAGCAAAGATAACCAAGTTGCAATCAGCTCCTGACAGATAGTGCAGGGAAATTCATTTCACAAGTCATGGCTGCTAACAAATGTAACTTCCCCAGCACCTGGGGCACGCTCCGTGCCTCTCCACCTGCACACCAGACACTGAGCAGCTTTATTCCTTTTATGCAATGCTGAAGCTTTCCCCCAGCTTTTCCTTTGTGCACTACAAATTCTGTACAGCAACAGATCACGGCCGAGCTCTGCTGTTTGACATCCACAGTGCTGAGGGAATTGTAGCAGTCAGCTGGAAGCACTGGAATATTGCCTGGGACACAGTTGCTGGTCAGAATTTGGGCCTTCTGCTGCAGGGGGTGAGGCTCTCAGAGTCCTCCTCCGGGACTGTACAAGTGCCCCTGAATTTCCAGAGAGGTCAGCAGACTTTACCAGCAGCGGCATTTACCCAGCGCCCTGCCAGGGGAACGCTGCAGCTCCAGAATGTCACGCTGCGATGCTAAGGCTGTAAAAGCACGGCTTTCCCCCTGATAGATCATATTTCTATGTCACAAGCTAGCAAAGTTGTTTAACTCTGCAGCGCCTGGCAGCAGGGTCACCCTCCGACAACACCAGCAGCACAGCTAGGTGCGGTCATCCTCTCCTGACCCCAAAGGGGTTTTTCACCCATTCTTGTGCAGGAGCCATAAATTCCTTCAATCCACTTACGTGCTCCTTCTTCCCCCTCACTATCTTTGCCTCGGGTGTCTGGCAGAGCTGGGGGTGCTCACCTGGAGAGGAGAAGGCTCCAGGCAGAGCTCAGAGCCCTTGCAGGGCCTGAAGGGGCTCCAGGAGAGCTGCAGAGGGACTGGGGACAAGGCATGGAGGGACAGCACACAGGGAAAGGCTCCCACTGCCAGAGGGCAGGGATGGATGGGAGATTGGGATGGAATTCCTGGCTGTGAGGGAGGGGAGGCCCTGGCACAGGCTTGGAGCAACCTGGGATAGTGGAAGGTGTCCCTGCCCACGGCAGGGGTTGGAAGCACATTTCCCAGCAGGCACACACACAGATCAATCCCTCCGGCCGCTGCTGGGGCCGGCAGGCTGATGCAGCACTTTCATTCCCACTGTGAATTGCTCCCTTCCTCCTCATCCCTCTTTATAATATGCGGGCCTTTTTTATTTTCCCCCCCTTCAGTTGCTTATTCATGCCTTAATGCCACTTGATTTCCAGTGGGCTCTTGGAGCCCTTTCTGTGAATGCTCTGCCACTCTACTGGGATTTTCTGTGCTCCCTAAACAACCTCTGCCTGCCTTTCCTGCAGAGACACCTCACTGAGCCAGGGTTACACAGCTTCCCCCTTGGAGTTGCCATCCAGCTGAACGTGGCCACTGTCAAAGTGGGATGGGAATAGCAGGAAAGCCTTTGGAATATACAAACAGGCTGAGTGAGCCCCTCTGGGTCACTGCTCAAAGGCAGGGACACCTCCCAGCAGAGCAGCTTGAGCAAGGTCTTGCCCAGGCCCACAGCCTCCCTGAGCAACCTGTTCCAGTATCTCACCACCCTCAGAGTGAAGAAATTCTTCCTAATATCCAGCCTGAGCTTCCACTCTCTCAGTTTGTACCCGTTGACTGCAGCTCCTGCAGAGCTGGGAGAGTTTTTTAAGCAGAGATGGGGCTGGCAGAGTCCTCTCTGCCTGACCCAGCTGCAAACGAGGCAGCCCTGCCCTGCCTTTTGCTGTCTGCTCTGTACAAAGCCCTTTTCATCTCCCAGAGGTGTTTCCTGAAGGGATCCTGCTCCTTAAACCTCCACCCTTCCCTGCTCCTTTCCAGCAGCTGTTCCACCTGACTTCCCTTCCCGGATGAGGAGGAAGGAAGGAGGGATCACAAACCCTCCCGTGGATATTGACACTGCTATTTGCTGATCCATTTAACAGGCACTCTTTCCTTGAGCCATTTGCTTTCCAAGGGATTTATTTAGCTGTTGCTGTGAGGTCTGGTGCACCTCAGCCTTCACTTCACTAAAAATCCTCATGTGGGAGCAAGGACTGAGCCTTTGCACGTGCCCACGGGTGTTGTTCCTTTTCTGTGGGGCTGACCAGGGATGGATGAAGATAAAACTCCTATAGAGGCAGCCAAAAGGCCTGTCTAGACTAATGTGATCTTCCAGCTTACTCAGTGAGGCTGTTTTTCCATGCCCAAAGCACAGATATTTTAACTTGCTCCTTAATTTGCTCCTTAAAGCAGTTAGCAGAATTCCAATCATCAATCAGTCCTGGCAGCCTATCCAGAAGGCATGGCCAGGAGCTGTGCATTAATTGTGAATGCTTTGCTGAATTTACTGCATGGCAGCACCGAATTTTTCACCCTGAGATGAAGCATGGATGTGCTGCTTGGCACAATCAATACTTTTCTGGGTTGCTAGGAAATTATCAGGGACTCGGTGCCCACGTGTGGGGTATTACCACCCTCCCTGGAAGGCACAGAAATGTGTCAGCCCCTTCCCTGCACTGCAGCATCTGTGGGTCAGCCTTGGGAACGGGCTGGGCATCTCCCTGAGCTGGGGCAAAGCAGTCACTGTCCCACTCAGCACTGGTCAGGCCACCCCTGCAATGCTGTGCTCAGGTTTGGCCCATGCTGTACACAAAAGGGGTGGGACAGGGCCCACAGAAAGGCCCCAGAGATGACCCAAGGACTGGCAAAGGCTGAGAGCCCTGGGTCTGTCCAGCCTTGAGAAAAGAAGAACGTTATCACCGTATTCTGGGGTGGCTGCTGAGAAGATGGAGATTCCCTTGGGCAGAAAAGATGAGGGGTGAGGGGTGCAGTTTTTTTTCCCTGGGATATTCCAGCTGGACACAAGAGATACTTTTTCTCAGTGAGAAGAATCAGCCATTGGAATAATCTCCCCATGAGGAGAAGCAGAGGACTCCTCAGCTCTGGACACCTTCAAGATTGATCTGTAAGGGTGCTGGGCTGTCTTGTCCCAGAAAGGTTGAACCAGAGGATCCCTAGGCCCCTTCCCACCTGATATTCCAGGGTGTCCTGCACACCCTTTCCTTGACCACTGAATCAGCTCCAGGGGAGGCAGCCCGGGCTGGGGCAGAGGGCCTGAGAGAAGGTCCATCGTGGCTGGGTGGAGAACTAGAGAAGTTCCAGACACTTCTTGGTCAGAAGTGTTGGGTTTTTAGGACAGACAACGAAAACCTTCACTTCCCAGAGAATTCTTTAAGGGATCACAGGTGGCACTGCTGTGTCCCAAACACATGGGCTTATGCTGTTTTATCCTTGGAGCAGCTGCCAATCCATGCTGCTCCAGTGGGAGATGCTCACAGGAGATCCAGAGGCATCACTCCCTTTTAATCAGCCTTGGCTGGGCAGCTTATTAAATTTTGTTTATCTTAACTGAGCTGCGTTCAGCTTCAATTAAAATTATCCCAAGACTTTGCTCAGCCCTGAACCATGTTGTGAGTCCCCACGGATGCCCAGAGCCCCCTGATGGTGTCACTATGTCCCAGAGGGAGCTGTGTGCTCCTCAGCAGCCCCATCACAGGTCTGCTCTCACAGAAAAGCCCTGGCCAAAGTCCATGACCCCTTGCTTTGCACCAAAACTTCGATCATCAGAGCCTGAGGATTTTGCTGGTCCCATTTCCAGCACTTCAACACTTTGCTGCTCAGCCTAACAGGACAGAGCAGGCCTTTTTCATTCATTACAGTAAACAGAGCCTTAATCCAGGCCCTTAAATCTGTCTAGATTTTGAAATAATTACAAGCAGCCTCCTAACTTGTACCAAGTTTGATTTAAGCCTTAATGTAATGGTTTATCTGGAGAGCAGGAAGTAAGCTGCACTGCCAATTAGGAGCCATCTGTTTTCTCCTAATCTTTCGCAGGCCTCAGACCAGTAAACAAGAGCCACCACAGCTGGACCATCACTGGTGCCAGGCAGAAACAACCCTCCAGGGCTGCCTCTGGGGACAGTGTCCTGGGGTCCTCATGGATGAGGGACCCCTTCCAGCCCTGGGGATTAGGATAGGGATGGCAAGGTGGGACGGGGGATGCTCTGGAGAGAGGGTCAGGGACCAGCATGGGTCAGTGCTGGACAGGAGGGAGAGCTTCCTCAACAGAGAGGACAGACATCATTGCTTTGAGCAGGATCTGACACCCTGACACCTGGACAAAAGCTTCTCTCCAGGGCAGAGGGGTGGAACAACCCTGGCCAACAGGGGCTGGGCAGATTCCTCGTGCAGAAACAGCTGCTTCCCACCTCTGTCCTTAGAGAAGCCCAAGGAGCATCTTCCAGCCTGGAGAGGTGATTGCAGCTGGGAGAGAGGAGCAGGGCAGCCCGAGGCCAAACAATTCCCTGCCCAGAACAAGACAGCAGGGACAGCCACGTGTCCCCAACAGCCAGCACAGGGACACGGCTTTCCCTGCTGCCGTGCCCTGTGTGCAACAGCCTCTGGCTGAGGATGGAGCTGGAAACAGAGCTGGCTCTGCCCCTGGGCCAGCTGGTCCCAGAGCCAAGCACTTCCAGCAGCTCTGGAATTAATATCAGCTCTGGACAGGAGCACACCAGCCTTGCTCACCCCTAAAGCCTTCGCCAGGTAGTTTTTTTTTCCAAAACCTCTGCTCTGAGCCCAGTATTTGGGGAGCTCTCTGGGGCTGCTGAGAGGTTCCTGCCCTGCCTGGTGCAGGGGCCCTGCACGGGTGAGTCTCCCTCAGCTCCCAGGGCAGCAGCAGCAGCAGGGAGATCCCCAGGAAGGTGATTCAGAAATTGCCTTTGAAAAGTCAGAATCTGGGGGCTCCCTCTGCCCCCCTCCCACGCAGCAGCCTCAGAGCAGCCCTTGGCTTCTCAGAAGGTTTCACTGCAACCTTGCAGAAGCTTGCTGGGGTTTTACACACCAGCCATCAAACTACCATAAAACAGCAATTAGAGAAGGATCATTTACCAGATGTTATCACCTGCCTTGTCTGCATTTTCTCCTGCAAGACTCCTGGCTGCAGCATTTTGCTCAGGTGCCACCTGTGCTGCCCTGCCCAGGGTGGCAGAGGAAAGCCCCACTGTTTGAGGAGCAGCACAGGGACAGGACCCAAGGCTCTGCCCCAGCCCAGCCTCAGGAAGCTTTGGAGCTCTTTTGCCTGGTTTGGGCTTCAGTTCATGAATCTCCTAAAGTGCCCTTTGAGCCAGCAGATTGCTGTGGTTCGTAAAAGAAGATGGGAAGCATTTTTCTGGCTGAGTTTTTGCTGCTGGGTTTTTTCAGCCAGCAGTGCCCAGCCAAGCCCCGGTGCTTTACAGCCCTCACTAATGCACTGGTGCTTCCCAAAGCACACTATTTACAGCCCTGCCACAGCAGGGAAGCTGGAAGGTCCCCACGGCGAGTTGTTTATCATCCTGAGCTGAGCACTGGGCTCTGCTTCTCCCCCTGAGCATCCCCTCTGCAGGCAGGACTCTGAAACATCCCAGTGGGCTCTGCCGTGACTCAGAAATGGCCACCAAGGGCGGGGGGCTTTCAGTTCCTCAGGGATTCAGGAAGAACTCCCCTGCTGGGGCCAGGTTCCCTGCACAGGAGCTGCTGGGTGCTGCACACACACCCTCCCTCCAAAGCCCAGGCTGACCCAAACCCCACCAAAGGGCTGCTGCCCGTGAGGGATGAGGCAAAAAGGCTGAGCTATAATGTCGGGGTTTCGGGGGACTGAGCTCTTACACTGGGCTCTCCTTGCCTCCCAGGAGGTCCCATTTGCCCAGAGCAGGACTGGGACTGGTGAGGGTCACCCCCAGTCACCTTCTGCAAAAAGGACCTTGGCAAGGCCAGGCCTGCCCTTTTTTTCCCCTCTAGACTCAGGAGATTATTTATGTCACCTGAATTATGCAAAACCAGGTCCTATCACCGTTCTTCAGCAGCTGGAGGACAGAAATTCCCTGAGGAATTCTACGTCCTGCCCTCACCATGCCCACAGGAGGAGCTCTGGGTTCAGCTCTGCCATCAGGCATCAAAACCAGCACCTGAGAGCTCCAAGCTCAGGGTGTCTGTGAGCGTTAATTTAATATTCTCCAGGTGCTGTGCACTATCCCAGGTGAGCGTGTAATCTGTCAGATCTCCATTATTAATTGTCAGCTCCAGCGTGAGTAATTGTGACCCCCCCCCCCCCAGTTCCAAGCCTGGGTAAATTTACATTTTTCCGTTTGCTCGGTGTAGTAACGAGGAGCTCAGCTGGCTGGCAGTGAAAAGCACCCAGGGAAGCACATGCTGGAGCAGTGGGGGGAGCTCCGCAGCCGTCAGCTGCCTGCTCTCTGACTGCATCACCCCCTTGGCTTCCACTTGGCTGGAGGATTTGGGATGCTCGAGCAGCTCTGTATCAGCCACCACCTGGGAATAAAGCTCAGCTCCCCCATGGGCTCCACTGCCATCCTGCTCAGCCTCTGCTCAGCACCAGCGTGGCCCCAACCCACACCTCCTACTCTGCAAGCGGGTTGGACACCCTGAAAAGCAGGAAACAGCAGCTCTCCAAAGAAATGCAGGAGGATAAACGGGCCTGAAGGGCTCAGGGAGCAGGGTGGGAGAGGGGGATCACTGGTGGACAGAGGTGCCTGCTCCCTGCACTCCAACAATCCCATTTGTTGTCCTTTTGGACTGTATCTTCATGGCCCAGGTTGTCTTATTAAACAGATTCGCTCTCGCCATTGCAGAGTGGCCCTGGCGTTGGGGATGGCTGGGCAGATCCAGGAAATACAATGCACATGGCATGTTGTGGGGGTGTTTTTCTTCTGCTTTTAGCAGCTCAAATACACAAATCACAGAATCCCAGAACGGTTTGGGTGGGAAGGGACCTTAAAGATCATCCAGTCGCACCCCCTGCCATGGGCAGGGACATCTTCCTCTATCCCAGGGTGCTCCAAGCCCTGTCCAGTCTGGCCTTGAACATTCCAGGGATCCAGGGGCAGCCACAGCTGCTCTGAGCACCCTGTTCTCCTCTCCAGGAGGATGGTGGACCCTGGGATATATCATTAACAGCTGGTACCAGGACAGTTTGCTTTTATTTGGGGTTGTGAGGACCCCCGGCCCCTGCCTGCCTGTGACCAGCCCCTCCTTCAACTCCCAGCACAAGTCTCCTGCACAGATGATCCCATGTCACATCCATAAATGCATGTAATCCCCTTGTCTCTCTGCACATCAGGTGGGTGTCCATGCCACCCCTTGGGACCATCTGTGACAACGGGGACAATCCCCCCCAGCCTGGGAATGGGGCCACCTTCAGCCACAGGGCAGTGACTTTTGGGGACCATATCCAGCCGGCGTGGCCCAATGCTTCAGCTGCATCCAAGGGGGATAGAGCCTCCCAGATCAGGGGCACTCCCCGGCTGTGTGCCAGGGCGAGGACTCTGACTCCTTGGGAGGGTCAGCCCATGCAGGCAGAGGAGCATCGCAGCCAAAAACGCTGATGCAGGCGAATCCAGCACGCCATCGGGAGGAAGCCTCTGCCCTCCGGACTATTTTTGGTTTGTTTTTGCCAACTCTGGAGCCACTGATCTATGATATTGTCACTGCTGTGACTAAGGGCTCTGCAGTTGGAGGAGCATCAAGCAGGGCTTGGAGAGAGGGCTGCGCGTGGCTCTCGGGGGACCGGTAATGGGAGAGAGCCCTTCACCTCCTGTTTACACTTTAATGCCCATCCAGGTTATCCATTATTTATTGCCCATGTATTTATAGAGCATTCCCAGCACACACGGGGCGCTGCGGGCGGCGGGGGAGAGGGCGCCCTCTCCTTTGGATGCCGTGGTTTGAGCAGAGCAGTCAAACACCCCCGGGCTCAGGAGGGGCCATCCCTCCCCTCCTGCATCCCGCGGCTTCGCCATGAGGGATTTGTTGTTCTCCTGCTGGGCCGGGGTGGCCTTCTCTCCCTTGGGCCCTGGGCACAGCAAAGCCAAGCCTGGCTTTGGGCTCCCAAAGCCCTATTCCCTTGGAAGGGAAGCCAGCACAGCCCAGCACTGCAGGGTCCCACTTATTTGGGGTGGAAAAACCACCCTGGTGTCTCCAGGGGTTCCTGATCCACGGCATTCCCATTCCTCTGTCACTGCAGGAACCAGCTCCTGGCTCCATAGGGCTGTCACCACGACCGAGGAGCAGCCCCCTGGCCCTGCCTTGGCCAGCCTGCGATGTTTAAATGCAACAGCTCTGATACCATCTGAAAACACGCACCAAGCAGCTCCGCCGTGTCCAGTTCCAGCTCAGGGAATCCATTACAGGGGCTGCAGCAGCGGCACTGGCGGTGCCTGGGCCACCAAAAGGAGCCACCCCATTCCCGAAGTGACAGATGGGGCCTGGCTGGTGCCAGCTGGGACACACGGACACCACGGGAGCCGTGCAGAGGGAGGAGGGGGCGGCGTGGAGCACCGGGCCAGCAGTGAGCCTCTGCCAATCCCAGGGATGAGCTCTTCCTGCAGGGATAACCATGGCCAGCCACAACCCACACGGATGTGCTGTCCCCATCTGCTTTTGTCAGCCCAGCCTGGCCTGGCTTGGATTTCCCTCTTTTTATCTGCTGGTGCTGGGGAAGGCAATTTCTGCCAGGCCACAGGGAAACAGGTTGGCCATGGGACCAGGCAGGCCCAGCCTGACCTGCAGCCCCAGCACCATCCCTGGAGCAAGACACAAAATCTGGGAGTCGGCCTCCATCACCCTGAGCCTGGGCACGCTCCCATTTTGGCTTAAAAGCAGATTTCTAAACCTTTTGTAATCCCAAGAGGGTGTGAGCAAGGGAGGGAAAGAATCACTTAGGACAAGGCAAAACCAGGACTTCAGTGCCAAACCTCTCCAAATAGAGGTGGAAGAATTTTTTTGAAGTGAAAGAAATGTAATTTCCAACAGTTTTATATGGGAAACAAAAAAATTATTCCTTATTTTCCAGCATTTTTCCAAGCATGCTCCTTCAGGGAAATGAGCAGTTCCAGTGTCACAGGCGTGTGTTTTAAAGGGATGCTGCTGCCAGCATTGGCTGAGCAAAGGTCAGGGGCTGGGTTCAAATGCTGCAGTGTTGGCAGTGACACCTCCCACTGTCCCAGGCTGCTCCAAGTCCCAGGGTCCAGCCTGGCCTTGGACATTTCCAGGGATCCAGGGGCAGCCACAGCTGTGCCAGGGCCTCCCACCCTCACAGGGAGCAATTCCTTCCTAACACCAAATCTACACCTACTCTGTCAGTCTGAGTCCATTCCCTGTGTGCCTGTCCCTCCAGGCCTTGTCCCCAGTCCCTCTGCAGCTCTCCTGGAGCCCCTCCAGGCCCTGCAAGGGCTCTGAGCTCTCCCTGGAGCCTTCTCCTCTCCAGGTGAGCACCCCCAGCTCTCCCAGCCTGGCTCCAGCCCTGCAGCAGCTCTGGTGCCTCCTCTGGGCTCTCTCCAGCAGCTCTAGGTGCTGCTGCTGCTGCTGCTGTGTCCCCAGGGCTGGGGCAGCTCTGCAGGTGGGGTCTCACCCGGGGTCTAACAGGGACAGAATCCCCTCCCCTGCTGAAAACCGTCGAGTTTTTCACCCACCAACACCCCCTAGGTCCTTCTCCCCAGGGCTGCTCTCCATCCATTCTCTGCTCAGAGGAGGATGAGGAGAGCCTTCAGCCCCAGTTTGCAGCAGCAGGAAACACAGAGGGATGGAGAGGGAAGGAATGATGCCCTCTACCACTAGAAGGAACCAGCCAAAGCATTCACTGCCTTTTTGTTACTGCCTTCACTAGAAAGCCATCTGCAAACATGAGCAGCACCAGCAGCAAAAAAAAACCAGTGTGGGACACGGTGGGAGAGGAACCAGAGCTGTGCTTGCACATCCCCAGGGTGCAAAACCCAAAATAACCTGGGCCACCGCTGATGAGGGGTGAGAGAAGCGATGTCACAGAGCAGGTGGCCTGACAGAGGTCACCAGACATGGCACAAGCAATCAATTCTCCTTGGAAGCATCCAGAAGATAACGAGGCAATGAGTAACGGTCTGTATGGAATTGTAGGAACAAATCACATCAGCCTGACCTAATCTCATCCTGAGACATGGCAATGGCAGACGCAATCTCCCGGCCTTTAACCACAGGAAGTCTTCAATGCTGCCTCAAATGCAGAATTATGGTCAGGGGGGATGGTGGAGGAGGCCCTCAAATCGATCCGAGCCCGCCAGGGGTTTGAAGGTCTGCACCCAGCGTGTTTGAGGGGCTCCAGGATCCAGCAGGACAGCCGGGAATGGGTAACACCAAGCTGGGGTGGGCGTGGGAGCCGGGGAGCTGCTGCACACCCTGGCACTGCCCTGCTCCCCAAGGCTCACAGCTCTGCCCTGGGGAAGCCCAGGGCGTCTGCAGCAGGCAAGGGAGTCACCACGGTGCCACCAGGCAGGAGCCCCCACGTCCCCAAAGCCACCCTGCTGCAGAACAGCCCTGAACACCTTGGAGCATCTCCTTCCCTCAAACCTTGGAGCATCTCCACCCTTCAGAGTCAAAGGGGTCAGCTGCAGAGAGCCTCATGCTCTCCCACAACCTCCAGCATCACTCAGCCGCCATGGTTTATGGTTTCTGGACCAGGAGGGAAGGTGCCTGCCTTTTTTCCTGGCAGCTCCTGGTCCGAGGAGCCTGGAGAAGGACTGGGAGGTGCTGGATCTTCGCAGCCCGGCTGGTGAGACTTGCCAGGACCTGCTTCACCTGGCCTGACCTCACCCACCCGCTGCCTTGTCTTCCAGAGTGCTACCAGATCCTTATATATAGCAATTAAATGTGATAAATGGGCTGCAAAGCGCTATTTTGGGAGAGAGGAGGCTCCATCTGGGAGTGCTGCAGTGCTGGCTCAGCACGACCCACTGCACACCTGGCTCTCCCCACTCATCGGCCGTGGATGCTGCCCCACACCTCAGGATGTGATGGCCCACAGTTCCTGGCACGCTCCCAGGTCTGTTTCTCTGCCCCACCCTTCCACAGGCTCCCTTGGTTTCTCTGGCTGCTGTTAGACACCGCCACTTTAAATATACAGAGTTTGCCCAATTTCTGGGAGCGCAGCACAGGGTGGTCAGCAGCAGCTCAAGGCACCCAGTCACAGCAGTATCCACGATTCACCTGGCCCCTGTGAAGTTCAGGAGAGCTTCTGGGGAAAGGAACCCCAGTAAGAGGAGAAATACTACGGGGAAAAGGTCAGGATGAGAGATCAGG
Source organism: Molothrus ater (assembly GCF_012460135.2). Taxonomy (NCBI): domain Eukaryota; kingdom Metazoa; phylum Chordata; class Aves; order Passeriformes; family Icteridae; genus Molothrus; species Molothrus ater. The sequence continues at coordinate 116,035,954 of NC_050479.2, forward strand.
ACAGGGAGGACGAGAAAAACCAAGATCCACAAGACCCCCATCCCTGGCAGTGCCCAAGGCCAGGCTGGACAGGGCTTGGAGCAGCCTGGCACAGTGGAAGGTGTCCCTGCCACGGCAGGGGATGGCACTGGATGCACTTCAAGGTCCCTTCCCACCTAAACCATTCTGGGACTGTGTGCCCAGCATGGGGTTATTTAATGTGACCCCAGCCCAGGTCCATGGAGGTATTTAGGCACTGAAGGGGATCCAGCTGCTGCTGCATCTGGCTCTGAACACAGCGCTCCCAGTCCCTGGCTGTGCCTCGCTGCAGCATCCAAAAATCCCGTGCCCACCCCAACACCACCCTCCGTGCCCTGGGGCTTGTGATCCTCCCGTGCCCTCCAGCCCTGGGCAGCCCTGGGATGCCGGCGGGGACCAAGCAGGCTTGGAAGCAGTGGGAGATAACCCTGCAATGCTCAGGGATGCTGTGCGGTGCTTGGCTTGTGGGGTAGGTCGGGGAATGGGGACCGGGGCTGGAAGGGGAGTGGGACAGCCCCTGGATCCTCCGCGGCCGGAGGCGAGCTGAGACAACCCCCCAGCTCTTCCCTGGAATAGAAGGGGTCGGAGGTAATTCCCCGAATCCTCCCTGGGATGAAGAGCCCCCGTGACAGCCCCCATTCCCTCCCCGGGGCTGGGGGGCACCCCGCAGCAGCCCCCAACGCCCACCTGGCTGGGAAAGGACCGGGACAGCCTCCAAATCCTCCCCGGGCTTGGCGGGGACCGCGGCATCTCCGGATCCCTCCTCGGGCGGCAAGGGGGCCGCGGCAGCCCCGTGCAGCCCCCAGGAGCCCGCAGCTCTGGCGGGGGCTCGGTGGGTTCGGTGCCGAGCCCGGCTCAGCCCAGCGCGGCTCAGCTCCCCCCGACGGCCGCCGCCCGCGGCGCTCCCCAGCCCATCGCGCAGCGCCGGGCAGCCCCAACCTGTCCCCTTCTCTTCTTCCTCCTCCTCCTCCTCCTCCTTCTCCTCCTCCTCGCTCTCCTCCCCTTCCACCCCCCCGGCCCGATTTGGGCAGCGGCGCGCCCGGCGCTGCCGGCAGAGCCGCCGTGTGCGGGCGCGGCGCCGGAGGCAGCTCGGCCCGGGGGGGGTGCGGCGAGGCAGGCGCGACCCCCCGGCGGCCCCGGCCCCGCTGCATGCCCGCGGGGGCAGCATGGCCCGCAGGCAGGCGCGGCGGGCGGGCGGCGGGCCGCGCTGGCTGCCCTGGCTGGGGCTCGCCCTGCTGCCGCTGGCCGTGCCGCCCGCCGCCGCCCCCGCCGCCTGCCCGTCCGCCTGCTACTGCGTGGCCACCCCGGAGCTGGTGCAGTGCCGCTACGAGCGGCTGGAGGAGCCGCCGCGGGAGCTGCCGGCCGCCGTGCAGAACCTCAGCATCGCCGGCAGCAACCTGAGCGTCCTGTCCCGCGCCGCCTTCGCCGCCCGCCCGCTGCGCGACCTCCGCCTGCTCCGCCTGCGCCACGACAACATCCACACCATCGAGGACATGGCCCTGCAGGGCCTGCCCGCCCTGCGCACCCTCGACCTCAGCCACAACCCGCTGCTCTCGGTGGCCGCCGGCGCCTTCGCCGGGGCGCCGCTGCTGCGCACGCTGCAGCTGAACCAGGCGCTGCTGGCGGCCCCGCTCGAGGAGCAGCTCGCCCTGGCCCTGCGCAACCTCAGCCTGCGGCGCCTGGAGCTGGCGGGCAACGCGCTGCAGGCGCTGCCGGCCGCCCTGCTGCCGCCCGGCCTGGAGGAGCTGGACCTGCGCAACAACTCGCTGCAGCGGCTGGCGGCCGCCGAGCTGCGCAGCCTGGACGCTCCCGAGCTGCGGGGGCTGCGCCTCAGCCTGGGCTCCAACCCGCTGAGCTGCGACTGCGGCCTGCGGCCCTTCCTGGCCTGGCTGCGCGGCGCCGCCGCGAACCGCGTGCTCGACGCGCGGAGCCTGCGGTGCGCGGGGCCGGCGGCGCTGCGGGGCACGGCGCTGCTCCGCCTGCGGCCCGAGGCGCTGGCCTGCGCCCGCGGCGACGGCGGCGAGCCCGCCGAGCTGGAGACCGCCTCCTACGTCTTCTTCGGCATCGTCCTGGCGCTCATCGGCGTCGTCTTCCTCATGGTGCTCTACCTGAACCGCCGCGGCATCAAGCGCTGGCTGCACAACCTGCGCGAGGCCTGCCGCGACCAGATGGAGGGATACCACTACCGCTACGAGCAGGACGCCGACCCGCGCTGCGCCGGCACGTCCGGCCTCTGAGCGCACCGGCCCGGCCTCCGAGCGCACCCCGGCACCGGCCCGGCCTCCGAGCGCACACCGGCACCGGCCCGGCCTCTGAGCGCACCCCGGCACCGGCCCGGCCCCGCGGCACCACCGTCGAGCCGGCCTCGGGGTGCCCCAGAGCGGGGTGCACCTCCCTGGAGGGCTCCGGACCGGCTCCCCCTTGCCGCGCCCTCTCCGACCCGGCGGGTTCCCGCAGGGCGCCAGGCTGGACCGTTCCCCCATCGCGGTGTCCTCGGGCGGGGAGCACGCCCGGCTCGGCCCCGGAGCACGCCCGGCTCGGCCCCGGAGCACGCTCGGCCCGGCCCCAGAGCACCGAGAAGCTTCCACCGGGAAGCTCCGGCAGGCGGGATGCGCGGCTCGGCGCTCGCACTCGGGTGTTTGCTTGGCGCAGCCCGACAAGCCGCGGGCAGTACCTGAAACTGTCCTGGACGTTCCTGGATTCTCGACTTGACTTGACCATGTACAGCTCTCTTTCCTATTAGATTTCTATTTGACAGGCGCAAAGTTTAACTTAATTTCTTATTTTTTTCCCTTTTCTTTTCTCTGCAAAGAAGAGAAAACGTCCAGCTGCTCCCCCCCGGGAAGCGGCGTGCTTTTCCCAGCCCGTTTATCCATTAGGTCTTGTTCAATGACATTTCCAGCTCGTTCTAGGCACAAGGCGATGCAGCTGTAGGAAACGCCTCCGCCGGCTGCGTGCATGTTCCCCGGGGCACGCGCGGGCAGCCCTTTGACTCTAGAATGTAGCGTAGACCTGGCTGTCTCGGCACTTTGTCATTTACAACGAGCCAAGCAGAGGCTCCCGCCCTAATTCCCCTGCCCGTGTTTGCTTTAGTGCCTGTTACTATATCCTAGAGCAAATATATCGAAAGCTGCACCCACTCCATCGTCTATTTTCTATAAAGCTCCTTGCAAACGATTTCCGAATATCCCCGCGGCTGAGGCGAAGTTACTGTGCTCGGTTTGGCAGGGGAAGGGAGCTCTGCGCTCCTCTGCTTTCATCGGTGCTTAGGAACTTCGCTCGCTGAGCTGGTTTGGTGGCCAAGCATGCAGGGGGGTTTTGTGTGGCTTGGGCACAGATCCTTCCCTGGCAGCAGCACAGGGGCTCGGGAAAATTATCCAGGTAACAGCTTTCTAAAGCAATTTTTCTCTCCCGGGTGGTTTGGTCCCTCATTCACGAGGTGCCGGCGCGCCGAGCATCTCCGGCTGCGGGGCTTCCCCAGAGGAAGCTGCAGCCTTTGGAATGTGGCATCTTAAAAAATGCCGAGTTTCGGTGCCGGGATGGAAACCGGAGCGCTGCGTTTTGAGGCGCCCGCGTTTGCCTCTCCCCACAGCGAGAGGGTGATGCGGGCAGCGCGGGGAGCGCGGCTGCCTCCAGCCGTGCCGGGGCGTTTGCCGGGGATGCTCGGGAGCAGCCGGTGCCCGGTGTGCTGGCTCCGAAGTGAGACTTCCGCGGGAGCTGCGGTCCTGGAGCCCGGGTGCGTGTGCGCTCAGCTGCCGGGTGGAAAGCACGGTTGCTTCCATGCCTGGAGGCTCCGGGAGGGATGCAGCCTGGTGCGCGATCCTTTGCATTTTTCCCCTTGGAAATTCCTGCCCTTCAAATCCCGGTATCGAGGTGGGGCGGCTGGGAAGGAGAGCGGGAGCAGAGCCTGCGGCTAGGCTGTGTTTGAGTTACAGCACTGGGAATCGCAATGATTTTCCTGGATGTTCTGAGCAGGGAGCTGGCTCCCCTCTGTCCTGGCTCCTCGGGAATCCTGAGATCCCCACGGCTCAGCTCCATGTGAAACTTGTTGCATTTTGAAGACCTTTTCCTCAGGTTTTTCCCCCATTGTAGGAGCTTGTGGGCTCCAGTGCCACCTTGTCACTCCATGCAGCCAGCTACAAGGGGAGAAATCTCAGCCTGCCCTCACCTTCACCCACTTCCCTTTCCCACCCCAGTGCAGCCAAACCGCAGCCCCCGAGCAAAGGAAGGGGCCAGCAGGGTGGGTTTGCACATCTGGCAGGGCACACCCCAGCTGTGACTCCACCATCCGTTCATGGGGACAGAGGTGGGGAGGGTGAACACGGTGCAGGGAGAATCCTGGAGGGCTCTGCGGGCACAAGGAGGGTGTTGGAGCAGGGAGAAGCCCAGAGGAAGCAGGGAGAAAGAAGGGAGATGTTGGAGCAGGGAACACCGCACCAGTCTGGCAGCAGGCGCCAAGCTCTGGGATAGATAACGGGAAGGAAATCGCCTCCAGGCAAAAGGAGAAGTGGCCAAACACTCCCTGACCCCAAAGCCCTTTCTCTGAAGGGGTGGCTGGTGTGGGCAGCTGGTGGCTCCAGCTTTTCCTGAGGCCAGAGGGAGGGAGGTGGTGGCTTTTGGTGCCCAGGGATGAGGACACGTCTCCTTTTGGCACCAAAAGGTTCAGACCCTCCTGGCCCTCCTGACTCAGGCAGGGGGTAGGATGGAGGAAAAGCTAAAGCTGTGGGAGCACGGTTCCTGTGGCTTGTTAGCAGCAATATTATTCTGTACAGCACATACTCCACACATGACAAAGAGCAGGAGTAGGGAACCTCTGGATTAGGGCATTGTCACTGAGCCGAGACTCAGAATGTGCTTTTTGGCTTCTCAAAGACAGCCCCGTGTTTGGAGAAGCCCAGATGCCATCATGTTTGCATGCAGTCCCTTTGCATGAAGGAACGTGGACCTCCCAGTGTCCCGAGCTCATGGCAGGAGCACAGAGTCACCCCAGCGTTTCCTGGAGCCAAGGGAAATGCAGGATAGAAACAGCAGCCGTGATGGGAACCAAGCAAAGCATGCTCAGAGCCCCCTGCAGTGTCTCATCACCAAAACAGAGGGGGGAAAAAAGCCAAAAAATGTCTATTTTTATGCCCTGCATATGAAATGCCACTGGTGCTTTGCAACCAGCACAGGCTTTGAGATGTGCTTTTCCTTCCTTATTTTCCAAAGCTCAGAGGTTCCCTGGGCCGATCCAGAGGGTGGGCAGGAAGGCTTGGCTGGGGAGGGGATGTGGGTGGGCAGCCCTGGCTGCACCCAGCCCCAGAACATCCTGGGGACATTCAGGTGCTCCTGTCACCAAACCAGGGTATCCCTGGTGGCCCAAGGTGGTGCCCAGGGCTGCAGGAAAGAGGCTGAGTGTGGTTCTTCTTTAGTGCAGAAGAGACCAAAACTCCCTGTGTGGTGATGGCAGCTGGATTTATCCAGGAGAAAGAGCTGGGCTGGAGCATCACCCTTGTCCTTGCTGAGCACAGGGCTGTGGTGCTCCTGCACTGGGGCAGGGAAGAAAATCAGCCACAAGCTGCCTTGTCCTTACAGAAACACAGAATTAATGAGAATTCTGCCCAAGTAACTTCACCCCTCAGAACCTACACACCAGGCTCCTTAGTCCTCACATTCCTTCCTCCCTCCTCACAAATTAACCCAAACCTTCAGAGGGAGGAAAAACACCCTCTGCTTTTCATTGATTCCTTTAGGAAAAGCAAGACAGGGACACTGCCGTCATACCTTGGGGAAACTGAGGCACGAACAGAGCAGGGTGGAGCTCCTGATAGCTTGCACAGGGAAAAACCTCACAGAAATGGATTTCAGTCCTCAGCAGGGTTCACTTGAAGCACTGGTGGTTCGGGATCACCACACCCAGGACAGTGCTCAGTTTGTCCTTCCTCTGCTTCAGGGGTGGTTCATCTCTGCCAAAGAAAGGGGGATTGGCAGGAAGGGTTTCTCCTGTTTACCTGTGGATGTTTCTGGGAGATGGGAGTTCCTGGCTGAGCACAGACCTGTCCCCAGCAGCAAGGGGGGCTGGAGGTGACACCACCAGGGATCAGGGGGCTCCTCCTGAGGGACAGGGGCTGGGGACACGCAGCCTGGCCAGGGGGCACAGGGGGCAGGCCAAAATCCCTGTGTGTGTTCCCCAAGCCTGGCTCCAGGCAGCCCCTCAGGGAGCTGGCACAGCAGTGCCCAGGCAGATGGGGAAGGACGTGTTTCCACTAATCTGCCCCAATCTGGATTATTTTTTCCAAATAAACCTCTGTTCCCAGCTGTTTGAAGCAAGTTTTTGGCGCGCTGGGGACAGGTGGGATTCTGGGGATGAGGGAGAAGCTGGCAGGCGTGCAGGAGATGGAGAGGATCACATCTGCTGGGTGTCCCTGTGCCAGCAGGCCCCCATGTCTGCACAGACAGGGGGACTGAACAGCTGAGGTGGTTTTGGCAGCACAGCACCCAGATCCTGAGGCTGGCATCATCCATGGGGCCTCAGGCCTCTGCTGATGTTTACTCCTATCAAGAGCCAGGGGAAAATCACCTGTGTTCAGAGCCTGGTGTCCCCCACGCAAAGCAGAGCTGGGATCCTCTGCAGCTCCTGTCAGGATAAAACAGCCAGAAGATGCCTCTGGTGCTGGCTGTCCAGGCTGACCCCCATCAGGGAGCCAGGATCAGCCAAGATCCCTGTCCTGCCTGAGGACACAGGGACACAGGCAGCCTGCAGAGCTGCTCTGTCCTCCAGCACGTGCCCCAGCCACTCGCCAGCCTGACATTTACAAATCCCTATTTTTAGATGCTCCTCATCACTTCTAATTGTTCAGGCTGCCCAGCCTCAGAAATGCTCTCTGCTTGGGCAGGATGGGTCCCTGAGCCCATTTCTCTCTCTCCCCTGTGCCTCAGTTTCCCTTTTGGCAAGCTGCAATTGAGGGGCTCCCCTTGGCTCCATCCAGGGACCAGGTTTTGGGGCTGTTGGTGCCCCTGCCTCCCCAGGCCCTCAGGTGGGATTTCAGGTGCTCCAGCAGGCTGCAGACAGCACTGCTCAGCCTTCCCAGAACCAGAATGGGACAACAGGGAGCACCCAGCCCTTCACCAGCCACATCCTGCCCCAGCAAACAGCAGCCGAGGGGGGTGAATGCAGGAGGGACTGGATCCTGAGAGCCCAGCCCAGGGACAGCCCACACGGGCTGGGCTCAGCCCATTGGTAATTAATTTAGTTACTGAATTAACATTTAAATTGGCAGGACCTGAATGCGAAGCCAGCACTGCTGCCTGCCAGGACTGATCAGCTTCCAGCGACCCTGGCTGCTCCCTGGTGGATGTCCCTGGGGCCTGGTGCTCTGCCAGCAGCACAGAGGGACCTGGAGGCTCCAGGAGATGATGCTCTGCTCACCCACACTGCTCCCACGAGCCCCAAGGAGGCTGGAGCAGCCCAGTCCTGCTGTCCTGGAAGAAATGTCTGTGTTCAGCAGGGACAAGGACAGCAGGTGCCAGTCCTAGGCTCCCCCTCTGCCTGCTGAAGTGCACCCTACGCTGCCAGGGCGCCTGCCTGGCCTTGGCTGTCCCCCACACTGAGCTGGGAGGAGGAGAGGGGCCCAGGAGAGCAGCCTCGGCAGATAAAACAGCACCAGGTACACAGGAGGCCCTGGGATGAAGGCTGCAGCCATCACTGAGGGGACACTGCAGTGCCCATCAGCCCAGAGACACCCTCCACCATCAGGGACAGCTCAGTGCCACCAAAAGCAGGAGGCTCTGAGCAGTCTCTTGTTCTCAGGCCTTATCCATGGCACATGGATACCCCTCCAAGCCCAGCTCAGCTTCCAGGGCAGAAGTGTTTGGCTAAAGAAGACAAGGAAACCTGGATTGAGACTACGAAGGGAATAGTTTATTACTTAACACTTCATTCAGCTAAATCCACATAGCAGTACACAGAAAGTCTTCAGAAAAGTGCAAATTCTCACTCTGTATTTGTAATACGCCCCAGTTTTACAGAACAGACACCAGGTAAACAGCAGTACAGATCCAGAACTCCCCCAGCTTCCAGGCAAGGGGAATGATGCAACTTGAGATGCTTCAGTCACCTGTACAAAGCCATTTTCAAGCAGAGGGAATCAAGCTGGACTGTAACCACTCAGTGCCACCATGCAAGGAGCCCTCTCTTAGCTGGGGAGAGGACAAAAAGGGGAAGACAAAACAAAGTGATACCAGTTTTAAAATTAGAGACCATCCAGGTGCTTCCTAAGGCAGCACACACATCCCACCCTGCCCAAGGGACAGATCCCAGCTCTCCTGGCTTCCACCAGTGTCACACAAACACTTCTGCAAGGAAATGGGGGCTGGAACCCCCCCCCCTCAGGAGCCTGGCAGGGAGGGCACCCAGATTGCTGAGCCAGGGAGCAACAGCAGGGATGTGAGCATGCAGGTAGCCAGCCACAACTCTGAGAGCCCCTGTCCCAGGCCCATGGACACACAGCTTCACCAGAGAGCAAACCTGGGGACAAACCCCAGCCCCCTGGATTTTATCCAACGCTGGCTGTATGACCACAGCTTCGGCCACTGCCCAGCTTTTGACAAGGTGTGTTTTACCTGGGAGCACCTCAGAAACAACATCCACGGCGCCCTTTGATCTGTGACCTGCTTTGTACTCGGGTCAGAAAGGCCTTTGTTCTTATCTGAGAGTGGGAAAGAACAGCTGACAACTCGAGGAAGGCTGTGCACAAACCAAGTGAACTCTACCACGATGCATTACAAAGTTACAGGGCAAGGAAACGAGAATTCCAGTCCTTCACGGTAACAGAAGTAAGGGATGCGAGATCAGAGCGGGGAGATAAAGGAGTTCCACAAATGGAACAATATAAATATATCAAACAGTTCCAATACAGTAGGAAAACAACAGTAGCAGCAGTTTCAAAACAGCAAATAGTAATTATACCCTGAAAGTACATTCAACACGTTGTGCCTGCTGCTGTCCTCCCAAAAGCATCACCACAGCTACAGCTCCCTGACAGACCTACCCATGGGGAAAATCCCAGACACAAAACACCCCACAGCTGGGTTTTCTTCCTTAATTAAGCATAGTTAGCCTAGGAACAGCTTCTAACAACGCTGCTTTGAAAACATTTTCTCCGTTTCTAGCGCTTGCCTAGAGACACAAAGCAGGTCTCTGGGAAGCTGCAGATCCCTGCTCTTTGTAGGAGCACAGCCATCACTCACAAGACACAATAACACAGCTGGGCTCACCACACGCACACACACACACTGCTTTTTACAGTGTTTGTTCAAAATTATGTCCCAAGTCACTTGTTCTCTTCACTGTCTGGAGAAGAAAACCCTCAACGCCTCAGGGTTTACTCTGCTGCCAGTGGAAGCAATGGCAAGAGCTCCTTCGAGTTCAGTGCAGTGGGGATCCAGATCTGCCCCCTGTCTGGGAGAGCTGAGGGCAAAGCAGCAGCCAGAAATGCCTGCCCAGCCCTAGCCAGCACAGACAACAACAAAAGCATCCTCTGAGTGTGTCTGGGTTTGCCTATTTTCCCCACCATGTCAGTCAAATGTACAGTCAAGGTAGAAGAAACCCAAGCTTTTGGCATGAGATACATTTCACTCACTGGCAGAACAATTCAGAGATACTCTCTCTAACATAAAAAAATAAATAAATAGCAGTGACAGGTCAGAACTTGTGCAACACAGACCTTCTCTAGAACATGTACATTCACGGACACTGAAATACTTCTCCATGGACATAGTGCAAAGCTGCTGGCAGCAGGAAACCCCCAAACCTCAGGGCTCTCTGAAGCCATGGAGAGGCAACACACACCAACAAACCCACCCTGTGGCATCCAGCTGCGAGGGCACCAGCAGAGGGAGGATCAATCTACCTGGAGAGGCAGCAATAGTAGCAAAACAACCGCTTCAACTCCAGGGCACCTTGGGCTCTCCTCCCATCACCTCCACACAGGTAAAACCCAGCACTGAATTGCTGCTGCTGCCCTTTACTTGCTGCCAGTGACAGCAGGGAGCTTCCAGAACCAGCTCCCCTGGGCCAAAACAGGGCCTTTCTTGCCCAAAATCCAATAGAACCACAGGGAGAACTTGAGTATTGGTTTGGGTGGGTTTTTTTGGAAAATGTGATTTCAAGTCCCACTTGCTATTTGAGCAAAGGGAGAAAAACAAATGAGAGAAGCTGTTAAAAATTTACCCTTGAATAATAGTATTTGCAAAGTGCTATTCTAACAAATTACCTGACAGGACATGACAAAAAAAAATTAAGAAATCACAATTTAGTAACTGTGTTAGTCTTATCTTCACTTTCTTCCTTGGTTTTCTTTTTGTTGTTTTGTTGTTTTTTTTTTAATACACAGACGATATAAATACAAGCCAGCAAAAACCAAAAAGTCACTGACTAACATTTAAATTAAGTAATGGATACAGAAAATCAAGAAAGCTTAAGACCCTGCAGAGATGTGGGGAAAAAAGTAGCTACAGAGCCTGTGGTAGTCAGGAGGGGCAATTTTACCAAGGAATGACCAAGTTCCTGCTCCTTTGGAAGCCTTGGAAAGGCACCAAGCAATTCCAACCCCAAGCTGCAGCTGTTGCCACTATTGTCTCACTGCCAATTATTTTAAGACACACAGAGGAAAGCTACAATGCCCAAGAACACCTTCACCAACAGAAGAATTCTTAGGTAGCTGAAAAATGCCAACAATTTGCCTACACAAGAAATGCTGAGCTCTGCTTGGATGCTTTTGGAAGTGCAGACCTGAATGGAAGGTCTCAGAGCTGCAGGGAAGAAGCAGCCTTTGCTGTCAGTGTGGAGTGATCACTCCTTTAAAACTTTAAAACCTTTTCTCACACAAAAAAAGAGGTGTTTCAGGTACCTGAACTGAGTTTAAGACAAGATGTGGCAGCTAAGCTCAGCTGTCTCAAAAGGTACTCGGGCAGTTCATTTGCATTGGTGTGGGCTAATTAAACTTTTGGTCAAAAGGACTGAAAACTGCAGCAATAAATCCCCCCCTTTCCTCTGACCTCCTCTCCTTATCCCAGTTTGGTGAAAAGCCTGACAAAAGAAAGCTTCTTCTGCACAGAAAAAGAACGCAGCTGTTTCAAACACACACACACACAGACACAGAGATGAGACTGGTTCTGCTCCTGGGTCCTTTGTTCAAAGCCTCCCCTGGCTCAGGCTCTACGCAGAGCGCCAGGTCAGCCCGTTCTTGACAGGCTCCAGGAAATTCTCAATCAGAGCCTCTATCAGCTTCTGCAGCTCTTCTTCCAGCACGCTTCTGTCACTGCAGGAGACAACAGGCCCAGGTCAGAGGGCTGGGAAATGCCCAAAGTTAAACAAACAAACACACAGTGAGACCTGATGGGGATGGACTTGCTCTGATGTGTTTCCCACCCCTCCAGGTGTGGAGACTCCTGCTTTAACAAGCTCCTTTCCAGCAGGATTATCATGGCTTGGGCTGGAAGGGACTTGAAAAGATGGTGCCCAGAGCCCTCTAGTGGCCTTTTTCTCCTTTAATTAAATTAATTTCAATACTGCAATAATCAGGTGGTGAGGCCCGGGCACAGGTTGCCCAGGAGTGTCCAAGGCCCAGCTGGAGCAACGTGGGATGGTGGAAGGTGCAGAGGGGTGGAACAAGATGGTCTTAAGGGTCCCTTCCAACACACAGCATTCCATGATTCCATAATCATGAAGAGGAGGTTTCTGTGGTGTAAGCACACCCTGGATTCCCCCCCAGTTTTAAACTGGAAGTGGCTCAGCCCAGGTGAACAGCACCTGGCTGTTCTCCCACAGCTCAGGGTAACACAGCAGATTCCCAAAGGCAGTGGGAGCCCACCTGGCTGCAAACACACCCACCAGCAGCAGCACAACTCCAGCAGAGGGACAACAGCCTGGACGTGACACCTTGGCCCCCTTGACAAGGTGAGGGTTGGTCACAGGCTGGCCTCTGACCTCAGAGAGCTTTCCTAGCCTGAACAACCCTGTGATTTTGTCACCTGAATGCTTTTTAACCCTAAGTAACGGGGGAACTGGGTTTGTTAGAGAATCCTGCTGCAGCAGATGCTGAGGGCCCCCTCCTGGTGTGCTGCTGAGGGCAGCAGCAGGCTGGGGACACTGACCTGTGCCCGGGCAGAGCACACATCTCGGCGTAGTACTTGATCTTGGGCTCGGTGCCGCTCGTGCGCAGCGTGGCCACGCAGCCGTTCTGGAAGGTGAAGGTGATCATCTGGCTGCTCTTGCTCACTGGCAGCACCTGCAACACAGCAGCAGCCCCTCAGCACCCCTGCAGCACAGCAGCAGCCCCTCAGTGCCCCTGCAGCAGCCCCTGGGAGCTCAGGAGCTGCAGCAGCACCGGCATCAGCGAGTGAGCAGCGGCCAGTGCCTCAGAGTGAGCACCGTGTTCCCCGTCTGCCTCCTCCCCGGTGCATTTGGGTTTGTGCACCCCTGCCCTGCACAAACACCCTGGAACTCACAGACTTGTGGTTCAGCTGGCTGCTGTCATAGCCTGTGGTGATGTCCCTGACGTGCAGGATGCTGTAAGCCCCACAGCACTTGGGGTACGACTCGGGGCCCTCGAAGTTCCGCAGCCTCTCAAATATCCTCTTGATGGTGGCAGGGTCATAGCACAGGAAATAGGAGGTCTTGGAGATGTGATACCCATACCTGCAAACACATTGATGCTCTCATTGTGACATTCAGAGGGTTGGGGCTCGTTTGTACCCAAGAGATCTCGGTACAGGGCTTAATGCTGACAAACACCACCCTTGTGTTATTTCTGGGGTTGCATCCCTAGCCATTCCTTCCTGCTCTGTTACAGATCCATTCTGACACTGGGAAGCCATTCCCTGTGTCCTGTCCCAATCCCTCTCCAGCCCTCCTGGAGCCCCTTGTGATATGAGCTATGATGGGCTCTAATCCATCCTACATCAAAAAACCCCAAAGCAAGTTACAATGTGAAAGCATCTGAGGGACACAAACATTTACTCATATTTAAATAAATATTCCTCAGATGATTCCCAGCTCCAGAACAGCAGTGTAGAACATTCTGATGAAAGCCACCACTCACATTTCATAAATGTCAACGAGTTTCTGTGCCAGGGTCAGGCCCTGGCTCTGCAGGTAAGTTGCCATTTCTGCAATGACCACAGCTGCACTCACTCCATCCTTATCCAGCACTGATGTGCCACACATGAAGCCTAGGAAGAAAAAAGGGATGGTGGGAAAGTAACCTGACAGATTATCACTCTGATTGACCTGACTGAAGCTCTAACCTTTGATCCTGCAAAGGAAAATTGGCCAGGACATGGAGGCTGCTTTATTGCGGCTTATGCAGCAGAAATCCAATGATTTCTCATCTAACCTAACGATTTTGGGGGTTATAGGGCTGGAAAGATAAGCAAACACCAGAATCAGCAAGTCAGGTACAATTTATCATGGGAGTTGGCAAGTCAATTTGATGAGAGCAAAATATCAAAGCTATTAGGATAAAAATAAAGTACATTTTCTGTGTGTTTTATTTCATAGCTAAGATCAGTCCCTCCTAGTCACGTCCCCCCTCAGTTCTCAACAATTTAAAGGGATACCAGCACTCATACCAATAGACTCCTCAAATGCAAAGAGAACTTCTTTTCCATTGTCTAGGAGATTCTTCACTCTGCTTCCAATCCATTTAAAACCAGGGAGTGTTTCCTAAAAAAGGGGGGGGGGAAAGGGAGTGCTTAGAATATGTATTTTCAATTTAGATTCAATTCAAAGAAAAAAAAAGTATAGCCACTGTTCAGTTCAGACTAAAAAAAAAACCAAAACACCAAAGAGAACACATAATATATTTTGAATTTTAGGGTCAATGGGAAAGACAGCTGCAGAGTCAAAACACTAAAGCTAAGGGATGTTTCTCTGGGTTCTTTTTGAAGTGTTTTAAATTTAAATCTAATAAATTGACAAGTAGAATAGGGACAGTAAAGAAGCATCAGATAAGTCATATCTTCAGTTTTATGAGGAGTCCAAGGCCAAGAGCCACTGGAAAGGATTTTCCTAGTGGATACTCAAGTAGGACACGAGTACCAAACCAAGGCAAAAGTGTGTCAGGGGCTGTGGTGCTCAGATCACATCAGATCATCTGTGCTGCTCATCAGATGAGACACAGTTATTCAGGGGGAAAAGCTACAGAAATATAAGAGTAACACTTTTAGCTGCTGGGAGGGGAGAGCACTGTTCTGGGGGGTTTTACATAAATCATGCAAAAGCAGCCAAAAGCTTGGAAACAGCTTTTCTTGGAGAGAAGGAAGTTACAAATAAAAAGGAAGGAAAGCTTTTAGAGAAGGCCAAGAGGTTCTGTAAATTCCTAGTTCCTCTTTTTCTTTCAGTCAAGTATGTCCTTTTTCAATTAAAAAAAAACAACAAACAACAAACAAACAGTATTTAGAGAACCAAATCCACTACAGAGAACTGACATTCGCCCTGATTATCTGGCCAGTCACTCAAAATGGTTCTCAGAGCTGCTTTCAATTTTAAATTCCTCATTTTTTGGCAAAACATTTATTCCTATTGCACATGGATTTAATTAAGACACATATGAACAAGGCCTGGCCCTTTTTATGTTTGTGCCATGATTTCAGGCACTTGGCTCTCTTCTGGCTAACATCCAACAGAAATCAGATTTAATTTGGATGCAGGAGCTAAACTGTCAGTCTGGGGGGGAAGACCCCCAAGCTTCTTTTTTAGCAAGTTCTTCACAAAGCTGTGCATTAAAGGTCTGAACACAGGAGCTCCTCTGCCTGAAGTAAACCCAAAATCAAAACCCACTGGCACAGGGCACCTGAAGGGCCATTGTGTAACCTCCAAGTGCTCCTTACAAACCCACAACACTCAGAGTGAGCAGGGCAGGCTGCACAAATCCCCTTCTCTCACACAGAGGGATTTCAGATAACAGGAATACCTTAGCTGTGGTTATCTGCAATCCAGGTGTTCATTCGTGTCCCTGGGACTGAGCTTTGCCCACGCTGATCTCCCAGTCCCAGAAGGCTGAGGAGGCTGAAGTCAGGCTTGTGTGGGTGGAGGAACATCCTCTGCAAGCTGGAACCCCTCACAGCTCCCAGCCAGGAGCCTGGATGCCATGTCCCCTGCCCACCCTTCCCCCCGTGAGGCCACCAGCAGGGCCTTGGATGGAGACAGCACCACAGCACCCACACTCACCTCAAAGTGAAACCCCTCTTTAAGGGCAATTGCCCTCAAGATCTTGGAGGAGACCGTGGTTGCCAGCATGTAGACATTGCTCACGTCAGCATCCTGGGAGCAGTTCTGCTTCCAGCAGGAGAACATCCACCAGCCAAACAAGGCCGCCAGCTCATTGCCCGTGAACACCTTCCAGGGCCGCTGTGGGGAGAGGCGAGGGAGGATTGCTGAAGGCCCTCAGCACCCAGAGAGGCAAGGTCAGGGCTGGGCGAGAGGATTTCTGCAGTCCCTCAACAGGGCATGTGAGCACAGCACTGCCAAGCTGCTCTAGGCAAAGCCACCCTACTGACAGACTCCACACCCATCACACCTCAGGGATCTACAAGGCCAGGGCCCAAAGAGAGCCCCAGGGTCCCCCCTCTGGCACAGCCTGGATGAGCCAGCAGCACAAGAGCAGTCTAGAACTGATCCACACAGAGCAGTCTAGGCAACCTGAACATTGCAGGCAGCTTTCACTTACACAGCCATCAGAATTGGGGCCTGTTAGTGGGAGGAAAATAACTTCTGTTCAGTATGAACAAGCAGGGGGAAACAAAAGATTAAAATTCAAAATAACAAAACAAACAAACAAAAAACCCCACTCCACCAAAAAAGTCCATGACAACTGCCAAGGAAGGTTTGCCTGATATAAATGAAAACACAGCAAGCCAAATGATTTTACTGCCTTCAGTAACCACTCAGTTTTCAGCTCAGCTTTGTTTGGCCATTTACTATTACACCAGCAAGTATTTAATCTACTCTTTGCTGGGTGAATTGATCTAAAATGCATTTGGAGCAGTACCAAAGGATAAAACTCGAAGGACAAAGGAAAAGAGTGGATTGAAGGCTTGTGACTGGCAATTTGGGGAGGTTCTATGACTGTCACCACCTTTTCTGCAGGAAGACACAAGAAAGGGTCCCACCACTCACTTTTCCTGCTGTTCTGCCACTGCCAGTCTATCTGCATCTGGATCAGTGGCCACCACTATTTTGGCACCTTCTTTCTCTGCCAGCCTCAGTGACAGCTCCTGGGGGAGAAGGAGGGACAAAAAAACCAAAATGTGAGCGTGAATAAACCCCCAACCTTCCCACTTACCCCTAACACCCAGTGAAAGAAAAACCCCCCATGGGTTTCCCATAGCTGAAAGCAGCTTCCCCCTGCTCTCTCCCCTCTCAGTTTGCTTTTCCCCATAGAAATCAGCTGAATTAGAAACCAGAATACCAGCACAGATTCTCCTTCCTCAGGATTGGGGCACTTGACAGTGGAGAAGTCGGGGTCTGGATCTTTCTGCTCAGGAACTGGGATGGGGGGCTGGAAGCCAAAGGCTTGGAAAGCGAGCTGCACGTAGTCGTGGCCGACGCCGTGGAAGGATGTGTGCACAAACTTCAGACTGCTCTGCGCATTCAGCTCCCTGCAGGGAAACACAGCTTCAGCAGGATCCCAGCTCTCCAACAAGGCTGCTTGTGAGGGAAAGGAAAGCCAACTGCAATTCCCCTGTGGACTGCCCTGCTGATTGCTGCATTAATTCCAAAGGAATCGGTCAGAGTGCTTACTTTGCACTAGAAATCGCTGGGTTAAAGCTGCTTCTCCTGGAAGATGAAGTATTTACCTTCTGCTGAAACAGATCAAAGTCTCCCAAGAATAAACCGTTGATTTCTACATCAAACTCAAGCTCTTCCACCACCTTAAAATGTTATTTCCAGCTCTGCTTCATGCCATCCGTCCTCCTCCTTTCATTCTCATCCTCTGCCCCACCTAACCTTCAGACTGAATCTTTTTATGCATGTGCACCTCACTTTTACTCTGAATTTCAGCATTTTATTCAGAACTCTCAGAGCACGTTCGCTTGCAACAAAGGGTTTCCACTGGGATGTTTCACCTTAATTCCCAAAGGCAGATTATTCTCATTATTATTCTCAATCAAAAGGTTGAGAATAATAATGATAGGATAATAATAATGATAGATATAATAATAATAACCCTGAGGATGGTGACCCTTGAATTTGAGGACACCTCAGACAACACAGGGAGGCCTGTCTGCAGTCAGTTTTTCCCACATGCAGCCCACAGCTTACTTAAAAACATAACTTTTTGCTTTATACAATACCTATGATAGCAGATCTTGGTCAGGTCCTCCATGTAGCTGTCACAAATTTTCTTCAGAGGATCCTGCCTGAGGGGACTGGTGTCCACCAGATTTTCGTTCCAAGAGCCATTCCATGGCTCCACACACTCTTCTATGCATTTTATAATTTCCTTATCGTGAGGAGAGGTGATCTGTGCTCCATTTTCCCAATAAACCTGGGGTAAGAGGAAGGAAAACAACACTCAGTTTATTTGCAAAGACTATTAACCTGATAAATTCTTTGAGCTGGAGGATTCCACCTACTTTCTGCCTAAGCCATACAGAGGACTCAGCATCTGACTGGCTTGATTCTCAAGACATCTGGAGTCATCCAGCATGAACTCCTGAGCTCACAACTGATAAATGGAGCTAACACAGCAGCACAACTGTTTTCACAGAAGCTGGTGTTGAACTATCACAGCTGAAATATCAGGATGTGAGAAACCAAAAGCAGGCACTCGTATCTGGGAGTGCTGTGCAAAGTGTAACAGTGGGAAAACATCACCTTCCCCAAGGCTGGCATTCCTCTGGAGAAAGGAACACAGCTTGGGTTTGAACCCAGAGCAAAGCAGATAAGCAGGGTGCCAAGGTCTGTGTTTTTCCACAGCTCAACAGCCCTAATCTCTCAGCTGGAAACACCCTCCAGAGTGGAAACTCCAGATCTAACCCCAGCTCTAATAAAGCCTTTGTTAAAGACTTAGAGGCCACTTTTCCCACACTCTGCTGCCAACAGCCTGGCTGAGCTCACGGGCCAGACCCTGCTCACATCATCTGCCTCTGCCTCCTCACCTCTGGGTCTGTCACCTCCAGCTGGCATTGCCCAAAACCTTCAGAACCTGCTGACATCCACAGGGGAATTTGGCAAAGACCAGGAAACACACCAGGGTCCTGGCAGAAGCAAACTGCTGCTCACTTCTTTGTGGACTGATGATAAGTTTGCAAACTTCTGGTATGTTTGCATCAGAAGACACAAACATCAAATTGCTTCTTGACAAATGAAGCAACTGGGAAATGCCTGTGGCTTCTCTCCTTGCTCACTGCTCCAGCTCAGCACAAACCAAGGCTGGTGAAGAGCTTCACTATGGCTCCAGGGAAGGCAAGAGCAGCTCAAGCACCCCCAGGAGCTCTCTCTGCCTTCCCTCACATGGCCATCACTCACCGACCTGCCACAGGGCTTCTAGAATGCTCAGCTAAAGTTGAGAGTTTAGTTCAGCTTCTTATAGAGCTGAGGAAGGAAATGCTCAGTTAAAACACTGCACTTGCTATTGTGGATGGTTTTATTGTCCCAAGCTTGCCAAGGGAAGCCACCCACCCTTCTTCAGTGCCCAGAAAACCAGGGCAAAAAACCAATAAAACCAAGGCTCCTGTGTTTTATGAATCCACTCTTCAATCGTTCCCACCTTCAGCACTGTGCCCTGCAGTGTGCATGAATCCACCTCAGTCTGGTTAGTTCTAAAGTGAGTTCTAAGGCTCAGCAGCAAACACACAAAGTGCTGGGGCACTTCTTCAGCTGCTGATTAGACCCTGTGGAATGTCACTGCAGGTTGATGCCCAAGACACACAAACTGTGTGCCCTTATCTCTCACCACGGACGAGTGGGTCAGCTTGTGGAGGATCAATCATTTCACCTAACTTATCCTTCTAATGGACACACACACAACAAGGGGAGCCCTGGCACAGGCTGCCCCATCCCACAGGGTTCCAGGGCCAGGCTGGGAGCAGCCTGGCCCATGGGAAGGTGGCACTGGATGGGTTTCAGGGCTCGCTCACCTTGTAGCCGTTGTCCTCCTTGCGGTTGTGGGAGGCTGTGATCATCACCCCAGCCACGGCGCCCAGCTGCTGCACGGCGTAGGGCTGCAAGGGAACCAGGGACAGCTCAGCCCAGCTCTGCCCCACACCCTGCCACAGCAGCCAGGGGCGCCCCCAGCCCTGCACCAGCCCAGCTGAAAGCCACACAGGTCAACAGCCTGCCTCCTGCAGCACAGAGCCGGCGCTAGCTAACGCTGCTCCACAAAAACAAACATGCTTCTTTATTTAATACATTTTCTAATTTATTTAAAAATGCAATCCTAAACTGGCCACCTGAAAGCCTGCACTCAGATTACAGCAGCCCTTGGACACAGAACAGAGGGATTCACAGAAAGGCTTGCTGGAAAACCAGTCACAGGTTCCCCCAGGCATTCCAGTCCATCCCTCAAAGCAAGGTCCACAGGACACACAGCACACTTATGGAATACAAGCAAGGATTTAAAGCCATGCAAGGAAAAGCTGCTGTGATCAGGGGAGCTTGGTTTTGAGGCATTAAAAGCAGAGGCACTGAGGAATTTGGTGACATGCCTGTTACAGCCTCCTTGAGGAGCCAGGCGTACCAAGCAGCCTCTATTTTTCTGTTAAATAACAGAATTTAAGGAAATTTCTAGCTCTCTTTTCCAGTAAATTCAAATACTCCCATAACTGTGTGTTGCAACAACAGGATGAGAAGGTGACTCACCACAAAGGGGGTAGGGACATAGGTGGAGAAGAAGTACACAAGCACATCTTTTGCCAGCAGGACCGCTGCAGTGAGCTTTGCAAGCCTACCAAGGGGAAAAAGGAAATATCCAGTCAGGGCAGCCCAACAGCCAGATGGAACCCCTGCCACCTCCAGGCACTTGTTTCCTGAGGCACTCCACTGCTTTTTGGCCTCTGCCTGGAGTGGTATCCTACAAATGGCACAGTCAGGGTCAGAGCTCTCAGGCTGCAGAATGGGAGCCAGCACTGCAGCCCCTCCGTTAAACCAAGCAGATATCCCACACACAACACACATCCTCTCCCCAGCTTCCCAGGGAGTCTGAAGCACCAGATGTCTGCAGCAGCAGCTTTGGGAAAGGGTTGGGAATGCCACACTGAGCTCCTTTGCCAGCCCTGCCCAGCAGCTCCACACCATGCCCAGGAAGCAGAGCTACTCCTAAAAAATATCCCTGCACAGCAGCACCCCTCATTCCAGAATGTTTAGGAACAGGAACAGCGCCCAGAGTTCTCACTTTATTATAAACTTAATAAACTATTTATAATAAAACTTACAAACTATCACAAACTCTCACTATTATAAACTTTCAAGCACCAGGGAGGCTCATTCTCTTCCAGGTAACTGATACCAAACATTTTTGCACAGCTCAGGAGATAAAGGGAAGTCTCAGAGGCAAAGCAGAGCAGATATTGAATGGTGTAAGCTCACCTTGCTCTCACAGGCACCAATACTGACTTCCCCTCTCTCCATCACCAGCAACCCAAGCCTCTCCAACTCAGAATTCCCCTGCAGCAGCTGCCAAAAGCCACCTGAGACCACCTGGAAGGGTCTGAGAGCTCAGCTGGGAGCTGAAGCCACTGGAATTCTGCTTGGTTCACAGGACACAGCTGGGTGACCTGCTGCCCACAGTGCTGGGACAGCACTCTGCTCCCTCTGGGAACACCTCTGGGGGAGCTCAGCTGGATTCCAGCTCTGGGGATGGGGGGAGCACACACAGTCAGGAGCTGAGGTGCTGCTTGGACAGGAGAAACACCTCTGTGACCCTGCAGGCTCCATGCCAGGCTGTGGGGGGCTGAACAGGAACTCCACTCCTGCAGCTCCTCATTTCCAGACTGTGCCTAACCCACACGGCCTGGGGAAAAAGGGCCACACACACACCCCAGGGGAGAGGGGAGACTCACTGCATTCTGTGCTCTACTGCACCAGGGACTCCTTCACCCCCAAAACACTAAACACTACTACATTTCGAAAGAAAAAGAACTGTTAGTTACAACAATGACTGCAATAACTGACTCCTCCTTACCAAAGCACTAACTGGCTACTGGGTTGGCTTTTTTGCACAGCATGCCATCACCCACGTGGGTTTTGCTGCCCAGTGACAAGGGATTAAGATTCCTTGTCGGGAATTCGGGAAGCAGTTTCCTCCCCTTTCCTTGCAAGGAGCACAGTTTGCCACTGCTGGACATCCACATTTTGAGCATTCCAGGTAAAACCCCCTCAAAGTGAGAATACACAGGGTTACAGCAGGCTGCAGGTGGAACTGCCCTCCCCCAGGCAAGCTTAAATCGAGTGTGAGGTTCCAGAGAATGAGAGTGTCAAAAGGGCATTAATATCCAGGGGAATTTACCTTCGTGTTCTAATTTGTCTCCAGGCACATTAAGCCTAATGTTCTTGTGCATTTAATCTGTAAATTCCCTGGTGGAGAGCAAGCAGCCTTACACTCCTCCTGAGCTGGCAAACAAAGGATTTAGTCCCAGCCTCTCCTCATTACTGTTCCAGTGGACTAAGGGAGAGGAAAGAGTGTGCCCAGCTCATCCCAAACCAAAAGAGAAAGTGCTGACAGGACAGAAAGCATTCAAAGCCACAATTTCATTTCTAGTCTTGCAGATGTAATCAATACTCATACTTCTTACTGCTGCAGTTGCTGGTGACCTGACCTCGTGTGTCATATCCAACAACAAAGCCTCTCTGCTTAAAGTCTGAAAAGTTCCTCTCCAGGTACTTGTAGATCCCCTGGAGAAAAGAAAAAAACAGGAGAAAAGGAGAATTAGCTGGGCTGCAGCACACACAAACACTGAAGGCGATCTTGCACAAAGGATGGATCATGTCAGCAGGCAAAACACAGCTCAAACACATCAATATATTCACAAAATTATTCAAACATTAGTCACAAAAGCAGCAGTGGCTTTCCCCCAGTGGTCACTGAAAGAAAGCAAGTAACCAGAGAAACTTGTGGGAAATAAAAGTGAGCAGGAAAACAACAATAAACCCTCAGGAAGCAAACACTCATTTTCAATCCATACTGTGCTTTGTTTATTCAAATCATCTTCTCAAGGCTGAATTGAGAAAAATCCATGTTTTGGAAGCTCTGTACCAGCATTAAACAGATTTTCCCCCCAGCCAGTACTTGGTGCAATCCTTCAGGATGCTTTTCTCTGGGTGTCTGGAAAGGCAGCCTGCAGTTCAGCCAGGATCCCTTCTCTTAAATGGCTTTGGCCCTTCAGAACCCCAGATTGTCAAGGCTGGGAAAGGCCTTGGGGACCAGGTCCAAGCAGGCTCTCCAAGGACATGCCCCAAAGCATGACCTGTTTACACAGAGCGAGGGAGATATTTACTCTTGAAACAAAGAGAAACCTTTGAATAGCGGCAGGACTGGAGGCTGTGATCCCCTGCTGCAGTCGCCTTCACGCTGAACCCAAAGCACACCAGGTGCTCACCCTGCCAACAACTTCCACTCACAGCTGCGAGGAGAGGAGACAGCAACGGGAAAAGCTCTTCAAGCTGACTTGAACAGCATCTGAAGACACGAACAGCACATTTCCTATAGCAGAGCCGTTATTTAGGCTAAGATTTGGTATGAAGGAAAACAGGAACGTCTTCACTTTCAGCTATGGAGCAGTTTGCTCAAAAGCAGCCCCTAAAGCTCAGCCACAGGGTTCATAGCTCAAGGTAACTCAGTCCTTTGGGACTTGCTTGCTATCCAAACATCTTTATGAACGCTGCAGAAAGTAAACCAATAAATGCCGGTGAGGAAGTGAAAGCAGAGCCTCTCCACTGCCCAAACCCTCTGCCTGAGCTCACACCAATCCTCCTCCAGCTGCCCCAAGGGCAGCGAGGAATCCCAGCACCTCTGGGGTTAACTCCTCCCTTGGAAAAGCGTCTCAATTTAAAGAATTTGTATTTTCCCTTAACAAGGCTCAGGTTTCCATAGTGTCCCTAATTACTTCTGCTATTAAACCCCCACCACTTCTAAAGGAGGCACAAGTGCATCTGGTGGTGATAATTAATGGCTCATTAGCAGGTGCCAGCACTCAGATCTCAGCCACAATTCTCCTCAGGTGACTCAAGTACCACAATTGCCTCTCCCACGGCGTGGTTTGGGTGATTCCCTGATGCAAAATCCATGGAAAAGAGCAAGCCCACATCCACAGCATGGCCTGTCCCTTCTGCTCAAAAGTTCAAAAGAAGTGAGGGAACAGTGATGGTATGAAGAATAAAACAAAGATTTTTTGGTTGATGAAATCCAGAGAGGAAGGAACAGCTTTATGAAGCCCAGCATTTACATTTTTCATCTTTTACCTTTAGCTTTGCTTTTTAAGCAGCAGCAAACTCCTTGATGCAGAGCTGGCTGGTTTTGTCACTGTGCAGATCAGTGACAGGTTCCTTTCCCACTAATAGAAGCACCTGGACATGCATCAAAGCAGGAGAAAAGCCAGGGAATCAGGGCTTTATGTGGAGTTTAAAACCTGCAATTGTCAGCAGAGTCCTCAGCAAGTGCTGAATATTCTGTGCCTTCCTGGACCTGACTTTTCATAATATCAATATAATCAAATCAAGTGAAGATCCAATGAAAAAAGAAAAAAGGTCAAACGACAGAAAAACCAGCTCAAATGAAGGACACAGAACACACGTGCAACTTCACTACAGCTTATTTTAACTGAAGGAAGTATTAATTACAGGCCTGATATTTGACTGGCCAGTTATTCCTGTCCCAGGCAAGGGCAAACCCAGGGCTGTCCGCGCTCACAGCAGGACTGCTCCCGCCCTCAGCCTCTCAAAGTGCTCAGAAAAGGCTGAGATGTGCTGCAGTTCACTCCACAAACTGCAGAAAGCTCCAATCCACCCCTCAGAGGCCACGTGCCCCAGCCTGATCTGCAGCTCTAATAAACAACCAAAAATAGCAGCTGTGCAGAGGGAGCAGAGGCACACACCCTGGGCTAAAACTCCCAAAAACCAGCAGTGCCCACCCAACTGAGCCTGCCAGCTGTGCCCTGCCCAGCAAAAGGGAATTCTCCTCCCTCTGAGCCAGCAGCCTCACAAAGGGCAGGGGAATCACCCCAAAAACCCCCTCTGCTGCCAGGGAAACAGCAGCCTTCTCTGAGCAGCCTGGCTGCTGTTAACAATCCCACCCCTGGCAACAGAACGCTGACTTTTAAACCCCTTTCATCCATCTGCTCCCACTTGATCCAGAGTCCAGCTGGAGCTGCTGATGCCTCTGCAGCCTTTGCGGCAGAGCAGGCTGGCACACCTGGAGCAGCACGGGGAGGAAGCACCATCCCAGGATGTGTCCAGCTGGCAGGTCAGACACCTACAGGAAGCTTTTTTAGGGCCAAGGAGGGAGATCCTGCAGAGCAAAGCTGCCAGAGGGAAGGCTGGGTCTCAAAGCAGCACTTCCACACAAAGCCTCCCAAAACAGCCCTGGAATTTGGCCTCTCCACAAGAGTGTGGGCTCCAGTTGTAACAGCTCAGACAACAGAATGTCAAGCAGCTTTGGGGACGCCCAGCTGTTCCAAGTTCCAAGCACAGCCCTCCACCCTAGGCCAAGAGAAATTGTCATTTCAGTCACATGTCCTGAGGGAGGGGAGAGCATCAGCCTGCAAAGAGAAACCAGCTGAAAAGCTCAGGTGCACAGTATTAAATCAGACGTTTTACCAGCCATTTCATAACCATGTCATAAAACACCTTTGATTATACTTTTTATAGAAATGGAGTCTATCTGTCAAAATAGGTAAAATGCAGTACTTTTGTCATAACAAACATCTTATTGATTTCCCAAGCACAAGTATTCCAAATACCCCAGCTCGTGCTATTTTCAACAGTCAAGGCTGGGCACAAATTAACTGTTTATGCCGTTTACTCAGCCCATCTATGCCCACAACTTGTGCTGAAAACAAAAGAACAGGCTTGCTTGGTTGGGGCTTCGCCTCTTTCCTGTGGGTTATTTTCGCTGCTTTATTTTTGTAGTATAATATAGAAAGACAGGTATTTATATATTAAATATATAGATATATCTTATGAGCTTAAGGCAGCTCATAAGATCTCCAGTGCAGGGCTGTGAGGCAGACTGAGCACTGGCCAAATTCCAGCCCAGCCCAAGCTCTCCAAGCCACCTCATCCCTCTGAGCACTGAGCTTCCCATGCTTCCCCTGGCTGCAGCATCCCAGCTCAGGGCTTCCAGCAGGGCCCCAGCTGAGCCCAGCAGGATCCCCCCGGGGCAGGGGCTCCCCCAGAGCTCACCTGTGTGGACTGGATGACGGTGAGGTCGTTGATGTAGCAGAAGCCAGCCCCCATGGCCGAGCGCAGCCCGGCCGTGCCGAAGCTCAGCCGGCAGCACAGGCGCTCGCGCAGCTCCCGGTGCTTCCCGTCCTGCAGCAGGCTCTCAATCTGCTCCTTCGTCTTCTGGTTCTGCAAAAGACACCCAGGCATCCCCTCAGGGCTGGCAACCAGGAGCTCCACTCTGCATGCCCATCAGTTCCAGGTAATTCATAGGGCAAACCCCTCCTATCCTATGAACCGGCCTCCACCCTAACTCACTTCTCCCATTATTCCCACATTATCCTTATCAACAAAGGATTCAAGAGCTCCTGCTGCCACTGATGTGGCTGTCTGGTCACTAGGGCACCTCCCAGGCCCTCTGTGTGAGGAGCAGAGCCTTTAGAACAGGTTTTCCCCAAGCAGATAACACAATTCCATTCCCAACCTTTGCCCCTGGAGGATGGACAAAAACCCAAACCTCGAAGCAGCATTTCCTTCCTCCCCACCCACAGGAAACAGACACAGTAAGACCCTGGAAATCAAAGGATGGCTTAGGGCTGGAAGGGACCTTGGAGACCAGCCCATTCCACAGGCAGGGGCACCTTGCACTGGAGCAGGCTCCTAAGCCCCTCCAGAGCGGGCAGCTCTCACGCAGGCTGATCCCCCTGCTCAGGCAGGATTTCCCTAAAGCCACAGCACCAGCACAGCTTTGCACACCTCTGCTGTCTGCTCCTCAGCCATCCAGCTCACACTGAATTCACCTGGCCACCAAGCAACCCAGCCTGCCTGCTGGGCAGCCAGCTTGGGCAGGGCTCACACAGCAGCACCTGCAGAGGGGCAAAACGCTGCTCTGGAGGCACAAGGGTACCACTCACATGTTTTATCAAAATCCTCCTTTCACTAGGATCTTTCTCCTGAGAAGCTGGGAAGCTTCAGCCTCTCCGTGTTTTGCTGCTTTGGAATGTGATTTGGAGAACTGTTTACCCAGCATGTGAATTGTTATTACTTGATGACCAATGACAGCCACCTGTGTCGAGGCTGTGAGCAGTCACAAGATTTTATTGCCCATTCTTTTCCTCTCCTCGCTAGCTCTCTGATGTCTCCTTTCTCTTTCTTCTACTATATAATTTTCTTTTAATATAATATACATCATAAAACAACAAATCAGCCTTCTGAGACATGGAGTCAAGACTCTCCTCTCCTCCCTCATCCTGGGGACCCTCAAACACCACCCCACAAGGGCCCCTCCAGAGCAGTGCTGCCCCAAGCAGGGTAGCAAGGAAAGGTCAGAAAAGGCAGATGGCATCTGCAGGGCAGGGGTGAAGCTGCCCTGACATTTAAATCAGAGGTCAGGCAGCACTGGGAAGCACACTCCAGGGGGAGGCTCTGCAGGAGGAAAAATAATCCACAGAACACACTGAGAAATCTGAAATTATTTCTGCAGCTTGACAGCAGACCGTGCACACTAGACATGTGAATTTCAAACAACTTTTTCTTTCTTATTTTCATGTCTGTGTGCTCTGAAATAAAAGGCAAGGCATTATTGTCCAGGCTCCTGGATGGGCTGGCAATCCAAGCAAGGCACTGCTCACCACACAGGCCCAAAAAGAAACAACAACAATGGGGCACAACAGGCATCAAACCAGAACAGTGCAAGGCCCTCTCTCAGCTGTTCACAGGCAGCCAACCAGAAAACAAATGACTGATGTGAAAAGAGTCTGAGGCAGGACTATTGAAAACCTCATTCCACACCAGGACAGTGCAGGGCTTGGCTTTAAAACCCAGTTATTAAATTACACAGCATCCTCTGCAGCTCTTCAGGGCACACTGCACGCTCCCCTGCAGAAACAGAACAGAAATCACACATCCCACAGCTCATGGAGCTCTGCAAAACTCAGGCAGCGCTCCAGCAATAGCACAAACATGTCTTTTAAAAATAGATTAACGAGCATTTTTGACTGAAGCTACTTAATTAATTCCCTAAGGAATAAAAATCCCAGTCTGGCATCACCTTTACTCCTTCCCAGCTGCCCAGCCTGCCCTTTTACCCCAAGCTGGAGTTTCACACCACATGGCCCAAGATTTCCCTTCCTGCAATGCCCAGCCTGGCTCTGAGCACTGTCTGCCCCCTGACCTGGGAATTCCACAACACTGCTGACACTCAACCCCCCAAAAAACCCAAAAAACAGGGGCTCTGCTGGTTGGCTTGGCAGCTATGACATCAGGTCAGAGGGCTCACAGGGGCTTTTGTGATGCTTCCTCTTCCCAAGAGCAAAAAAGAAAAGTTTCTTGGAGATTTTAGGCCAAATTCACACCTTCAACCATGCGATCAGCACCAGAATTTCTGTAGAAAATGCAGACATTTGTTTACTTGATCAGCCTCCTCAAGCACTAGGAATACTTCAACTTCATTATACAGGAATAAATAAATACATGACACCTCTCTAATAGACATATATATGTCTATTAGACATACATATATATGTACACAATAAATCTAGGCTATCTCATATAAATATGTACATAATAATTATACCAACCTGTTATAAATGTGTATATAACAAACAAATTATACTGACCCAATACAAATGTGTATATAATAACTAAATATGATACATAATAACTAAATTATATGTAATATTATGACATATAATAACTAAATGATACCAACCTGTTATAAATGTGTATATAATAACTAAATGACACCTACCCAAGAGAAATGTGTATATAATATGATACTGGCCTAATATAAATGTGTATATCATTACTAAATTATACTGACCCAATATAAATGAGTATATAATAGCTAAATATTATATATAATAACTAAATTATATATTATATATTATATATAACATTATGATACATAATTACTAAATGATACTGACCCACTATAAATGTGTATATAATAAATAAACTATACTGACCCAATCTATACAATGACACCCACCTAATCCATCCCCCCTGGTGTCTGTGGAGCACACATCTGTAAATGTTTAGCACAGCCTACAAAGGCCAGGCCAAGGCCCCAGTCAGGAGCCCCCAGCTCCCTGTGGAAGAGGTGTCCAGCTGCAGCAGGAGGTGGCAGATAAGGGACAGTGGCCCTGGGAACACACCCTGCTGGGGCACAAAACCACAGCAGCACAGGGCTCTGGTTGGGTTTCTGGGTGTTTGGGTTTTTGGGTGAGCTGGCTGTGCCACAGGGTATCCCTGCTCCTCGTCCCTGCAGGTCCCCCAGGAGCCTGCCTGGATTGTTTGCATCCTTTAAATAATTTAAGCTATTGCATTATAAATATAAAAAACAACTGTTTATAAGAAGTCACTGCCAGAAGCAGAGCTCTGGGGTCACAACCTGCACGAGACTCTGCAACACATTTCAGAAAGGCTTGAAGAAGTGTTATTAAGCAGAAAGGAAAAATATATACTCTCTGCCAAACTTGCAGCTTGCCATGTACTGCACAGTCACCTGCTGGGGCAAAACCCACACTTTTTGGGGCTCACCAGGGTTCAATATTTGGAACAAGTGGAAAAGTAAAGACGGGGCATTAATGAGTATTTCTTATGGCTCTTTCACACCCAATCTTGTTAATCACCTGCACTTACCACCAGAGTTAGGTTTCAAAGCTAATACCCTGTCAAAATAATTTACTACTCACAGCAATTTATTCTTTCTGTTTTGCACACACTATGCATGCATAGCTGAAAGAAGGGGGAAAGCCTCAAGCTGGTTTGAGCTTCAATGAATTTTTCCACGGCCTTCATTTTCCCCATGTTATCCTTAAAAATTCACTTAAAAGCCTTAACAAGCAAAAATATTGCAAGGCAAATGGCTGGAGAAAGTTACTGGTCTCAAGCTATCAACTCAATTTCCTCTTGGAAAGCATCTCCAAAGCCACAAAAATTACAAGAACATCTCAAAAGCACCTTACCAGCAAGGAGGAACCCTCCACTGAGAAAATGACGCTGAGCCACGAATTAGGGAAATTTGGGGAGGGTGCAGTGAGTGGGGCCTGCACCAACAGCTCCTGGGTCGTTCATCCCAGGCTTCCCCCCACGGGGAGCTCCAGCAGAGCCTCCGGGAGCCCAAGCCCTGCAGGCAGCCCAGGCGTGCTCCGAGCAGCCTGGCACAGCCCAGACCCTCCCAGGAACCCCCAGGGGCGCAAGCAGGAAAATCAGGATGTGGAAGAAGGGGAATTAAAGGGAGAAAGTGGGGAACAGTGCCCAGATGCTGGCACGCCTCACCAAGGAGGGCTGCACAGGAGCTCTGCCTCCTCCTGAGCGCCAACACCCAAACCTCAGAGGACACAGAGCACGGCCCTGGTAATTAATTACAGCCGGCAATTTCCAATCAAGCCGGAGGGCAGAGGCCTCCCCCAGCTGGGAACGGAGTGCATGGATTTTTCCTTTATCAGGGGCACCAAAAACCCCTGCAGCTCAGGAAGCTGGGGGTGGGAAGGGGGGGCTCAAGGCTGATAAGCAGCAGAGGTTTGTGGTGAGCACTGGAGCAACAATCCCTGCTCCTGCCACATTCCCTGGCCGCCCCCACCCCCGTGGAAGCTCACACGTTTTTAGGGAAGGCAAAACAACCTGCTAAAAGCAGCAAAAGCCTTTCACTGTGCTCACAAGACATTATAAAGATAAAATATTTACTGGGGTTCACGCTGGGTTATCACATGTGTTATCAGGAATGCTATTTCCTCCCTGCCCTCCTTCCCTCCCCCGGATATTTTCACAGCAGCAGCAGCCCTGGGTGCAGGAGGTGCAGATGGCACCTGTTAATTTCTGCAGAGCTGGGAGGAATAAACCACACTTCCAGGCAGGAATAAACCACACTTCCAGGCAGGAATAAACCACACTTCCAGGCAGGAGAGAGCTCCTCTCAGAGCCATCAGGTGGCACCTGCTGCAGCTTTCCCCCTTTGATCCTGGCAGGGTGAAGCTGGAGAGGAAGCAGAGCCAACACACTGCCTGCCGTGGCTGATAAAAATAAAGGCAAAAGAGGCCCAGGAGAGAGAAACCTAAAATAAAAATGAAGGAAAAGCAGCCAGAAGCCCAAACCCCTGGTGCACTGGCAGCTTACCCTCCCCCAGCATCAAGGTATTTATTTAAAGCACAAGCCTCAATGGTTGGACAAACCAGCCACAAAAAAAACCCTCAAAAAACCCAAAGTAACCCTTTCAACCACAGGACAGGCAAAGCACCCTGCAATACCACGCTGTTACCATGGGTTTGGGTGGTTAAATCCAAATTAACCGAGCCTGCAGTGCTCCTGACAGGAAAAGGGGAATACTGGACCCTGGCTGTGCCTTTCCTGGGGAGGGTTAAACTCGGGCAGCAGAGGAAAACACACTCACACAACATTTAACCAGCTGCTAACCCAGCCCTAGGAGGAGCAGGTGGGGCGGGCACGCTGTTCCAGGTGCGGGGAGGACACCAACCATCCCCATCCCCGCCCAGGTGAGCGCCGGGATGGCACCAACCATCCCCATCCCCACCCAGGTGAGCGCCGGGCAGTGCTCCAGGTGCCAAGACAGCCCCACCCCTGCCCAGGTGAGCACCGGGATGGCACCATCCCCCTGCCTATCCATGCCCAGGTGAGTGCCAGGCAGTGCTCCAGGTGCAGGGATGGCACCATCCATGCCCAGGTGAGCACCAGAATGGCACCGACCATCCCCATCCCCGCCCAGTGAGCGCTGGGCAGCGCTCCAGGTGCCAGGACGGCCCCATCCATGCCCATCCGCGCCCAGGTGAGCACCAGGCAGTGCCCAGGTGCCAGGATGACCCCAACCTTGCCCAGGTGAGCACCGGCATGACCCAACCCCCGCCCAGGTGAGCGCCGGGCAGTGCCCCAGGTACCCGGACCCCCATCCGTGCCCATCCCGGAGCCGGGGCCGTGCTTTGCCCGGGCGGGCGGTGCCGCAGCCCCGGGAGCGGCGCGGGCGGTGTCGCCGCTGTCGCTCGCCGCTGTCGCTATCGCCGCTGTCGCCGCTCGCCCACCTTGTCCCAGCTGAGCCACTGCCACACGGCCTTGTCCAGCTGCGCGTCCCCGGTGCTGCGGGACACCAGCACGTTCGAGTTCACGTCCCCGGGCGCACCGCAGTCGCCCATGGTGGCGGCGGGGAGGAGGAAGAGGAGGATGAGGACGGAGAAGGCGCCGCTCCTTCACTCCGCCGCCGCACCGCGCATCGCCCGCGGGGAAGGAGAGGCGGAGGAGGCCAAGGGGCGGCCGGGGCTCGGCTTTTATCGCTGCCGGCGGCGATTAACGGGAGCAACGGCGATTAACGGGAGCGACCGCGACCGCCCCCGCCCCGCCCGCCCCGGCCGCGCCCCGCCGCGCGGCACCACGGGAAATGCAGTCCCCGCCGCGCGCAGGGCGGTGCCGGGCACGCAGCGCGAACTACAACTCCCGGCAGCCTCCGGGAGCGGCACCGGCCGCGGGGGCCGCGGGTTCGCGTCCCGCCTCCGCCGCGGGGCGAAAACAACGCCCCGAAAATGTCCCGTGGGTGCCCTGCTCCCGCCGACCGGCACTGCCCGGCCTAGGGACGGCTACAGCCCTCCCTGGGACCGACCGGCAGCGCCCACAGCGTCCTGTGCTCCCCCGGGAGGGCAGCGGATAGGACGCCGCCTTGGGGGTGCGCCACTTGCTGAGAAGCGATTCCAGGTGGCAATTCCAAAGACGTTAGTGGGGGATCTCAACCCTCCCCGGCTGCACCAGCTCCAATTGGATTGCCTGGCTGTGAGCAGCAGGCTCGGAGGGACCACATCCTGCTGGGCATCCTCATCCCACAGAGCATCCTCATCCGATACAGCATCCTCGTCCTGCTCAGCATCCTCATCCTCCAGAGCATCCTCATCTGACACAGCATCCCAATCCCACACAGCATCCCAATCCCACAGCATGTCCTGGCAGAGGTTGCCATAGTGACAGCAGGCACAGGGATAGAATCAGGGAATCGCGGATGGTTTTGGTTGAAAAAACCTTAAAGCTTATTTCATTCCCATCCCCTGCCATGGGCAGGACCACCTCCCACTGTCCCAGGCTGCTCCCAGCCCTGTCCAGCCTGGCCTTGGGCACTGCCAGGGATCCAGGGGCCTCCAGAAGAGTTTTTAAAGCTGAAACCCATTCCCAGGTGGAAGGAGAGCCGAGGTCTCTGTGCTTTCCCCTGAGTGCCCAGGGAGCAGCAGCGCAGCCCAGGGCCAACAGGCCAGGCTGGCAGGCGTGGAGGGAGCCAGGCTGGCAGCAGCAGGGCTGGCAGGCTGCTCTGGCAGCTGCAGCTCGTGTGCTGGGAGCTGCCAGGAGCGTGGCAGGGCTCAGCCTCAGCGGGAGGGAATGGCAGCCCCGAAGGCAGGGCAGTGTCACACGGGGCTGTGGCATTGTCCTGCAGCCAGGGAAACCCTGCTCTGGGCCTGCCAGGGCAAACTCAGGGCCACACTGGGACCAATGCCAGCGCCACCCCTGCCATGGCAGGGACACCTCCCACTGTGCCAGGCTGCTCCTAGCCACATCCAGCCTGGCCCTGGGCACTGCCAGGGACCAGGGGCAGCCACAGCTACTCTGGGCAAAGAATTCCTCCTAACCTCTCATCTACATCAATCCTCTGTTGGTTTGAGGCAGACTTGTCCTGAACCCTTGTAAAAAGTCTCTGTTTTTCCTGTGGGTTCCCTCCGGGTGCTGCAAGGCCACACTCAGGTCACCCTGGAGCTCTTCTAGCCTGAGCTGAACAATCCCCATTCCCTCAGCCTTTCATGCCGGCCTGGCTCCATCCCTCTGATCACCCTGGAGCCTCCTCTGGGCTCTCCCCAGCAGCTCCAGGTGCTGCTGCTGCTGTGTCCCCAGGCTGCAGGTGGGGTCTCACCTGGGCACAGGGACACAGGGACACAGGGACAGAATCCTCCCTTCCTGCTGCCCACCAGGAGGGCTGGGGCACACCTCAGGGTCAGGGGCAGGTGTCCCACCCCGTCAGCATCCTCGGGCTCTGTCCCAAACCCAAACCCAGCGCACAGCACACGGGACCAGCCCCGGGATGGGAGCAGCTCTGGAGCAGATCCTGAGGTTTCCATGGCAATTGTCACCCTTTATTCCACATGGTGCAGCTCCAGCCCCGAGCTCCCGAGCCATCCCAGCTGCTTTTCCAGCACTCCTGGTCTCCCCAAGCTGTGCAGGGTGACCCCCGTGGGCTCCTGCAGCTGGGGGTGGCTGAGCCCCTCAGCGCCGCCCCTGGGACAGGATTTTTGGTTTGTAAATCCATTATTTCTGTCTCCTGAACACCTCCTGAACAACACATATCATAAAATAATATATAAAATATATAATATTTTATATCAAATATATATCATAAAATATAATATACCTATCATAAAATTAGCCTTTCAGAAGGCTAATTTATGATTATATATATATCATAAAGTAGCCCTCTGAAGCATGGAGTCAAGATTCTCATCTCTCCCCATGTGGGGATTGCCTGCAAATTCCCCACTGGAGCAGAGCTTCCCCTGCTCAGTGAGGCTGTGCCAGCAGGACCCGAGGCAGCCCTGCTGGCAGCCCCATGCCCTGAGCTGTGTACTCCGGTTTTTAAAGATTTTTCTAAGCTTTCTGATGTTGACATTCTCGCAGCAAACTTTCTCACACACTTTGTTTAAGTAACTCACTGTTTTGCATTCTTTTATGGAAGAGGAGAAAGTTGATGGGCTGTGGGTCTGTCCAGTGTCATTGGAGAGGTGGCACTGTCACCCTCCAATCCACTGTCACTCTTGGAAATCTAGAAATGTTGGAGTCAGAGAACAAACTTCTTTTTTCCTTCACTTTGAGAACAGCGGTGTGAGCTTGTGTTCCTTCGTGTCCTATAGCGACACTGAGCTGCTATCACTTCCCCTGGTGCCTTCCTTATCAGCATCAAAGCAGCCCCAGACCAGGCTCCCGAGGTTCCTGCTGCCCCAACAATCCAGCCATTGATCCGCCAAGCCGGGCTCAGCCCAGCTTCCCGCACGTTTCCATGTCCTTTTCCAGGCCCCAGACCCCCTCTGACCCGTGATCTGCTGCCGTGTGTGCCAGCACACAAAGTCTCCAATAAATCACCCTCCCAGGAGCCTGCTGGGTTTTTCCTGTCTGCTTGGTTAAACCCCAAATGTAGCCAGCTACAATTTGCTCAGCTGGATTTGGGGATCCAGCCAGGACGTGTGACACACCGGGACCCTGAGGCAGCTGCCACGAGGTGGCACTGGCATCTTGTCACCCAGCCTGGTGGCATCCAGCCGGCCACCCCAGTCCCCCTGCCCTGCCCTGCCCTGCCCTGCTCCGGATTTCCCGAGTTTTCCCTCCTCTGGATGGACAGTGGAGCTGCCAGTGGATTGCAGATCGGGTGGGTAACCACTGCTGCAGGAGCTGCATCTTGCAGGAGGGATTTTCACCCTCAGAATCTGCCGGATTAGGGATGAGCAGCATTTCTATTTCTTTCCCCCAAATTTTTAGGGCATGCCGTCCTTCAACAGGGTTTTTCCCCTTGGGCCACAGCATCAGAAGAGGTTCCGGAGTCACCAGATGCATCCCTCTCTCTGAGAAGTGGGAGAAGCCAAAATTGCACCTCACTGGGGGGATTTTGGGGTACCACACTCACCATCCAGCCCCCATCCCCACATCCCGGCCCTGGCTGCTGCACGGCCCATCCCGCTGGAGGTGCAGGTGCTGGAGGAGGCCAAACCCCGGGCAGGTGCAGGAAAAGGACGAGCACAGGGTGTCTCTGTCCCTCCTGGCCCGGTTCCCCTGGTCCGTGTGCAGATAAAGGTTTGTTTTCCTTTCCCAGCAATGCAGGTGCCGGATGAGCAGAGAGGAGCTGCTTCCCGCTGGGGCCAGGTGCCCGGGACACCTGCACCCTCGGGAATCCGGCTGGGATCAGCCCCGGAACGGGCTCCCCATTCTCCTGCTCCGGGTTTGTGCCCGGGACACCTGCACCCTCGGGAATCCCGCTGGGATCAGCCCCGGAACGGGCTCCCCATTCCCCTGCTCCGGGTTTGTGCCCGGGACACCTGCACCCTCGGGAATCCCGCTGGGATCAGCCCCGGAACGGGCTCCCCATTCCCCTGCTCCGGGTTTGTGCCCGGGACACCTGCACCCTCGGGAATCCAGCTGGGATCAGCCCCCGAACGGGCTCCCCATTCCCCTGCTCCGGGTTTGTTCCTGGGACACCTGCACCCTCAGGAATCCCGCTGGGATCAGCCCCGGAACGGGCTCCCCATTCCCCTGCTCCGGGTTTGTGCCCAAGCCGAGGGCAGGCAGACCGGGAATGGTCACCGGGCTGCTGCCCCGCCGGTGCCAAGGTTTCCAGCCCTTCCCCAAACACTCTCACATCCACTGCTATTCCTGGGGTCAGGGCTTGGCGTCACTGTTTGGGCTCGGGATTGCAGCCGCGCTTGACCTTGGAATGCAGGCGGAAGGGCCCCCGCTAATGGGCCAGCTAATCTCGCTGCAATTAGCGGCACTCATTATGCCATTAGCAACAGGTCGGGACGTGCGGGACGCCGGCGCTGCCCCACAGCCTGCGCTGAAGGACAGGGACATTCTCCGTCCCGGCCAGCGGCCACCCCACAGCCAGCTCCGAACCAGGGCAGGCCAGAGCCAAGGAGGCCAGCGGGACCCCAGGACATCCCCTTCCCGTCCCCCCTCAGCCCATGGAAAACGCATTTGGGAGCCGCGGTACAAAAGGCCAAAGCTGCAGCTGACAGCAGGAAGGAAGCAGGAAAGAGTCCGGCATCGCCATCCGGAGCCCGGAGAGGCTCTGCGGGATGCCTGGAGCCACACACACGGCTCCGGCCGGGCTGCAGCGTGCCCGGGGCTCCGGCAGCGCTGCCCGCACGGCAGCGGGACGCACGGACAGGGACACACGGACAGAGCGTCCGCGGGGAACGCGGGGCTCCTCCAGCCCGGGGATGTGTCCCATCCCAGGCATTTGTCCCATCCCGGGGGTTTGTCCCATCCCGCTCCATCCCGGGCATGTGTCCCATCCCGCTCCATCCCGGGCATGTGTCCCATCCCGCTCCATCCCAGGGATGTGTCCCATCCCGCTCCATCCCAGGGATGTGTCCCATCCCGCTCCATCCCAGGGATGTGTCCCATCCCGCTCCATCCCGGGGATGTGTCCCATCTCACTCCATCCCGGGGATTTTTCCCATCTCACTCCATCCCGGGGGTTTGTCCCATCCCGCTCCATCCCAGGGATGTGTCCCATCCCGCTCCATCCCGGGCATGTGTCCCATCCCGCTCCATCCCAGGGATGTGTCCCATCTCATTCCATCCCGGGGATGTGTCCCATCTCATTCCATCCCGGGGATGGGTCCCATCTCACTCCATCCCGGGGATGTGTCCCATCTCACTCCATCCCAGGGATGTGTCCCATCTCACTCCATCCTGGAGGTTTGTCCCATCCCGCTCCATCCCAGGGATGTGTCCCATCCCGCTCCATCCCGGCCATGTGTCCCATCTCACTCCATCCAGGGGATTTGTCCCATCCCGCTCCATCCTGGAGATTTGTCCCCTCCCGGGGATTTGTCCCCTCCCGGGGATTTGCCCCATCCCAGAGATTTGTCCCATCCCGGGGATTTGCTCCATCCCGCTCCATCCCGGGGATTTGTCCCATCCCGGGGATTTGCTCCATCCCGCTCCATCCCGGGGATTTCTCCCATCCCGCGGATGTGGTGTCCCAAAATGCTGCCCCGGAGTGCCCTGGCAGCGCACAGGCAGAGCTTTATCCCTCTCAGCATTCCCGGGCTCTGGCACAGGGCCGTGCCCCGCGCACTGCCCCAGGCCCCGCCTTGGCTCGGGGCAGAAGCAAACACGGGAGCCCTGACCCAGCAGCTCCTTTAATTCCCGGCAGGGCAGCAGGGCCAGCCCAGCTCGGACACCGCCGGGATTCAGCACCAGGAACACCCGCTGGACACCGCCACAGCTGCGGGGAGCCCGGGGAGGGCTGATCTGGGCCGGCAAAGGGGGAAATGCTCTCCCTGAAGGCTCCTGCCGGCCCACGGTGGGACAGGGGCTGCCCTGCCAGCCCCATGGACCCGCTGGAGCCCAGCTGGGGCTGCAGGACCAGCACCTGCTGGCAGGTCACGCTCTTCCAGCTCTGGGGGGTTCCCAGCAGTTTTGGGAGGTTCCAAGCAGCTCTGTGGGGTTCCCAGCAGCTCCATGGGGTTCCCAGCAGCTCTATGGGGTTCCCAGCAGTTTTGGGGTTTCTCAGCAGATCTATGGGGTTCCCAGCAGCTTTTGGGGGGTTTCTCAGCAGCTCCACAGGGTTCCCAGCAGCTCCATGGGGTTTCTCAGCAGTTCCATGGGGTTCCCAGCAGTTTTGGGGGGTTCTCAGCAGTTCCATGGGGTTCCCAGCAGCTTTTGGGGGTTTCTCAGCAGTTCCATGGGGTTCCCAGCAGCTTTTGGGGGTTTCTCAGCAGCTCCATGGGGTTCCCAGCAGCTCGGGGGGGGTTCCAGCAGCCCCGCCGCATCCCCCGGCGAGCGGGGCGTGCCCGGCCCGGTGTCCCCGGCTCAGATCATGGAGACCCTGTTCTTGATGTAGACGTGGTAGGGGTCGCTGCGCTTGTCCACGCGGCGGGAGCGGGTGTAGCCCAGGATGAGGCTGCCCACGGTGGCGGCGAAGAGCGTCATGACGAACAGGATGTACATGTAGGCGTTGGCGTTGCGCCGCGGGTCCCCGGGCACCGGCACCGGCCCGGCCGGGGGCTGCCCCGGGCACGGCCGGGCCCCGTGCAGGGTCCGGTTCAGGGCGGTCAGCACCGCCTGCAGGCTGCGCTGCCACGGCTCCGTGCCGTTCGTGCCCTCCATGGCCCTGCGGGGATGGACGGCGGGATCGGGGGGCTGCACTCACAGCACCGGGGTCCCCGGGCACAACAGCGACCCCAAAGTGCTCCTCTGCCGCAGAGCAGGGTGCCCAAACCCTTTGTAACCCCAGCACCCAAACCCTCTGCAACCCCAGCACCAAACCCTCTGCAACCACAGCACCAAACCCTCTGCAACCACAGCACCAAACCCTTTGTAGCCCCAGCACCCAAACCCTTTGTAACCCCAGCACCCAAACCCTTTGTAACCCCAGCACCAAACCCTCTGCAACCACAGCACCCAAACCCTTTGTAACCCCAGCACCAAACCCTCTGCAACCACAGCACCCAAACCCTTTGTAACCACAGCACCAAACCCTTTGTAACCCCAGCACCAAACCCTTTGTAACCCCAGCACCAAAACCCTTTGTAACCCCAGCACCAAACCCTTTGTAACCACAGCACCAAACCCTTTGTAACCCCAGCACCAAACCCTTTGTAACCCCAGCACCAAACCCTTTGTAACCCCAGCACCCAAACCCTTTGTAACCCCAGCACCAAACCCTTTGTAACCCCAGCACCAAACCCTTTGTAACCCCAGCACCAAACCCTTTGTAACCCCAGCACCCAACCCTTTGTAACCCCAGCACCCAAACCCTTTGTAACCCCAGCACCTAAACCCTCTGCAACCACAGCACCAAACCCTCTGCAACCACAGCACCAAACCCTTTGTAACCCCAGCACCAAACCCTCTGCAACCACAGCACCAAACCCTTTGTAACCCCAGCACCCAAACCCTTTGTAACCACAGCACCAAACCCTCTGCAGGCCCAGCACCAAACCCTTTGTAACCCCAGCACCAAACCCTCTGCAACCACAGCACCAAACCCTTTGTAACCCCAGCACCAAACCCTTTGTAACCCCAGCACCAAACCCTTTGTAACCCCAGCACCAAACCCTTTGTAACCCCAGCACCCAAACCCTCTGCAACCACAGCACCAAACCCTTTGTAACCCCAGCACCAAACCCTTTGTAACCCCAGCACCCAAACCCTTTGTAACCCCAGCACCAAACCCT
Organism: Molothrus ater; assembly: GCF_012460135.2. Lineage (NCBI taxonomy): Eukaryota > Metazoa > Chordata > Aves > Passeriformes > Icteridae > Molothrus > Molothrus ater. The sequence goes on from NC_050479.2 coordinate 116,075,263, forward strand.
TTGTAACCCCAGCACCCAAACCCTCTGCAACCACAGCACCCAAACCCTTTGTAACCACAGCACCCAACCCTTTGTAACCCCAGCACCCAAACCCTTTGTAACCCCAGCACCCAACCCTTTGTAACCCCAGCACCCAACCCTTTGTAACCCCAGCACCCAAACCCTAAATCTCAGTCCTTCCACGGAGGAGATAAAGTTCCCGGGTCTCTGGGGCAGCTGCCTGCCTCTCTCTCCTCCCAATCCCCAGGGCTGGGACAATGTGGGGACACAGCAGTCCCGAGGGGCTGGGTTCACACTCTGCTTTCCCCAGGGATGTGTGGGCATGGTGGGCTCATGTCCTGCCCCGCTGCAGGGTGCAGAGCAGGCACAGCCCCCCACAAATCACTGCAAGCCCACCTTGAGGGGTTGCTGCCCTAAACCTCCCTGGGGATTTCCCTTCCCTTTGGGTGCCAGGCCCCCCGTGACCTGCCATCCCTCCTTTGGTGCCCTTTGGGTGTGCCACCCTTTGGGACACGGTGTGCCATCCTTTGGGACACGGTGTGCCACCCTTTGGGACACGCCAGTCCCCACTTTTGTCCTGCCAGGGGTCCAGGCTGTGCCCACCAGCTCCCCTTGCCTGCTGCACCCGCAGCTCCACCCGTGCAGGGGCAGCTGATCCCAAATGGGCAGCCCCAAACTCGGGGGACACCTCCCAGCATGAGACCCCAGCTGCGAGGAGGAGGAGGAGGAGGAGGAAGGGGCTGAGCAGCCACGAGCCCGCGGGGATGAGGTCGGACCTGGCTGCATTCCTGACTTAAGCAGGCTGAATTTGGGAGGTTCTGGGGCAAGATCTGGGTTTGTCCCGGGAGGGCACCCAGAGATGGGGCACGACTTTGAGCGGGGCTGTGAGGAGCGGGGCACAGGGCGTGGGAAGGGGCTCGCACTCACCTCGTGTGCCCTCCCTGCTGCCAGGCTGAGCCGGGACTGAGCATCGCAGCCGGCGGCGAGGGAGGGAGGGAGGGAGGGATGCGGCGGGCTGGGAGCGCCGCCAGCCTCCTCCCCTTCCCGGGCAGAGCCACCTGCCGCGGCCAGCCCCGGGACAGCTCTGTGGGGCTCTGTGGGGCTCTGTGGGGCTCTGTGGGGCGGGAGAGCAGCGCTGCCCCCGCACACCCTGCCGCTCTCGCTTCCCTGTCCCCTGTCCCCGTCCCTGTCCCTGCCCCTCCCTGTCCCACGGTCCCCGAGCCCTCACATGGCACAGAGCCTGCCCGGGCATGTTCCTCCTGCTCACCTTGCCCTCCTGGAGCTCAGCCTGCCCCGTCTCCCCCTTTTTGTGCTCCGTGGCTCCATTTCCCCCTTCCCAGCCCCACCGGGCACCCCCGGGGCGCTCACAGGGAGCTGCCAGAGCTGTGCAGCAACAGCGAGAGCCCAGAGCTTGTGGGGCAGGGAGCACACCCAGAGCAGCAGCGAGGGGCTGAGGGTGCGGGTCAGGCACTGTGGGGCAGGGAGCACACCCAGAGCAGCAGCGAGGGGCTGAGGGTGCGGGTCAGGCACTGTGGGGCAGGGAGCACACCCAGAGCAGCAGCCAGGGGCTGAGGGTGCGCGTCAGGTCCTGCTCTGAGCAGGGTGGGGGTACCTCAGCCTCAGGCTGAATTCTCAGCCCTGCATAAACCCGTGCACTCCCTCAGCTCAGGATGCTGCAGCCAGGACAGCGATCTGCAGCCCCACAGACCCCGTGGGAGCAGGTCTGCACTGCCCATCTGGAATGTGGTGTGGTGCCACAGGATCCTCGACAGCCGTGGCTGCTCTCCTGGCGAGCCTTTTCCCTCCTCCTCCTCCTCCCCCTTTCCCACTGCCTCCATGGTGGCCTTTCCACCAGGGTTCTCAGCCACCTCCCACCCTCCCTGGCGCCAGGATCTCTGCCATGTGAGGGTTTTCCGTGGGCTCAGGGTGAGGAAAATGTTGGCATTGATAAAGCCTTGGGGTAAGTAAGTGAGAAAAGGATCGGCAGCCAAAGTTCCCAGCAACTCTCTTTATATATAAAATCTGCCTTTTTACCCGGCAAGGTAAAGGATGACCCACGTGAATTCATGTGAATTCGTGAGCATTCACACAAATCTTTAATTTCTGTGGGGCAAAAAGCAGAAGAAACCCCACAGAAGCACCTGTTTGGGTACTTCCCCAGCAAGGGACTGTGGTACCCACGGAGGTCTCACCGAGGGATGGAGACTCACAGGGCTGGAGAGAACAGCCCCAGGGCAGGTTTGGATGGTCAGGCAGCAGCCTGGAACCCTGTGCCACGGTCCACTCACAGTCCACAGGCAAAGGCACAAGAACTGGGGGCTGCCCTGGCGCCAGCACACCCGGCCAAGGCAGCACAAGGATCCTAGTCCGCGGGCTCCTCTGAGGAGACCAAAGTGCACTCAAACACCTCCTGGAAGGAGTCGAGGAAGGGCTGGAGGACGTGGCTGACGGCGATGTGCTGTCCCAGCTCCCGGCTGAGCGAGGTGACGCCCTTGCCCTCCAGCCCGCAGGGCACGATGTGCTCGAACCACGAGAGGTCGGTGCAGCAGTTGAGCGCCAGCCCGTGCGAGGTGATGTGGCTCCCGCAGTGCACACCTGCGGGGCGCAGAGCACATCCCCCGTCAGTCAGCCCCGTCACACCGAGTGACCGCGCTGCCCAGGTCACTGAAAACATCCTCCCCCGCCACGCTGTGCTCCTTTCTGCCAGGGGAAACCCAAAAATTGAGTTTCCTGCCAGGCTCCCCAAAACTGGGTCAGATGGGGAGCAGCATGTCCAGAGCCTCCTGCATCCCCCAGCACCGCCCACCACTGGAGCTTCCAATGGGCCCGGCCATGGGGAGAGCTGCAGGACCCCAAATCCAGGCTGCAGGGTCCTGGGAAGAGGTGCAGGATGTGGAGGGGTGCCAGGGAAGGGGCAAGGCTGGGGACTGGGCTGCAGGCAGCCCTGGGAGCAAGGGGTGCCGAGTGCTGGGGGGGGGGGCTGCAGGGGCTCCAAATTGTGCTGCCCCCTCCTCCTGGGTGCCAGTCCCACTCCCACTCCTGCAGCTCCCGGTTCCCGCAGGGCCCTGCCCCAGTGCCCAGGGAATCGCAGGATGGGTTGGGCTGGGCTGGGAGGAGTTCCACGGGCAGCGACACCTCCCACCATATCCCAGCTTGGTCCAGCCTGGCCTTGGGCACTGCCAGGGATCCAGGGGCAGCCACGGCTGCTCTGGGCACCCTGTGCCAGGGCCTGCCCACCCTGCCAGGGCACAATTCCCAATTCCCAATATCCCATCTATCCCTGCCCTCTGGGAAGCCATTCCCTGTGTGCTGTCCCTGCAGGCCTTGTCCCCAGTCCCTCTGCAGCTCTCCTGGAGCCCCTTCAGGCCCCGCAAGGGCTCTGAGCTCTCCCTGGATCCTTCCTCTCCGCACGTGGAGCACCCCCGGAGCCCAGCCCGGCTCCATCGTCCCCGCCGCGCTCCCGGGGCCGTCCCCGCTCACCGATGGCGCAGAGTTTGCTGTCGCCCATCCAGACCCCGGTGTAGGGCGGCGGCAGCGCCCGGGCCGTGCCCAGCCCCAGGCGGCGGCACAGCCGCAGCACCAGCGCCTCCAGCCCGGCCACGTAGGCGCGCAGGGGCAGGCGGCGGCGGCGCAGGTCGAGCACGGGGAAGGCGAGCAGCTGTCCCGGCCCGTGGAAGGTGATGTGCCCGCCGCGCCGCGCCGCCACCAGCGCCGCGCCCCGCGCCCGCAGCGCCGCCGCCGCCGCCGCGCCCGGCGCGCCCCGCAGCCCCCAGGTGTACACGGGCGCCGCCGGCTCGCTCAGCACCACGCTCTCCGCCGCCGCCGCCGGGAGCCGCTCCCCCGGGCCGCCGCGGGCCGCCCGCGCCGCCGCCACGCAGCGCTCCTGCACCCGCAGCGCCTCCGCGTACGGCACCGCGCCCAGCCGCAGCACCCGCACCGCCCGCGGGGACATGGCCCGGGGGGACACCCTGGGGACAGCCTGGGGACAGCCGGGGATACCGCCGGGACAGCCGGGACACGGCCGGGACAGCGCCGGGACAGCGCCGAACCGGGCAGGGGACGGGGATGGGGACGGGGACGGGGATGGGGACAGGGGCACCGGACACGGGGACACGGAAAAGCAGCGGGCACGGGGACGGAAGGGAGGCGGGGACGGAAAGGAGGCGGGGATGGAACGGGAGGCGGGGATGGAACGGGCGGCCAGGATAGGGACAGCGGGGTCATGTGCACGCAGTCATGGGGACGGGCTCCGGTGGGGATGGCGGCGGAGGGCGGCCGCGGGGAACGGCAGGGGACGGGCACAGGGAGGGGAGAGCAGCGCAGAGGGGACAGGAGTGGATGGGAGGGCGCGGGGAGAGGATGGAGAACAGGGATGCAGGGGCAGAGGACGGGGGATAGGGCACAGACATGGTGAATGGGGCGTGGAGGGCAGGGCAGAGGGGACAGCAGCACACGGGATGCGGGTTTGGGGTTGGAGAGGGGGCAGCAGGGCCTGGGGACACGGGGCATGGCCCAAAGGCGGGTACTGGGAATGGGGAGATTGGGGATGGCAGCTGGTGCCCAGGGACAGGGCTGAGAGACAGGGACGGGGGATAAGGAAGGCACAGGGCTGCGGGTGGCTGATAATGGCCAGGGCTGCAGGAGAGGCACAGCGGGGAGAGCCAGGGCCCCTGTCGGCACAGGGTGTGGGACACGGGGCACTGGGGTGGGGGACAGGGTGAGGAGGGGACAGGCAGGGGTGAGGGCAGGGAGTGTGCACATGATATCCCACAGCAGCTGGGCAATCTCAGGCCGGCTCAAAGCAGGCGAAAATCAGGATTCTGGGGTACAATTAGGACAGTTGTGGATGCTCCAGCCCTGGAAGTGTTCCAGGGCAGGTTGGATAAAGCCTTGAGCAACCTGGTGTACTGGAATGTGTCCCTGCCCACGTCAGGGGGTGTAACAGGAGGAGCTTTAAGTTCCCTTCCAGCCCTTCCCTTTGTATGATTCTGTGCTGGCACCTCAAGGTTGTGCAGTGTAAATAAAGTCCTTGTGTTGCCGAGGTGCTCGCGAGGGCTGCAGCTCTGGGACTGTGAAAGAGGAAATGTTCCCACCTCAGCTTCTTATTCCAAATGTAGGAAATGGACAAATCTGGTCGAACCGCTAATGAGTGAACCATTAAAACCTGAGCAAACTTTCCCAGGCTGCAGCCCTTCCAGCTTATCCAGCGTGTGAAAGTTATGTCCTGATTTTATAGAGCAGTCGCTGTGTTACTGTTTTATCAGAACACACCTCCCTGGTCATTTGCCCTTTGTCATCGCAGGTAATTTAGACATTGGCTGACAAGGTCAATTTCTGTGTTATTGCAAGGGAGGAAAGCCACTTCCCTTTGTTAGGCTGTTTTCTCAATGAAGAGGAGAAAAAATGGGGGGAAAAACCACCAGGAATTGGTGGAACCACCCTGAGGATCCCACCTGGGGTGGGGACATCGCCTCAGCCAGCTCCAGGAGAGCTGCTCCAGCTCTCTGCCTTGGCAGGGCAGACACAGCAGCGTGTGTGCAGCCAGTTATTTCCTTGCTTTTATGGCTGAGCCCCCCGTTGTTGGCAGGGGATCAAAGCCCAGCGCCCTTCCTGCCTGCGTAAGACAGGGGAGCCGTGTGTCACAGCCCTGGGACACTCGTCAGCAGCACTGGCACTGCCCATTCCCTGTGCACATCCTGCACTGTCCAATTTACTGTGCACATCCTGCACTGCCCATTCACTGTGCACATCCTGGACTGCCCCATTTACTGTGCAAATCCTGGACTGCCCCATTCCCTGTGCACATCCTGGACTGCCCCATTCCCTGTGCACATCCTGGACTGCCCAATTTACTGTGCACATCCTGGACTGCCCCATTCCCTGTGCACATCCTGGACTGCCCAATTTACTGTGCACATCCTGGACTGCCCCATTCCCTGTGCACATCCTGGACTGCCCCATTTACTGTGCAAATCCTGGGCTGCCCAATTTACTGTGCACATCCTGGACTGCCCCATTCCCTGTGCACATCCTGGACTGCCCAATTTACTGTGCACATCCTGGACTGCCCAATTGACTGTGCAAATCCTGGGCTGCCCAATTTACTGTGCACATTCTGCACTGCCCACTCACTGGGCACATCCTGCACTGCCCATTCACTGTGCACATCCTGCACTGCCCATTCCCTGTGCACATCCTGGACTGTCCAATTTACTGTGCACATCCTGCACTGCCCCATTCCCTGTGCACATCCTGGACTGTCCAATTTACTGTGCACATCCTGCACTGCCCCATTCCCTGTGCACATTCTGCACTGCCCATTCCCTGTGCACATCCTGGACTCTCCAATTTACTGTGCACATCCTGGGCTGCCCCATTCCCTGTGCACATCCTGGACTGTCCAATTTACTGTGCACATCCTGGACTGTCCCATTCCCTGTGCACATCCTGGACTGCCCCATTTACTGCCCTCATCCTGCACTGTCCCATTCCCTGTGCACATCCTGGGCTGCCCCATTCCCTGTGCACATCCTGGACTCTCCAATTTACTGTGCACATCCTGGGCTGCCCCATTCCCTGTGCACATCCTGGACTGCCGATTTTCTGTGCACTGTTCCATTCCCTGTGCACATCCTGGACTGCCCAATTTACTATGCAAATCCTGGACTGTCCCATTCCCTGTGCACATCCTGGACTGCCCCATTCACTGGGCACATCCTGCACTGCCCATTCCCTGTGAACATCCTGGACTGTCCCATTTACTGTGCACATCCTGGACTGCCCAATTTACTGTGCACATTCTGCACTGCCCCATTCCCTGTGCACATCCTGCACTGCCCCATTCCCTGTGAACATCCTGGACTGTCCCATTTACTGTGCACATCCTGGACTGCCCCATTCACTGGGCACATCCTGCACTGCCCATTCCCTGTGAACATCCTGGACTGTCCCATTTACTGTGCACATCCTGGACTGCCCAATTTACTGTGCACATTCTGCACTGCCCCATTCCCTGTGCACATCCTGGGCTGCCCAATTTACTGCCCTCATCCTGCACTGCCCTGTTTACTGCCCTCACCCTGGGCTGCCCCATTTTCTGTGCACATTTACTGCCCGAATCCTGCCTTTCAGCCGGGCGGAAATTGTCACTTTAGGACACAAAACAGAAAGACACAGACACTGGATTTTCTAAGGCAAAAGAGAGGGGAGTTTAATTCTGCCTGGATGTGACAGTGCTACCTCTCCAATGACACTGGACAAACCAAGAGTCTATCAAATCTCTTTTCCTCTGTAAAAGAATGCAAAACAGTAAGTTATTTACATAAAGCATGTGAGAAAGTTCGTTATGAGAGTGTAAACACCAGAAGGCTTAGAAAGACTTGTAAAAACAAGGTGACAGGAAATGGCATGCAAGGGGGCACGGGTGGCTCACCTTTTGTCCTTCTCTCAGGGCTGGGGTGCTTCCAAAGCACCCCAGTGGTGTTCATGATGCTGCACCTTCTCCTCTGGGTGCCTTGAACACCAGCAGAGCCTCTGCAGTCCCCAGCAACTCCTTGGAGAGGTTTTTTCTGGCAGGAGAGCCCTTTAGGGCTGATGCAGGTCAGGGCTCAGCGGCAGGAAGACGAGGGGAGGACAGGGCTGTGAAATGGCTCCCTTCTCCCAAAGGGCAGGGATCACCCCCTCTGTGCCCCTCAGCAGGGTTTGATCCTGGCTGCTCATCCCTCTGATATCCAGCTGGGTCTCCAAGCCTGGCGCAGCAGGAGGGGCTGGGAATCCTTCCTTAAGCTGTGGCTTTAATTTTGGCTTTATTTATGGCACCAGGGTGCCATGAGATACCTTGGAAACGTCACCCAACCTCCCTACTCAGCATCTCCCAGGCACTAAAGGCACCAGCCACCTTGCTAGGGAGGACAAACATTTTATTCCAAACATTTTATTTCAGCAAAGGACAAACATTTTATTCCAGAATGCACCTTTCCCCAGGAGCCCTGCGGGAAATGGCTGAGATGCCCAGTTTTTAGGGCAGGATCTGGGGGGCTGTGTCCCCCAGGCAGGGCTGCTCTGCCCCCTCATTGATCCCAGCAGCATTCCCAAGGCCGTGCCAGAGGGGAAGGAAGCCAGGGAAGCACACGTGTCGGGCTGTGCCCCGGGCTGTGCCCCACGGGGGCAGTAAGGAAGCACTTCAGGAAGCTCCTGCTGGCCTGGCAGAGGGATCTCAGCTGGGGCTTCTGTGCTGATTGCACCTCCCTGGGCAGGGCTGGTTTTTGGCCCGTCCTGGAGCAAACACCACAGCTCCACGCTCCTCCAAGCTCCTGTTTTCCCCTGGGAAGCTCAGCCAGAGCAGCGATGGCAGCTCCTCAGGAGCTCCAGAGAGATGCCCAGGGGTGACCCCACCTGCAGGGCTGCCTCAGGCCAGGCTGGACAGGGCTTGGAGCAGCCCGGGACAGGGGGAGGTGTCCCTGCCATGGCAGGGGAGTGGAACAGGATGGGCTTTAGGGCCCTTTCCAACCCAAACCCTTCTGTGATTTTAATAACTTCTCCCTATGTCCAGTCCGAACCTCTCTTGTTTCAGTTTGTGCCCACATAGCTCATATTCTTTATTTATACATATAAGTTTACATATACATTTATACCTATAAATTCTATTTATACACATACATATAAATATATTTTTATATATTTATTATATAAATAAAAATATAAATAATACATAATATAAATATATATATAAATTTATGTATAAATTTCCATGTAGCTCATGTTTTTTATTTATACATATACATTTACACATAAATTTATACATATAAATTATATTTATACATATACATATAAATTTTGCATATAAATATATTTATACATATACATTTACACATTGCTCATATTTTTTGTTTATATATAAATATAAGTTTACATATACATTTATACATATAAATTATATTTATACACATACATATAAATATATTTATATGTATAAATTTCCACGTAGCTCATATTTTTTATTTATACATATACATTTACACATAAATTTATACATGTACATATAAATTTTGCACATAAATATATTTATATGTATAAATTTCCACGTAGCTCATATTTTTATTTATGCACAAAGCATAAAGCAGGCGTGAGTGAGACCAGATGCAGATCCCACAGCATTTTAATACAGAGGAAAGGAATCCTCAGCTGGGGAATTCTTGCCTCTTACACCCATGTGTACCCTTAAGCCAACCTGCAGGACCAGCACACACTGAGCCCCGAGGGTGAAAAGTGTAATTTTACACTCATCAGGCACCTCAGCCCACATCATCATGAAACCACCCGGAGGGCTCAAAGCAGGAAACTTATGGAAGAAAAAACAGGAGATGAAAAAGAGGCTCAGAACAATGAAAAGATGAGTGAGCTGCTTGAGATCTGCACACTCCTCCCATGAAGGAGGCAGAAATGTCAGGCCAGGAATGTCACGAGAATAACTGCAGCGAGATGAGGAATAAGAGACAGCAGGATTGTCCTACAACACAGGAGTGTGAGAACAGGCTCCTGGCACAAGGAGGAAGAGGATGTGGATGGCTTTGTGACATCAGCCAAACAAACCCAGTGCCAGCTGAGCAATATGAGTGCCACTGTGAGCATTAAAAAACCTGTTAAAATAAACCCCGAGCTTATTTCAGCACTCACCAAACCTGTCCAGTTTCCTCCCCTGACCTTTGCCAGGTACAAAGCTGCTGTGTTCAGCTCAGGATCTGCATCCTGCTGCAGTTCTCGGGGGGTGAGTGGCCAGGGCCAGGGACACTCCTGGTGACCGTGGGTGGCACTGCCACCGCAGCTCCTTCCTGGGGCTCTGTGCCCCCAGCAGCCAGGGCACCGCTGCTCCCGGGGTCCTGCAGCCCTGCCCCCGAGATTTGCTGATAATTTGGTGCTTTTCAGCTACCTCAGCCCCTTCTGGCACCTCCTTTTGGAGGTGCTGGTGCAGGCTGGGCGGGGAGATGAGGGCAGTGGGACTCTCTGCTCCCGAGGAACAAGGGAGGAAATGCCTCGATTAGGGAAAATTCCTTCATGGGAAGGGCTGTCCAGGTGAGCTGCCCTCCCTGGAGGGATTTAAAGCTGGTGTGGATGTGGCACTTGGGGACGTGGGTTAGCGGTGGCCCTGCCAGTGCTGGGGGAAGGACTCCACTCGATGATCCTGGAGGGTTTTGGGGTTCCTGCCCGCTGGTTCTGGGGTTCCCCCACCAGCGATAATCTGGGCGGCACAAGCCCGGGCACTGTCCCCCGGCCGTGTCCCTCCGTGCTGCGGTGTCCAGCTGGCACCTGCCGACCCGGACAGGAACTGCACGGGCAGTTCTGGAGAGCTGGGGATTCTGGAGATGCCGGGAAATCCGGGAGATGCGCTGCTGTGCGGGACACGGGAGTGCCGCTGCTGTCCCGAGCTCTGCGGAGCCGCTGACCCCTCTCGGGGCTGGAGCAGGGATGCCTTGGAACTCCTGTTTCTGCCTGTCACAGCTCGGTTTTCCCCAAATCCACTACGAAGCTATTTTATTTTATTTTATTTTATTTTACTTTATTTTTACATTTAATTTAAATAATTTATTTTATTATTTCATTTATTTTAATATTTTGGTTTATTTTATTTTGTTTTATTTTATTTTAATATATTCTTTTATTCTATTATTTTATTTCATTTCATTTCATTTCATTTTAATATTTTTTTTATTTCATTTTATTATTTTATTTTATTTTATTTTATTTTATTTTATTTTATTTTATTTTATTTTAATCTTCCATTTTATTAATTTACTTTATTATGTTTCATTTTTATTTTAATATTTCAATATTTTATTTTAATATTTTATTTTATTATTTCATTTTATTTTAATATTTTATTTTAATATTTTATTTTAATATTTCATTTTATTTATTTCATTTTATCTTGTTTAAATATTTTATAATTTTATTTTATTTTAATATTTTATTATTTTGGTTTATTTCGTTTATTTCATTTTTATTTCAGTCGAGCGCCGGCACCGGTCCGGTTGGGCCTTCGCGTTTCCCGCGGCGTGTCCCCGCGCGGCCGCCGTGGTTGGCGGGCCGTTGCCATGGCGGCGGCGCGCGCGCGGCGCTGAGGCGCGGGGCGGGAAGCGCGGGCCCGGCGCGGCCATGGCGGCGGACGAGCTGTACCTGGAGAACATCGACGAGTTCGTCACCGACCACAACCGCGTCGTGAGTGCCGCCGCTGCCCGCCCGCCGCCTGCTCCCCCTGCTCCCCCTGTTCCCCCTGCCCGCTGCACCTCCCGCGGCCTGCTCCCCCCGCCGCCTCCCCTGCCCCGCTGCCTCCTTTCCTACCCGCTGTGCCTTCCGCTGCCCCTTTCCTTTCCTCCTCCTCATTCTCTTCTCTCTCCTTCCCCTTTCCTTCTCCTCCTTCTCTTCTCTCTCCTTCCCCTTTCCTTCTCCTCCTTACCTTTCCTTCTCTCCTTCCTCTTCCCTTCTCCCCTCCTTCTTCCACCTCCCTTTCCTCCTCCTTCTCGCCTCTTTACATTCACCCTTCTCTTCTTTCTCCCCCTTTTCCTCCTCCTTTTCCCTTCCTTCTTCCTCTTCCTCCCCTCTCTTCCTCCTCTCCCCCTGTTTCCTCTCTTCCCCCCTTCCTTAACTGTTTTGAAGGCAGTTCAGAAAGCTGATGGTTTTCTGCGTGGGTCTGTTCCTTTCCACGTTTATTTCAAAAATTCATTTGGAAATGAAATGAAATGAAATGAAATGAAATGAAATGAAATGAAATGAAATGAAATGAAATGAAAATGGGTTTTGCCCAGAAAATGGTGCGGCAAAGTTGGTGCAACTTGTCTGTCAATGTGAACGTTCTCAGCCTGTGGCTTTGTGGCTTGTTCCAAGAACAATGTAGCCAAACAAGAATTTAATTGTTGTGTTTGCAGGCCGGAGCCTGGGGCATGGTTTAAAAGGGCAGAGCAGGAGCAGGTGTCAAGGATGTAGCTGCTCAAAATGACAGGGCAGGGCTGGGATTGCAGCCCTGACATCCTGAGATTGGCACGGTGGTGTTCCCGGGCCAGGAGAGGAGCAGAAATTCCCCCCACACCTTTTGGGACAGCTCCTAGGAATTCAGAGTGCTCAGTGAGGCACGGGTGTCCACGGGCTCTCACTTTTGCCATGGAAGGGAGAAGGGCGTCTAAGGAATTCCACTGATTGAACTGAGAGGCCGAGGTTTCCTTACTGAAGTGTTTTTTTTGGTTTTTTTCCTTTTCCAGGTGACCTACAAATGGCTGAGCTACACGCTGGGCGTCCACGTGAACCAGGCCAAACAGTAGGTGTCCTGCATCCCCCAGAGCCTGCACAATTCCCGTCAGTTCCACGCTCATTCCTGCTCCCATCCCCTTAAAATATTCCTCTGGAGAGCATTACCAGCCCTGCCTGTCCTCTCAGCCCTGTCACTCCCTGTGCCTGCCTGCCCTGCTGGGCAGGGATGCACCAAAGAGTCCCCAGTTCCTCTCTCAGGGACTGCAGGAATGCCTTTCTGGAGGAGAGGCTTGGGAACAAGCTGCCCAGGGGCTGTGAGACCCACTGTTACACACTATTACATGTATTTCTATACTAAAAAATACATTATTATATGTATTAGTAGATATAATATACTAAAAATTACATTATTCTATGTGTTATTATATATAATACATATATTATATATAGATATTGTAGTATATTATTATATAGTATATTATAGATGTAATATATATGTAATATATATATTATTATATATTATAGGTATTATTATATGTATTATATATTAGTAAACGTGTTTTTATACTAAAAAAAGACATTATATGTAATATTATATATATTATATATAATATACCTATTATATAGAAATAATATATATTATTATATAGTATATTATAGATGCAATATATCTATGGAATATATTCTATCTATGGAATATATTATATTATATTATATTATATTATATTATATTATATTATATTATATTATATTATATTATATTATATGTTTTATTATGTATTATTATATGTTTTATTATAATATAAATGCATTTTTATACTAAAATACATTATTATCTGTATTATGTATACAATATATTATAGATACTATTAAATGTATTTTTAAATTAAAAATACATCATTATATAAATTATATATATAATATATAATTTATGACATCTATAATATTATGTATTATATATAATATATATTATATGACATTACATTTCATTACATTACATTATATTAATTACATGTATTATTATATATTATATACACTATTAAATGTATTTGCCCTTTGGTTTCTCTAGATGTTGGACAGGGATTCTGCACAGTGGCAGAGGAGCAAGGGTCTCAGAAAATTAACCCTTCGGAAATAAAATGAATCCTGAGCAAACCGTGTTCCTGTTGGCAGTGTCCATCATGCCAGGCTGGCTCTGCAGTGTGTGCAGTCTCTCCCTGGCAGGCTCTCTGCTCTCCCTTGCTCTCTGGCTGACCCTGGTTTCTTTTGTGCAGGATGCTCTACGATTACGTGGAGAGGAAGCGCAGGGAGAACTCGGGAGCTCAGCTCCACGTCACCTACCTGCTGGCAGGGAACCTCCTCCAGAATGGACACGTTGTGAGTGCTTCCCCTCTCTCTGGGCTCCGTCTGTCTGGGAGCCTTTCCTGTGGTGTCTCCTGCCTCCTTCTGTGCTCCTGGGGTCAGAGCTGCACTGGCTCCTTGCAGCAGGGGCTGCACTGTGCCAGGGCTCCTGGGCAGGGACAGAAGGAGCCTCAGGGTCTGTCCCAGCAGGCAGAAGGATCAGCTGGCCATGGTTTGGGAGCAGAGTGCTGGATAACACCCCAGGGTTCCTCACCAATTCCCTCAGACCCTGCCAGCACCCCGCTCCGTGCCCTCGCTGCTGTTGGGCAGCAGAGATCACACAGCCTTGTGGAGGGGCCCTTCTGAGGTCAGCTTAGCCACGTGCCAGGCTCTGCTGTGGCCTGGCAGTGCCTGAGGGGGGCTTGGAGGGACAGCTGACGTGGCAGGGAATGGTAACCAACAGAGCAGCACACCTACAGCTCAAGCTGTCTTATCAAACCAGCTTTCTAGTCCTGGTGAACAAAACAAACAGGAATTTATTAGCAGCATTCTGCATTTAAAGTGCTTCAGCTGAATAAGCATAGGAACTGCTGCTTAATGTACTTAGCTTGTCAGATTTTCAGGAGTGTCAGCTAAAATGTCAGGCAGATACCCCAGAAGTTTTTGAAAGAAGATGGGAAAATTCAGTGTCTGCTCCCCTTTGCCCACAAATTTAAGAGCCCAACACTAAATGCCTTTGACATCCCACTGAGTGTTTTTAAATATCTATTACAACATATTACAAATACCTATTACAATATGATCCAGTCTTCTTTTAGGAATAGTAAATCTCAGGGTGTCCTGGCTTTTATTTGTAGATTGGAAAAAAACCCAGCAAACCTTTTTTTTGTTCTCCTAAACAACAAACTGTTTCACATGCATGAAATATTCTGTCAGTCTCCAAATCTGCCTGCATTGGAAGGTTATTATTTACTGCATTAGTTCTGTATGATGGAATATTTAAAGTTGCACGAGTAGTGTCACATTTACAGCTCAAGTTTAAGGTTGAGTTCAAGGTTTTCCCCCCATTTCCTTTGAAAATAACAAATCTCTTGACTCACTAGAGCTGTCCAGGGGACTGCCAACCTGTGCTGGTGTATTTACTGTATCTGAAGCAAACAGGTGACTTCTGACGTAGGAACAAATAATTATTTGTTAACTCTGTCTTAGCAGCCTGTGTGTTTTCAAAATAAGATCACAGTGTTGCTGGATGGTTTGGATGGTTTAAAACTCGTGTTATTGCAGTCCCTTGGCACAGGCAGGGAATCTTCCACCAAGGGAAGCTATATGAAGGTGACTTCTGTCCCCCATTATATTCAAATCAGTTGGGAGAGCCCTGCACTGCTGCCTGCTGGCAGTAGGTGTAGCCGGAATGCTGCGGATGCAGCTGCAGCACTCCTGCAGGGAGAGCCATGGAAATCCCTCTGGAGCGCTCCCCTTAACGCTGCTCTTTCCTTGCTGCTTTCTGCACTCAGACTGCCAATCTCTGGTTATTGTCTTACCTGCCTGTGGTTTTTCTTGCCACATGCTCTTTTGTTGCCTAATTAAAGCAACTTTTTAATCCTGGTAAACCAAAGAAACTTAAATTAATTTACAGTGTTTTATATTTAAAGCGCCTCAGCTTATTAAGCAAAGGAATTGCTGCTTAATTAATTTCTTTTTCTTCATTGCTGCCTGTCAGATTTTCAGGAATGTCAGCTAAAACTTCAGGCAGATACCCCAGAGGTTTTTAAAAGAAGATGAGAAAATTCAGTGTCTGCTCCCCTTTGCCCACAGATAAATTTTAAAGCCAAACACTAACTGCCTTTGACATCCCACTGAGTGTTTTAAAATACCTATTACAATATATTACAAATACCTATTACAATATGATCCAGTCTTCTTTTAGGAATAGTAAATCTCAGGGTGTCCTGGCTTTTATTTGTAGATTGGAAAAAAGACAACAACAAACCTTTTTTTTTGTTCTCCTAAATAATAAACTGGGTCACATGCATGGAATATTGTCTTTTAATCCCCAAATCTGCCTGAAATGGAAGGTAGTTATTCATTGCTTTAGTTCTGTAAAATGGGATGTATTTAACTAAAGCTGCACAGGCAGTGTCATGTTTATAGCCTGAATTTAACAGGATTTTCCCTGATTTCAGACAGGTCCATGGTTTCTGTTTAACACAGAATTAGTGGTGGGGTTTTCAGTCTGTCTCTCTGGATCCTCCCAGTATTAACCACAACCTGTTGGATGTCCTGGAGAGGTATAGACTTTAAAGACTGGCCAGAGAGCACGTTTCATAGCTTTAAAAACTGATGAGTGTTTAAAGGCATTGGCACAGTTCTGTGCTACAATAATCATTAGACTTTGTTATTTAATAGCTGAAAGTAGCAGTCTTGTATACAACCTGAGCTTTAAAGAGGTTTTGTGTTTCTTTTTTGCAGTGCCACAAGGTCGCAGTAGTGAGGGAGGATAAACTGGAAGGTAAGCAGGCTGGGAAAGTCTTGTGGCTTTAACTTTTTTCTTTGAAAGAACAGCAAAACGAGCAAAGCTCAGAACTTGCCATCTGCACGTAAATGCCCAGCCCGGCTCTTGGGGTCAGGTGTGTACTTTTTGTACCAGCTGTTTCTCAGAATTTGGCGTATCTGAGCCAGCAGCTGAATACCTTCAGGCTTGTGAATTGAGTCTGATTTTTTTTTTTTTGTCAGTGGTTCTTTTCCACCTCCCTGCCACTGACAGCAGGGAGACAGCAATACAGCAGTAGAGTCTCAGAACAATTGGGAGCCTTCAGGCCCCCCAAGAATGCTGAAACTGGTAATTGTGGTTATTTGTTCAGTGCAGTTGCAGTCTTTGCTCCGAGTCCCGTGGGTGTTAAGACCTTCTCATGGAACATTTACCTCACTTTTGTGAGTGCAAGGTGGAAAAACCCCCATTGCAACACTGCTGAGTGCACTGTCTGTTGTCTCACCATCTTTCTGGTCCTGCTGATGAAATCTTACCCACAGAACTGAAACGCAGCTTCAGGCTCTTCATCACTTTCAAATAACATCTTTGGCACTTGAGAGCACACTGTGGTATTTGTGACCTTCAGGATGTGAGCTAATGACCTCACTTTGTTTGAAGGACTTGCGTTGTTGGAAATCTGAAGTGGATTTCTAGCTCAGGCTGTTTTCCTCAGAGCAGGAGATTGTCAGGCAGTGCAGCTACTCTGTGTCATGTTTGTTGAGTTATGTGTGCTGTGTAACGCTGTTTTGCTGTGGAGGAAAGGGTTGCTCATGGTTTTTGTATTGGAAGGCAGGCCAAAGGTATGACTTATATTTGGAAGAGGCTGAGATTTTTGATGGGAGTAGGGCTGCATAGTCTAGGACTGGCCCCAAGAAATGATTACTGTGTGTATTTTTACAGTGCCTAGAAGCTCAGCCTCAGACCAGGACTCTGTGGAAAGAACAATATAAGCAATGAACAAAGAATTCCTGAAAGCCAACCCTCGTCTCAAGGGGGTTGCAGTCTGAGTAGCATGAAAGAGATAAAGTTTTCATTCCAGGGGTGACACTGTGGTGCTGGACACAGCCCCAGGGGCAGAGAGCAGTGACCAGCTACCTTCTGCCTCAGCTTTAGGTACTCCCTCAGCTATTCTGCATCCCAAACACTGGATGTTTGGAAGGCAAACACAGAGAGATCCCTCGTAAGCCCAAGAGTGTGTAGTGGAAAACGTGACAGGCCTGTGGAGTTTGCTGCCTTGAATTCCTCGTTAGTGAGCGTTGGGAGAAGGTGTGGTCGGGCCTTTTTGTATTCATGTTTTGCTGTCAAGTAGTCTGCCAGTCTTTCTGGGTGTACCAATAGAGGGCTTTTTTCTTTTCCTCTCTTTTTCCCCAGCAATGAAGTCCAAGCTGTCCACAATTGCCAGCGTGCACGTGTACAGCATCCAGAAGGCCCTGCTCAAGGACAGCTCCCCCCTCTACAACACCGACTACGACATCGTCAAAGCAAACCTGCAGCACTGCAGCAAGTGAGTGAGTCCTGGCTCCCTTTGCCTTCTGAAGCACTTCCAGACTCCCCTTCAGTGCTCACTAGATAGGCCTGGACTTCTAGAAGGCTGGGAAAAGATATCCTCAAAGTCCTGCCAGAGCAGTGCCCAAAGAGCACATTGTGTGGCTGTTGTGCAAACTGAGCTCACAGCTGGTTCACTTGGTCCTTACTCTGACAAGGAGACTGTTCCAGTGCCTTGCTTGTCTTATGGCTGCAAACATTGCTCTCTTTCCCAGGCCACACTTAATCACGACATTTTAATCCAGTTCTCAGCCACACAGGAAGACAAAATTGATAAAACCATGAATGATGTGCTCAGCAAAGCATTTACAGGAGTTTGCTTTCTGTTTTGTGAAACTGTGTTCTCATCTTCTGGACTCATCCAGTCCAGTTCTCTGAAGATGTCTCACAGGAACTCCTTCTCCAGGAGCTGGGCTTTGTTCTCTGTGGGTTTGTTGCAGCTCAGAGTAGGCTGTGATCTCTGAGATGTAGGAGAAGCACACAGAGCAGTCCAGGCAGCACCAGTGTCCTTGCTGGTGGAGCTGGAGCAGAGCTGGGAGGGATGCAGCCCCCAGGAGTCACTGGCTCCCTCCTGAGCAGCTGCAGCTTCTCACTTGTGTGCTGTTCCCACCAGGACAGCTTCAGCTTGAAGTCATGGGGATGCACGGTGCCATGACCAATCTGGTTTGAAGGGGATGCCTGAAGGGTGTGTCATAGGAAGAGTATAGAATCTGAGAGGAGAAATGTGCCTCTATCCAGAGTGTTGACAAGAGAGTGGCAGAGAAAATAGGAGCTGTGTGTTTGGGTGGATGCCCTGGAAGGAGCTGGGTGATCCCACCTCGGCAGAGCCACGTGCCCTGGGTGTGGCTGCAATTGCCTTGTTCCACTCTGGTCACTCTCAGGCACCCCAGCACGGTGATCCACATTGTGCCTTAGGGATGCTTGTATCCTTTGGGATTTAAACTTACAGAAGGTTTAGATAATCCAGGCTCTGACACAGCTCTCTGAAGCCTGCCTGTAAATCCAGCTTTGAAGCAGGATTTCCCAAGGAAACTAAGAAAAAGTGCACCTTCTTCATTTGTGACCTGGCTGAAGTAAATACAGATTGATCCCATTCCCCCTCTCTTGTCAGCTGCATGGATTGTCTGTGACACTTGGGAAAAGATTCCTGCAGGACCTGCAAAAGCCAGAGGTTTGATTGTGTGAGGTGTGTAGCAAACAGAGCCTCCCTGTCTGCGCAGATATTTCACAGCTCTGGGACAAGGATCTTTGTTCTCCTCTGGGTTTCTGTGGGACCTGCTTTGCAGTGAAGACAGTGGAGGTGGTTAGATGTACTAACTAATACCAGTATCTGGGTTTAATGCCTGTTGCCATTCCCAGCTTTCCAAACAGAAGTAGCTCCTTGTTTGCAGAGCATAGTCCAACTATTGCCTGTTTTTTCTGTGGTTATTTAGTGAATTTTAGGTCAAGCCCATGAAGGTATAGTGACACATCAGCATCAAGGCAAGCAGACTTGGAAATATGGGAAGGTTAGCTGAGCTCTGCTGCACATCAGCATAACCACTGACAATATTATTTGTGACAATGTTATATATTGAAGGGTTGGTGGTGTTTAGAGCAGGAGATCACGCTGCCCTGAGAGCTGTATTATTAACCACGTTAAAAACAGATTGAAAGTGTAAAGGAGAGTAGGATTATTTTCCTTCAATGTCTGTTTTCCTTCCTTTAAAGGTTTGAATGTCAGGAGGTTGCTGCTGCAGCCTGGGAATGCTGTGGAGCTGGTGTTGTTTTGTTAATACAGATCCTGATGGGAGTAGAAGTGGACTGTGCACGCGAGCAGCTAGTGCTGAGGCACAGAAGTGAACTGGCAGAAGGCTGCTTCATTTCTTAGGCAAATGAAAATATGCTGTGTAATTCAGTGGGCTGGGAGGCGTGAGCTGGGCTCTTTTGTGGCATTTCTGTGGGAAATCTGGAAAGCGTCGCCTGTGATTTGCACAGTGGGGAGCAGAGTTCAGCTATTTTTGGGAGCTGCTATTCCTGTCTGTCAGTGAGCTGTGCTGTAACTGTGAGCACGTCAGTTGGTTCTTGTGTCTCTGCATCCCCAAACAATCAAGTTTCAGACCATTATAATCCAAGCTGCTTCTTGCTCTCAGGGATTATTTGGAAATGACTTTGTGCAGTTAAATCAGAATGCCGAGGATATTTTCTGAGCCATTTCAATAGTTCAGTTTCAGCTGGGGTTTGCCTACCTGGCCGAGTGGGGCTGCTTGTTGCAGCAGCTGTGGGCTTTGTCAGAGCATCAGGAAGCTGTAAATGGGTTTTAGGTCCTCACACAGCCATACAACTTCTGCCACAGGCTTTAGAGAGCATAACCTGTTTAGGAATAAAATGCAGCCTGCTCCTTGTCCAGCCTGGGTGTGGAGAAGGCTTTTAGGCCCCAGGAAAGCTGCACAGCTTGTTTGACACATGAATACTGTGGCTCTTGCTGACAGGTTCAGCTGATATTTTCATCAGAGGTCTCTTGCTCTGTGCCAGCCTTTCTTTCTTGTCCCACGCACAGATTCAATTGCTCCTTTTTCCATAACAGGAGAGCGCAGGCCCGGGGGAGCCTGCAGGAGGGGGGAAGGCGAGGTGAGCACCCAGAGCTGAGGAGGCTAATGGGGTTTTTCCCTCCCTGCCTGCATCCATGCCACAGGTTCAGTGCCATCCACTGCGCCGCCGCCGTGCCCAGGACGCCGCCCGAGCCCCCCCAAGCGCCGGCGCCCGCGCAGAGCCCCCCGAGGCAGAGGGACCCCGATGCCACCAGCACCGTCAATGGCCACGGGCCCCGGGCTGCCAAGCCCCCTGCACAGCAGCAGAAAGGCATCATGGGCATGTTTGCAGCCAAAGCAGCAGCCAAAGGCCAGGACACAGCTAAGGAGGCCAAGGCAGAGGCCAAGGAGGCCCCAGGTGTAAGTTACCTCAGCATGGCGTTAACCATCCACTCACACACCGCCTGGGGAGCTCAGCCACCCCTGCACTGCTCCTCCTGCCGAGCCCACCTCCCACTGGGAGTGCTCAGGGCTCCTGTGGAAGTGTTTAACTGTCACCTGGGCAAAATCCCCTCGTGCCACACTCTGGGTGTCCCCACAGAAGGGTGTTTGCCATAGCTTTGACATTCCCCCATGAGCCGGATCTCAGGCAGCATAGCTACAATTGCTCTGCTGTCTCCAGCTGTCCCAATGTACACACCAGCTGAGGATCTTGCTCTCTCCATTGTGCTTAAAAGGATTTGTTTTGAGCAATAAGTGAAACCTGAGAAGCCCAGATCTTAAAAGTATCAAGGTGTTTAAACTTGGTGGGTGAGGGAAGTTTCAGAGCTTGACCTGTGCAAGACTAAATTGTTTATCTTCTGGACTGCTGCTTTTCCAGGATAGGATTAAGTTTTCATTTTAATTGCTATAATTGTTTTTAAAGCAATGTGGCCAGAAAAATGGTTAAATGTTAAAATGGTAACACTCCCTGTGGACGGTTTGGCCTTTCCATAACAACTGAGAACGTTTGGGTTCCTTTCTCTGGTTTTTACAGGGAGTTTAGAACTGGAGAAGTGTGTGTATTTTGGGAACTTTAGTGTCTGGTTACCTTTTATTTGCATGAAAATAAGCTGGATTAGGAGGCTGTACTTTCTTTGGTGGTGTGGGTGTGTGTGGGTGTGAGTTCTCACTGTGGTGGTTGCATTGGTGCAGCAGAGCAGTGATGTTTCCTTGCAAACAGCCTAGGTGCCAGAGGAGCTGGATAAAGCCTCCTTGGTTTGGCCAATCCCTGGCCTTTCCTCTGTTGGCTGCTGTGCACTGAGGCACTGATGGCTTGCAAACAGAGCAGTTCTCTCCTGGGAGCTGACCCTAGTCCCAAGCATTATTTCAGTAATGGGAATGAATGTGCCCCAAGTCAGATCTGCAGGCCTGGCTAAGGAGTCCTCAGGAACTCGCTCTGGCCCCTTTGATGCATGTGGTGGCTAGGGAGTACCTTCAAATTCTCCAAAACAGAGAATTTGCTAAATCTGCTAAAATCTAAGGCAGTGGGAGCAAATGCTATCTATTATTTTGCTGTGCACCTTGAGGGCTGGGAGCAATTCCTGTGCTTATTATTCCCCTCTTTGCTTCCAGGTGTCTGCAGCAAGCAGCAAGCCACTAACAAAGAACAGCATCATGAACAACTTCTTTGGAAAAGCTGCAATGAGTAAGTGCTTTTCTGTTTTCAGAGGCCATCATGGTCAGGGAACAGCCTGTTGTAGTTAAAAAAACAAACCAACAAATCAAAAAAAACCCCAAACCTGAGGATTATTTGAAGGGTTGTTTTTTTTTTTTAATTATACTTTATTTAAGCTGGGTAGAAATTTAAAAATAATCAGTAGAATCAAGTGTTTTGTACTAGAGCCATGCAGAAAGAAGCAGAACTCTTCCTCCCCATCCCCACTCTACCAAACTCATTGGATTTTCTTTATATCCCCTCTTTCCTAATAATTTTCCATACTTTCTTCTGCTCTTTTGCACTCAAAGGGGTTAATGTTTTAGCACACAGCTTTTAAAGCAAAAATTAGGAGTTTTCAGTGGAATTTTTCAGACAAAAAGCTTGCTGGAGGGAGATCAATTAAAATGACATATTTGAGCAGACTAACCCAGGAAGGATTTTCAGTGCAGAAGAAATCTGATTTAAAGTGAGTTCTCCTGGCTGGAAGACCAGCTATTGGTGAGATGTTTGCCAAAACCTGTTTTGCAGGGCATGCTAATGGTGCTTGCTTTTCATCACACAGCACTGAGGAGCCCATTGTTAGTTTTAGGGTTAATTTCTTTCCTAAAAGCTGAAGGACTGATGCATGGAGAATGAAATTGAGGGGTGGCCTGTCTCTTTGAGCAGAGGTTTGGACTAGGTGGCCTCTGCAGGTCCCTTCTGAATTACCCAAGTCAAAAGAAATGATGCTGGAGCTTTTAAATATTGGAATATTGGAAAAGGGCTGTGGGACCTCCTTCAAAGATTCCCTTCAGCAGAGAGTACAAGAGGCTTCAAAGAGGAGTTTTGGGAGAGAGTAAACAGCACAGTTCACTTTCTAACAGACGTCTGTCAGAGCTTGCAGGGGACAGTTCCAGCACGGAGCAGATGAGGCACAGCCCTGCTGGGACTCTTGGAGTCCCTGTTTTGGTGAGACTGGGGGAGCTGAGGACACTCTCAGCCCAAGGACAGTCACCACAATTAACTGGAGTCAATTCTGAAGGTCTGAGGAGAGCCCTACACCAAAGTTCATGTGCTGAGAGCCCAAAGAGGCATGGTGAAGGTGACCCAGTGGTGATGGGGGAGGCTTTGGGGATGCCCTTCCATCATTCCCAAAGGGTTCCCTTCTCTGCTGAGTCCTGTCAGGGAGCTCACAGAGGCAACCTGTGGGGTGGCTGCAGAGAAGGAGCAGACTGAGCAGAACTGGAAATGATTATGTGTATGGAACAGAGGGTGGGATTCCAGGAGAAAGATTTATTCCCTACGTGCCTGTCTCTCCTGGCTTCAAAGGTTCCAGCAGTGCCAGAAAGTCCTGGGTTAACAGCACTGGGGTCCTTGGTCTCTCTGCTGTTGACCATAAATAAGGGAGCTGTTGTTCCAGTGCTGTTTGCCCCTGCCCAGGGAAGCAGCCAGCCTGTTTTCCCAGCACTCCCAGAAAGGCACTGGCTCCATGTTGTGGCCCTCCCAGCAGCCTCTCCTGCCACTGCCTCCCAGTCCTCTTCCACAGAGCTTTAACTGCTGCAGCACACATGGTGGCTTGACATCAGGAACAGCAGGAGCATGGAAAATCACCTAGAAATTAAAGCATGCCCTTCTTTTTCCCATGTCTGATACAGCTTGGCCAGTCTAGATCCCCAAATACACGATGGGTAGTGCTGGCTGTAGTCTTGGTGCACAGAGCTAGCCAGCTGCTTTGTAAGTTGTCATTCAGACTGAATGCCCAGTGTTTGTTCTTTTTGAATGGTTTATTCACAGATAAACTCAAAGCCAACTCTGTGCCTGAGCAGCCAAAGGAGGAGAAAGAAGCAGTGAAGCCTTCAGTTGCTGTAGCAGAACCAGAGTCATCTAATACTGTAGCAGAGAAACCTGGGAAGAAAACAGAGTCTGTCAGAATTCAGCAAAAGGACAAGAAAAGGTGGGTCTGCCTTCAGGGTCCCTTTTTGTGTCCCCTGCTTGGGGACAGCCTGCATGCACCTGGCTGGTCATACACTGCTGGCTCACCTCCTGTTTCCATCTACTGAAGTGTGTTAAACCCGACTAAACTGATCTGTCAGGATTCTTTCCTGGTGTGTCTTTCCCATTTGCTGCTGTAGTGCCTCAGGGCCGTGGGTGCCATCGCACATGGGAGGGGATGGCTTTCCACGAGACAGCCTCCCACTGTGAGCAGCCTGGGAGAGACCCTGCAGGCAGCCTGGGGAGGGCTGGCAGAAGCACCTGTCCTGCAGGGAAGGTGGGATATTCCCCAGCCTGTATGTACACAGCTTGCAGCACAAAGTTGTGCTTGTTGGTCTCCATAGCTCATGTAGGGCTGCTTTCAATGCCACGGGTTTACTTTGGGCTGAGGCTCCAAGTTAATTTTAAGCTCAGCCCTTTGTGTTTAATCCAACCCAAACTGACAGAGACAAAGAATCACTACAGTCTGATGGCTCTCTGGTGGCCTATGAGTAATTAATTGGTGGTCTCAATCCATTTCTAAGGGAATAGGTAAGCACACCACCCAGCCCACCATGGCAGCTAGCACTAACTGCTTGTCTTAGTGATAGTCTTGTCCAAGAAGCCAAGGGCCTGGAGGTGTTGGCAGCCTGGAGCTGGGAAGGCCACTTGGGCTGTCCCAGCTCCTGGAGGATACGTGGGCCTTTAGCCTCCAGGCTTGTTCGTCTGACACGTCTCGCCAACATTAAAAAGAAAGAAGCTATTTTATTTTTCCAGTAGTCTTTAAAAATGGCTCCAGGATTCTGAGACACTACCTCATAGTCAGTCAGTGGCAAGCAGTCTGTCAAAAGAGCTTCTGAGTGATGCTTTTGGGGACACTGGGAGCCTGAGCTAAAGAGACAAGATCAGAAGTAGGCTCTTGCCAGGCTGCTGTGGCCAAGCGAGGTGAGGCACTGGGCTGAACTGCAGAGGGGCTAAAGAAATCCTCCTTGTTTTGGAGAGCTGCATGTGGGGAAGGATGGGAGGCCTGGAAAGGCTCGTGCACCTATGCCTGGTTGTGCTGTGAGTGTTCAGCATTCAGCTCAGTGTACAGTGTACAGTTCAGAGCACGTGATGCTCATGTTTTTAAGAGGCATTTGATTTCCTTCCATGAGGAGTGTGCTTGTCCAAGTGCACGTGATGCTTTCGTGCACACATGAGAGATGATGGGTGCTCATTCCCTTTCTTTTCCCTTTACTTTTTGTGGCAGTAAAACGAAGAGAGCAGATAGGTCAGATGATGAGGAGGAAAGGGATCCCGAAAATGTCAAGAAAAAGAGGAAGCGAATCAAACAACTTCTGTCTGACAGCAGTGATGAGGAAGGTAAGAAGATCTGTAAACAATCAGGCATGTGGGTCAGGGTTCTGATTTCCAAAACATTACTCTCCAAATCCCTTGGTCAGTGATTGAGAGAATAGTTTAAAGGACTAAAGACCGTGGAAATGGCTGTAGCCTGAGCTTTCTGTTTATCTTTGTGCTGCAAGCACTTGGGCATGGAGTTGATATGTCTCAAAACAAAGATTTGGTCTTTGTTGAAGCTTAGCTCAGACCTGGCTGTCTCCTCACCAAGTGTGCTGCCAGTGCCCCTGTGTGGGAAGGAGGTTCCCAAATCTCTTGTGAAAGATAGCGCTCCTTCCAGAACCGTAGGGCTGCTCAGAGCCAGTTCATGTGGGGAGGGAACACTCACAAGTGGCCTCCCTCTCCCCACAGGGTCATTTTTAGTGTCTTTATTCTGTCTGCTCATAGAAAGGGTTTGGAAGACAGTGTTGGAAGCAAGACATGCAGAAAGAAAAGGGATAATAGGGAAGTTGGAGGCAAAGCAGTTGAGCCATATCCGATGCGACTGTGCGTCTCCTCGGTGCTGTGACAGGAGTGGGGTGCCCAGAACTCGGCAAGAGTTGGGCTCGTAATGAGGAACAGCAGGGCTGGATCCCAAAGAATTTGGATAATTGAGGTGACAAATGCCGTTCAATACAGATAACTGGGAAATAAATTGGAATTGAGCTCGGGAGTATGTGCTAAGTGAAACAGTCATCCAGCAAACTGCTCAGGAAAGGAACTTGGGGATCATTACAGACAATTACAGAGTAATTGAAACCACCAGTTTGGCATAGAGCTCCAGTAAAAGAAGGTGAAACAGCAAATGGGGTGTACTGGTGAGGAGGTGGAGCCCCTTGGGGGAGCCAGAGCTGATTCCTCGTTTTGTGTGGCTGGCACATGGGCAACAGCCAGGACATCAGAAATATCTGCAGTGCCAGGGAGAGGTGGCTGCTGTTGGTATCTTTGCATTATCCATGCCACCTCTAGGCATAGTTTCATAGTTTCCCTGCTGCCCACATAATTGCAAATTATCTTTTTCATCAGGTATGTATCACGACTTAGACTATTCCATAGGATGATAAATCTCTCAGGAAGCTGTTCTTGTGATCAGCCTTAGTTCCATTTCAGTGTGGCTATAAAATATATATATATATATATATTACATATATGCCCACACTCTTTGGTATTTATTTCTTTAAATGTTTGTCTTTCCATTTCCTCATCACTCCCCTGCTGACAAGCTGAGTTGTTTAGCTCTGAGGAGGGAATTTTGAAATCAGCCCATCCTTGCTTGGCTGGAATCTCTCAGCTCATCCACATCCTGTGAGGTCAGGCAGGAGTTTGGAATGTCAGAACTCTGTGGTCTCCTGTGGGACACCTGTGTGACCTCAGCACATGTTTAACAATTAATGCTTTTGAGTGGGGTGCCTCCTGCTCTCATTTATTCCAAGGTTTACATTCTCTTTAGTGACCAGGGATAGACCCTGAGGGAAGGGCTGGAGCTGTGTCAGGGCAGGTTTAGATTGGATGGTAGGGAAAAGTTCTCCCCCGAGAGGGTGGTCAGGCACTGGGGAGGTTTTTTGTCACTGCTGTTGCTGCTCCTGCATCAGAACCCTCTTTGTTCTTCACTTCTTTGTGCTGTGCATTAGAATTGTAAATTTATGCAAATTACAGCACGTGTATACAGATTTGGATATCACTGGGTTTGCCCTTTGAAAAGAGTAAATGAGAATTGAGAGAACTCAGCTCTTTGGTCCTGCTGCTTGCCCTTCTAAACCCAACCACATGAAAGAAGACAGATTTGAATTGTTTGGAATATTTTTAATGAGTCCAAACTGGTAATATTATATTGAGTACAGAAGTAGAAGACTGTGATTTGGATGAAAAAAAAATTAAAAAAAAAAATATATATATATATATGTACAGCAGCTGGACTGGAAGAGCATCTGTCCTTGGAAAGGTTGGGAACGGGTTTATCCAGAGAGCAGGGGCAACTTGAATCAGCAGCACCAGTGAGCAAGAGGGGGCCTGGAGCGACAGGCACACTTAGCAAGGTTCTGTGGGGGTGGAACTCAGCCTGCATGGCTGATGTGAAGTGCTTATGGGCAGCTCCATGTCAGGCCGGGTCTTCTGCCTAGTTCTGTGTTAGTCTGTACTAAAAGCAGCCCTGAATAAGCTCTCCTTACAGCAGCATCAGCACATTGTACCACGCTGGAAACACACAGAGGGCATAAGGCACAATCCTCTCCATTTAAATGATTTTTCATTAAAAAGTTATATGGGTATGAGGGTTCCTTAGTCACTGCAGGTTGTTTTGCTTCCAGTGCCAGAACAAACTCCACAAATGCTCCCACAGAGGACAGGAGGTTTGGCAGCCTCAGCTGTACCAACACAGGCAGCGTTTCTCAGTGTTGACAAGTGTTTTACAGCCACTTTGGAGGGTGATTTCAGTGGCACTGTGACCTACAAACTCCCTGGGTTTTGGAGAGCCGCAGCAGAAGCACTAAAGCTTCTCACAGTTTTTCCAGGCAGGGTCAGAGCAGACCGAACAAAGCCAGGATTTACATCTTTGGTCCGTCCAGTTGCCCAACTTGTATCTATTTCATGCAGCTGTTGCTGTTGAGCAAACTGTGGGCAGCAGCTAGTGGTTGACTCAGGAGTTATCACATGTCAGAGGGCTGTGTTGGCTAGAAGAGGATAATAAAGTAATAAAAGAGCTTGATAGTAGTCCTAAACACTCTGACGTGAGGAGAAGGTGCCTCCTGCCTGCCAAAAGCTGGGGAAATTGTTTGAAGGAAGCTGAAAAAAGCCCAGATTTCCCCCAAGGAATCTCTTGGAGCTGGCCCACTGACAATGCCTTCAGCAGCCCCTGCTTGAGCACAGCAGAGGCTTTTCACCAGGCTGGTTTTCAGCCCTCTCAGCTTGTCCTCTCCCAGAGATACTTGCAAAGAGGCCAGGCTGGCAGTGGTGGTGCAGGTTTGGTGCTGGGCAGTCTGGGGAGGGTGTGTGTGACACTGGGGTGAGCCCAGGGTCTGTGTGTGACACTGGGATGGACACAGAGTCTGTGTGTGAGACTGGGGTGAGCCCAGGGTCTGTGTGTGACACTGGGATGGGCCCAGGGTCTGTGTGTGGGACTGGGATGGACACAGAGTGTGTGTGACACTGGGATGGACACAGGGTCTGTGTGTGACACTGGGATGGACACAGAGTCTGTGTGTGAGACTGGGATGGACACAGAGTGTGTGTGACACTGGGATGGGCCCAGGGTCTATGTGTGACACTGGGATGGACACAGAGTGTGTGTGACACTGGGATGGACACAGGGTCTGTGTGTGACACTGGGGTGAGCCCAGGGCCTGTGTGTGACACTGGGATGGACACAGAGTCTGTGTGTGAGACTGGGATGGACACAGGGTCTGTGTGTGAGACTGGGATGGGCCCAGGGTCTGTGTGAGACACTGGGATGGACACAGAGTGTGTGTGAGACTGGGATGAGCCCAGGGTCTGTGTGTGACACTGGGATGGGCCCAGGGTCTGTGTGTGACACTGGGATGGACACAGAGTGTGTGTGACACTGGGATGGACACAGGGTCTGTGTGTGAGACTGGGATGGACACAGGGTCTGTGTGAGACACTGGGATGGACACAGGGTCTGTGTGTGAGACTGGGATGGACACAGAGTGTGTGTGAGACTGGGATGAGCCCAGGGTCTGTGTGTGACACTGGGATGAGCCCAGGGTCTGTGTGTGAGACTGGGATGGGCCCAGGGTCTGTGTGTGACACTGGGATGGACACAGAGTCTGTGTGTGAGACTGGGATGAGCCCAGGGCCTGTGTGAGAGACTGGGATGGACACAGAGTGTGTGTGACACTGGGATGGACACAGAGTCTGTGTGTGAGACTGGGATGAGCCCAGGGCCTGTGTGTGAGACTGGGATGAGCCCAGGGTCTGTGTGTGAGACTGGGATGAGCCCAGGGTCTGTGTGTGAGACTGGGATGGACACAGAGTGTGTGTGAGACTGGGATGGGCCCAGGGTCTGTGTGTGACACTGGGATGGACACAGAGTGTGTGTGACACTGGGATGGACACAGAGTGTGTGTGAGACTGGGATGAGCCCAGGGTCTGTGTGTGAGACTGGGATGGGCCCAGGGTCTGTGTGTGACACTGGGATGGACACAGAGTGTGTGTGACACTGAGATGGACACAGAGTGTGTGTGAGACTGGGATGAGCCCAGGGTCTGTGTGTGAGACTGGGATGGGCCCAGGGTCTGTGTGAGACTGGGATGGGCACAGGGTCTGTGTGTGAGACTGGGATGAGCCCAGGGTCTGTGTGTGACACTGGGATGGGCCCAGGGTCTGTGTGTGACACTGGGATGGGCCCAGGGCCTGTGTGAGAGACTGGGATGGACACAGAGTGTGTGTGAGACTGGGATGGGCCCAGGGTCTGTGTGTGAGACTGGGATGGGCCCAGGGTCTGTGTGTGAGACTGGGATGGGCCCAGGGTCTGTGTGTGACACTGGGATGGGCCCAGGGCCTGTGTGAGAGACTGGGATGGACACAGAGTGTGTGTGAGACTGGGATGGGCCCAGGGTCTGTGTGTGAGACTGGGATGGGCCCAGGGTCTGTGTGAGAGACTGGGATGAGCCCAGGGTCTGTGTGTGAGACTGGGATGGACACAGAGTGTGTGTGAGACTGGGATGAGCCCAGGGCCTGTGTGTGACACTGGGATGGACACAGAGTGTGTGTGAGACTGGGATGAGCCCAGGGTCTGTGTGTGACACTGGGATGGACACAGAGTGTGTGTGAGACTGGGATGGGCCCAGGGTCTGTGTGTGACACTGGGATGGGCACAGAGCCCAGAGCTGCCCGCAGCCCCTGGGCAGCGCACGCTTCCAGCGCCGTGCTGCGGCCGTGCCCCCGGAGCAGGGTGAAGCGCAGTGGTGTTATCCCTCTGTTTGCATTCCCCTGCCTGCTCTCTGCAGTGCTGGGAGGCCGGGCCCCTGCTGGAGCAGTGTGATTTATTGCTGGCCCTGGCAGCGCGGCGCTGTGTCGCTGCAGCCCTCGGTAACCTGCGGAGCTCAGCTGGCTGCGTGCCCGGCAGCGCCGGCTCCTCGCGCGGCCCCAGTCCCTCGGGACAGCTCCAGATCCCGGCTCCGCGGTGGGAGGAGGGCAGCCAGGCAGCCACGTCCGTGTGGGGTGAAGCAATGGGTCACAGGAGCCGTTTGTCCCCGCGGTGCCAGCTCTGCCCCCGCCCGGCGCTTGCGTGGCAGCCTTTCTCACTTGGGTCTCCCGCAGCTCTGTCCCCCTGCCAGCCCCACAGGAGGGTGACCCTGCCTCGCTCCTCGCTCTGCAGCCCTGCTTGTCTCACTTGGACGTGCCTGGTACAGGCTCCAGAGCTCACTGTGCTCCCTACAAACGTGTGAAGGTGTCCTTGACTGCTTTGATCAGTCGTGGCGTTGAGTGGGGCCCGGTGTCCCTGTCCTTGAACCCAGAGGAGAGCAAGGAGATCAAACAGTGAGAGAGTCAGCTTCTGGTTTTTGTAGTGGTTTGGATTTTTGTGGGGTTTTTTTGAACTTCTTTTCAAATGAAGGTTTTAGGATGTGTGATAGTGTACTGCACTTAATTCTTGGGTTAAGCTGATAGCATGGATTGTTTGGGATGTGCAGCACCACCAGTGAAGCAACAACTGTTGCACCACACTCCACCTCATTTAATTTCTAAACAAATTACAGTCACTCTTTTTAACAAGTAACTGAAATGTATAGCTAAAACCTGCCAGTTCCTGTGCCTGGTTTTTTGAAGTTTCCCTTGGTGGAACTGATTTTTTTGGCTTACCAAAAATCCCCAGGGCACTTCTCCCATCCTATCCCACCCTCCTTCCTTTGGGAACTGCAGTGTGTAGGATCAGACCTGTGTGCCATCAAGGTGTTCTTCTCCTTTGCAGATGTCCCACCCTCTCCCACACCCGAGGAAGAGAGAGCTCCATCTCCACCCCCTGAACCTGCTCTGAAAACTGAGCTGGAGCCTGCATCCTCAGAGGTGAGAGCAGATCGGAGTGATTACCTGCTCTCAGGTAATGAGGGAGGAGCTCCTGGTTTCTCACAGTGCTGCCATGTCCCCCAGGTGTCAGCTGGAGGGAGGAAGAGGAAGAGGAAGCGCGTGCTGAAATCCAAGATGTTTATTGATGAAGAGGAAGGCTGCATGGGTAAGACTGGTTGTGCCCTACAGTCACTCACTGGAGCTCACTTTATTGGCCACTTTAACAGGCCAGCCTCTCCCTGGATAGAAAGAGGTTCACAGAATCACTTAGTTATCCCACTTGGAGCTCCTGCTCCCAGACTGAGGTCACTGAGCCTCTGGTGAAGGTCTGGGTAGGGAGTCAGAGCTGTAGCTGAATCCTTACCCTTTTTTGATTATTCACAGATTTTCCTTCAGTTCTTTTCCCTTCTTTCCTGCCATCATGATTACCACCTTCATTTACTCTCCTCTCCAAAGCTGCAAGCTTTTAAAGACGGTACAGAAAGAGATTTAGGGTCTGGGATAAATTCTGGCTGAGATAACTTCGTTGGGGTTTTTTTTCCCCTTTGAGGATAAATCCAGAGTTGTGCAAAACTTGATTATATGTTAAAGAAACATAGAGTATCCCAGATAAAAAGTTGGGGCTTAAATACTTCATAGGGTTTCTGTTTCTGATAAGGGTGGCTCTGCTTTCAGAAGGGAAGAGAGTCCTGAGAGCCAGAGGCTTTGAATTCCAGCCTGACTGGGCTCTGCTTCCTCCTGTGACCTGCAGAAAGCTGTGTAACACCACTGCATTTGTTTCCTCCATGTCCTGACATTGAAGCAGAGATGCAAACGTTCAGACTATGTTGGTTTGGGTTTTGGTGGATTTTTTGGACGCTTTAAACACGTGAGAGCGTAGGATGTGTTTTTTGTAATGCTGTTGTCAGCTGGATTGTATGGGATGCTTTGATTCCCTGGCCTGGCTGGGCTGAGGGGATGCCAGTGGAGCTCAGGCCATGCTGGGGAAGATGAGGTGCTGCTGTCCAGCTCTGTGGCCATGCAGACACTCGGGCATTCCTGGCCCAGCTCCGGACCTGCCTGGCCCAGACTCAGCCTGTGTCTGTTTGCACCTGTCTGCAGAGCTGCATCTTCTGTTTCCCACTAACTTGGTGTGTCTCCTTCAGAGAAGCACAAAGCTGTGGCTCTCAGCAGCTGGCTGCACTGGGACTGAAATCCCCAGTGCTGCTTTCTTGGCCAAGAATTGGGCTTGCACAGAGTTACTGGCAGCTTTGGCTGGTTACCCTGGGGGGTGTTCTCCTCTCCCACCCCAGACAGAGCCATTGGAACACTTGGAAGGAAAATGGAACAAAACATCATTAGATGGGGAGCTGAGTTGTACAGGCTCTGCATCCAGAGCACAGGACTGTCTCTTCTGGGCTCAGCTGGGAATATTGCCTCTGTTTCTCTGCTCTTTATCCCCCCGGGGTTTCATAGTCCCTTGGAAAATGCAGACTCCTGGTTTCACAGTTCATATCCCCTTTCTGAAAGGGGAATGCAAGGCCCTGCTGTGCCCTTGGGAGACAGATCCTGTGGGAAGGAGCTGGATACTGAGGATCTGGCTGGGGAGGAGATGCTGTTCTCTACTACAAATCCTCCAGCCTGTTGTGCAGAACGTGCTGGCTGGCTGTTGTCCAGTTTCTCTTCTCCCTTCCATTCCACACCCTTTCTGTGCACAGGCCTAACAATTCAAAGGCTAAATGACTTCCAAATCTCCCAGCCTAATGTAAATTTTAGCTGTTCTTTGAAATAGAGGGGTTTCCCCTCCTCTCCCTGCTGTCTTTTTATTTTTAAACCAGATCTAGGTTTTAAGAAGTTTTAATCTTAACATTAGAATGAGGCTGTACTTTATATTTCTCCACAATTTTAAGTGATGGTTTTCACAATAGCTGCAATAGCAAGGAATTGGTGTCAAAAAGCAAAAGTAATTTAGGGATTAGCCCTGAGGGAAATTGAGCAATTAAAGTGTGTGTGGAGTTAAGCACAAGAAACATTCCTAGGCATCAACAGAAATCCATGGATTGAGGGCCTGCTCTTAGCCTCTAGTAAAGTGGAATTACTGAGGTTTAAGCTTGTGTGCTTCTACCTTGCACTTTCTGAAGCTTCAAAGGACACACAGGGGCTTGGAGATTGGAATTTCCACACGTGCATTGGAGGGAAATTTGTGTTACAGCATTTTAGAGCTCCCATCCTTTGAGCTGCTCCGATTCAGAGAGTCTGGCTGTGAGTGGGGCATCAGTGACTGCACCTGTGCACCCATGGGTGCTGCACATACAGACGTCTGCAGTTCAGCTGAGACTGCAGCCAAAGAAAGCTGACCTGAGCTGTGCTGCTGCCACTGGAGGGGTTAACTGCACGCTTCAGGAGTTCCCAGCGGTTCCTGACAGGCTGAGAACAGGATGAGGGTTTTAAATTCACCAGTGGTCTGGGGAAGCTGCTCCCTGAAGAGCCTGCTGCCTCTGAAGGGAGATGGCTTGGTTTGCAGTTCCTGTCTGAGGTCCTGCTAGCTCTGCCCAGGAGGATTTCACAGCATTCCTCTTCCCAGTCCCTGGTGACGTAGGAAACCTTATTTAATTTGATGCATTAATACAAGTGAAAGCCCGTTTCCCAGAAGAAGGGAAGTTAAGACATCTGTTTAAAAGAATACAGTTGCTAAAGAAAAATGGCTTACTAGAAGAATCCCAGAGCACTGCTGGGAAGGCTGATCTAAGAGCGTTTGCTGGGATCTGACGGCCGCTCTCATCAGTGGGGCTGACTCCAGTTTAATTTCCGTGAGGTTGTTTTATGTCCCTGGGCTTTCCACCACCGCCGGGAGCTGGCACTCCCCTTCAGGCAGAGCCCTGATTGCAGACACGGCCTGGGGCTGATCTTTCATGAAGCATTGCTTCTTTCTGTGCAGAGAAGCTGCCCCAAAGGCTTTGTGCCCCTGGACATGGGTGGTGTCTGCTTTGCTCTCCCCTAGCCGTCCAATGTGCTGGTGACAGCAGCTTGGGGATGTCTCCGGGTTGTCTCGCCTGGATTCCTGGAAAATCTGATTGCTTTGGCCCCTGTGGAAATGGGACCAAGTCAGAATGGTGGGGTTTAGCCATAAAGTAGATGTTCCATTGCCTAGTGCCAAACTACTGATTCTGATCTCCTTCAGATTCATCACTTGCTGATGGCTGCTGGTCAGCCTTTGCCATATGAGTTAGAATCTCAGGATCACTGTGGTTGGAAAAGCCCTCTGAGGTCATTGACTCCAGCTGTTCCTCCAGCACTGCCGGGGCAACACTGGCCCGTGTCCCCAAGTCCACATGGCTTTTAAATCCTGCAGGGAT
Organism: Molothrus ater; assembly: GCF_012460135.2. Lineage (NCBI taxonomy): Eukaryota > Metazoa > Chordata > Aves > Passeriformes > Icteridae > Molothrus > Molothrus ater. Next base: position 116,109,811 of record NC_050479.2, read on the forward strand.
GAGGATTCACCACTGCCCTGGGCAGCTGTGCCAGGGCTGGACAGCCCTTTTAGGGAAGGATTTTTCCCTAATACCCAACCCAAACTTCCCTTGGCACAAGTCGAGGTCATTTCCTACTGCCTAACTTTGGACTTAATTCCTGTGTCTGACACGTGCTCCTTGAACCCAAAGCATTCCTTTCCAGGAGTGCAATGGGAAGGCTGCAGTGGGGAGGTCTTTGGTGTAAAGATGGCTTAACCATCGTCATCATCCTCTGCTCCCTTCCCTGTTGTTTCCACCAGTGACTGAGAAGGTTTACGAGAGCGAATCCTGCACGGACAGCGAGGATGAATTCCCCAAGCCCAAGGCACCAGCTCCACAAAAACAACCCATGCTGCCCACCAAGAGGGAACCAAAGGAGGAAAAGAAGAACCCAAAGAAAGGGGCAGCTCCTGCCAGCAGAGCCAACAAGCAGGTCTCCATCATGGGCTTTTGCCAGAAGAAATGAACTGGGTCTGTCTCCTCTTGGCAGCTTGGGAGCGTTGCTCCTTTTTTCGTGTGGCTCTCCGCAAGCTGCTGCTGCTTGTGGGGCCAACACGCAGCCCCTGGTTATGCAAGGTGCCCTGCTTACTGTGTAAGGAAGCCCTCTGGACTAGATTTTGTATCAGAGAAAAGTCTTTATTTGTTACTGCAATCATTTCAGTCATCTTCACCAAGCGGTGTGGGAACTGCCAGCTAGAGGCAACATCCAGAGGAACTCTTGAAAGGCTGTTGAACCTGTTCACATGAAATTTGTATTTTTTTAATCACCCCTTTGGTGCTAAGTTAGGAGGGGAGTTGTGGTGTTTTCCTCCCCTCTTTGTACACCCCCAGCTCTTCAAATTGGTCCAGATGTTCCCGTTGGGTGGCAGCAGCAATGTAGCAGGTCAGACACAAAAACTGAACATCTGCTTTGGCTTTAACTGAATGAAGTGTTCTTCATTTTCCCCCTAAGACTGGTAAATAGTTTTTGCTCTGCCTTTCATAATCTTTTTTTGGACAAAGCAGTGCATATAAAATTCTCTTACTCTCTTCTTCCTTGAACTTGTATCCTCTGTAACTTGCTCAGATGCCTAATTATAGACTGGGACACTGTTGGTGTTCTGTCTTTACAAAAACATCCTTGAGGCTTCCCACCCAATTGGCTCCGGAGTCATTGGGGGAAGGCTTTGCTGTTATTGGGAAAGAAGTGGATCTTTAGCCTTGGAGGCCAGTGAGTCAGAGGGAAGGGTGATGAAGGGCACTGCTGATAACACCAGGCAGGTACCAGGGAGCAGCACAGCTGCATCGCAGGGTTTGGAAGTTTGGGGTTGCCTGAGGGGTTTTTTTACAGGCATGAACCAGATAAGAGAAGAGATTTTCCTTGGACATCTCGTCACCTGCCTGCTGAAGGAAGAGTGCCACGGCACGTGGTCCTGAGGAACCTGTTGTGGGAGAGGAATAAAGCACAGCAATCCTGTTAACCACAGAGGAGCTCTTGGTCTGGGCCTCCTGCTTGGCTGGTGCTGAGGCTGACAGACAGATGGGAAACATTTTCCAGAGGGGTGATGCTGAGCCCTCCTGAAGCTTGGGCTGGTGAGTGCTCCCAGGCAGGGGCTGGTGGAGAGGAGCTGCTGCACCCCAGCAAAACCCGTGCTGTGGCCTGGCAAGAGAATGACCAGCCTTATTCTGGTTTAATGAAAAAGTTTAACTGTGGAGAGCAAAACCCACCCTGCTGTAGGGGTTCTGTTGTTTTTGGTAGAGTTGAGGGGGTATTTTTAAAGGCAATGAGAACAAATCCCATTGAACATAGTTTTGGTTTGTTTTGGTTTTGGTTTGTTTTTTTTTTTTTTTTTATTTGTCCTTATTCATTAAATAATATGTCAAATTCTGATTTCCAAGGGTGGTTGTGGTATTTGACCGTGTGGAAGTCAAAGACATTTGCTGGTGAAGTGGGTAAAGATTTCTTCCATCAAAACCAGGGCTGGAAGCTTTCAGCAGAGTGTTTTAGATCTGAAACCTTGAAATGGCAGGATTTGTATTGGATTGGAGCCCTGGAGTGTCATTGCTGTGGCAGCAGGGGGACAGGCCGGGGTGTCCTGGTGCTCCTGCCCCTCACCTCTGCCGTGGTCTCGCTGGAGCTCCGGCTCCACCCCGACTCCTGCCCCCAGATGGACGTCACACGGCACTTCCTCCGGAAAATGACCTAATGTCTGCAGGAGCAGGACCCAGCAGAGCTTCACACTTGCAGAAGTCATGATCTCATACTCCCCAGTCCACAGGCTGCCAGCCCCTGGGGGGCTCCAGGTCCCTGGACGCTGCCTTGGCCGAGGCTGGAGCGTCCCCAGGCAATGCCTGGGAGCAAGGAGTTGGGGCTGGAGAGAGGGAGAAGGCTCCCTTGTGGGCAGGGGTCACTCCTCTGGCACCCAGGGGCTGGAGGGGGACACAATGTCCAGGAGCCAGGCTTTTGGAACATGGAGCACATCTCCCACCTTGGGATGTGGTACTGGTGGAGCTCAGGGTCCCAAGGTTCCTCCTGGAGATGAAGAGGTCTTTATACCCATGTATGGGTCACTCACAGCTGGAAATCCAGTCCCAGGGGGATCTGCTCTCCTCTTCCCCCTGTGTCTCCCTTCCCACCACATTTACACCCTCGGGAGAGCCTCAGAAGAAGCAGTGGGAGAGGTTCAACCAAGGAAGTGCAGTTTATGGTGTTTGCTCCCTAACAGCCTTATTTCAGGCAGAGGAATTGTCATCCTTCTTTCCCAGGTGCATCGAGGAGTTTCCCTGTCAGACACTCTGGGCTGGAACCATTGCTGCACTGGGCTCTCCTTGGACAAGGTGCTTCCAAGCCAGCTGATTTATAACCCTCCTTCCACAGGGCAGGCCTGCAGAAACAGCCCTTCCTGTCCAGGCATCAGGCAGTGTAGAGATGAGAGCCGAGGGATCCCAGGAGGATCCCTGGGCTGGGCTGGGCAGGGCAGGAGGGTGTCCCGGCAGCCTGCTGGGAATTGCTGTGCTCTCCCACAGGCCGTGCCAGCCCGGCCGCAGACAGGGGAGCAGGGAACAGCAGGGCCTTATAAGGAAGCAAAATCCCTCAAGACAATCCCACAATCACTGACAAGACAGCGGGACCTGCCAGGGCCGTGCCTCAGTGCTGGCACCGCGGAACCAGCGAGCCCAGGGTGGCGGGAGAGCCCCCAGCGAGTGCTGTGCCCAGTGCCCACCCTGTCACCAGCCCAGAGCTCTGAGTGCCGCACCAGGAGTTCCTTGGACACCTCCAGGATGGGCTCTCCAAACCTCCCTGGGCAGTTCCAAGGCCTGAGCACCCTTTCCATGGGGAAATTCCTGCTGCTGCCCAGCCTGAGCATCCCCTGGCCCAGCCTGAGGCCGTTCCATCTTTGCCCGGCTGTCCCCTCCTGTCAGGGACTTGTGCAGAGCCACAAGGTCCCCCCTGAGCTCCTTTTCTCCAGCTGAGCCCCTTCCCAGCTCCGTTCCCTGCTCTGGACACGCTCCAGCCCCTCCAGGGCTCTCCTGTCAGGAGGGGCCCAGAGCTGCCCCCAGCACTGGAGGTGCCCCAGCACAGCCCAGGGCCATTGGCCTCTTGCTCACCTGGGCTCACCTGGGTTCGTGTCCAGCCATTGGCACCCCAGGCCCTTTTCCAGCATTCCAGCCCCTCTGCCGCGGCCTGGAGCACTGCCTGGTCCTCCCTGTGTGGGAATGTGGTGCAGAGAGGTGTGGCTGCTCCTGCCCAGGTGAGCCAGGGCGGAGCACAGGGGCACGGCTGCTGCCAGAGCCAGCCCAGGGAGCTCCCCGGGACCTTGGCCTGGGAGAAGGGAGCAGAGCTGCAAAACCAAAGGTGGAAAAGCATCCGTGGGATTTTGGAGATGGCTTTTCCACGTCCTTCCTCCCGCAGTGGGTACCACATCCCTTCCACTCCTGTGCTGGGCATCCCATCTTCTCACCAGGGCTGTGATGCTGGGGAAGATCAGCCATCCTGCCTGGCTGCTAAGCATCCCCCAGGAGCCGAGCATCCCACCTCGGGGCCGGGCATCCCCCTGGATGTGTGCACCTCCTTCCCACCTGGCTGCTGCTGAGCATCCTCTCTCGGGGCGCGGAGCCCCGCAGCCTGGTGCCATCCCTCATGCCACAGTGGCCACATGCCCGGGTGGCTGTCGCGGGCTGTCCCCGCGGCCGGCAGCATCCCCGGAGCCGCCCGGCACGTCCCGGCGTTGTTTACTGCCGCCGTCCCGCCGCGGCGCTTCACCCCAGCGCTTCCTGGGCTGGTGTCCGAAAATAGATATTTTTAACCTTTTAAAAATAGAAAGTCTCGCAGAACAGCAGCTCCTGTTTTTCCATTCCCTTCTCGTTTCTTCTCAGGGCGACGGAGCCCGAGCCGGCCGCGCCGGGGGTGGCGGGGAGGCGGCCCCGTAAACAGGCTCCCGCGAAAGGGGCACCGGGGACAGCACACGTGTGCCTGGAGCACGAAAAGAAAGGTAAGAGAGAGAGGGAGAGGAAAAAAAAAGCAACTAGAAAGGCCGGCCACTTTTCACACGGAGCCTTATTTGGTATTTTCATGAAAAGTTATATCTTCACACTGTAAAAAACGCCACTTATTACTCATGCTTTACTAGGTAAGTGTATTTTCCTTGGCAGCAGGCGCTCTGGGGTTTTTTTCTCACTTCACTACTCCCGTACAAGCTGTTTCGAAGGTTTCATTAGTTTCTCCATCGGGGCTGGCGCTGCTGCCGCTGTCTGAGGGCCGGGCTGTTAAACGCAGACACAGCCGCTGTTTGTTCGGCACCTCGGGGGCTGTAAAACCCCGGCGCGGGGCCCGCAGCGCCCTCTCAGCCCGCGCTGCCTGCCTGTGTGTCACTCCGTGCCGCCCTGGGGACATCGCTGTCCCCTGTCACAGAGCGCGGGTGCCACGCCAGCCCCTGGCCGCTACAGGTGCGTGGATGTCACCCCGACCCCATGAAACGCATCCCTTTCTTCATGACCTCCGTGCAAAGGGGGATGCCACCCTCTCCCTGTTGTCACTGCGGTGTCACACTGTCCCCACACGTGTGGGTGTCACCAGTCCCCGTGCGCTGCCTCTGCGTGGCCATCAGCCAGCCCATGGGCCATCCCACCACTGTGGGCAGCCACCGCCTCGTCCTCGGGGTCACTCCCAAGGCCATCACCCTGTCCCCAGGGCTGTGACATGCCCGTGGGTGTCCCTGCACACACGCGGATGTCACTTTGTCCCCAGGGCTGTGACATGCCCGTGGGTGTCGCCATGTCCCCGTGTCCCTGCACACACGCGGATGTCACCCTGTCCCCAGGGCTGTGGCATGGCCGTGGGTGTCACCGTGTCCCTGCACACACGCGGATGTCACCCTGTCCCCAGGGCTGTGGCATGGCCGTGGGTGTCACCGTGTCCCTGCACACACGCGGATGTCACCCTGTCCCCAGGGCTGTGGCATGGCCGTGGGTGTCACCGTGTCCCTGCACACACGCGGATGTCACCCTGTCCCCAGGGCTGTGGCATGCCCGTGGGTGTCGCCGTGTCCCTGCACACACGCGGATGTCACCCTGTCCCCAGGGCTGTGGCATGGCCGTGGGTGTCACCGTGTCCCTGCACACACGCGGATGTCACTTTGTCCCCAGGGCTGTGACATGCCCGTGGGTGTCCCCGTGTCCCTGCACACACGCGGATGTCACTTTGTCCCCAGGGCTGTGACATGCCCGTGGGTGTCGCCGTGTCCCTGCACACACGCGGATGTCACTTTGTCCCCAGGGCTGTGGCATGCCCGTGGGTGTCCCCGTGTCCCTGCACACACGCGGATGTCACTTTGTCCCCAGGGCTGTGACATGCCCGTGGGTGTCCCCGTGTCCCTGCACACACGCGGATGTCACTTTGTCCCCAGGGCTGTGGCATGCCCATGGGTGTCCCTGTGTCCCTGCACACACGCGGATGTCACTTTGTCCCCAGGGCTGTGACATGCCCGTGGGTGTCCCCATGTCCCCGTGTCCCTGCACACACGCGGATGTCACCCTGTCCCCAAGGCTGTGGCAATGCCCGTGGGTGTCGCCGTGTCCCCGCAGAGGCCCGGAGTGTCCCCCGCAGCCCCCTGGTTCCCCGCTGGGGACAGCGGGCGGTGTCGCAGCCCCGTGCCCGCGCTGCCGCCCCCGGGCCGCCTGGCCGCGCTTCCCAGCCGCTCTAAAAGCCAGCTTTGTGTTTCACAGCCAGGCCCTCGCTTGGCACACGATTTTAATTAGAGTCTGGTTACACGGCTCGGCAGATGTGGAATGTATTTCTTAGCCCAGGTGGAATAAATCTATTGCCATAAAAACCAACCCCCCCGTTATTAAACTCTCCCTTCTAAATAGCCCAGTATTGAGATGCACAGCCCCCCGGCCCCCCCCGCCCACTCCCCCTCAATGCAAACCCTTTTCTAAGTGCTTAATGAGCTTTAATTTTATTATATTCCCTGCCTGCATGGAACCGGCTTCTGGTGCTGGCGCAGGCTCCCGGCTCCCGGCCCCTCTGCCAGGGGTGCAGGGGCTGGTCAGGGGGGCTTGGGGTGCCCACGGGGGGCTGCTCGGGCTGGGGACACCCATCCTGTCGTGCCCGGGGACAGGGGACAGCTCCCCGCAGCTTGGAGATCTCTGTTAATGTGGCTGCTGGGGGAGTGCAGGCTGTGATGTCCCGGTCACCGCAGGGACAGCCCTGCCCTCGGCGGGTCCCTTGTGGTGCCCAGGATGTCCCCGAGGATGGGCAGGGGGTGTGGGGCAGTGCCAGGCCCCAGGTGACAGGGGCTGTGTGCCCGGGATGTCCCCGGGGATGTCACAGGGTGTGGGGCAGTGCCAGGCCCCAGGTGACAGGGGCTGTGTGCCCAGGATGTCCCCGGGGATGTCACAGCGTGTGGGGCAGTGCCAGGCCCCAGGTGACAGGGGCTGTGTGCCCGGGATGTCCCCGGGGATGTCACAGGGTGTGGGGCAGTGCCAGGCCCCAGGTGACAGGGGCTGTGTGCCCGGGATGTCCCCAGGGATGTCACAGGGTCTATCAGTCTGAGCAGTGCCATGGCCAGGGATGGCAATTTCAAAACTCCCTAGAGGGGGAAAACCCAGCCAGGAAGCAGCTCCTGCTTCCCAAGAGCCCATTGCTCCCAGCAGGGACCAGGGCTGCAAAGGGGAGCAAACTCTGCCCTGCTGCTATCAAAGTGAGGACCAGAGCCCCAGGGCAAAGCTTTGTCACCCACCTCAACGCTCTGCTGAGCCTCTCAAAAAGCTCCGGGATGTCTAAAAACTGAAACAAACAAGGAGAGGGGCAAAAGAGGAGGACATGGAAGAGGAGGATGCACAGAGTCCATCCCACAGGAGGAAAAGAGGAGGACATGGGAGAGGAGCATGCACAGAGTCCATCCCACAGGAGGAAAAGAGGAGGAGGACATGGGAGAGGAGGATCCACAGAGTCCATCCCACAGGGGGAAAAGAGGAGGACATGGGAGAGGAGGATGCACGGAATCCATCCCACAGGATCACTGGGATGTCATTTCCCACAAGTCTTCCACAGGCATCCCCTGCTGCGTCCTCCCTAACCACGGTGTTTGAAGAACAAAATCCCGGGATTTGTGCCTCCAGGAGGTTCCTCCTCCCTCCCCATACCTCAGGGAAGGGGAATAAAGCCGCAGGCCCTGCGAGGAGCAGAGCCTGAGGCCTCCCCACAGTTCCCAGCTGGGAGACTTGGCTGTGGGCTCCCCCAGGACTGTTCCCCCAGCTGGCCTCTCCTCTGGCTGGGAATGTGCAGCCACTCGAGTGCCAGGGAGCTGTGGATGACGTTATCCCCCTCCCCAGGGCAGGTGTGGGGAGCACGGCTGCTCCCTGGGGGTGCAGAGCTCCAGGGCCATGAGGGGCCAGCCCCACCCCGAACAGGGACCCCAGGCTGGGGGAGAGCAGCACCCCAAGCTTGTCCTGGAGCCCCGAGCAGGGATCAGGCTGCTCTGCTGCTGCAGTCTCCAGAGGAAAGAGCTGGGAGCCAGAGCTGAGCTGGGGAAAACCCAGCTTCTGTGATCTCACAGAGGAAATGACCGACTAGAAAGGGTTAAATTGCCATTTCAAAGGCAAAACCTTCCTCAAAATCCTTTTGGATGAATCAGGGTTAACCCTGGCCTTGCCCTTTTTGAGGAGCAGGGTCAGCTTGGGCCAGCATTTGGTGAGGCTGATCCACAAATCCCACACCAGTCCTGTGGCCTCTTGTTTATTAGCAGGTCAACACAACCTGGAGAGTTTGCCCTGGGAATTTTGGGTGTCCCTCACAGGCTGGGGGCTGCTTAGATGAAGGGCCAAATTATATTCATCTCTAATCAAGCTTTTTGTTCTTGTTGGTAAATCACACTCGGCTCCAAAGGCCAGTAATCCATCCTGGAAGGCAGCACAGCCCTCTGCAGTTTTCCCTGGACACCTCCTGGCCCAGGGGGCGATGGCTCAGTGATGCAGCCATGGGCAGGCACTGAAAGCCTCCAGTCCCTGTGGAACTGGCCCTTCCTGAGCTCCAGGGAAGCCGTGGGGGGAAGGACCACGTGCAGCTCCCCTCTGTGCATGCCCAGGCTGCCCCTCTGCCCCGGGGAGGAGCAGGAGCCCACGCTGGTGTCTGTGGAACCTCTCAGCACGTGCTAAAAGCACCCTGGAAGGGGAGCAGTATTTCCACTCATTTTTCAGGGCCCATCTTCCTGCCACAGAGCAGGAGCCGGAAGCCTGTCGGGGTTTGGAGGAGCCCCCTGGCTCCCTCTGCAGCCCCCTGCCAAATCCAGCCCCCAGTGAGCACAGCTCCCCTTTCCCGGGTTTTCCTGGGAAAACTGCACCCTCCAGCACTCAGCACCAAGCTAAAAACAGATGTATGTACAGGTGGGGTTAAAAAAAAAATTAAACCCCTAATTTTTGGCTATTTGGATGCACACTGACATTGCAGGTGGTGCCGGGGGAGCACTTGCCTACATTTCCCATCTAGCCGGTTTTCTTGGAGACCTATTTGTCCACCCCTTTTTGGACCTGTGGGTTTAATACCTGGTGTTTCCCCTTGCCTGGAGGCTGGAGGCTGGATTGCTGAGGTTATCCTGGGGTTTAGCCCTGAGTGGGGCTCTGTTCCACAGGGGGTGTGTGTCTGTTGGGGGGTCTGGTGCCACGGGGCTGGGGAAGCTGCCAGTCCTCACCACTCAGCCCCCAAAGCTGGAAGAGGAGCCAAGAGATGTGGCCAAGCTCTTTTTCCCTGCCCGTTGTCCCTGTATGTAATGGTCCATCAGGATTATTTGCACTGCCCGTGCAGCTGGGAGGCAAAAAGAGGTGTCTGGGCCAAGCAGCCCTCCTTACTTCATGTTCAACTGTTTGCAAAGCCCCTGATCAGACGACCCAGATGGTGCTAAATGGCCATGAAGGACCATTAGACAGTGGGTCATTGTCGTGCTCCTTGAGTTAGATAATTGTGATGGGCCTGAACTAATGAATTTCTACCCAAAAAAGTAGCACTGAATCATGGTCCTTTGGCAACGCTGGTGAGAAGGAGTTGTAATCGAGTTTTGGATTTATCCAGCCTGCACAAACAGGGATCTATCTCTGCAGGAGCCGCACACTTCCATGGCCATAAAACAGGGGAGCAGGAAAAGCCAGGCAGAGGCTCAGTCAGGGTGGATCTCCCTCATCCCGCGGGGCAGGAGAGCCCTGGGACAATCCAGCAGCTCCTTTGTGCCCTGGGTCTGTCCTGCCTCCCCTCTGGAATGCCCAGATTTGGGAATGGGCCCAGGCCAGGCATCCTGCAGGAGGAGAGGCCTCTGGGGCTGCGCTCATGCCATGCTAGCCGCGTTTCCTCCATCCCTCCTTTGGCTCCAGCTGCCACCTCTGAGGACTTCCCTGCTTTTCTCATCACCCCCTTCTCAGCACCAACCTTCCAGGAAGCCAGGGGCCTTTTCCAGTGTCCTGACTTGCTGGCAAAGCTTCTCTCTGCAGGGATTTCTTCTTTGTTCCCTCGTCCTAGGGGTGTCGAGCTTTGACAAAGCTGGAGACAGGGAAATGTGATCCCGTTTCCCCAGCAGAGCTTGGACACCCTGCCAGATTAGGTACATCCTGAGCTGCTCCTGCATCCAAAAAGGTGAAGGAACAGGAGAAAAGAGTGATTACAGACACATTTCTATGTGAGAAGAGACAGGAAATGTTAGGACTGTTTAGTCTGGAGGGGAGGCAGGTCTGTGGTGGCACGAGAACAGCCTGTGAGCCCTGCAGCACTGACAATCCTCTGGTTTCTCCATTTCTCGTCCCAAAAAAAGAAAAGGATGTGCAGAGGAGAGTGGATTCAGGGGAAATGTTCGCCCAGTGGGTCTCTGTGGAGAGATTTTAAGGGAAATCCTATCCTTTTGGGGAGAAATCCCTCCCTTTGACTGGGGGAAGGTGATACAAGAGCACACATCCCAGTTCATTGGGAGATGCCTAAAAATGCAAACCACCTCCAGAGCTGTGGGCTTCCCACAGGACATTGGGGAAAGCCCCAGCCCCTCTTTGGTGTGGATTTCTCCTGGTGGTGCAGGGACACCCCGGGATGAGCAGTGCCTGTTCCTGTGGGCAGCAGGACTCCAGCAGGCACCACCAGGAGGGAGGCGGTGGCTTCCCCTCGGGGAAGGGGAAGTATGAAGGTGAAAGTGGATGTTTTTTCATGCCTGAAAGCCCCGTGCAGTGGAGAACAGCAGGGCCAAGGAAGTGAGTGTAGCTGGCAATTATGTAGACATATAGTTTGGAGGAGTGTTTTGACTAACCTGATAATGCAGCATGAAATAGCACGGCTCTGACGTAAAGAAGCCCTGAGACCCCAGAGGCAGAGCCAAGATTTTCAGTGGTGACTGCCATCCATCCCAGAGCCCACAGCCGCGGGCTCATTCTGGCTGGGTGGGACCCCAATGGGAGGTCCCTGGTCCAACCCCTGTCTCCAGGCAGGGATAACTCTGAAGTTACATCAGGTTGTTCAGGACTGTGTCCAGGATAAGGCTGGTTTCTCCAAGCATGGGATGCCCCTCCTTTGCTCCCTTGGTCCCAGTTCCAGCATTTCTGAAGGGGAGAATGTTTCTGGCATATCTTCCAGCCAAGCCAGGTCCATCCTGCCTGGTGCTGGGGACCCAAACAGGACCCAGGGCCCAAAGCTCTCTGCAGAGACCGAGGGTGTCTCAGCACAGGGGAGATCTGGGGCGCTCAGGGACACAGAGGACTGCAGGAGGGCTGGCAGGACACGCAGCTCCCAGACAAGGGCCAGCAGGAGCTCCGAGTCCTGCAGGACCCGCAGCAGCGCAGCCCGACCCCGCTGGCTGCCGCTCCTGTCAGGGAGTTGGAGAGCGTGGAAAGGTCTTTTCCAGCCCAAACAATTCCAGGCTTCCGTGGCCACCTCTGCAGCCGCAGCCACAGCCGCAGATGGGCACACGGTGGGAGGCGGCAGTGCCGGGGCACGGTGTCGCTGTGTCCCCGCATCCACCCCGCAGCCCGGGGTCCCGGCGGGGCCATGCCTGCGCACGGACGGACGCACGGACGGACGCACGGACACGGACGCACGGAGAGCGCGGCGCTGGCTTCTGCCCCGGGGCTGCTGATCCGATTAGAAGGGTTAATCCCAGCGGTGCCCGGCTCGCAGGGGAGAGCAGGCTCCTGGCGAGGCTGGGCATCGCTGGGATCACCGACACCGCCGCGGGGAGTGCTCAGGGAATGCTCGCTGCATTCCCGCAGCTCCATCCCGCCCACAGCCTGGCCCTGTCGCTGTCGCAGCCCCGTGTCCCCAGCAGTGCTGGCTCCCAGCCCTGGGGAAATGGAGCTCCCTGGCCCCGCTGAGCCGAGGGGAGCCGGTGTCTGTCCCCTGCCATGCCCCTCTGCTCTGGGACAGGCCAGCAGAGCTGGGGGTGCCAGGGGAGCGTGGAAGAGCCACATCCCACAAAGGGCATTTTTGGAGTGAGGCAAAATGTGGTGAGGCAGCTCTGTGGTCACCTCAGAACCTGGGGCTCTCTAGAGGTGCAATGTGTAACACGCTGGGCAGGGACTGCTCAGGGAGGGAGGGGTGCCAGGGACCACATCCATGGACTCACAGAGTTGTGATTGAATTGTTCACACTGGGAAAGCCCCGGGTACCTTCCAGTCCAGCCTTTCCCCCAGCCCTGCCCAGGCCACCACCACTGCCCCACGTCCCCAAGTGCCACATGCACACAGCTTTCAGTCCCTGCAGGGATGGGGACTCACTGCTGCCCTGGGCCAGGGCTGGACAGCCCTTTTGGCGAGGGAGTTTTCACAATCTCCAACCTGAACCTCCTCTGGTGCAACCTGAGGGCATTTCCTCCTGTGCTGTCACTGTTCCCTGGGAGAAGAGGCCGAGCCCATGCAGGTTCCTGTGCTGCTGCCCACCAAAGGTCTCTCCTGGCCACCCAGGAGCATCCAGCAGCACCCCAACCCCCTGGGCATGGCAGAGGAGCTCTGTGCGTGGGCACACTCAGCTGGGTGTGCCCAGGAGGTCTGTCTGTGCCTGGGCTCAGGGTCCATGGCCCCAGGACAGCCTGTGTGGGCTCAGCACACCGTGGATGCCTGCAGGAGCCTCACCTGGCCCAGGCAGAGCAGAATTCGTGCTGCTTCCCTCCCAGCCTTCCCCGTGACCCCAGCACTCCAAACGCCTCCACTGCTGGTAAATGAGCACAAATTGGCCCCGGGCTCAGCTCCAGTTAGATCACACCAGGGCCATTAGGCTAATCAGGCTGCCGAGTGAGGGGTCAGAGCACTGGCAGCATCCTCCCTCCCTGCACATAGCTCCAGCCAGGCAGGCAGCCCTGGGGCAAGGAGGTGGCTCGGCCCCGGTCCCTTCACCTCCCACCATGGGGAGCCCCCCTCATGCTCAAAGCCTCCCAGGGGCTCTCTCCTCGATAAACCTGGGCAGCTCAGCCCCGCTGTGTGGCCCTGGGGAGCTCTGTTTGCAGCCCAGAGCCGTGAGCAGACCAGCAGCAAATGGGAAGGGGTGATGCCCTATGGATGAGCAAAGCTTCTGAGGGATTTCTCTGCATCCCAGCCCTGAGTGAATGCAGGGGAGCCAGACCCCACCAGGGCCCCCGAGCCTCCACACAGACCCTACAGGGAAAGGAGAACCAGCACAGGAAGATGAATCAAGACTTTTAATCAGATTTGTCAGACAGAGTTGGATCTCCAAATAAATAGATTTATCAAAACAGAATAAAACAAGAATCCAGGGATAAATATATGTACCAAAACAACCTGAAAATCCCCCAAAGCTGTTTCCAGACAGGGGGAAGGGGATGCTGCTGCACGCCCTCCTCCCTGTGCTGCAGAAATGATCCTGTTTGCCCTCTGGGAGACGCCCCTCCTGTGAATACAGCCCGGTAGATATGATATAGGATAGATATAAATATATAGCACAATAAATGCTGAGCAGCGACCTTAGTGCAGTGTCCAGGGTCTCAGACCCTGCCAGCAGCTGGGTCCTCCCAAAACCTACATCTCCAAGTGACCTGCAAAGAGGGAAAGGAATCATCCAGGGGAAAAGAATCTTCTCCCTGCAAAGAGGGGAAGGAATCATCCCAGGGAAAAGAATCTTTTCCCTGCAAAGAGGGAAAAGAATCATCCCAGCTGGAAGAGAGGAGATTGTTCAAAGAACAGCCCTTGGAGGGCATCCAGCCAAAGAAACCCCTTTGCAGCTCCCAGGGGCTCCAAGGAAAGAAGCAGGGGTGATTTTTCTCCCTTTGCAGGTCATCCTTCCCCTGGTGAGAAGCACGGTCATGTCCCGCTTTGCCGCGCTCCTCAGGAACGCCAGGGTGTCCGGGATGGATCCCACCTCCTCCTCCTCCTCCTCCTCCTCCTCCTCGTGTGGCACCAGGTCCCATCCCTGCGGAGGGCCGTCTGTCCCTGCTCCCTGTGCTCATCCCACGCCTCTGGGGCAGCGGGAGGGAGGCACCTGCCCGGCGGTGGCTCCACTGGGTTGGGATCGGGATCATTCTCTGGAGTCGCTGGAATTCCCACTAGTGTAACCTGTATTGCAGTGCCAGCCTACTGAGTAATGCAGCTCTGGAGTTGGTATATATGTGTATGTGTGTCTGTGTGTAGATAAATCGATAGCTAGAGGAAAGCTCTTGGCTTTACAACGTCTTTGTCTCCTTCTCTGGGCTCTCTGTCATCCTCAGCTCCGGCGTCTGCGCTCGGAAGATGTTCCAGTGACCTGGATCAGCAGGGACAGACAGACAGACATTAGCAGCAGCCTCGGGGCAGGCCGTGTTCAGAGCAGCTCCTCAGGGATCCCAGCCACAGGTACTGCAATTAAATTGATCCCAGCCCCAGGTACTGCAATTTAAACGGGGCTCAGAGGGGCTCTCACCCTCGCAATGCAGCAATGGCACAGTCAATGGCACTTACAGTGCTTTTGGTGCAAAACACTCGCTCAGTGTGAGAGGAAAAGGGGCTCAGGCTGAAACAGGGACAAACCTCCCTCTGCACCTCTTCAAAGGGTGCCTTGACGTGGTGGTAGGTCCATGTCCTCCCCAGCATGTCTAGGATTTGGGCTGACTTTCTGCCTCTCAGGGGGGGAAGCATTCTGCTTCTGTCTCAGAAAGCCAAAATTTCAGTTTCGTGGGCATTGGACAGGGATGGTTCTTTCCTCCCCCCCATTTATATTCATTTTTCTGTACTGCCTCAGCCTCGGGTCTTCATTCAGCAACCTATGGTAGGGGAAAATCCTGCTGCAGAAGGAATCCCTCTGAATCCCCCAAGGAGCTGCAGACTCCCAGCAAATCAAATATGGAGCCGTGAAAGCCCCCCCCAAACCAGGACAAAGTGTCCCAGTCCCTCTCCTTACTCCCCAAGGAATCCCCATGTGTTCAGGAGGTGGCTGGAGGTGCTTCCTTCCCCTCCAGGTGTTCTCTCCCCTCAGTGCAACCCCAGCAAAGATTATGCAGCCCCAGTGTCATCACCCCGGGGGTGGAGGGAATGTTTTCTGGCTGAATTAACCTTCTGCTGGGAAGAAATCGTGGGTCAGAGCTTTCCTAGAACTCGCAGCCACGGCAGCGGGATGGTTTCACAACAGGGCTCTTTGTCAGGGGAAACTGAGGCGAGGAGAAGGAGGCACGGGCCAGAGACTCCACCAGGGTGTGAAGCACGGCCTGGCAGCAGGGACTGGACAATCCCCCAGGGTTTGTTTGGTCAAAAGACGCTGTCTCGAAGGGACTGGGGGTGAGAACAGCCCCTGGGGCACTGGGAGTGTTGGTGTGCTCCGAGTGACCGCTAACCCCGGGCTGCTGCACACTGCAGGCACGGCTCTGAGCCCAGCCTATCCCACTAAACCCCAGCCCAGCCGGCAGGGAGCAGCCAGGCAGTTCCCTCCACACAGGCATTCCTGCTCTTTGTCATGTTTACGCACGTCCCGGAACATCCTGAATGGTTTTAAAACATATTTCAACAGTTTAATTTTTTGCTAATCCCTTGCACCATTTTTTCCCCCCCCCCCATGCTCCCAGGAGCACCAGATGGATTAGATATAAAAATCAAACAGTTTTACAGGCTCTGGAGAAGCAAAACCTCTGGATTTCACAAGAGTGCAGCCACTTTTAGAAAGCTGGCTGCCCTTTCCTATGCCATAAAGTGAAAATGTGGCTGTAACCGGGAGTGTTGAGTGGGGTGTGAAGACAGGTCAGCCCCAGCACAGCCACACTTGCACAAGTGCTGTCCCCACGGCTCAGCTCCCACACCATGCTGGGATGCACACAGCCTTTTGGAAATCGGGAGCTTGTTTGGGGCAGGGAGTGCTGAAAGAGTGAGGAAAGGGGATTTTTCTCTCCCTACCTTCATTTGTCCTGGTGATCAGCCTGAAATTTTGTGCTTCTTGCTTGAATTCTTGCTTGCTGATCTTCTTGGTCTGGATCAGATGGAATATTCCTGCAGAGGGGGACACAGGGCATCAGATTCTGCAGTGCCCAGCTTCAGGCTCACACAGGGTTGGATTCTCTGTCCCCTCCTGACACTGCCTGCCCCAGGGCCCTGGCTTGGTGCAGGACCTGCTGCCAGAGCCTGGTGGGAGCTGGCAATGGAGCCAGGGCTGGCCAAGGACAGGACACATCTCATTCAAGTATCAGACTAGATATTATTAGGGGGAAATTCTCCCCTGTGAGGCCCTGGCACAGGTTGCCCAGAGAAGCTGTGGCTGCCACAGAAGTGTGGAAGTGCTCAAGGCCAGGTTGAGGCAACCTGGGACAGTGGCAGGTGTCCTGGCCACAGCAGGGGTGTGGAACAGGTTTGAAGCTCCCTTCCAACCCAAACCTTGCTGAGATTCTATGGTTCTATGAAAGCAGCCACTGCTTGTTGAATCAGGATGCTTCACCATGGAGCAGGTGAAAGCAATGGGATTTTGTTGCTCCAGAAAGCATCTTGCCCTGCAGGAGTTCCAATTTCCCCTAAAAGCATAAAAGAAATGAAGGTGAGAGCCAGGGGATGCTGGGGTCCCCTCTGCTCTGCTCACTCTCAAAACACCAGTGCTCCCCTCCATGCTCAGGTGATCTCCTTTCCTGGAAGCACCAAAGGTTTCCACCTCTTGGTCAGCAGTGCTGAAAGTGCTCCAGGACAGGAAAAAACACAAGTGACTTCAGCAGGGATTGATATTTCTGCCCCTGCCAGCACTGACCCTCAGTGGAGCTGCTGACTCAGATGTCTGACCCCTGCAAACCAGAACCTGTGTTTAGCAATGGCAGTGCCCTTCCTGTGGGATCAGGGCTTCTGGCATTCCTGCTCTCCTGCAAGGCATGACAAAGCAGGCAGGTATGCCTGGAATATCCTTCCCCACCTCTCACTCAGGAGCATCCAGCCTCTTGCTGCCAGCAGATGTGAGAGGCAACGTGGTCCCCCTTATTTGGTTAAGAGACTTTCCCTGATTCCCAGCAGCAATTACACATGAAAAGGGTATGTAATGAAGGGGAACTGCCTCACAAGCCATATAAATGAGATATTATCAACTGTGGAAAATCAGTACAGGAAGTCAAAGGCAGAGAGAGAAATGGATGGATTTTTGCACTGTTACTTAGTCCGTTCAGTGGGTTGGGTAAAGAAGTCCTACCAGTAACAAAAGAAGACACTGGATGGAGATAATAAAACTGTTACTGACGCAAGAAAGGCACAAGTGTTCAATAAATTCTTCTGGTCTATAATTAGAAAGGAGCAGGAGGGTGTGCTTACAGTCCCGGGGCTGATGAAGCACTTTCCAGCACATTAGTAACCAAGAGGATATTTTAAACAAGAGCTACAAGAGATAAACATCTTTTAATCAACCGACCTAGATGATGCTCCCCAAGAGCTCTCAGAGAGCTGGCTGGGACCTTTGGCCCCCAGGAGGGTCATTCCCAACATCCCAGGAGCTGGGAGCAGCAGAGGAAGGCGGCAGGAACCAGGACAGCACACGTTAAGGACAGTCCCCCAGTGGAGAGGCAGGATGGATGGAGCTGGCACAGGGCAGTGCCATTTCCTGGCACACACGTCCCATCCAACAGGCAGGAGCACTCCTGGCAGCCCTTGGGATGGAGCGAGCTGCTGGGGCACTGCTCTTGGTGCTTTAAAGGGGATTTGTGAGAAAGATGGGCATGGACAGAGAGGACAACAGGTCAAAAACATCAGATTTCCAAAACTGCTGGTGATGGTCAGACCCCTAAAAAGGTGGGGAAGCCCGCACTGCAGCTCTCCTGGAGGCCATCTGTGCGCCACCAGCCAGCTGGGTAAAACCTTTGGCTGGAGTTGGCGCTGCTTTCTCCTCCAACTCCTGCTCCGTGGAGGAAACCGTCCCAGCCCAGAAATAGATGAGGCCACGTAGGTATCATGAGCCCATACAAAGGCAATGGACCAGGTCCAGGTGTGACTTGCAGGCTCTTTGCTCCACACACGCTGCTCTGTTGGTGGAGCCATGGCCCACGGAGAGGTGGAATCCATATGTGAGTGAGCTCATGCTCTTTCCCAACAACAACACTGCGCTGTGCCAAGCAAAAGAGCTGTGTTGGCCTCGGGGACAAGGGCCTCCCCTGTCCCTGGCTGGCAGGGCTGGGGAGCTCCATGCAGACGGGAGCTGCTGGCCTCGGAAGGTGCCGGCAGGGTTTGGGTGCTGCCCCTGCCAAGGAGCCGGGGGAGGAAGCGGCGGGGCCCCGAGCTGTCCTCAGCCACAAGGTGCCATTGTGAGGGAGGCCCTGCTGGGGAGGGGCAGCACGGGCAGCTGGGAGCGTGGCAGGGGCAGGATGGGAACGCGGTGGCACCAGGGCTCCATCTCTGGGTGAATGCCTCAGGTGCTGTCCAGCCGTGCCCGAGGTCTCCCCAGGGAGTGATGTGAAACACGGGCACACCAGGAGACCAGGATGGCTGCACAAGTGCAGCAGACACAGGGCAAGGGTCACTGCATCCACAGAAAAGGTACAACCCACCTGAAGCACTCAAATTCTTTGGGATAGAGTGTGTCCAGTGGAAACTCAGGATTGGGGCACTGGGATGCTTCCCTGAGCCTCAGAGAGACACAGCACAAATATCTACTGCACCAGGTGTCCCCAGACTCCTCCCATCCACAGGAGCAGAGCTGAAGGTGTGGGGAAAGAGCAAGAGATTGGAGCCTTTTGACTGCGTGTTTGCTGTGCCTTGACCTCCGGAGCACACACCAACAGCAAGGAGCATCCAAAGCCCCCCACCCAAAAAGTGGGCTGAGGACAATTCGTCCCCCTTGTGTGCACCTTTCAAACTGTAGGTGGACTGGGGTGTTAAAAGAAGAGTGAAAGCAAAACCACAGAGCCACCAGAACAATTCCTTTGTTTGTTTTCCACGTGCATTTGGCACGGGAGCAGGGAGGTCTGGAGGAGCAGCCCCCGGGCCCTTGCCTTGGTTGTGCTGTGCCCCCAGATGGTGTTGCAGCTCGTGGTGAGGATAGGATAGTGGGGCCAGAAGTGGTTTCCAGCCCTGGTCTACATGGAATGCAGGGAAAGGGTGTGAGATGGGGGAGTCAGGAAAGCCAGCCTGCTGTCAGCAGGTTTTGATCCACCACGCAAAGGGTGGAGCGCCGCCAGAAAAGCCAGAAAAACCGAACAAAGCTTGGAAAGCATCAGGTTTCCACACACACCTCCCGCTCTGCTGGCCGCTTTCACAATGGTGCTCACCTTTAATCAGCTTCCAGTTGTAGATTTCCACCTCTTCTGCCAGCTCTCTCTCGATGGCCACGGTCCTGAGGACGTCCTTGGAGGGCTCGGAGCGCGGCGGCACGAAGGCGTACACCAGGACACGGCTGGGGCCGCTGCCACACCGGGCGCTGCCCACCTCGTCCGTGGGTCTGACCCTGCTTTCTGAGCACAAACAGGGACACAGGTCATTACAGGGGGCCAAGAAGGACCTATCCCAGCAGCCAGGTCATGGAAAAGGCATCTCGTTGGCTTCGGTGCCACGGGGCACAGTCCCACGATCCGAGCCCCGGCTCCGGGAGCAGCAGCAAAGGAGAGGCTGATAAAGGAGCTGTGGACCTCCTCATTCCCACGTTTTTCATTACCCGTGACCCCAGCAGCCTCTGTGCCAGCAGGGATGGGGAAGGGGGGTTTTGTCCATCTGGATCCCCCATACTCCCTGCAGCGACCTCGATGCCACCACGGCCACAAAGCAGGGGCTGGATTCCCCACTTCCCATCTTGCTCCTGCTGGGGAGGAACATCAGGGGAGCCAAGGGATGGGCCCACAGCAGGGGAGCCTGGGCAATGTGCCCAGCTCAGCCCCTCAGGTGGGCTCAGGACCAGCCCCAGCACCCTCCCCACACGGGGTGCCACCACAGGGACATCCACCCTGGGTCCTACGTGACTTTTCCAGCATTCTTGGTAAAGAAGAGATGCTCATTTTCCCTTCTTTTTTTTTTTTTTTTTTTTTTTTTTTTTTTTTTTTTTTTTTTTTTAATGTATCTGGAGTAATTAAGAATGCCCTGTGGTTTTGGAAGGAGATTTATTGCCTTTGGTTGTGGTCCTTGGAACGCAGAGGAGCCCAGCTCTGCTGAATTTAGCCTTGTTCTCCCAGTCAGTTTGGATGCTGAAGCTTTTCACACTACTCGAAAGAAAGTTTGGCTATAAATAGATGCCTGGGGTTTATTTTAGCAAGACAGTTATTTTAGGCCTGATTCTGCTCTCCCCCAGGCTTTCTGGGGTGCTCCTGAGCTCTTCTTCTCTGAGATGGAAATCCCAGTTTAAAGGGAAGCAAAGCTTTTCAGCAGGCAGAGGACAGGAGCTCAGCTCTGCAGCTCAGCATGAGGAAGAGGAGGGTGAGCACAGCCCAGCACCCTCACCTGTCCCAGGGCCTTCACCTTCCCCTGCTCCAGGGCATTCCCAGTTGTTCAAGCTGGAAAAGCCCTTTGAGATCATGGAGTCCCTGATTAAAGCCCCACCTTCCCAGCAGGAAAGGAACCCCTGGAATTCAATGGGAATTTAACAACCAAGGAGCTTTCCACCCCCACAGCATCAGGAGGAGGAGCAGGGACACTGAGGTGGTGGTCACCAGCTCTGCCCACAGCAGTGTCCCCCCATCCACACATCACATCACAGCAATTCCCAGGGTCAGGATCCCTTTGGAAAAATCACTTGGCATTCCTGAGTTAGTGGCACAAAGGAGGAAGATAAGGACAGCCACAGAAAGCGCCTGGAAAAGGACCTGGGCAAAGCCTGCAGGCGGTGAAGGAAAGGGCAAGGATGTAGCCTGGCTGAGCAGTGTGTGTGTGATCGCTGTCTGTGAGAGCTGGAAGGCAGGAGCACGACCATTCTGGCTGCATCAGGGAGGTTAATTGGAAATAAAGTGAAGTCTGAGCAGCAGACAGGAGACCCAAGCAGGGAAAGTTGTCGGATTTAAACCAGAGAGACCCACTGGAGTGGGAATGCAAGACTGAAAGGGCTCTGCTCAGTCATCACATCCCATTCCCACCAGGCACCACATCGTAAATCCTGCTCATAAACATATCAAAAACCTTATTAAAACAAGCTGAGCTTCTGCCCTTCTCTCCCCTGAGGAGGCCATCCCAGAACCTCTCCATTCAGGGCCTGGAAAACCTTGGAAATCTCAGCTCAGATGACTTTGCAGCCATTCCAAAACGTGGCAGTGCCCTTTGCTTGTTCTCCTGGGTGAGAAGCCCCTGGGAGATGTGGATCAGAACCTGCTGCCCCTCCAGGCAGGCCAAAAGACACCCAGGTATCTTTAGCCTCCCTGGGCAAGCAGTGGGTGCTCCATCAGCTGAACATCTCCTGATAAATGCCAGCACAGAGAGGTGTCACCCACAAAACATCCTCCAGTGGGAGCAGCGGGAGCTGTCACACCCTGACACATCTGTGCCAAGCCTGTGGCTCAAGGCAAACAGCTTTCCAAAGACCAGGGAGCTGGGAGACCCAAAGCACACTGAACAGAAAGGGAAAAGAGGTCTTCTCCACCATGGATCACAGAGTCATTAAATTTGGAAAAGACTTTGGAGATCATCAAGTCCAACTGCTCCCCCAGCACTGCCAGGGCACCGCTGGCCCATGTCCCCAAGTGTCACAGAGCTTTTAAGTCTCTCTGGGGATGGGGATTCACCACTGCCCTGGACAGCTGTGCCAGGGCTGGGCAACCTTTTGGGGAAGAAATTGTCTCTAAAATCCAATCCAAGCCTCTCCTGAGGCCGTTCCCTCTGGTCCTGTCCCTGTTCCCTGGAGCAGAGCCCGATCCCCCCCGGCTGTGCCCTCCTGGCAGGAGCTGTGCAGAGCCACAGGGGCCCCTGAGCCTCCTGTGCTCCAGGCTGAGCCCCTGCCCAGCTCCCTCAGCCTCTCCTGGGGCTCCAGCCCCTTCCCATGTCCCAGCCCCAGCCCAGTTTTACCTGGAGCACCCTAAAACTTCTGTGTTCAAGCTCCCCTCCCAGAGATGGGGGTTCCAGTTCCCACAAACCATGAATGCCACGGACAGCCCCTCTCCTGGGAAGTATCCTCGCCCCTCCCTTCACACCTACACCTCAGCTGGCACAATTGAACCCTGGTTTTTGTGGACACACAGATTGTGTGTCCTCTCCTCTGAAAGCTCCTTCCATCCGAGCACTCTCGGTCTGGAGCACAACTCCAGACCTCATCCTCCCAACAGATGAGGACAGGTGACCTTGTGGGGGTCCTGGGGATCCTCCTTAGCCTGGGAAAGTCCTGCTGCCCTCCAACCCAGCTGGACCTGTCTGCTGTGAATTCTAGCCACCAGCAACCTGAACCTCTACATCTCTCTCAGCCTGAGGCTTTAATCCAAGGCTGGGGAAGGAGCTGGGAGGCAGCCGCAGGAGCAGGCAGGGTCCCACCTACCTGGACATTCTTTACAGCATTTCCCATCTACTTTTTCGGGGTGCTGACAGGGGTACTCCTTGGGGCAGGTGACCTTGTGGCAGTCCTGGACGCCGTCCCTGCAGGTGCAGAGGATGCAGGGCAGCAGGCCGTAGAGCCGGAACACGGGGTGCCACACCTCCCCGTGCGAGTAGGTCTTCCCATTGTACACGCAGGCTGCAGGAGAGACACACAAAAGAGCTGTCTGTGCACATAAATCCTCCTCCTCCTCCTCCTCCTCTTCGTCAGCCCGAGGCTCCGAGCAGGCCTTAGAGCATGGAGGACATGGCTGCTCCTGCTGCGTGGAGGAGCCAGCTCCTCTGGCAGCGTGGGACACCACAGAAGGTGGGATGGGACCAAAGGTGCCACAGAGACCCAGCAGGTGCCACAGGGACCCAGCAGGTGCCACCCAGCAGGTGCCATGGGGCAGAGGGAGCAGCACCAGGAGATGGCTGTGCCGGGTGTGACCGCCCTGCAGGGACAGGGGACCTCACCTGCCTGCCACCCTCTGGAGCCCAGGGTCCCTCCAGGCTGTGGCAGGGATGAAGCACAGTGAAGAGTGCCACCTGCTGACTCCTGCACGGAAATTTCTGGAGGTCCCACAATTTCCTCCAGGCCTTCATCTCCAAGGCACCTTCCGGAAGCACAATGGTGGGAGAGCGGCCAAGAGGAGAAAGGAGCTGTTCTTCCCCACTCTGGATCAAGGGGCTTGGCCCCTCACCTCACTTCCCTACTCTGCTCCAGGAGGAACACCTGGGGCAGCCCTGGGTCAGAGCCAGCCCTTGCACAAGGAGGAACATCCTGTCTTTGTGTGCCACTCTCCTGGAAGGTCCATGTGGAGTCTTCCAGCTGAGCTCCTTCCTTCCCAAGTCCAGATCTCCAAACCATTCCAAGGACCAGCCTTCTCCCAACCCACTTTGGAGAGTGGCAGTCAGGAGACTGTGGGCAGGAGGACTGAGACACCTTGAGGCTGGCTGTGGAGCAGTGGGCAGAAGGACTTGCTGGTGGAAACCTGCTGCTGAGCCAGATCCCCCAAGAATTCCAAGCTCTGGAGAAGCCACTTTAAGTCCCTGCCTGGCCCCTCCATCCCTTACCTTTCTTGTGCTTCTCTTTCAAGACGATCTTCACAGTGGTGCCGCCTGCTCCCTTGGGTTTGAAGCTTCTGGGAATTAGCTCCAGGGAAGAGCTGAGGACCGTGGACACGGTGGCTCCAGGGGCCTTCCTGCCCACCACCTCTCCCAAGCACTGGTCCTGGGAATGTCTCTGTGAGCAGCCAGGGAAAAAAAGGGGATTCAGGCTCCAGCAGTTGAGTTGTTCTCATTCCAAAGCATGCTGAAAAAATCCATGCAGTGTCCTGCACACCTTCCCTCAGGAGTGCAAGGGGCAGAGACCACAGGGGTAAGCAATGGCCCACAAGCCTTATAAATCAGAGAAATATTAAGGCTGGAAAATTCCTCTGAGATCATGGAGCCCAACCATTCCCCCAGCACTGCCAAGGCCACCATTATCCCATGTCCCCAGGTGCCACATCCACACAGCTTTTAAATCCCTCAGGGGATGGGGATGCCAGGCAGCTGTGCCAGGGCTGGACAAACTTTTGAGGGAAGAAACTTCCCCAGTATCCAACCTGAACCTCCCCTGGCCCAGCCTGAGGCCATTCCATCTCCTCCTGTCCCTGTCCCCTCCTGTCAGGAGCTGTGCAGAGCCACAAGGTCCCTCCTGAGCCTCCTTTTCTCCAGGCTGAGCCCCTTCCCAGCTCCCTCAGCCTCTCTTGTGCTCCAGCCCCTTCCCCACGTTGCTGCTGCCACCACCCAAGGGGTGCTGAGCAGTGCCCGTGCCCCACACTGGTGTCCTCCTCGTGTGGGGCAGCACCTTTCCCTACCCAGGCTCAACCCAATGCCCTCAGAGAAGCGTGTGAGCTCCTGCATCCCTCAAACACACGGGGAAATGGACTGGTCCTTCCTAGGTGGGAAAGGGAGGGCTGGCATCTGTGTGGCTCAGACAGGATCAGGAAGGTGAGGATGGGCCAGATCCTGCTCTCTCACCTGGTAGGCACCAGGGGAGCCAGAGTGGGGCTGCCAGCCAGCAGGGCTGAAACACCAGGAACACCCCAGGAACATCCCAGGAACGTCCCAGGCTTCCAGGAGCAGAGTGCTGGGACAAGACACGCAGCACAAAGGGTCCCCTTGTGTCTATTTTGGAGGTTTTATAGGTGCTGGAGGAGTATGGAAAAGGGCAGAGCCAGGAGCAGAGTGACCTAATCCCACAGAGCTGGCATGGGCAGCCCAGCTCCGAAATGTGGCCCTGAAGGAACCCAGGAGCCGAGGAGTCACTTTTTCCTTGCTGGGGCTGCTGATACAAACAGCCTGGGGAGGCAGGGTGGTGGCCTGAGCTCTCCCCTAGGCTGCTATCTCCCAGCTAGACTCAATTCCATAGCACAATTCACCTGCAAATCAGGTGCCCATGGTTCTGCTGGGCAAGGGTCTGGGTGTCCTCCTACAGCTGCTGGGCACTGTGCAAGGATCCCAGCGGATCTCACTGTGCCAGGGCATTCTGTGAGCTGCTCAGGGGGCGGTGCTAGAAGCAAGGGGGTTTAAAATGCAAAAGTCACGTACAACACCTCTGTTTAACTGCAGGGGCTCCTCTTCCGTGGGCTTCTCAAAGGAGCCATCTGCAAGGGAAAAACATTGTCCTGGAGGATGCCGTGGGCTGAATGGAGCTTTGCTCTCTGTGGCTGAAAGCAGCTCTCCTCCACGTGCTGGCCAGCCTGGCACTCTGGAGAGACAGGAGCCTTGCACATGCCATTCATGTTACCCAAGGAAAACCCCAGCCTTGCACATGCAATTATCATGTTACCCAAGGAAAACCCCAGCCTTGCACATGCCATTCATGTTACCCAAGGAAAACCCAAGCCTTGCACATGCCATTCATGTTACCCAAGGAAAACCCAAGCCTTGCACATGCAATTATCATGTTACCCAAGGAAAACCCCAGCCTTGCACATGCAATTATCATGTTACCCAAGGAAAACCCCAGCCTTGCACATGCAATTATCATGTTACCCAAGGAAAACCCAAGCCTTGCACATGCAATTCATGTTACCCAAGGAAAACCCTCAGCTTATGCTTCCTGGTGCAACCAAGAGATAGAAAGCGGCCTGATTTACAGCCCCAGCTTCCAAGCTCCTGCCAGAGTGGCTGAGATGGCTCCTGCTGCCAGCTGGATTGTGCCAGCCCTCACTCCCAGCCCCGTTACCTTTGCAGACCTGGCAGCAGGAATCTGGCACGCTGAAGGGAGAGGAGCACAGCAGCTCGGGGCAGGTCACCAAGCCACAGTAAATCTGGCCTTCCTAGGAGGGCAGGAGGGAGAAACGCACTGTCAGCCTTATGAAAGGCTGTATGTGCCCCACGCAGGTCCCTTCCCACCCAAACCATCCCAGGATTTTATGAGTCCATGACCAAAAGCCCCCTGGTAATCCATCCTGCAATGCCACCAATCATTCTTGTAATGCCACCAGTCCATCTTGCAGTGCCACCAATCATCCAGCACCTGCTGGCAGCTGGAGTCTGTCCCTGCTGCGCTGTCTGTCCGTCCTGCAGGGCTGTGTCCTCTGTTCCATGGATAGCACACTGCTCTTCCCCAAAAAGGGCAGGCACCATCAGTGCTGCCAGGCTGGAACAGCCCCCACACACCTCTCAGCTCTGCAGAACAGCCCCCAGGAAGATTTTCTTGGCATCTGCCAGGAAAAGGACCCAGAGGAGAGGGGTGGAAGTGGGAAGCAGGATTCTGAGCCCAGATTCAGGTCCACACCAAAGCTCTGACCTCCCTCTCTCTCGGTTAATTCCACAGCACCAGGGCCAAGCACACAGAGGTGCAGGGATAGGCCTAAGTGGATCGTTTGGAAAATACCATTGCTGCAGGTGATTCAAGCTGAAAACCACAGGTTGAGGCCAGCCTTGACCTTTGTGCATCCCAGTGCCACCTCAGGCAGTGGATCTGCACCAGTTTGTGGCAGGAATAAGTTTTTGCTACTATTCCAAAGGGTAAAAAAGGATGCTCAGCAGCCAGAGCTCAACAGCAAGGTCATCTCCCTGCAGCAATTCTCTCTGGGGTATCCTATCCACAAGTCAAGCAAGACCAAGAGGTCAGCCAAGGATATCCTTAGAAAACCAAACCACAGCTGCTTCTCCTCCCATCAGGAAGCCAAACTGCTGTGCGAGGAGCATGAAGGGGATGAGGGGAGTTTGGTGGGTGACAGCATCTGGCAGATCCTGCTCTGCACCCGGGGAATCCACACCTGCCTCTCCATTCCTCCTCCTCCTCCTCCTGCCCAGCAGCTCGCAGCAGTGCCCTGCCCCAAGAGCCAGTGCCCCAAAAAGCAGGATTTATCCCAGGGGCTCTGCTCTCGGGGCAGTTCCCAAAGAGGGTTAGACCAGCTGTTCACGCAGCTGTTCCAGCAGCTGACAGCATCGGACACAGCCCGGGGACATCCCCCCAGTGAAGGCTCCACAGCCAGCCCTTTATTTTCCCCTTTGTACCCGAGGCACTGCCCTGACAAATACACAGAGTGACACCCAGAGGGACAAGGAGCCCACGGGTTCCTGGGGACAGTGGCACAGGCAGCTGGATCGGAGGGCTCTTTCACATCACCTAGCTGGGGTTCTTAAGAGAGGAACCAGCCTCCTCAAAGGCTGCATCACTCCCACACGTCAGTCACTCCTCTTGCCACCCCAGAGCTACCAGAGCAGCCATTCCAGCACCACAGGCAGTGGCTGGACAGGTTACAGCCGATGCAACCCTGTGGCTGATGACAGAGGGAGGTGCCCTAAGGGCTCTTTTGCCCCTTCTTGATGTGCTGGCACCAAAGAGGGGGCACAGGGCGCCGCAGCGCGGGCTGTGAGCCCCGGAGGAGGATGAGGAGGATGAGGAGGATGAGATGAGGCTTACGGAGCAGCTGCACTGCACACACTGGTTGGGCTGGCGGCCGGGGAACAGCTCGCTGCCGCTGAACATCTCTCCCTGCTGGAACGTGGTCCCGTTGTAGCGGCACGACCTGGCGGGCGCCCGCAGCCCGGACGGGGACGGGGGCTCTGCAAAAGGGCAGGGGAAGAAAGGAGCAGGGTCACAGCCAGCCCACCCCAAAGGGACCCTTCACACCCCACCGGCACCCTCAAGTGTCAGAGCAATGCGTGGCTGAAGGGTCTAAAAGGTTTTTGAGGATGCCCTGACTGCCCTGAGCTCAGCACACGGGGAAAACCTGGAAGCCTGACCTCACAAAGCTCTTAACAAAATCCTTGGGTTTTCCCCTCCCCTGGTTGTAACCATCACCAGATTCAGATGGAGTCGGGTAAAAAGGGATTGTCTCATGGGCAACCAGCAAAAAAAAGAAAATTAATGAGGTTTTTTCCTATTTTTTTCTCTAGTTTCTCAAATCACTGGTGGTTTCTGACTAGCTCTGCCAGCACTCAGGTAGGGAAAGTTTTGGGACTAAATCTTGAGGTGACATCTTTATTCTCACCATATTGAGGTGAAATTAGGCAATCAGTAATGGTAAGGCAGAAAAAGTTTTGAGGCTAAAACTTGACCTAGTCTCCAGTGCAGAGAAGGAAGTTGTTAAAAAACTGTAATTTTTTTTCCCTAAAAATTTTTCTAAATTTTTTTTTTAAATCCAAGTCACTCAGCTGGCAAACGATGAGAACAAATTGCCAGCTCCTGTTTTGCCCTAGAAGTGTAAACTGACATTTTGTCCCTACACAGCTCTTGGGATGGGGGGCGAGGGAAGAAGGTGATCTGGCAGAGAGCCCTTTTCCATCAAAATGGGATTTTTGGAGGGACAAAGCAGCCAGGGCTGGGTGTCACTGCCCTGTAGGAGCGTGGCCACCCTGTCCCCCTGCCCCGAGGGATGCCCACGCACCGGGACAGCGCGGGCAGCACTGCTGGGGCTCCGTGACGGGGCTGGCACACGGCAGCGCCGGGCACTGGATCCGGGAGCACCTGATGCTGGTGTTCTGCAGACAGACAGACAGACAGACAGACGGGGGTCGGTTAGTTCACAGGGAATGTTCAGCCCACGGTTCAGCCCTGCAGGAGGTGGGACACGCTGTCACAAATCGTGTACCACAAATTGTGCAGGCTGTGGCTTAGCAGGGGTGGCTCCAGCCCAGCCTTGGTCCCTCACCCATCACCCCAGAGCAGCCCTCGGCCGCCTCCACCCTCGGCCCACCAGGGCTCCAGAACCACGGAATCACAGAACGGTTCAGCTGTGAAGGAGCCTTCGAGGTCTTGTTCCACCTCCTGTTGTGAGCAGGGACACCTTCCACCATCCCAGTGTGCTCCAGCCTGGCCTGGAACACCCCCAGGGATCCAGGGGCCGCCACGGCTGCTCTGGGCACCTGCGCCAGGGCCTGCCACCCTCACAGGGAACAGCTTCTCGTGAGCATATCAGTATAAATCCCCTCTCTGCTAGTTTAGAACCCTTCATTACCCAGGCCCATCATTATCTGCCTGCCTAAAAAATAACTCTTCTGATCAAATGAGACAGCGGGACCCATCTGCTTCAAAGCTGCTGCGCAAAGCCCCAGTGCAGCAGCAGCAGCAGCAGCACCATTATCAGCAACATCATCATTATTATTAGCATTAGCATTAGCAGCAGCATTAGCATTATTAGCTTCTTTATTATTAGCATTATAGTAGAAAATTCTGAGACCTTTTTTCTACTTGCCACATCAGCAGGCTTGTTTGCCTGTGCTATCTTCCTGCTTAGTAAAAAGATCTTCTTGTTTGAAGTAAATTCATCCTTTGCTCTAAGTCATAAAAAACCCTTTCTAACTTACAAATCCTTTGCCTTCTTGGTTATCCAGTAAGACTGGCTCAGCAATTCTTTTCCTCTATATCAAAACTTACTTCCAGCTCTACTCCTTCACCGGACTCTACATTTAAAAATCTTTCTGCCAAGCATACGTATCTGTGAGACTTTCTTGTCAAACTTTCATCCTTCCCAACAAGCATCATTATTATTATTATTATTATTATTATTATTATTATTATCATCATCATCATCATTGGTGGTGGTGGTGGTGGTCGTGGTGGTGTTAGCAGCAGAATTAGCAGCAGAATTAGCATTAGCAGCAGCATTAGCAGTAGCAATAGGAGCATTTGCAGCAACATTATTATTATATCATTATTATTATTATTATTATTATTAGCATTAGCATTAGCATTAGCAGCATTAGCAGCATTAGCAGCAACATTATTATTGTTATTATTATCATTATCAGTATTATTATTATTAGCAGCAGCATTAGCATCATTATTAGCAGCGTTATTGTTCATGCTATTATTATTGTTATTATTGTCATTGTTATTAGCCGTATTATTATTATTATCAGCATTATTGTTATTATTAGCATTATTATTAATATTGTTGTTGGGGATTATTATGATTATTATTATCATTAGCAGCATTAATATTATCAGCATTAGCAGCAACATTATTATTATTATCATTATCAGTATTATTATTATTATTAGCAGCGTTAGCATCATTATTATCAGCGTTATTGTTCATGCTATTATTATTGTTATTATTGTCATTGTTATTGTTATTAGCAGCATTATTATTATCAGCATTATTGTTATTATTAGCATTACTGTTAATATTGTTGTTGGGTATTGTTATTATGATTATTAGCAGCATTAACAGCATTAGCAGCATTAGCAGCAACATTATTATTATCATTATCAGTATTATTATTGTTATTATTAGCAGCATTAGCATCATTATTATCAGCGTTATTGTTCATGTTATTATTATTGTTATTATTGTCATTATTGTTATTAGCAGTATTATTATTATTATCAGCATTATTGTTATTATTAGCATTACTGTTAATATTGTTGTTGGGTATTATTATTATTATTATTATTATTATTATTATTATTATTAGCAGCAGCAGCAGCAGCAGCAGCATTATTATTATCAGCATTAGCAGCAACATTATTATTATTATCATTATCAGTATTATTATTATTATTATTATTATCAGCAGCATTAGCATCATTATTATCAGCGTTATTGTTCATGTTATTATTGTTATTATTGTCGTTATAGTTATTAGCAGTATTATTATTATTATCAGCATTATTGTTATTATTAGCATTACTGTTAATAATGTTGTTGGGTATTGTTATTATGATTATTAGCAGCATTAGCATCATTATTATCAGCGTTATTGTTCATGCTATTATTATTGTTATTATTGTCATTGTTATTAGCAGCATTATTATTATTAAAAGCATTATTGTTATTATTAGCATTATTGTTAATATTGTTGTTGGGTATTATTATTATGATTATTAGCAGCATTAGCAGCAACATTATTATTATTATAATTTTTATTATCGTTATTATCAGCATTAGCATCATTATTATTATCAGCATTATGGTTAGCATTGTTGTCAGCATTATTATTATCAGCATTATGGTTAGCATTGTTGTCAGCATTATTATTATTATTATTACTATCAGCGTTATGGTTGTGCTTGTCGTTACTGCTGTTCCTTTTATCATGGTTATGGTTATCGGCATGCCGAGCAGCCCGACGGGCAGCGCTGGGAGCGCTGGCGGTGGCCGCCGGCCGCGGGCCCGGACGTGCCTCGGCGCAGCTGCAGCGGATGCAGTACATCAGCCCCTGGGGCTCCAGGTACGGGTGCCAGCTCTCCCCCGGGCTGTACTTCTTGCCGTTGAAGTCGCAGAACGCCTCCGGCCCTGCAAGCAACCGGGAGAGGCCAGGTGAGAACGTTCCTGGTCCTGCGTGAGAGCAAGGACAGCTTGCACCCCGTTCCCCACATCCCACCCACCAAACCCCGATTTTGATTTTTTTTCCCCTCCAGTTTTATTTTATTTTCATGCATTTTTTACCCTGGGACCCATCTGACCCGAGTGGCAGCCCCTCTGAGCAAACTGGACTCCCTTTGCAAGAAAGGGATAGAATGGGTGGGTTTGAGGCAGGAAATAGAGTTTTCACTCTGAAACAGAAATGCTCACTGCAAGATGGATCCACAAAAGTCTCTATAGATCCTCTCTTTGGCTTTGAGCCTCTCCTGGATGGCTTTAGGCACCTGATTCCCCAAGCTGCACCTTCACAGGTGGTGAGCACCAGCTGTCCAGGCTGGCTGGGCCAGGCACAGCACATGTCAGGTTTTGCAGTGGCTTTGGGGGTTTCCAGAGGGACAGGCAGAGGTGTTCTCCTTCCTTTTCCCTGATCAGGGCTTCACATTGTCCCCATAGCTCTTGAAAGTCAGCAACTCCCTGCTCCTGGCCACGAGCTTACAGCAAACCACACAGAACTGGTGAGCATGTGGCTTGAGTATGAGGAAACCCAGAGGAGAGAGAAAAAACCAAACCAAACCAAAACACAACAAAATACAAAAAAAATCTAAACAAAAAAAAATCATGGTTTTGCAAAAGGGTGAGAAAATGACTTCATCTCTCCCTGCTTGCAGCATCCCCATGAATTATGCTGAGGGTGAAGAAATGGAGCTGCCTTGGTGTGACGCTCAGCTCGCAGCTCCCATGCCAGTTGGCTGCTTCCTGCAAGCATTTAATCACAAGTGGAGCCCTGGTTTGGGTCCAGCCCTCGAAAGCAGCCTGATTCATGTCTGCAGAGGGCCTGCTGGTAGAATTAAAGCTGACTGGCAGGGCTGGGCAGCAGGAGACACTTGTTGGCATCTCTGCAGTGCTGGGGTTTTGGCAAGAGGTGCCAGCGTGCTTGGGCAGGAACAGGGTGGGGATGGATGATGGATGGATGGATGGATGGATGGATGGATGGATGGATGGATGGATGGATGGATGGATGGATGAGGCTTAAAAGCTGAAGGCTCTGGACCATTTTTTTCCCATGCCAGGCTAATAATTTCATGTTCAGAGGTCAAACTCTGGACATCATCCTAGTTTGCTTGGATGGAGTGAAAAGCCATTTGTGGCAGTGGATTCCTCCCGTGCTGGTCAGCAAGGTGAGCTCACTTGCTGCACCTTCAGCAGCAGCACACTCAGAAAAGTCCTGTGGGTTTACTTCTCACTGGACCTAGGGCAGGTCAAGAAGCTGTGGGGTAGGACCTTGTTGGTGGCTGGTGTCTGGAGCTGCTGAGGTGCATCCCAAGGAGGTGCTCACCCTTCTCGTGGTGTGAGAGGTGCAGCCAGGGTGGGTTTCTCCACACCCTTCAGTTTGTCACCCTGGACTGGTGTCTCTGGAGCACCTTGTGAAGATGCTGCTCGGAGCTTCTGCCACAGCCTCTGGTGAGGTTTCAATTTCCTGGTAGCTGGAAAGCTTCCCACAATACCTGTCCTGATGGCCTTTCCCACCCGAGCCACGTGGGGTTCTGTCATTTTGGGAGTGTTCTGAGCACTTTGATGGCTCAACAGGAGGCTGTGGGGTCTTGCTCATCTCCCCCCACTCCTCCTCTGCCATTCCATCCCGAGGCTGGTCCTGCATCCCCCGATGGCTCCCTGGGAGCTGTCCCTGGAGCAGGGCTCTCAGCTCCCAGAGCTTCTCTGGAGGTCACACACCTGCCAGCCAGGGCCATGCTGGGCACCAGGGAGGCAGCCCGTGCAAAGCAGTTTTTAAGAGCAGCCATAAATAAAGTGTAAAGAGCACTGTCTGGTACACAGAGTCCAGGCGCTCCTGTGACAGCCTTGTATTTATGAAGGGCTTAAAATGCAGCTTTGCTGAGAAGGGACTGGCTAAAACACACAGGGCCCCTGACATGGGGCATCCTAAAGACTCTGCTCACATCCACATCAATTCCTGCACACTCGCCTCGCTCGGCTTGGTGCTGGAAATGCCTTCTTGGCACTTTGGGAGCCTGGAGAACTCTGTAGCTCTGAAAATGCAGCCTCAGGAAGCATCTCTGAGCTCTCCAGAGTGGAGAAGCCAGGCAGACGGGGTCCTGCTCCTTCCCAAGGGAATGCTCTGTTACCTATAGCAGGGTGTGCAGCCTCTCCCTTACCATGGGTAGTACTCACTTCCCATCCTGGTCCTTCCCATCTTGGAGCACCCTTCATCCCTGTTGGATCCAAACTTCTGGGACAGAGGGATCCCAGGAACCCCCTTGTCTCCAGCAACCATGTTAAAAACAAATGAAGCAGCAGCTTCCAAGCTCCTGGGGAAATCCACTGCCCCGTGCTCTGCAGAGATGCTGGTGTCTAAATGCCTCCAGCCAAAACATCCTTGTGCTCACCCACTGCCCCTGAATCACTCAGAATGCAGCTCATTCGTCCCAGTAACCTGTGCCTCTGATCCTTCTCTTCAGCTGGAGTGCAAATCCCCTAAAATAGCCTGTTTCTGTGGGCAAATTCTTCTTTCCTGACTTGCCTTCGAGCCCGGGCATTTCTGCTCCTCACCTATTTTTAGCCACGACTCTGTAGGTCCCTTGGCTGATGAGCCTGCTCGTAACTAATTTATTCCTGTCTTCACTCTCCCTGCACACCAGCCCTGAGGAAAGGGGGAGCCTGCAGAGGTGGGCACTGAGAGAAGCCCACGATCTGGTGATGACTCCACGATCTGGTGATGACTCTGCCACCCGAACCAGCCTGCCCGTGACCTCGGGGTGAGTCCTGGCCGAGCCCTCCTCGCGGTGAGATGAGCCCTGTGGCAAAGCTGGAGTGTTCCAGAGCTGCTCCAATCCCACAGCCACCAGCTCTCCATCAACGTTTCAGTCCTGCAAACAGCCCTCCCAGAGCAGGCAAACCCTTCCTGCCCCCACCCAGCACAGTTTATGCCCAGCTTAGGGGCTGTTAGCGCCTGCAAAGAGCAAACTCCTCACCTCAGACCTGCCTCACCTCCTGGATGTGCTCCCTGCCCTTCCCAGCCCTGTCCTGGCAGCCCGGCAGGGGCAGGGACCCGCACCCACACCCTGCTCAAGGGGCAGATGCTGTGTGCTGGGTTTGGATGAGCCCAGGGAAGGGAGAGGAGCTGAATTCACCCGAAGTTTGCTCCCCAGGGCTTTGCACAGCCCCGTCCATCCCCCCAGCACACCCCACGGTCGGGATGATGATCCAGGGCTCACATTTTGGGCCCTCACGCCAGGAGGATGGTTATTGAATGCCTAATGCACTGCTGGCAGCAGGCACGCTGTAAATCACCCTGACACAGCCACCGGCAGGCTCCGCTGGGATTCCAGGAGATTAGAGGGGGGAATAACTGCAGGGACACAGCAGGTCCTGCTCCAGTGTGCCTGGAGCCCTGGCGGCTCTGCGATGCCACCCAGCACCCACTGGGAGCTTTGCCCAAGCCAAGCCCACCTCCCGGCCCAATTAACACATCCAGCACCCTCCAAAACTCCGGAGCAGCTCTGGCCAAGTCCTTTGAGCCTTTCCGTGGAAGTGCCAAACCTCCCTTCCTTATCCCAACCCTTCTGTGCCTCTGCAGGGAGCAAAAGTGGGAGAGCCTGCGGGATGGACAAGGGAGGGACAAGGGATGGATCGGGAGGAGAGCCCCCAGCTTTGTTTGGGGCGGGCGAGGCGTTGTCGCTGTCCCGTCCCCCCTCGGGAGGAGAGGGCAGATGCCCTCGGGCAGGGTGGGATCCGTGCAGAGCAAGGTCTGTCAGACAGCCTCTGCCCTGTGGCATCCCCAGCCCGTGGAGGGGGTCCCGGCCCTTCCTCCGGCCCCTGCCGGCCCCCGGCGCCCCCAGCCTCCTCACCAGCCCCGCAGAGCGGCCGGGGACAGCACGGGCACCGGGGACACCGCCATGCGCGTCCCCAGCCGGGCAGGACAGCAAACCCGGCCGGTTGCACGTCCCGGGACATGCCGGGGCCATCCGGCACCGCCGTGCTCGGACACCTCCCCGTGCCCTCGGCCAAGCGCCCCGCAAACTCCCGGGGAGCCCGGCGCCGGGGAAACTGAGGCACGGAGGGAAGCAGCGCCGCGGGACAAGCGCGGGTAAGACTTACGAGCCCGGGCTCGGCTCTCGGAGGCGAAGAGGAGCAGGAGGCACCGGAGCAGGAAGGCGAGGGGACCCGCCCCGGGAAGCATCGCAGCCCGCTGCTGGTGCCCTGCGGCTCCGCTCCCGGTGCCCGGGGCGCGCTGCCCGGTGATGGCCCGGTGATGTCGCGGGGTCTGCGCTGAGGGCTTCGCTCCCGCTGCCGCTGCCCGGCGGTGCCGGTGCCCGGGGATGCCGGAGCCGGGGCTGTCGGTGCCCGGAGGTGTCGGTGCCCGGGGAAGCCGGTGCCCAGGGATGACTGTCGGTGCCCGGCAGTGCCGGTGCCCGGGGATGCCGGTGCCCGGGGCTGTCGGTGCCCGGGGAAGCCGGTGCCGGCAGAGCTCCGGTGGCGCTGTCAGGGCTGTCGGTGCCCGGCGGTGCCGGTGCCCGGGGCTGCGGGTGCTCGGAGGTCGCGGTGCCGGTGCCGGCGGTGCCGGTGCCCGGGGGTGCCGGTGCCGGTGCCCGGCGGGGCTCGTCTCGCTCCGATCAAAGGCGCCTCCTTTAGGGAGAGCCGAGGAGTTGTTTGTTGGTATTAAAGGCGGAGATCGAAGCGGGAGGGGGGATCCGCAGGGTGGGTATTTTATAATTTTTTTTTATTATTGTTATATTCCCACTTTTTTGGGGGGGTGTTTTAGGAAATTCCTCGGCGGCGGGAGGGAGGAGGGAGGGCGGGCGGGCGGGGAGGTGGTGCGGGAGCCGCAGGGTTAACCCCTGCAGCCCTGCAGCCCGGCCGGGGCTCTGCCGGGCCGGACCTCGCCCTGGGGGCTACGGACAAGAGGTGACATCGATGGGGTACATCATTAATGGGGTACCTCGTTAATGGGGTACGTCATTAACGGGGTACGTCATTGATGGGGTACATCGTTAATGGGGCACATAATTGATGGGGTACATCGTTAATGGGGTACATTGTTAATGGGGTACGTCATTAATGGGGTACGTCATTGATGGGCTACATCGTTAATGGGGTACATCATTGATGGGGTACATCATTAATGGGGTACCTCGTTAATGGGGTACGTCATTAACGGGGTACGTCATTGATGGGGTACATCGTTAATGGGGTACATCGTTAATGGGGCACATTGTTAATGGGGTACATCGTTAATGGGGTACATCATTAATGGGGCACATCGTTAATGGGGTACATCATAACTGGGGCCAATCACCGCCCCAAAGGAGCCCCGGCTGTGCTCCTTCTCCCTGTCCAACACCACCTGGACACTGGGCAATCCCTCAGCTCCATAAAGCTCTTTAAATGCCCAGTGCAGCCCCTGCCTTCAGGAACCCCCGGCCCCAGACCCTCCTCCCAGCACCCCAGCAGTGCTCCCAGCCTGCTGCCATCCATCTCCGCAGGATGGGCATGAAACACCATCTCTTGGAACAGCACTGGTCATGCTGTCATCCCTGGAGAAGCCACCTGGCCTCCACACAACGCTGCTCCTGTTCCTGCTGCTCCCCAGGTCCTGCACACAGTGGCCCAGCTCGGGCTGCCAGCCCTTCTCTGCCTGTCTGTGGGCTCAGCTCTCTGCTCTCCAGAGCCTGGGCAGCATGGATGCTCCCTGGGCAGCATGGATGCTCCCTGGACAGCATGGA
The DNA here is from genome assembly GCF_012460135.2 of Molothrus ater. NCBI lineage: Eukaryota > Metazoa > Chordata > Aves > Passeriformes > Icteridae > Molothrus > Molothrus ater. The sequence continues at coordinate 116,146,736 of NC_050479.2, forward strand.
TGCTCCCTGAGCAGCACTGGATGCTCCCTCAGCAGCATGGATGCTCCCTGGGCAGCATGGATGCTCCCTCAGCAGCATGGATGCTCCCTGGGCAGCACTGGATGCTCCCTCAGCAGCATGGATGCTCCCTGGGCAGCACTGGATGCTCTCTCAGCAGCTGTGTCCCCTCAGCCAGGCCACTTCCAGAATAAGCCAGGGCCACCAGTTTGTTATGAAGGTGAATTTCTGCAGCTTCCCTAGACCAGATTTTGTGTGGTTTTTCACCCATTCCTCCTGTTCCACCCTCACACCTTGCAGGGTGCTCAGAGCAAGACACTTCATCAGCACATGAAATCCAGGATTTAATAATAAACACCTTCCACCATTGGGAAGGCTTGGATGGAGCTCCCACACCTTGCAGGGTTCCTGGGTTTCTTCTTTGCAAACACCTACATATCTGCAACACCAGTTCTCACTCTTCCCGTTATCTCCTTCAGCTTTCTCACAGCACCAGGAAGGAGCTGTCATCACCTGAGATCCCCCTGGTGACAGGAGATCTCCTCCATCAGCCAAATTGTTCTTTTTGTTCTCTAATCCAAGCTCAGGATTGGGCTTTCCAGGCTGTGAGATCCTTGTGCCTGCTGCCATCCCACTCTGAGAGTGGCACCAAGCCCCTGGTCTGCCACGGTGTTCCCAGAGCCCTTATCCTGGTCACACCAACCACTAGGCCCATTCCTGGCAGAGATTGAAGAAATCAAGGGCAGTTTCTGCAGAAAAAAAAAACTCTTCTTTCCATCCATCTCCTGATTTTGTCTAACTCTACCCCAGGCACCAACACATGCCCCATGCTTGTAGGTGCCTGTTCCTGGAGCTGCATGCGAGGGAAATCTTTGGAATAAGAGAACTTTTAATATCCCTCTAAATCACCAGCTTTGTTATTTTCTCTTTAAGCTGCAAGCAAAAGAAATCAAGACCCATTTCTGTGCCCACATGGGCTGGACATACATTCTGGGGAGAAAATGGGAAGCACTGAAAGCCAGTGGTGAAAGCAGGTGAATCTTCAGCCCACCTTGACTCTGCCCCCAGGGATGCCTGTGACCCTCTGAGAGCACAGCCCAGTGTGCAGAGCAGGAGACAGGGCTGAGGCATTGCAGGGATGGCCACAATCTGTTCTTGACTAGCTCCAACCACCATTTCACTGCCCTCCCCGGGAATGGCCAGGGGATTCTGCTGAAGGACCAGGAATTCCTGGCATACAGGAGCCCAGAATCCAGGGACACTCTGCACATCAGCTGGCACCAGAGAGCACAAGCTGTGCTGTCCCATTCCAGGGCCAGCCACAAATGGGAATTCTTCTCCCAAGGAAGAATTTCTTGCCTATGTCCATGCCTGCCCTCTGGCACTGGCAGCCATTCCCTGGGTGCTGTCCCTCCATGCCTTGTCCCCAGTCCCTCTGCAGCTCTCCTGGAGCCCCTCCAGGCCCTGCAAGGGCTCTGAGCTCTCCCTGGAGCCTTCTCCTCTCCAGGTGAGCACCCCCAGCTCTCTCCAGCTCTGGAGCAGCTCTGGAGCCTCCTCTGGGCTCTCTCCAGCAGCTCCAGGTGCTGCTGCTGTTGTTGGACCCAGAGATTAAAATTATCAGCACCTAAAGCCACTTGCCCTTTTTCACTGCTCCACTCATTCCCAGCTCTCTGCAAGTCTTTTGTAGCAATGCCCCTCTGTTTTCCCCTCATGGCCTGATGGAGATGTTTAGAGGGGTTTGGATGAACAGCAGGCTCCTTCCAGCTCCCACCAGGAAAAGCTGGGACCTCCTCTCCCAGCTCTTCCCTTGCACAGGGCTGGCTTGAAAAGCCCATTTGTAGCACAGGGCTGTGGGCAAGTTATGAAAGTGCTGAGAAAAACGGGGACACAAAGTCCAAGTCAATGGAGTTATTTTGTGGCTCTGCAGCAACAGCAGCAGCTGAATTCAGGACTGTAGGTCCTGGCCCCACATCAGGGCTAAAACTTATGGCAAAGTTCAGGCAGGTCCCAAGTGCAGACCCAGGAAATAAAGGCCAGCCTTGTCAGGAGCAAGGTGCTGTGTTACATCTCTGTTGGGTCTCATAAAGAATACATTCACCCCTTGGCAAAACCAAGGCTCTTTATCTTCATCTGTGGAGGAATCTGTCTGACAGCTCAACACTGCCAACACCAATCCATCTGTGATCGTGAACCAGGCTCCAAAATCCATGGCACTGGCCTGCAAATAATAACACATGGCTGTGCTCTGTTTGTCTTCTGGTTCCTGGGTCTTCAGGTCAAACTCACTTCATGTTCTATGGGCAATCAAGAGGACAAGACAATTCTCTTTTTTTTTTTTTTTTTTTTTTTTTTTTTTTTTTTTTTTTTTTTTATGAGAATGAAAACAGAATCTGGTGGTATTTGGAGCCACGAGCTGTGGCATGTGAGAGAGACCCTGAGGCAAACCATGACAGCCAGGTGGGAGCTGTGGCCAGCAGGAGGGCAGAGGGGGCTGCCTGAAGCACAGGAGAGATTCCTGCTCCAATTCCACAGTCTTCCTCCACTGTGATCATGTCCTTTATCTCTGGCCTGCATTTGGGGAGGAGTCACTGCATCCCACATCAGGCTGCCACAAGTCCAAGCTGTGTCAGATGGGCTTTAAATTGAATTATTTTCTCTGCCATATTCCACAGCAAAGCCCACATTTTCCTTGTGCCACACCTTCACACAAGTCCCATCATAAGCCTGAAGCCTCACGGGTTTCCTCTCCTCACCTGGGGAGTCAAAAACTAGAGGATTAGTGGGATGTGGAGAAGGAATTGTTCCCTGTGAGGGTACCCAGAGCAGCTGTGGCTGCCTCTGGATCCCTGGAATGTCCAAGGCCAGGCTGGATGGGCTTGGAGCAGCCTGGGACAGTGGAAGGTGTCCCTGCCTACCTCAAGGCATGAGGTGAGTTTGATGTCCCTTCCAAGCCAGTCCAGCCCAGGATTCCCTGCTCCCATCCTCCGGGTGACCAGTGCTGGTGACAGCTCCTCAGGGAGGCCTCCTGAAGGTGGCTGTGCTTGGGGGATGCTCATCAGAGGGTTTCCCAAGGAGTCCCTTCCAGTGTGTGACACTCCCCCGTGCCTGGGAGCTGGTGGGCTCTGAGCAGCTCTAGAGCCACACCTTTGGCAGGGTTTAAGGTTTAAGCCACTGACTGGTGAGGCTTAAGAAGGTAATTTACCGATGGAAGCACCCGGTCCAACCTGGAATGGGAAACCTGGTCCCTTTTTCAGAGTCTGAGCATGTTTCCAAGCACAAACCCAAATAAATATCTGTAATCTGTGCAAACCACTGGCACAGAGAAGAGGACAGTGGTAAGAGATCCTCCTCCAGGGACAGAGATCAGCAACCAAGCAAGAGGCAGGGGTGGAGAAAGGCTGGATAAAGCAAGGGGGAAGGACAGAGAGGAAAAATGGGAGAGCACAGTGTGTATGCACCGTGACCTGTCCCACCTGCACCCCATGGAAGGTGGGCAAGAGAAACGGCGGTGCCAGAGCCCTGCCAGCTCCTCGGGAGAGGTGAGCAGCAGGGAAACGCTCCCAGCAGGCTGGGCAAGGCTGAGCTCTTGGCTGGGGACGGCAGGGTTTGAGGCTGGAGCCTTGCACGGGCTTAGGATTCCCTCTGCAGGCCAGCCCTGAGCTCGGCACATCCCGAGCTGCAGAGCCACGGAGGCAGAAGGGACCTCAGAGCCCCACCAGTGCCACCCCTGCCGTGGCAGGGACACCTCCACTGGCCCAGGTGTTCCAGGTCCTGTCCAGCCTGGCCTGGGACCCTTCCAGGGATCCAGGGGCAGCCACAGCTCCCCTGGGCACCCTGGGCCATCTCTTTATGGCTCTTGTTGTCAAATATTCCTTCCCAGTGTTCCGTTTAACCCTGCCCTCTGGCCGTGCAAAACCGCTGCCCCTCGAGGGGGTTTGGGTCGGAGGACACGCTGGAGACACAGAAACCAAGGCTGGATGTGCAGGAGCAATTTGGGAGCGCAGCTGGCAGAGATCCCTTCCCAAATCCCAGAGCCTGGGACTCTGCAGAGCCCTGCACAGCTCCTTGTCCTGCAGGTGGCCTTGGTGGGGAGGTGTCCCCTGGTCCCACGTTCTCTGTCCTTCCCTGAGGGCTCCCCAGTGCCCAGCTCCTGGTCCAGGCTGATCCTGGGAGCAGCAGCTTTGTTGGGAGCTCAGGAATAGCACACACTGCCTCTGACTGTGGCCAGCAGCAGCAGCAGCAGCGTCTACGGGACAGACACACAGACTGCTGGACATGGGCCAGTCCCAAACCGCTGCCATAACTCATCTCAGTAAAGCCAGCACGAGCTTTTTGTTTCACGAGAAGCAACTTTTTTGTCAACTGGCACTTGATGGAGCCCACAACAGCAGGGATCCACATGCTGGTATCCTTTTAGTCATTCAACAGCCAGAGACAACTAAAGATAGACGTGTGGGTGAGATGGAAAGTTAATGATATCCCCCAGCAAGCTCCTGGCACTGGTGCAGAGGCTGTTTCCTGGGCATGGATCGCCCCTTCCTCCCTCCAGCCAAGGAGAGAGGAGCCTGCTCAGGGGGGCTCAGAGGTGTAGGGCTTCCCCTCTGCCTCTGCAGCCACGTTTTCCCTTCTGCTAACCCAACGTAGCTGAGAGGCTCCATCAGAGAGGGTGTTAAAATATGATGAGAAGACAGATTGCTTTGGTGCCCCAGTAAAGAGACGAGAAGCAGAAGAGATTTCCATAGCAACTGGTGCAGAGGCTCTGCCTCCTCTGGTCGCTCTGAGTCACCGTCCATGGTGGTTTAACTCTGGCTGGACGCGGGGTACCCACCAAAGCTGCTCCGTCACCCCCTCCTCAGCTGGACAGCGGAGGGAAGAGTGAACAAAGGGCTCATGGGCCGGGATAAGGACAGAGGGACCAGCCACCCGCTACAGTCACAGCGGGCAGAGCTGGGGTCTTCACCTGGGGACACCTCAGAGCCCTTGCAGGGCCTGAAGGGGCTCCAGGAGAGCTGCAGAGGGGCTGGGGACAAGGCATGGAGGGACAGCACACAGGGAATGGCTCCCACTGCCAGAGGGCAGGCATGGATGGGATATTGGGAGTTAGGAATTGTTCCCCGTGAGGATGGAAAAGTCCTGGCACAGGGTGCCCAGAGCAGCTGTGGCTGCCCCTGCATCCCTGGCAGTGCCCAAGGCCAGGTTGGACACTGGGGCTTGGAGCAGCCTGGGACAGTGGAGGCGTTCCTGCCATGGCACTGGGTGGGCTTTAGGGTCTTTCCATCCCAACCCATCTGTGATTCCATGAATTATCCCAACAACCGGGTGCACAGCCCGCCCCGTCCCGACCGGGACCGCGCAGGGGGCGCTGCCGTCCGCCGCGCTGATGAATATTCATGAGCGGGCGTGGCCGGCGCGCGCTCATTACTATGCGCCGCGGGGGGCGCCCCCTCATGAATTATGCGGGGTAGGCGTGGCCGCCGCGGCCCTTCAAAGTGTGGGAAGATGGCGGCGGCGGCGGCGGGTGCCGGCGGCCGGGCCGCGGTGCGGGGGCGGCGGCGGCGGGGCCGGCCCGCGGCCCAGGAGGAGCAGGAGGCGGTGGTGCTGTCGGTGGCCGAGTGCCCGGTGTGCCGGCAGGCGCTGGTGGAGGCGGTGACGCCGCCCTGCCGCCACTCGCTCTGCCTCGCCTGCTTCCAGCGCTGCCTGCAGGGCCCGGGCCTCTGCTGCCCGCTGTGCCGCAGCCGCCTCTCCACACGGGCCCGGCGGCAGCAGGCCGAGCCCGCAGCCACCACGGCGGCCGGAGCAGCGGGCGGGGAGCAGCGGCCGCCGGAGCAAGGTGCGGCTGAGGCGGCGGCGGCGGCGGCGGCGGCACCTGCGCCCCCCCCATCCTGCACCGGGAGGGGCGGGGGGGCGCGGGGGCGGGGGCGTGGCCTGGGGGCGTGGCTGCCGCGCGCGGACCCGCGGTGAGTTCGCGGGGGCTCAGCCCGGGGGGCGGGGCCACGGCGGGCGGGAGGTGCGATGAGCTCAGCCCGGGGGGCGGGGCCACCGCGGGACGTGCCGGGAATCGGCGGGGATGGGGCGGGGCCTGTGCCCGGGGGCGGGGCCTGTGCCCGGGGTGCGATGAGTTGGCGCGGGCTCAGCCCGAGCCGTGCGGGACCGGGCGGGGACAGGGGCACTGGCGCTGAGCCACCCTGCCCGGGGCATCGGGAGGTGCCCCAGGGGGGATGGAGAGCATCATCCCATGGAGGGGGTGCCGGCTGCGGGGATGTTCCCCCACTTCCTCGGGTGGTTTTGTGATGATCTCGGCCCAAAAGCGAACGGTTCCAGCGGTGCTGCCAGCAGTTGGGCAGGTTTGGGCTGCATCAAGACAGGAAGGGTTTTGCACCGTGGGAAGTCCTTTTCGCTTGTTGACATAGAAAAAGTCCATCATGCCTGTGTTCACGGCTTTTAGTTGCATGTTTCCTCTCTGCCTCCAAAGCCAGATGTCTTCTCAACTCCTAGAAAACTGATCCCTGTGTTCCCTTCAAAATAAATCCTCATCTGAGGCAGTGGCATTGCTGGAGATGCCCACCCTGCTGCTGTCAGAACTCAGGGTGCCCTGAGATCTGTTGGTTGGAGAGGCGTTGCAGCAGTGCCCAATTCAGCAGGGCTGAGGGCAGCCCTTTAGAGCAAACGAGGATTTAAGCTACAGATAAACATCCTTTTAGCCCAGCCCGTTCCTTTCCGAGCGTGTTTCTGGTCTCCCGCTCCCTGCTTGTGTCAGCACCCTCTAATTGGCTGTGGGAAGAGTTGGCAGGATGAGCTTAAACAGCTCAAATTGGTGGTTTGAACCAAGCCCACTAACCTGGAAGAGATTTAGGAAGGATTTGCTGAATCCATGAGCAGATGGGCTGTGCAGGGGGAGCAGGGGCAGTGGGAACTGCCCCAGTCAGTCTCTGCTCCAGGGCCGTGGTGTCAGTCATGCTTAAATGCACTCCTTGGGTGAGAGTGCCCAGCCTTGCTGCAGGAGTGCCTGGGCACTGTCTGAGCTGGGCTTCTTAAAGCAGAATTGGTTTTAAGTCTCCACTTGTCCTGAGCTGTGGGAGATGTGTGTGGGACAAAGGGGAATGGCTTCTCACCGGGTTTAGATGGGATACTGGGATGAAGTTCTTCCCTGTAAAGGTGCCCAGAGAAGCTGTGGCTGCCCCTGGATCCCTGGAAGTGTCCAAGGCCAGGCTGGATGGCGTTTGGAGCAGCCTGGGACAGTGGAAAGCGCATGGCAAGGTGCGGAATGAGGTGATCTGTCCAGTCCCTACATCTGCTGCTCTGTGCTCATCCACTGAGCCAGCCATCTGACCATGGAAGACGCTGGTTAGGCCTGCTTTCCCTTCCTTCAATCCAGCAGCCTGCCTCCCAAACACCTTGTCCTTGTTCAGAAGGGGCTTCCAGGGATAGCTGCTTCCCAGGAACCTTTCTCCCCAGCCTCACAAACCCGTCCCAGTCACCATGGCCTTATCAATGGACATGTAATGTATATATATATCTATCTGTTTATCAGTGTCTGTAGGCCCTTGAGAGGGGGCAGCAAAGCCCAGCTCATCCCACTGGTGCCCTGGGCCAGGACAAAAGGCAAAGGACACAAACTGAAACAGTGACCATAAGAAAAATAGCTTTTACTGTGAAGGTTACCAAGCACTGGCACCAGTTGCTCGGGGTGTTTGTGGAGTTTCCATCCTCAGAGAGAGTCAAATCCCAGTTGGACATGGACCTGGGCAGCCTGTTCCTCTGGAGACCTGGCTGGGTCTCCAGAGGTCTTTGCAACCTCAGTTATTATGTGATGCTGTTATCAAACACTGATTAAGCTCAGGTATTTAATTAAATCACTTAAAAAGTGCAAAATCTTTGACACTACTCGGTATGACCACTTGACATACCTTGGTTATTCCAGTGTGAAGCGGCTCATTAATCGTGGTTTCATGTCCCAGTTTTCGTTATTCCCTTTGGGATTCTCCCATAGCAGTGGGCTGAAGGAGCCCTCAGACCCTGCCTGAGGCTGGGGATTCTGCCCTAGGTGATCAAATAGGTGTAAAGTCCCAGTCCTTGTCACAGAACTGGACAGAAATCAGCAGGGGCACCCTTGCACTGCCTGTGTTGTGTCTTGGCGTGGGCTGGGCTTGCCGAGAGCTGCTGGGCACCTGATTCCCCAGGAGCTGCCCTGCTGCCTTCAGCCTGGCCCCAGCTGCTGCTCCAGGAGGATGCAGGTGGCCCTCGGGTCCCACGTCCTCTCCAGGCATCTCCTGGGAAGGCGCCCCATGGAACTTGGAGATGCCATGAGTGAGAGCCAAAGCTGCAGGGCTGGCTGCAATGCCCTGCCGAGTGAGGTTTCTGCTACTGAAACAGTTGCTTGGTGGGGTTCTTGGAAGGCAGAGAGGAGCAGCAGATGGGAGGCTTGGAGGCTGTTTGAGGATCCGGCTGGCCAAGGGGAAGGAACAGGAGATGTTTGCAGCGAGGTGCTCAGCCTGGTTTGTGGGGGAATGAGTACACTGCCCTTTCAGAGAGTCAGATTTCTCCTGTTTCTCCTGTGCCCAGTAGCAGTGCCCAGCAGTCACTGGCTGAGCCCGTGCAGGAGGGGTGCTGTGTTTTTGCCAGACTTGTGAAATGACTTCCCCCTCCTTCCTCCCAGTCCTTTTTTGGCAGTGGTTTTCCCCTTTCCCCGCTGGACCAAACCAGTCTGCTTCTTGAGCATTTCCTGGTGATTCCTTGAGTTCCTGTTGTTTCTGTTCTTCTGCAGCCTGTCACTGGTTGTTTTTTTGTCTCAAGACCACAGTGCTACAAGTTTGGAAGTGGCAATCCCAAAGAAGCCTTTCCCTGTCAGTGATTTGCTTGAACTGATTAGAACTGACCCCGTCCCTTTTTTCCTCCTTGTCACAGTGTTGTACTGCTGGTGGGATGAGTTAAATTAAGGATTTCCTAGGAAGGTAGGATAGGGTGCCTCTCTGCGGGCAGTAATTGTGCTGTGGGGCTGTCAGAGGGCTTGCACCTCCATCTCTTTCCTCCCTGTCCTCTCTCCAGCACTCCACAGTACCTGAATTATTTTATTATTTTTAATCTAATGAAGAGAAAGGCCAGACCCAGAGCTAGCCCCAGTGGTCAGTGTGAGAGGCATGGCAGTGGATCATTAACTCCTGGAAAATAAATTTCCAGTTGAGTCGTGCTTACACCTGTGCCAGGGTCAGAAAATTCCTAGCTTCTTGTTTTGTGTTCTGAAAGCATTTAAGATTTCATCCTCAGCTGCGGGAGTTGAAAGGAAAAGTAGTGAAAACCCGGAGGGCAATGGGAGCTGCAGAGCCAGCTGAAAGTTTCCATGGGAGCTGGGGGCGAGGGGGACTGGCTGCTGCTGGGGCACAGCTGGCACCCGCCCGATGGCATCGCTTTGGCAGGAGCCAGGAGCCTCTGAAGGACAGACAGGGAGCCAGAGGGTTCTGATTCGAGTTCAGCTTTACTCTCAGTCAGCCCGCGCTGCTGAATCCACCAGATGGAGGTTTCTGAGTCTTTTGCCAGGAAATGTGAAATGTGCCGGTCAGGAGTGTGGCTCCACAGGGATGGCGTGTGTGTAAGACACACTTCCAAGCTGGTGTGGAAAGATGGGCTCACTCAAGGGGATGGAGGCTGCAAGTCAGATGCCTCTTATAAAGAAAACCAGCGTTAAATAATTAGAAAATCTTTTGTCCTCTCAAATTGTGCAGAAATCAGTTGTTTTTTCCAAGACTGAGCACAATAGGATGCAACTCTTGACTGCCAGCATGAAAAAGCAGGATGCCAGGTTTGATTTGCCACCACGACTGTTTCAGTGCTGTCCCCAGGCTGGGAAGGAGCATCCCAGCAGCCCTTCAGAGTCAGCTTCATCCAGGAACCACTTCTGCTGACCCACAGATCACTCGAGAGGAAGGGCAGGCTGGAGATTTGCTGTGAAATCAAGTAAAAAGCCTTTTCTTCCGTGGTTTTGCCTGCTTTGCTGTTGTCCTAGCAGGAAGGTGGCACTAAGTGACCCCCAGTAGTCCCTGCCAGCCTGACCCATTCTGGATTTCTGTGGAATGCAGATGTACATCATTGCACACACTTTTGTTTTCATCTCTTCTGTACAGAGTTGGAAATTTGGGGGCTCATCTCTCTTTGACCCACCTGTAAAATATACAAGTTGGTGCATAAGGATACTGTTGATAAAGTTGCCTCCACCTGATGTTGGACCCCTTTAGCTCAACCGCCAAAACTTAGACATAAATGTTATTCCATTGTTTGAAATTTCCTCAGCTTGCTGAACCCCAGTGAGAAATGAGAGCATTGACGTGGCTCATCTTTCCTGCTGCGTGTTCCCCTCGGGTTAGCTTGTGCCCTGGAGGGGAAAACTCCACTTTTTTAGCTTCTGGAGACAAGCCTTAAACATGGAGGAGTAATTGAAGCTTGCTGCAGGCGAGTTACAGATTGCTGCTGCCCCTGGCACTGTCTCCGTGGCAATTTCAGCCTGATAAAGTTCACAAAGAACTGGAACTGCTCAAGGCCACAATTGAAAAAAACATTTTGGGAAGCTGGTGGAAGGTTTCCAGCGTGGCTGGGAGCAGGAGCAGGAGCAAGGAATGCAGCCTGGCCTCCCCAGCATCAGCATCACCTGGGATTTCTATCACATGTGTAGGGACAAATTGGGATGTTGTCCTTTAGGAACAGGCCTGGCTCGTGCAGGCGTGTGAGTACGAGGAAATAGCAGCTGTTTTAATGAGAAAAAAGGCCTTATGACCTGTTTGCTGATGTGGGATTATTGGTTCACCCACCCTGCCATTTGTACCTGTCATTTGGAGGCAGATAGAACCAAGGGGAGCTCTGTGAGGGGGGCTCAGCTGCAGAAAAGGAGGCTCAGGGGGGACCCAGTGGCTCTGCACAGGTCCCTGACAGGAGGGGGCAGCTGGGGAGGGGGTTTGGGGCCCTGCTCCCAGGGAATGGGGACAGGGCAGGAGGAAACAGCCTCCAGGGACGGTCACTTTGGGAAGCAGGAGGAATTTCCCCACTGAAAGGGTGATGAGGCATTGCCTAGGGAGGTGCTGCAGTCCCATCCCTGGAGGTGTCCAGAGAACAACTTTGGATGAGACACTGGGCTGGGTGACAAGGTGGTACTGGGCACAGATTGGACTCAATGGCCTCAGACGTCTTTCCCAGCCTAAATAATCTTGGGATTCTGTGAAAACATGTTGGAGCTGCTGGTTGATATCCTTTAATTTTAGCAGGGTGGGGAAAGGAAGTACCCCTGATGTTTCCTCCTTGCCCAAACCTGCTCCATCCTGACAGTATCACGTTGGGATGATGAGCTGTGCTGCACCCTGCCTGGAATACTGACATGGGTTGAGCCAGGATGGCTGTCCAGGGGTTGTTGTTTTGTTCTGCTTGTTCCCTTTGCCTCCAGGCTCCTCCAGCTGAAGTGCAGCTTGCCCAGACTTGCACTGCACGGAAGTGGGAGGGAACTTTGAGGCTGAAACAAGCAAGGGACTCCTTTGGGAGTAAGAGACTCCAGGGATGGAAGCTGAGCTGTAACCCTGTGCCAGCATGCTTTTGGATTCTGACTTGCCCAGGGGAAGGGGAGGAAGTGGGAGCAGGACAGGAACTCGTGCCAGACAGAGCATCCTGCCCTCAGACCCCTGATCTGGGGAGTGCCCTGCAAGCAGGAGAAAGGCTGTGCTTCCTCTGGGACAGCAGTGCAGGAGCTGCAGCGGGGCGTGGAGGGGGCATTCTGGGCCTGCAGCAGGTACCTGAAGCCTGGCTTTGCTCCTGGCACTCAGATTCCCTGTGCCTGGATCCTGGCTTTGCTCCTGGCACTCAGATTCCCTGTGCCTGAAGCCTGGGTTTATTCCCAGCACTCAGATTCCCTGTGCCTGGATCCTGCCTTTGCTCCTGGCACTCAGATTCCCTGTGCCTGGATCCTGCCTTTGCTCCTGGCACTCAGATTCCCTGTGCCTGGATCCTGCCTTTGCTCCTGGCACTCAGATTCCCTGTGCCTGAAGCCTGGGTTTATTCCCAGCACTCAGATTCCCTGTGCCTGAAGCCTGGGTTTATTCCCAGCACTCAGATTCCCTGTGCCTGGATCCTGGCTTTGCTCCTGGCACTCAGATTCCCTGTGCCTGAAGCCTGGGTTTATTCCCAGCACTCAGATTCCCTGTGCCTGAAGCCTGGGTTTATCCCAGCACTCAGATTCCCTGTGCCTGGATCCTGGCTTTGCTCCTGGCACTCAGATTCCCTGTGCCTGAAGCCTGGGTTTATTCCCAGCACTCAGATTCCCTGTGCCTGGATCCTGCCTTTGCTCCTGGCACTCAGATTCCCTGTGCCTGAAGCCTGGGTTTATTCCCAGCACTCAGATTCCCTGTGCCTGAAGCCTGGGTTTATTCCCAGCACTCAGATTCCCTGTGACATCCCCGGGCTGTTCCACAGCCCCGTGTTTACATCCTCCCAGTGCTCCCTGATTGCTTAACTGCTTGTCAAGGACTCTTGAGAATCTCACAGGAAACTCGGGAAGTGCAAAGTGGGATTGCTGGGCCATCTCCTCCTGATGTTTCTGTGTGTTAAACAGAGCTGTGATAGCAGTGGCAGAATATAAACATCTGGGGTTGAAAAGAGTGCTGCAGAAGCTCTTGTGCAGCCTCTGGAGATCTCACCCTTTTTTGGGAAATAATGGCCAGCGCCAGTTATCCTGTACTAAAAAATAATTCCTTTTTTTTCCCTTTTTCTTTCCAGACTTTATATTCAGAGCACCCATTAAATTAAGCAAAACAGGAGAGCTCCGAGAAGAATATGAAAGCCAGCTGAGGAAGGTCAGTATTTTGGGTAATTGTGGTTTTTCTTCCAGAACAACTTGGATTTCCTGCAGGAATGCCATCCTACCTGTAGGGAAACCTGAAGGGCTCTTTTTTCCTGTTCTTTAACAATGCTCATTTATTCTCTTTACACTGTTCAGCCAGTTCAGGAAATGGCTGTAATTGAGCATGTGGAAGCCAAATTTTGCTGTCTTAGCCTGCCTTCCAGAACATGGACGTGTACCTTCTTTGGAGTGACTGTTTGGTTGTGGATGTAATTCCATAAAGGCTTTTGCAGCCTAAGGCATCTCCTTCTCCTCAAACATCCTTCTCCTTAAAAGCAAACTGTTCTAAACTAGAGCTTTCTGGTTGTTTTTTTTTTTTTAGCCAAGAATAAAATGTCTTTTAAAACAGCCTTGTCTGCAGAAAGATACCATGTGCAGCCCAGTGCCAGCCCTGCTCCCTTCCCTCCCAGTCAGAAAATACTTGACCATGTTTCCAGTATTTGGGCATGTTTTTGTCTTGTTCTCCTTCAGCCTGCTGCCTTCCTCTTCTTGCCCCCTGCCAGATGGGAGATGGGTTTCTTCCCCCTGCCAGCTTAAACTTGGTTTTTGTGAAGCTCGGCTGAAAGAGCCATGTGGGAGGAGGCTCTGTGAGTCGCCACCTCAGAGGAAATGGCAGTGAGATTTGTGTGATGATGCAGTCACACTGTTTCCTTGTTCACAGAATCAGAATAGAATCACAGAATCATCTAAACAAGGGAAAAGCCCTCACTTGTTACCTGGGGTGAGAGACTGACTCTCACCTGGCTCTACCCTCCTGTCAGGAAGTTGTAGGGAAGCTGGTCTGAAAATTGTCACTGTTGCTGCTTATCAAGAGTTTCTTGGTATCTCTGAACTTCTGGATCAGGGAGGACTCCGGTTGGAGAACCTAAGCTTGGATATGATTTGGTTTCCTTCCCTGTCTCAAGACACAGGGTTTCATCCCAGCTTCCCTGCCTGTGCAATGGGGATAACTTGGGCTTTCCTCCTGAGGAAGGGACAGGAGCATTTCCAAACCTTTTTACATCTCCCAGATGTGAGTTGTTTCATCTGTCTGAACTCTTGACCCGCTTCCACCCTTTTTGCAGTTGAAAACAAAGTGGTACCATAATTATGTACTGGAGAGATTTTATTTAACATGGATTATCTCATAGCTTAATTTTCCCAGCTGCCTTTCAGAATGAGCTAGATCTTTGCTGTCTGTGCAGGACAGCAAGAATGGGTTTTCCTCTTTCATGCCCTTGGTGCTCTTGCATTTTTTGTTTTCCCAGAGGAGGCTGTCGTTTCTGTGCACTCAAACCCTAACTCATGCTGTCCAGCTGTCTTTCCCTCTATCACAAGCAAGTCTGTTGCTTGTGAGCACACACAGAGTGGGAGGGAAACTCCCACCTGAGGCATGTGCTGACATGCAGCCTCCCAGAGCCAGGGCAGAGGAGCAGGCTCCGGGAGCCAGCAGACCTGGACAGGGAAGAGAAGATACCAAACGTGAGTTTGCCCGACTTTTGGAATTAATGGTAGTGTCAGGAGTGGTGCTTCTGAGTGAACAATTATCCATTGCTTGTACATTTTTCCCCCTCCTGCAGCTGCAGTATCCAAAAGGACTGAAATGCATTTTCTGATTAACTGTGCTGTCTACAGCAGCTGTTGGTGCTGCATCCAGTATTTCAGAGATGCTGCTCAGATAACATGAGGTCCTTCTCCAGGGTACATGTTTCACACTACTTTGTTTCAGTTTCTGGTCCTTCTGTCCCAGCACAGCATTGCCATGTCTGGAAGGAAGTTCTCTGGGAGACAATTTACATTAAGGCTACCTCAAATCATTATTTTTGAAATTAGTACAGATTTTATCATTAGAGTTTGATTTTGCTTGCAGCCTTAATTCTGGACCTAAATTGTTTTTTGTATTCTCTTAATTAGGATTAGGATCCTGTTGTTGCCTTTTTGACTTCATTGTCAGCAGAGCTCGGGTTGTGCCATGGATTCCCCCAAAATCCTTAAATATTCCCGTGTGTTGTTACATATTCTTGTGTCTTTCGATTTTATAATTTAGCCAGAAAAGTGAATTTTTCCATATAACTTTCTTCCACATGAGAAATATAGGAGGGACACGAGTGCTGGGTGGTATTTCAGCCAGCCCAAAAAAATACTTAAATCTTTATGATAAATCTTGGTGTGAATTTGTTTTTCAGATGCTTCCAAAAAGGCAGAAATACTGTTGACTTAGAGCAGACTATTCATCATGTCTGCATCATGTGGTCACAATCTATGTTAGTCAGACACTGTTGTAGTTATTGCTTGAGATTATTAATAGATGAGGAATTTAAAGATACATCTTAAAACAACTCCGAGCAAGGAGTCAAACCAGTCCTTGAAAATATTTGCTGAACACCCACAATCAGCCAAACAGTGGAGCTTTTCCTGGTTTCTGCCTTTTTTCCTCCTTGTTTTCCTCCTTGTTTCTCTCTTCCTCATCTCTGGGGGCTTGGTTTCAGTAGGATTTGGGTCTTTGCCAGTTTGAAAATCACAATGTGCTTTTCCTGTAATGCCTCGTGAACTCTGTTTTCTTTCTCATCCTTATGTCCATAGTGCTGAGATTTTCCCTTCCTCCAACAGGGAAGAAAAACACTAAATATTTTTGGAAGAAGTTGTTGCTGCCTTTTTGAGTTAGGGGAGCTTCCTAAGCACCTGAGATGGCTATGCCCAAGTATGAGGAAAAGCCCAGGGATATGGGTGCCGGGTGCTGTGGGTCATGAGCAGGACAAAGAGGTGTCAGTCAGAGGTGTGGATAAGTTCTGGGCGGATGGAGGAAGGAGGGAGGCTCTGTTCTGTGTACAGGTTGATGTAGACTATTCCTGGGCTGTGTCTAAGCTGGGGAAGAGGCAAGGCACAAGCTGGGAGAATGGCTGGGGATGGAGGGAGAACCTCCACGGGCAGGGACAATCAGATGGTGCCAAGCCTCTTCCTCAGGAAAAGGTAGTGGAAAGGGGGAGAAAAGGGATCTTGTTGGTTTTGTGACAGCAAGTCTGCAAAAATAAACCAACCTGGCAGAAAAGGGGAGTTTGGTTCCTTAGGTGAGCAGAATAGTGCAGCAGGACAGGCAGCCCATCAGAGTCCATGGACCTTGAGTCCCAGATCCTGGCATTCCCTGCTTGAAGCTGAGCTCAAGCTTTGAGCCTGGGGTCAGCTGTCAGGGGAAAGGTGGCCTCTCTGGATCCCCTCCATCCATCCAACACGCTGCAGAAACAATGGGATTTCATCTCTCCTGCAGCTTTCAGCGTGGGGATTGCTGCATCTCACCTTTTATTTTAGATGCTGCTGCCAAATTGTGTGTGCTGTGTGTCAGGCCATTGGGAGGCTAAAACTGGAATATCACACCTTGCTTGAAACGGGTGTTGCACATTTTTCTATGTAGTGTGATCACCTACAAGTAGAGAAAAGCTTTTGTCTCTCTGTTTTAGACAATACAGTGACAGAGAAGGCTTTGTCCAGCCCTGGCCCTCACGGTGCCTTTGTTGTTTTGCAAAGAACATAAAATCCATGATACTTGTGTATAAAACACAAATGTGGTGCGGAAGCCAACCAATCTTCATATTATTGTGAGAGAGAGGCAGTGGCTCTACGCTGGAGTGGAGAAATGAAGGCACAAAATTAAATGATGGGACCAAACTCTTGGTCTTTCCAGTCTGTAAGTGTAGGACATCAAATTATAACTACCCTACCTCTCTTGTCCTTATTTCCAGCTGAGAGAAGAGAAAATACAAGAAGAAAAGACATCTGAGGATCTGATTCACAAGTTCATCCTAGATGACATTGATGTAGGGAAAAGAAAAATGGAGGAACAGCAGAAAAAAGAAGAATCTGTAGTGCTGAAAGGGAACCAAGACTGTGTAAGTGAGCTCATGCTTCTCCTTCCTGCCCACAGGTCAAAAGTTTCATTCTTTGGCTTTCCAGGATTCCTTGATTGAGTTTCATAGTTTATTAAGGCTATGAGCTGGCAGATTCTTAAGGTCCTTGTTAACGAGAGCTGTCTTCTAAGGTCTGTTATGACTGCAGATGTCCTTCTAGAGGATTCTGTCCCTCTTTTTACCCTCTGCTGTGTGACTCTTGCTGACACAGCAGATCCCCACAGCCTTGGGGATATCCTTGGTCTTTAGGCTTGCATGCATTTCCATGAGTATTTCTCCATGAATCTTCTGCAGTGAAGTTGTACAGATGAAGTTCGGCACATTCTTCATGCTGGCTTCTGCCTATTTCCCATTTCATTTGGGAGGTTCTGCAGGAAATGCTCTTAAAATTTCCATCTGATAGGCTGACCCATGGGGGCTGAGTGACCAACACCCTGCAGTAACCCCTATTGTAGAATTTTCCCACATCTTCTTGATTAATAAATTACCTTTATTGGATGACCAACAGCTATGTATAGGAGCTACGTGCTTATTTTTGTATTTTTTATGCCTTATGTCTTCTCAGTATAATCAGAAATGGGGGGTTTGGGGATCTTTAACACTTTTGCAAGCAAGAGCTTTATTTTCCAAGTTATTCTCTCTGTTGTGCATGTCAGCTAACTGTTCCTTGATTGACTTCAGTTTCCTGAGCGTCTCTCGGATTCCGAGAACGAAGAGCCATTCCAGGGCAAGCAGACACACCGCTCAGCTTTTGTTTCCAAGACCAGTGCTTACTCCTTTGCTTTCCTTTCAGGGTAAGAGGCTGAGACGTTGTTTAGTGTCCTTTAAAGATGTTCTTCTGACTTGTTTTAAATGCACCTGACATGCTCTAATTCAAATGGTGGTTCCAATCTAAAATAAGTGATTTTTTTTTTTTCCCCTGGAATTTTAGAGCAGACTCATTGGTAGAATGTGGTGTCTGTCTGATTGCTTCCTACCTGGAAGTTAAGGAAGTTAATGTTCATCCCATGAAGGAGAAAAATCATTGCCTGTAGATTTAAACCATTAGTCAGAAATCAGAATTCTGTGGGAGGAGCTCAGGAGTGCTGGTTCCCTTCTGCAGCACAGATATGAAGGGATGGCATCAGCCCCAAACTCCTGGGAGGCTGTTGCCTGACGCAGTGGAAGCAGCTGAATAAGCAGTTTCCAGGTGGGAAGCAGAGGGGTTTCCCAGCTTCCTCCTCAGCTCTGGCCTCAGTTCATCATGGGCCCTGGGCAGAGCTGTCCATGAAACCCTGCTGGGTTTCATGCAGAGCAGGGCTCTGCTGCAAATCCAGGATTCCTGGTTCCCTTTGTCCCGAGGGCAGGGGAGGTGCCTCTGCCAGCCAGGTGCTGCCAAAGCTGATGTCTCTCCCACAGGGAGCAGCTGCCAGGGCTGGTGAGCTGCTTGTTCCCAAGGTTCCTGTTCTCATCCATCTGCTTTTCAGGAATTTAACCTCCAAGGTGGAGAGGAGCCGGAGCTGCAACGACACCATTCAGGAGAGATCCAAGAGCAGGCAGAGATCAGCCCCAGCCACCAAAGCAAAGGTACAGGCAGCGTGTGGAAACAGGTTCCTGTGTGTAAATGTTCTTATCTGAGGTTACACAGCACCAGTAATCTGGAGATATCAAATATGGGCTTTGTGGCCCTGTTATCGCCCTGGGGCCAATCACCTCCTTGTGGCTCCCAATAAAACCTGCTGGGTTAGGAATTACTAAACAGAAAAGCAGACAGGTGTCAGGGTTCTTGTGTAGCGTTGGAGGCTAATTAGAATTTGAAAGGGTTCTCATCAGGCTTTTGTTTTGTGATTCATTTTCTTTTCAAGGCTGACTCCCCAGCCAGGTAAAGAAAAATGTTTTTGAAGTTTAGGAAAATAATCCTCTCTCCCTTTCTCTCCAAAGCTGTTTAAGCAGAGCAAAACTCATTTTGCTTTCCTGGCATCAGGGTACATTGGCACTTGCATACTATAGAAGATAAAAAGGCCTGGTCCTCGTAGGATCATAGGGTGGTTTGGGTTGGAAGGGAACTTAAAGCTCATCCAACCCCCTGCCCTGGGCAGGGACACCTTTCACTATCCCAGGGTGCTCCAAGCCCCATCCAGCCTGGCCTTGGACGCTGCTAAGGATGGGGCAGCCACCCAGCTGCTCTTGCTAGGATGTTCCCCCTCCTTGTGCTGATACCCCTTCTTACTGGGATCAGTTTCATCCCTGATGGAGAAGGAGAGGGTTCAGATCCAGAGGAGGTCCCATGAGGAGCAGAAGCCTGTGCAGTCTCCCACCTGAGCTGCTGGGAGCTGAACTGAGCCTAAAGTGAACATCCATGACTTACCTTCCCTCCAAGGACTGTCTTCTTTTTCAAGAAGATGCTGCATGGATGTGACCAATTAGATTTCCAGTACAGGGTATTCAAAAAACTTATTTTGACCTCAAAATGAGTGAGTAGGAAAACACCTTCTCTCAGACTAAGCATGGAAAGGCTGTTATTGTACACAGTAGCTGCTGGATAAAAATATTTCAGTGCTAAGAAGAAGACAATTTGCAGTTGTGTGTGTTGTTACCTCTCTGATTTAGTTGGGCCAGGATTAAGCCCAAGTGTAGCAGCATTCAGGGACTGTGTCAGAGATGACAAGAAATGTTGCTCTTAATCAGAGAATCATTCAGGTTCAAGGAGACCTTCAGGGCCATCAAGTCAACACAGCACCACCACAATCTCCCCTAACCCACATCCCCAAGGGCCACATCCAGATGCCTCTTATATCTGGGCCCAGTCCTTACTCTTTCTCTCCCACAGCTTGGAAGGGAGCAAAAAATAATTTGGAGATCATTTCCCTTGAGGAGCGTGGTTTCCTTCAGCCAGGGTGGTGCGGTGCTTCTTGGCTTCTCCTTGTCTTCACAGAATCATCATCCAGGTTGGAAGAGACCCTTAAGGTCATCTAGTGCAGCCTAACACCACTAAGTGGGCAGATTTATCCAGGTAAAGAGAAAACACATTTCAAGGCCGGGTTGGACATGGCTTGTAGGAATCTGGTCTAGTGGAAACTAGTGGAGAACTATTCCCTGCCCGTGGAAGAGGGTGGAGTGAGATGGCCTTTAAAGTCACTCCTCACCCAAACCATCCTGTGGCTGTGTGGTTTTGCCATCAGAGGGGCTGTTACTTGTGGCAGGAGCAGCTCTCAGACCGAAATAGATTCTGGTTCTGCTGGACTGACATAGGGGTCTCCTCGAGCCAGGTCTCATGGGCTCTTGGGGATCTACTTCACACCCAAGATAGCTCAGCTACCTTAGAAGGCATAAAATCAGCAGGATGGCTTCTGTGATCGTGTTGGAAACAAAAAGCTTTAATAGAAGGCAAAATAACAAAACTCTTTACAGAGAAAAACTTGAGCCAGGTGCAAGAGGTCCTTCCTGTCGTTCATCAGCAAACCCAAAGTTTATTTGTAAAAGCAAGTATCATTTTCCATTCACCAGTCAGTGGAACCCTTCCTTCCCGTTGTTTCTTTTCCCTGCCAGTGCTGGTCTTACCTCCCTGCCAGCAGCCCCAGAGCTTGTTTGTAAGCACGGATGTGCTGTTCCTCTCCCCCTGCAGGTGCTGCCCGGGGCCGCGCCGCTGCTGGGCGTGCTGTCGTGCGCGCAGAACCACCGCTGCCTGTCGGCGCCGGAGCTGAGCGCCGAGCGGCGCCTGCTGCTCAGCGCCGCCTCCTCCCTGTCCGCCCTGCACCGCCCCGAGCGCTCCATCAGCCCCGAGAGCAACGACAGCATCTCCGAGGAGCTCAACCACTTCAAGCCCATCGTCTGCTCCCCGTGCACGCCCCCGAAGAGGCTGCCCGACGGCAGAGTGCTGAGCCCCCTCATCATCAAGTCCACCCCCAGGAACCTGAACCGCAGCCTGCAGAAGCCGACCACCTATGAGGCCAGCCCTAGGATACTGAAGAAATGGGAGCAGATATTTCAGGAGCGTCAGATCAAAAAGACTCTCTCTAAAGCAACCCTCACGTCCTTGGCTTCGGAGCCCGGGGAAGACGTCGTGGTTCCTGACATCACCAACCCCGGCAGTTGCACTAAAGAGCAGCCACAAGCGCAGGAGGATCACCTTCCACCTGACACAGCAGGAGAGCCTCGCCCCGAGCTGGATTTCCTCCCTTCTGTCAGTGAAGTGAGGCTGGGAAGGGGGAGTGAGAAGAACAGGGGTTCACGGGCCTTAGCCACTGATGACGGTGCTGCTGAACCAGATGTGAGATCGAACGTGACCTCCCTAAACACACGGGTGGCTGAGGTCCCCGACCTAAAAGTGAACACATTCATGGACAAATCCTGCCTCAGCCTGGGCCCCAAAGTGCTGAGCAGGAGACTCATGGGCATCGGCGCATCGCTGCCCGACAGCAGCGCGCTGGGAGTGCCCATCAAGCCCGCGGGGAAGAAGCAGCTGAAGTACCTGAACAACAGCGAGCTGATCAACGTGCAGAACAGCACCTGCAGCTCCGTGCAGAGCCTCCTCGGGGAGCAGGCGCCGCTGCTGCGCCGCGGCCGCAAGAGACGCTGCAAAACGAAGCACCTGGAGCACAACGGCTCCGTCAAGAGACTGAGGCACGCGGCCCCGGGGGAGGCGGGGCTGCCCCCCGAGGCTCGGGACGTGGAGCAGAAGCTCCAGCAGGAGGAGGAGGACAGGAGGCTGGCCCTGCAGCTGCAGCGCATTTTCGACAGCGAGAACAGGACGGTGGAGAGGCGCAGGGTGCGCGTGGATCGGTACCTGCTGCGCTCCAAGAGCACGCTGGGGGCCAAGTAGCACTGCTGGGCCATGCTGCCTTTCTAGGGGACAGTGAGGATTATCACATTATCTTAGAGGAAAACTATTTTTTGCCCTACTTCACCCACGCAGTTGTTTTTTCGTTTCGGTGTTAAGACATTTCTGGGTCCAGTTCAGAGAGAAGCCAGCGTCCTTTCAGATTAAAAAAAAAAAAAAAAGAGAGAGAATGAGAAAAAAAGTCCTCAGGTCCATTGGTCTGAAGGAATTGTCTGTGATCCCCGTGAATACACTGCAAGGCCTCCACAGGCAGGCAGGCAGGCACACCTGGGATCTCCAGGTAGGAGGGGTGTGAATGTGGGGTATGAGGACCATCCCAAGAGAAATCTGAGCTCTGCTCATAGAAATTATCTGAGAGTCTTCTCCTCTCTGCCTGCCCCATTTTCTCCCTCAGGCTGCATCTGGTTGTGGGGTCAGCCTCTTATCCATGCTCTGTGTTTCTCCTGGGGAGTCCTAAACAGAGCCCCCCTGTAGTACTTCCAAATGAATGTATCTCACTGTCTGCAGCAGCAGCAGTACAGATCATTCGTCATTTTCTTGAAGCAGAAAGCCAAATGCAGTGAAAAGAAAGACCTGAAATAAGGATTTTACTGAAAAACCTGCCCCTGCTCCAGCTTCCTGGCTTCAGGCTCAAACCACTAAGAAAGCTCAGGTGAGTGATGCACTACAGACTTCCAGGCATGAAGCTGCCTGGAGCAGAGCTGGCTCAGAGCCTGGCCTTGGTGGCAGGCCACCCTCCCAGCATTTCTAACCCTCTTCCATGGATAAATTTCATGGATTATTTCCAGTAACTTAGCTCCAAAAGTACCCTCCCAATTCAGCCTTCTGTGGCAGCTGCCTTGCAGAGTATTCATGGGGACCCTGGAGGCCCATGGGGACCTTGTCTGGGGCAGGGGTTGTGGCTTTACCTGTCCTGCCCCCCGTGTGCCAGGTGGCAGGGCTGTCCTTGGGGTGAGGACAGTGCAGGGACAAACTTCCCTGTGGATCCTGTGAAGGGAGGGCAGCCAGTGCACATGAATAGACAGATCTGGTCTAACTGCATTGCCCCATTTCCTCCCTCCATCTTCAACAGTCAAAAAGAAAACAGGAACTGGTTTTCTTTTTCACTGCAAGGACCCTGGCAGGCTTTTTTTTCCCCCTAATTGAACTGGATTTAAAAAAAAAAAAAAAAAAAAAGAAAAAAAAGGAAAAAGGAAATCTTATATTTTATTGGGTAAAATTTATATATTTTAAATACTATATTTCAACAGATCGACACTTTTGTTTTGAGAGATCTTATAGCAATGATTCCATAATATATATCTCTTTCTCTGCATCTCCTTGCCACACAAACCACTGGATGGTTCAGGCTGTACCTGAGGCTGGTGGCACCTGGCCTGCTCTGCCTTCCTCTCCTGCACCACAGCCTGGCAGGTGCTGCTTTGGGCCCAAACCAAAACCTGCTCCCCTGTCCAGCTGTCAGTTAGAAGGAAATTAAGGAATTAGAGCCTTGGCTGGGCCTGGAAGAGCAGCACAGAGAGAAGTAGTGTTGGCCTGGGTCTGCCCTGGGAGCTCAGGAGGGAAAGCTGCAGCTTTAACTTGGGATCCACGCTGGTTCTCCCAACATTTTGAGCTGCAATATGCACTTGCCAGGTGCATCCAGATGTAGAATTCTTTTTGCAGGCCCCCTTTTCTGCGGCTCCTCCCTGGAGCCCCAGACTTCCCTAAACGGTTTCCTTTTTTCTCGTGGTGTTCCTGGGGGTTCAGCTGGGCCTGGGCTGCTTACACCACAAAAAAACAGACTTACACGCTGAATGTATCTTTTCTTCCCCCTCTTAAAACAGATTTCACAGCCCAATGCACTATGCCAGTGTCTTAAATACCTTCTTTTGAAAAGATTTTATAAATGCTTAGGGGTTTGTGCGTTAATTTCCTGATCCCAAATCCAAGCTGGGCAGAAGTATAGGAGGCAGTGCCTGGGCTGGAGCTTGTCCCCAGCCATAAAAAGCTTCATGGGACCCCTCGTGCTCCCAAAACAGAGATCCCAGCTCCCCAGGCATCACACACAGGCCATGGCATCTGCGTTCAAGGAGACCTTTGGATGTGCAATCACAGTCCTGTCCTGGAAGGGTTGCGGCCATGCCAAGCCAGGATGAATGTTTTATTAATTTAACACTCTCCAAGTCTGTGTAAGCTTGCAAAAAACAACAAAAATTGTAAATAATTACACTCAAAAGAGCAGGAGCACCCAGCCTTTCCCCTGTAAAGGTCACCTTTGCCAGAAATCATGCCAGCTGAGAAGGAAGATACCTCCTGCTGAACGGTGGATGCAGCACACAAGATTAAACCAAGTATTTATTCACGCTCCTCTGCAAGTCCTCTGCAACCCTCAGCTGCCTTCCCTCCGGGATGAAGGCATTCCTGGCTGGCTGTGGGGCAGCACGGGCGTGGGAGTGTCCTCCCAAAGTGTCTCCTCCGGAGGGGCTGGGGCTGGCTCCCTGACAGGAGGACTGTGTCTGCCAAAGATGCCCCAGCTCCCAGACAGTTCCTTTCTGACCCTCTGGAGCTCTCTGCCCGGGAAAAGCCGTGCAGGAAGGTCTGCGTTTGGAGTCAGCCAGATGAGACAGATGAAGGAAAAGTGCCAAAAGGGATCGTGCCAGGTGATTGATTGATTGATTGATTGATTGATTGTATGACGCTGTTGTCTATTGTCAGTATTTCTCTTCCAATGCTATTGTACATGCAGTGCACAGCAGTCACAAAGTGTAGCTTGAACAAGCGCTTCTTTCTCTGCATTTTCTCAGCGAAAGCAAAGGGGGAGATCCAAGCCTTAAAGACTCTCAGAAAACAAGCCTTTAGCAATGCTGCCAGGGCAGCACAGCCCTGGCCTGTCCCCCCGTTGTCCGGCAAGGAGCTCGTCCCACGGCCGAGGGGAAGCACACGAGATGGAGGCCACCCTCTGTCCATGGTGGAGCCCTGTGGGATGTCACCGGCGTGGAGCTGGGCTGATCCCTGTGTGCCACCCGCCCCTGGCGCTGCCGAACAGCACCGTGCACCCCAGCCAGCTCCTCACTGTGCACACGGAGAGCCGGGCTGGGCTGTGCAGGGATCGCTGGGGAGCTCTCACAGCCTGGGCGTCGCTGCACCTCCCTCAGCCACGCTGTAAATCCTCGTGCTTTGTGTTCCCCCTGGCCAGCGGAGCTCCGGCTGGCTGCGGGCTCTGCTCTGCTCCCCGTGTCACACAGAGACACAGGCAGGCACCCACCCTGGCGTGCATGTGTGGAACGTGCAAGTGGAATGACGTGCAGGCGTCTGTCATGTTGTGGCTTCCGTTGCTGGAAACAGAGTAAACCCTGCTCGTGAAACAATTGTCACAAACCTGAAATACGCCGGCTAATGTGTACAAATAACAGTGTTTGTTCTAACAGCAACCGGGACTTGAACTGCAGGGCAAAGGCCGAGGTTCAAACAGAATAAAAACAGATTCTGACAGTGAGACTCCCTGCTTCTTGCTGTGCTTGGAAATGAGCAGGGTCCTGCCGCTGCTTGTCCCTGACAGGTGACACTCCTTCCGAAGGAGGTTGTGCAGTAATTGTAGAATCACAAAATCGTTTGGTTGGAAAAAACTCAGAGACCCATGTCCCCCTTCCTCTGGGAAAAACCCATTTTAATCCAAGGCTGATCTGCCAGCAGCTGGGTTTGGGCTGGGGTTAATCCAGCTGTAGATGCCAGGGAGCCCAGCAGGATCTGTGTGGCACCCTGGCAGAGCTGAGCCCATGTTTCCATGTGGGCAGGAGAGGAGAGGCAGGTGCTGCTCTCCCATCCTGTCCACATCTCTGCCATCTGCAGCAGGACATGCTCAAGCTGTGCTTTCTCCACTTCCAGCTCCTCTGCCACCTCCATAAAACTGATATCCTGCATCAGAGCAGCTAAATTGGATCAGCCCCAGTGGCCATCTAGCTTAGCATGGCATCTCCTGCGATGGAACACAGAGGGTTCCTTGTCATGGCAGCTGTACATGAAAGGTCTAATGAAGGAGGAATAAACAGCATCCTCCTCTCGTGGCTCAGCCACACAGCAGGGCTGCTGTATCCTGTTGGAGTCATAGATCCATGGAATAGTTAGGGCTGGAAAAGGCCTCCAAGGTCACCGAGTCCCCCAGCGCTGCAAGGCCACTGCTAACCCATGTCCGCAAGTGCCACATCCACAGGGCTTTAAATCCCTCCACGTGTGGGGACTCCACCACTGCCCACACTGGGCAGCTGTGCCAGGGCTGAGCAGCCCTTTTGGGGTCGGACGGGGCTTGGAGCAGCTTGATCCATTGGAAGGTTCGACTGGATGGGTTTTAAGGTCGTTCCCAACCCAAATCCTGCGATTCCATGATGGGAGCCCCTCCTGCAGGCCATGGGCGTGGCGGGCGGACGGACTGCATTTCCCAGCGTCCCGCGCGGCGCGAGGGGTCCGGACTTCCGGCCGTGTGGCCAATCAGGAGCGCCCAGGTGTCGCGCGCGGGGCGGGGGCGGAGGCGGCGAGAAGATGGCGGCCAAGAGCGGCCGGAACGGGCTCCTGGACAAGGTACGGCGGGCGGGGCTCCTCGGCCGCCCCGAGCGGCCCCCGGCCCGGCCGGGGCCCCGGGCGGCGCCCCCACAGCCCCGCGCCCTCCCGCGCCCGCCCCGGGCTTCCACCTTCACTCTAGGGTATCGCTCCCTCAGCCCTGGGCATCCTCATCCCTGAGCATCCCCCCTCAGCCCCGAGCATCCCCATCCCTGAGCATCCCCCCTCAGCCTTGGGCATCCTTATCCCTGGGCATCCACATCCCTGAGCATCCCCCCTCATCTCTGAGCATCCCTACTCATCCCTGAGCATCCCCACTCATCCCTGAGCATCCTCATCCCTGAGAATCCTCCCTCAGCCTCCTCCCTTCAGCCCTGGTCATCCCCCTCCATGCTGTAGATGCTCGTAAAAGCAAAAATAAATAGAGGAAAGAATTCGACCCTATTCTCTTAGGGCAAAGGCTGTGGCTTCCAGTTAACTTGTGTGCTAATTAACCCTGGAAGGAAATGCTTCAGGAGCAGCCACCTGAAATGTTTGCTACCATACACCAGTGTGAGAGCTCTGTCCCAGTTCTCTGTGGTTTTTAGATCCTTTTGTGCCTCATAAAACTGGACATGCAGTGACATTCACTGTGTGCCTCAGAATTCCCACGTGCCAGGCCTGGGGGATAGCTGGGCTTTTCCCTCTGCAGCTGCAGGGGAAGCAGATCAAGTTTTGCATCGTATTTTAAAGTGGTTTTGCTCCTTCCAGAGGAGGGAAAGGAGCTCTTTGGGTTGGTAGTTCATCCATCCAGCCTGGGAGCTTCCAGAGCAGGAAAATGACGGGAGTGAAACTGAGGGTTGCTCTGCTGGCAGCTAAGATTCCAGCTCCAGTGACCGGCCCGTTTGGAATAAGGGATGATTTAGGATACTCAGGGCTCAGACTGACATGTCACCAGGCAGTAATGCAGTTCAGGGGAAGGTGGGCCCTTGGAAAAGCTGGGAATTGTTACTGGGGAGGGACCCGTTCCTGCAGAAGATGTGAATGTGCAGAGTGACAGAGTCCTTTGCTTTTATTCCAGAGAATGGCTTTAACTGAAATTTCCTGTTAGTGCCTTTTAATTCCCCCCTTGTACCAAGGTAGTTGGGGGTTCTCATAATTTTCCTCATCCCTCGAGAGTGCATGTGGAGCAGTGTGGCTGGACAGCAGGAGCACATCCAGAGGCAGGAATCCAGCCCAGCTGTCCCTTCCTGGGGATGGCAGCAGGAGCAGCAAATGAGGAAGCAAAACCAAACCTGCTGCCAGAGCCACATCCAGCCTGAGACGAGGTGTGTGGGCTGGAGCCCACCAGGAGCTGCCCAGGCAGATTTTGGGGGCAGATCCCCTCTGTCCAGCCAGGCTTTCCCAAGCAGCTTTGCCTTCTGCTCTGCCCCCTGTCCTGCTGCTCAGGGCAGGAACAGGTTGGGATGGGATTGCCCTCACTCCAGCCTTTCCTTTGCAGTGGAAGATTGATGACAAGCCAGTGAAAATCGACAAGTGGGATGGTTCAGCTGTGAAAAACTCCTTGGATGACTCTGCCAAAAAGGTGAGCTCTCTGTCTCTGCTGAGCTGCCCCTCCTGGGAATCCCTCTGGTTTCCTTCCCCGCTTTTTGGGGTGGGTTGTGCCCACAGCCATGCCGGGTCTGTGGTGGCATCTCCTGTGATTCCCACGTGCCTGTGGGGCCCGATGCAGGCATTAACTCCCCACAACCCTCCTGCTCAGTTTCCTGTGCCCCCCTGGGGTTGCCCCCTTCCCAAAATCAGCGTGGCACGTTCCTGAGAGGCTCAGCTGCCTGTTTGTCCCACAGGTGCTCCTGGAGAAGTACAAGTACGTGGAGAACTTCCGCCTGATCGACGGGCGCCTCCTCATCTGCACCATCTCCTGCCTCTTTGCCATCGTGGCTCTCATTTGGGATTACCTGCACCCTTTTCCCGAATCCAAACCCGTCCTGGCCTTTTGTGTTGTCTCATATCCTTCACAGAGCCTGCTGCGGGTTTGACTCCCCATGTTTTCTGGATGTTCCCATTTTCAGGGAATTGCGTTTCCTGCCATGTGCAGATCAGCTGATAATCAGACAGTTTTCATGTGATGGGAAAGTTCCTGCCTGTCTGGCTGTAATGCCCCTAAATTCGGGTGGTCTGAGGGACTTCCTTTTCTTTTTTGTTCCATCCACAGTCTGGTTCCAGACACGTTTGCTTTTCCCTAATACCACAGGTCAGACACTGAGAAGGGAAAGAGGAAATTCCACAGATCCCTCTGCCAGCAGCTCTGTGCAGAGGGATCTGCACAGGCTGGATCCACTCCACAGCTCACTGCATGAGGCTCAGCAATGCCAAGGAGTAGTGGTGGCCTGGACTGAGGGAATGGTTGGACTCTATGGTCTCAGAGACATTTTCCAACCTAAGCAATTCTGTGATCCTAAGGAATTTCCCTGTTCCTGGCTGTTCTGGGTGGCTTTCAGAACAAATGGGCAACTTGTCTCACAGCACTTGAAATTACTTCATTCCAAAAATGGGAAAGAGGAATTGCTCAGTCTGTGCTTAGGGGGAATGCCCAGCAACTCCTCCTGTGGTTTGTCCAGTCTCCAGTTTTCCCAGCAAATGCCAGAGAATCCCAGTCTGGTTTGGGTGGGAAGGGACCATCCATTCCCACCCCCTGCCATGGGCAGGGACACTGCCACTAAACCAGGTTGCTCCAAGCCCCATCCAGCCTGGCCTTGGGCACTTCCAGGGAGTGAATAATAAATTACTGAAGTTTAAATTTATTAGTTAATTTCTCACACTGATGAAGCGTCAGCCAAACACCGTTTGCAATCCAGATGTCACGAGAGGTGCTTCAACCACGGTGTCTGAGGGGATCCAAGCGACTCCTCTGCCTCATTTCTGCTTCTCCCTGCACCTTCCTGACTTCCTTAACTTCCCTGCACCTATTTTGTGATGATGGGCATCCTGACCATCTATACCTCATACAAGGAGAAGAGCATTTTCCTGGTGGCCCACAGGAAGGACCCGGCGGGGATGGATCCTGACGACGTCTGGCAGCTCTCCTCCAGCCTCAAACGGTACCTGCCTGCTCCAGGGCACCCCTGCCCTGCCTGTTCCTCAGAACCCATCCTGCTCCACCAAATCCATGGCCTGGCCCAGGAATGGGAGCAGCCCCGAGTGGCTTTCTGCCACCGGTGCTCATTTCTTTTAATGTGGGGTGTAAAGGCCTTGAATTGTGTTAATTGTCAGTGCCCAGGAGGGATTTTCCCCCAGACAGGAGGGGGTTTCTGGGACCCTGCTCTGAGGGTTCCTGTCCCCCTGGGACCCTGCTCTGAGGGTTTTCCCCACTGGGGCTCTGCTCTGAGGGTTTTTTCCCCCCAGACAGGAGAGGGTTTCTGTCCCTCTGGGACCCTGTTTTTAGGGATTTCCCCCCAGACAGGAGGGGGTTTCTGTCCCCCTGGGACCCTGCTCTGAGGGTTCCTGTCCCCCTGGGACCCTGCCCTGAGGTGTGTCTGCCCTCCCACAGGTTTGATGACAAGTACACCCTGAAGCTGACGTTCATCAGCGGGAAAACCAAGCAGCAGAGGGAAGCCGAGTTCACCAAGTCCATTGCCAAGTTCTTTGATAACAACGGGACGTTAGTCATGGAGGCCTACGAGCCAGAGGTGTCCAAGCTGCACGACAGCCTGGCCCTGGAGAGGAAAACAAAATGATTTCAGAGCCCAGCCACCTCCCAGCAGCCTGCTAAAGTAACACCAATAAAGTCAAATGGCAAAGAAAGTAAATCATGGCCTCTGTTTTTGTCCTGAAGTCCTATTCCATTTTGGACAAGCAGGAATTTTAATACTGGACCCAAGATTTGTTGCAGCTCATGGCTAAGCTTGGTCTCTGTGCCTGCCTTCCAGGCTCTGAGGTGGACTCCAAAATTGGATTTTGGGGGCCCTCAGGAGGGGAAACACATCACCAATGCTGCCCCAGCGTCCCTGCTTTACCTGGCAGTGCTTTATCACATGGCTCTGTGTCCAGGGGCCTTTTCCAATCCCACCTTTCCATTTCTGGTAGGAGTTCAGGACAAAACCCTTCTGTGAAACAACCATCCCCTCGCAAACCAGTTTGCTTTATTTTTGTATTTATCTAAGTGGGGGTAGAAGATTGTTTTATATAAAAACCTTTTATGTGTTGGGGGGGGAGAATCAAATATGCTACTTCTGTGTGCTCAGCCACGAAGCTTCTCAGAAAGTGTAGAAGATTTTCCAAGCTGTGTCTGTCTGTCTGTCCCGCAGTTCCCTTCTGGCGTCTCCCATTCCACGCGTCCCTTCTATAAACTGGCATTTTTTAAAAGAGAGATTTTTTGGGTTGTTTTTTCAATAAAAGGGAAGAACAGACATCAAACGTGTCCTGGAGCGTCTCTGGGGTGTTTCACGCCTGGGGAGGGAATCCCAGTTCACAAAATCCTCAGGGCTGGAAGAATCCTGGCATTCCCGTGGCACCACCGGTCTTGTCACCCGAACCTCGTCCCCAGGTGCCACAGGATGAGGGTGGCTCCTCCTTTTACCTTGCAGCGCTGGTTGGGCCTGGCTGCCTCACCCCAAGAAGCCCCCAGACGGACCTTCCTGGTTTTCCGGCCCTCCCTGGCCACGCCTGTCCCACAAGGGGCAGGGGACTCTCCTGGCATCCCGAGCAGGATCCTGCCTCCATCCCTCCTGGCTCCCTCCCGCCTGCTCCGGGGAGAAGGTCGGGACTCCTCGGCAGCGGCCCCACCATCAATCTCCTCCTGCTATCCCACCATTCCACCTGCCCATTCCAGGAGCCAGGAGCGCATCACCTGCTCACAGCTGCGCAGGTACTGCCCCTGCTGCCCGCCGGCGCCAGGTTCCGGCAGCTCCCGGGATCCCCGCCCGCCTCCTCGGCCCGCCGAGCGCCTGACCCGGCCCCCCGGCCCCGGGAGCCGCAGGAAGAGGCGGAGCGGGGCGGCCCCGGCGCGGCGGCGGCGGCGGGAGGAGCGGGGTCTGCGGGGATGCGGGGATGCGGGGGATGCAGGAGCGCGGGGCCGGGCACCGAGGGGATGGGGGCTCGGTGCTTGCGAGCTGCAGGGGGGTGCAGGGACACTGGGACTGGGACTGGGATTGGGGGGGGTCACCGGGGTGTAGGGGAGCCGGCTTGGGGGTGTCGGGGGGTACACGGCGAGAATCTGGGTACTGCAGGTGGACGGGGGGCGATCGGGGCCCACCGGGGCTCAGGACATGTGCAGGGGGATGCACGGAGGGGGGATTTGTCACTGGGGGGCCAGGACATGTGCAGGGGGATGCACGGAGGGGGGATTTGTCACTGGGGGTCAGGGCATGGCGCAGCGCAGGGACATGGCGGGTGCCAGTGGGATCCAGGCGGGAGGGGTGCAAGGGAATGGAGGGATGCACGGGCACAGGGACTCCGGGCCAGTGCCGCTGGGGGAGCTTCAGGCGCTGGGAGCTCGGGGGTCCCGGTGCGGGGCAGGAGGTGCTCAGCCCTCGGGAGCAGCGGGAGGTGGCACCGTGGGTGAAGCAGGGGAGCCTGTGCGGTACAGGGGAGCGGCACAGACGGGCAGGAGGGCGGCTGTGACCCCACCGAGGGGCTCTGCTCTCACCCCACTCTCCCACCCTGCTCAGGTCCCAGGGGGAACCTCAGGGCGGCACCATGTCCCAGGCCACCACCTGCCTCAAGGTGAGCATTCAACCCTATCCCTCCCTTACGGGCCACCCCCTCCTTTGCCGGGATTTAACCCTTTACGTCTCACTTTCCCACCCTTTCAGCAGCAGGGGGATGGCGGGGAGAGCCCCCCACCGCTGCCATCACCACCAGGATCCCCGCACATTTTCCCTCCGGAGACGCTGTTCCGACAGGCAGGTGGGGTCACCTACCGCATCCCGGCTCTGCTCTACGTGCCCCCGGATGATTCCTTCCTGGCCTTTGCCGAGAAGCGCTCCTCGGCCCGGGACGAGGATGCCAAGTACCTGGTGCTGCGGCGGGGCCGCCGGCACGGCTCCTCGGTCAAGGTAAAACACCCGCGGGCTGCAGGAACACGAGCTGGGCGCGATGCCGGGGGACTCCCGCGGCTGAGCCCCCTTTTCCTTCCTGCCGGCAGTGGGGTCCCACGGAGGAGCTGTCGGCGCTGACGCTGCCCGGCCACCGCACCATGAGCCCCTGTCCCCTCTACGACGCCAGGAGCGGCACCGTCTTCCTCTTCTGCATCTGCGTGGAGCAGGGGAAGACGGAGCGGTGCCAGATCTGGAGCGGCTGCAGCGCCGCCCGCCTCTGCTTCGCCACCAGCGCCGACGGCGGCCGCGGCTGGGGCGCGCTGCGGGACGTGACGGACGAAGCCATCGGCGCCGACCTGTCCCGCTGGGCCACCTTCGCCGTGGGGCCGGGCCACGGCGTGCAGCTGGACTCGGGGCGCCTGGTGGTGCCCGCCTACGCCTACTACGTGCACGGCTGCCTGTGCGGGGCCCTGCGGCTGCCCTGCTTCACCCGCCAGCACTCGCTCGTCTTCTACAGCGACGACGGCGGGCGCCGCTGGCACAAGGGCGCGCTGCTGGGCGGCGAGCGGACGGGCGAGTGCCAGGTGGCGGAGATCCGCGGCCCCGGGCCGCCCGTGCTCTACTGCAGCGCCCGGGCGCCGCGGGGCTGCCGGGCCGTGGCGCTCAGCACGGACCGCGGGCTGCGCTTCCAGCGGCCGGCGCCGTGCGCGGCCCTGGGCGAGCCGCCGCGGGGCTGCCAGGGCAGCGTGGTCAGCTTCGCCCGCTCCGCCGCCGCGGCGCCCTCCTGGCTGCTCTACTCGCACCCCACCGACCGGCACCGCCGCCGCGACCTGGGGCTCTACGTGAACCCCTCGCCGCTGGACGGGGCGGGCTGGCGGCGGCCCTGGGTGCTGCACGCCGGGCCGGCCGGCTACTCCGACCTGGCCGTCTGCCCCGGAGGCCTCTTCGGGTGCTTGTTCGAGTGCGGAGCCAGCAGCGCCTGCGAGGAAATCGCCTTCTGCCTCTTCACCCTGGAGCCCTCCGGCGAGCAGGAGCTCAAGGCTCCCTAAAATAGACGCGGTTTAGGCAGCGCGGCCGCTCCCGAGCGCTCCGGCGAGCGCGGCAGTGCCGAGACCTCACCGGGACATGGCATCCTGTACACATCGTGTACCTTTTATTTAATTATGCCTTTTAATCACCCGTCAGATGTTGTCGGTGACCTGCGGCAGTGGAGGGAGGATCTGCTCTGGCTTGGCCGAGGGGGATGCCAGCACAGCACACGAAATGCCGCTGCGTCCCCAAAAATCAGCATTTTTCACCTGGTAGCAGCTGAAAAGCAGAAGGTGCCAGCAAGAGCAGCTGATTCCCTGAGGAAAAAGTACCCAGGAATCTTGGTTTAGTGTAAAATATTCCAGTTCCTGTGTTCCTGCAGGTGGCAGAGGATTCCCAGTTTTTACCATTTTTTATCCTGCTTTCTTCACTTGACTGCTTTAGGCTGAGTTTCTCCCTGCCCCCTGGGCAAAAGCGCTCGAATCTTGACTGGGGCCAAGGGGAGAGGAGTGTTGGGGAGTGTTTCATTCTGCTCCACAGGGAACAGCTTGTAGCGTCCCGACAGTGACAGAGACCTCACATCCCCGTGCTGCTGTCAAATAAAATTCTCCCAAAACACGTGAAATCCAGTCCATACAGGGAAAATCCCAACGGGGCTGGCCCTTCCCCAGAAGGATGCAGGATGGCCCCAAGCACGGCACCTCCCACTCCATCCTGGTGCTGCTCTGTGCACGGAGAGGCGGGAGGGGGGCAGACAGGATGGGCAGAAGATCAAATCGAGACGGGCACAGGCAGGATGTGGGCAGGATGGGGCCAAGATGGAACGGGGACGGGCAGGATGGGGCCAGATGAGGACAGAAGGCAAAATGGGAACAGACAGGAGCGGACAGGCAGGATGAAGCTGAGGACGGCGCAGGATGGGGCCGGGGGAGAACAGGGAAAAGGGCAGGGACAGGCAGGATGAGGCCGGGGCAAGACGGAGACAGGCGAGGTGGGGACAAGCAGGGTAGGGACGGATCGGAATGGGGACAGGGACAAGCAGGACGGGGAGCAGCCCCACACCGCCCTCCGCAGCCAGCGTGGCGGATCCGGGGCCCCCCCACCCCTTTTCCCCCCAAAGGCGGGGCCTCTCCGCCCCTTTTCCCCCCGCTTCTCCCGGCGGCGGCGGCGGCGGCCGGATGCGGGAGCTGGGGCTCGGGGCACGGCTGGCACGGGGGGTGCGGGTGCCCTGGGGCACTTGGAGCACCGGGGGCATTGGGGGCGCTGGGGCCACTGCCGGGAGCAGGGGCGCTGGAGGCACTGGGGATCCCGGGAGCGGGGCTGGTGGCGTTGCTGGGACCGGAGGCACTGCGCGCTCTTGGAGCGCTCGGGATTCGGGGGGCACGGGAGGTGCTGGGCATTCTCGGAGCCCTGGGGGCGCTGGGGGCGCTGTGGGCGCTGGGGGTGCTGGGGGCGCTGCTGGCGCTGCTGCCGCCCCCCGCCCCGGCCGAGACCTTCTCCGCGATGCTGAGCGTGCGGGGAGCGCTGGGCGCCGAGCGCCGCCTGCTCCGCCGGCTCCGCTCCTACCTGCGCGACGAGAGCTCCCGCCTGCGCCTCCTCCGCAGGTACCGGCACCCCCCGCCCGCACCCGCGCCCCTCCAGCCACGCATCCCCGCCCCAGGCGTGCGTGATTCCCTGGCTGCGAGGAGGGGTTAGCCCATCCCCACCTTCCACAAAGCTCCCAATTTTCGGGGGTGGCCCTAAATCAGGGGGTGGTGGAAGGATGGGAAGCTGAGACCGGACATGGCTCAGGCCCCCCTTCCCCCAGCTGTGCCCCAGGAGGGGGACATGGCCCCCCAGCCATGTTGCAGCATCCCCAAGGCCATCCCCACAGACCCAGTTTTTGGGCTGGGTCACACAGTCCCTTGGCCAAAGAGCAGGCACTGGGGCGAAGCTGCCCAGCAAAGGGGGTGCCAGCACCAAAGTACCCTCCCGTGGGTTTGCCTTGCAGGTTCTATGAGAAGGTCCAGGCACTGCACCAGGACCCTGAGGCCTCGGTGGACAACCCCTTGCTGGCCTTCAGCCTCATCAAGCGCCTCCACTCGGACTGGCCCAATGTCATCTACAGCGACGAGGCCACCAGGAACACCCAGGGTACCCACCCAGCAGGGGAGGGTGCCCAGCCTCGTGTCCCCTGTCACCGAGGCCAGGGAATAGATGGAGGGGCCGGGGAATGGGTGGAGAAGTAAGAAAATTGTTGGGGGAGCAGAATGGATGGAGGAGCAGGATGTGGGGTCCCCAGGGAAAAGAGCTGATAAGGGCAACTGCACCTCATCATTTCATTTACCCTGCTCTCCTCCACCTCTGTCCCACCGTGCAGCACTCCATGCTGGGCTCAGGGAGGTGGAGCAGGAGCTGCCTGGAGCCGAGGACCTGGAGGGGGCGGCCAGGGCGCTGATGAGGCTGCAGGACGTGTACGCCCTGAGCGTCAAGGGCCTGGCCAGCGGCGTCTTCCAGAGAGCCGGGCAGCCACCCCTCTACAGCCCCGGCCGGCGCGCCTCCCTCTCTGCCGACGACTGCTTCCACGTGGGAAAGGTCAGGGGGAGCCCCACAGGCCCCCACAAAGCTTCCCCAGCCTGCGGGGCGCTGCTTCCACGGGGACGGGCACGGGGGTTTCCTCACATGGGGTGGGATGGAAGCGCAGGTGCAAACAGGGATGGAGATTGAGGTGGGGATGGAACTGGAAAGGGAGGGACGGGACAGGATGGAGATGGTGTGGGAGGGAATGGGGATGGAGATGGCAACAGGAAAGTGACAGATGGGATGGGATGGGATGGGATGGGATGGGATGGGATGGGATGGGATGGGATGGGATACGGGATGGGACGGGTTGGGATGGGATGGGATGGGACGGGACGGGACGGGACGGGATGGGATGGGATGGGATGGGACGGGGTGGGATGGGATGGGATGGGATGGGATGGGATGGGATGGGATGGGATGGGATGGG
This sequence comes from Molothrus ater, assembly GCF_012460135.2. NCBI lineage: Eukaryota > Metazoa > Chordata > Aves > Passeriformes > Icteridae > Molothrus > Molothrus ater. The sequence goes on from NC_050479.2 coordinate 116,182,872, forward strand.
ATGGGACGGGACGGGACGGGACGGGAGGGGACGGGACGGGACGGGACGGGACGGGGTGGGATGGGATGGGATGGGATGGGATGGGATGGGATGGGATGGGATGGGATGGGATGGGATGGGATGGGATGGGATGGGGTGGGATGGGGTGGCCCAGCTGTCAGGTGCAGGTGACGTGTTGCCCTGCAGGTGGCCTATGACACAGGTGACTATTACCACTCCATTGCATGGCTGGAGGAGGCTGTCAGCCTCTTCCGCCTCTCCTACGGCAGCTGGAACCTGGAGGACCGCAGCAGCCTGGAGGATGCTCTGGACCATCTGGCCTTCTCCTACTTCATGGTACAGCCATGAATCCCCTCCCCATGCCCAGTGCCCAGCAGAGCCAAACCGTGGGTGGGAGGATGGATGCTGATGGGGTCTCCACTCCCCCGCCCAGGCTGGAAACATCTCTCACGCCTTGAGCCTCTCCAGGGAGTTTCTCCGCTACGGTATGTGGGACAACCCTGGATGCAGCAGGAAGAGGGAAAAGATTTTGGGATGTCCCCATCACCTCTGCATGACAACAGCCTCCCTCACCCCACTTCTTGTCCCCATCTGGGGTAATTCTCCAGGGACCCATGCCAGGGAAGGGGGTTGATGGGGGCGCAGCCCTCTGGGTGACACCACCTCCCCAGCAGATCCCAGAAACCAAAGGGTGTCCAGGAACGTGGCCAAGTACAAGAAGCTGCTGGAGACGGGGATGGGGGCAAGTGCCAGGCCCCTGCAGCGCCCCAACAGCACCCGCCTGCAGAGCCGTGACGCCTACGAGGAGCTGTGCCAGCGCCCCAGGGCACAGGTGGGACTGCCAGGGCTGCCGGGGTCCCCCAGCACCTCTGGGGTCCCCCTCCCCACGCCCTCCTTGGTCTCTTCCCTCCCCAGGCAGCCCCAGAGCAGCTCCTGCACCTCAGCTGCTCCTACGAGACCAACGGCAGCCCCTTCCTGCTCCTGCAGCCTGCCAAGAAGGAGATGGTCCGGACCCAGCCCCACGTGGCTCTGTACCACGATTTCATCACCGATGCTGAGGCTGAGACTATCAAGGGGTTGGCAGGGCCCTGGGTGAGCCCTCCCTGTCCCCAGGGATGCCCCTTTCCTGCAGCAGGGTGATCATGATCCAGGGTGAATGCAGAGATAGGAGGGGTTTTAAGGCCAAAGCCTCCTCCAGGGAGTTCAGATGGGAGGGGGCTTGGAGCAACCTCATCTAGTGGAAGGCGTCCCTGCCTATGGCAGGGCGTGGAACTGGATGATCTTGGAAGGGCCCTTCCAACCCAAACCACTCTTGGATTAGATGAGACCCTGGGAATGAGGACCCCAGTTCCATGTGAGTCGTTTGAGTCCCCTAAAAGACTTTTTGGAAGAAACCAGGTCCACAGATGCACCTAAACCACTTCCCAACCAGGCCTGACTTGGTGACTCTGCCTGCTGCCACTGCTCCCCTCACCCCAGTGAGACCCCTTGGGGTGGGACAACCAGCTGGCACAAACCCACCACGGCCCCTGCTTGGTGTGAGGGTCCCCATGCGTGACAACACGCCTCCCCCATGTGTCCCTCAGCTGCAGAGATCCGTGGTTGCCTCCGGGGAGAAGCAGCAGAAAGCCGAGTACCGGATAAGCAAGAGGTAGCGGCCACCCCTCCCTTGTCCTCCAGCCACTCTGTGGGACCCCCGTGGCTCCGTGGCCACCTCTGGGGTGGCAGCAGGGCCGTGCTGGGAGGCCTGGCTCCTCCAGCAGTGCCCTGGGGGTGAAGCCCAGCTGCAGGTGAATTTGGGGGCTGATGCGAGGTGTCCCGCAGCGCGTGGCTGAAGGACACGGCCGACCCCGTGGTGCGGGCGCTGGAGCGGCGCATGGCCGCCCTCACCGGCCTGGACCTGCGGCCGCCCTACGCCGAGCACCTGCAGGTGGTCAACTACGGCCTGGGAGGCCACTACGAGCCACACTTCGACCACGCCACGGTCAGGGAGCTGCCAGGCTGGGGACACCGGGGGTGACGCCCAGGGGGGCTCCTGGGGTGCTCCTGGGGTGGGCCCTGGGATATTCCTGGGGATGGGCCCTGGGATGCTCCTGATGGTGCTGCTGGGATGGTGCCCAAGGGAAGACCCCGAACGTCCCTGGGGGTGTCCCCATGGTGATCCCGAGGTTATTCCCTGAGATGTTCCTAGTGATGCACCATGGTACGGCCCCTGGCAGGGGTGGGATGGATGGTCCCGGGATGTTGATCCCTGGGTGGGTGCCTGGGGAGGGAGGGAAGGAGGGAGAGAAAAGAAGGGAAAAGGAGGGATTTTCTAGGGGGGAACAGCATGGGGCAGCTTAGAGCTCTGAGGGGCCTCTGGGCTGAGCTGTGTCAGGGCAGCACTGACCGTGCCCACCTCCCCTCCTGGAGCAGTCCACCAAGAGCCCCCTGTACAGAATGAAGTCAGGCAACAGGATCGCCACAATCATGATCTACGTGAGTCCCCCCTCGTTTCCAGGCCTGGAGGGATGAGCCTGGCTTGGCCCTCAGGGGGTTGGGATGGGTGAGGGCAGCCCTAAAACACTGGAATGCGTGGGAAGTGCCAGCATCTGTGGAATGTGCAGGAGCTTGTGCCGTGGGAAAGTGGGAGAACAGAGCTGGGGCCCAAGGGAGGTTTTGTGCCTCAGTTTCCCTGTGCAAAGGAGCACCACAGGGAAGGGGGGACCAAGGCTCCTGTTTTTGCTCCTTTTCCAGCTGAGTGCAGTGGAGGCTGGAGGCTCCACTGCTTTCATCTATGCCAACTTCAGCGTGCCTGTGGTCAAGGTGAGGGCTCGTGTGGAACTGCTGGGAGCAGGGAAGGGAGAGGGCACTGCCCTCTGTATCCCAGCTCCTGCAGGGAATTGTGGTCAAGCCTCTCCTGATGCCAAACCCCAGCCCCGGGCTCCCTAATCTGTTTTGGGGTGCCAAAATTCACTCTTGGGGATCCCAGCTCTGTTTTGGGGTACCAAACCTGTCTCTGCTCCGCAGAATGCGGCTCTTTTCTGGTGGAACCTGCGGAGGAACGGGAATGGTGATGGGGACACCCTCCACGCCGGCTGCCCCGTCCTGGCCGGGGACAAGTGGGGTGAGAGATGCTACCAGGGCTCACCCCGGGGCTGGAGGCACCGCTCCACCGACAGGGAGGCAGAGGGGCTGGGAATGCACAAATATCCTGCACAATAGGGGAAAAGTTCCCCGACAGCAGCACAGGATCAGAGAAAGGTGCCGAGGGAAGGGAGCAGACAGGGGTCCGTGTCCTTGTCCCTTCCAGTGGCCAATAAGTGGATCCATGAGTACGGGCAGGAGTTCCGGCGGCCGTGCAGCGCTGACCCTCAGGACTGAGCTGCCCTGGGACCACAGATGTGACATCTGATGTGACATCTGCAGGTGGCAAAGCCACCCCCGCACAGCATCTCCCCAAGGACGGAGCGAGGGAGGGAGGGAGGGAAGGGGGCAGCAGCGGAGCAGCGCATGATCGGGAGGGGCGCTTGCTCAACCACAGCCAAACTGGTTGGAAATAAAGTCTTTTATAAACCGGAGTTTGTTCTGGGGTGCCAAACCCTATCCCGGAGGCTCCCATCTGTTTTGGAATGCCTGAATCCAGTCTTGGGGAGAAGGCAGCTCCTTCCAACCAGGCCCATCAACCCGCCAGGCTTCCCATTCCCTGGCCCTCGCTCCATGCCCAGCGATGCCCACTGCAGTTTCCCATTCCCTGGCCCTCGCTCCATGCCCAGCGATGCCCGCTGCAGTTTCCCATTCCCCGGCCCTCGCTCCATGCCCAGCGATGCCCGCTGCAGTTTCCCATTCCCCGGCCCTCGCTCCATGCCCAGCGATGCCCGCTGCAGTTTCCCATTCCCTGGCCCTCGCTCTGTGCCCAGCGATGCCCGCTGCAGTTTCCCATTCCCCGGCCCTCGCTCCATGCCCAGCGATGCCCGCTGCAGCTTCCCATTCCCTGGCCCTCGCTCCATGCCCAGCGATGCCCGCTGCAGTTTCCCATTCCCCGGCCCTCGCTCCATGCCCAGGGATGCCCGCTGCAGTTTCCCATTCCCCGGCCCTCGCTCCATGCCCAGCGATGCCCGCTGCAGTTTCCCATTCCCTGGCCCTCGCTCCATGCCCAGCGATGCCCGCTGCAGTTTCCCATTCCCCGGCCCTCGCTCCATGCCCAGCGATGCCCGCTGCAGTTTCCCATTCCCCGGCCCTCGCTCCATGCCCAGCGATGCCCGCTGCAGTTTCCCATTCCCCGGCCCTCGCTCCATGCCCAGCGATGCCCGCTGCAGTTTCCCATTCCCTGATACTCGCTCCATGCCCAGCGATGCCCACTGCAGTTTCCCATTCCCTGGCCCTCGCTCCATGCCCAGCGATGCCCGCTGCAGTTTCCCATTCCCCGGCCCTCGCTCCATGCCCAGGGATGCCCGCTGCAGTTTCCCATTCCCTGGCCCTCGCTCCATGCCCAGCGATGCCCGCTGCACTTTCCCATTCCCTGGCCCTCGCTCCATGCCCAGGGATGCCCGCTGCAGTTTCCCATTCCCTGATACTCGCTCCATGCCCAGCGATGCCCACTGCAGTTTCCCATTCCCTGGCCCTCGCTCCATGCCCAGGGATGCCCGCTGCAGTTTCCCATTCCCTGGCCCTCGCTCCATGCCCAGCGATGCCCGCTGCAGTTTCCCATTCCCCGGCCCTCGCTCCATGCCCAGGGATGCCCGCTGCAGTTTCCCATTCCCCGGCCCTCGCTCCATGCCCAGCGATGCCCGCTGCACTTTCCCATTCCCCGGCCCTCGCTCCATGCCCAGCGATGCCCGCTGCACTTTCCCATTCCCCGGCCCTCGCTCCGTGCCCAGCGATGCCCGCTGCACTTTCCCATTCCCCGGCCCTCGCTCCATGCCCAGTGATGCCCGCTGCAGTTTCCCATTCCCTGATACTCGCTCCATGCCCAGCGATGCCCACTGCAGTTTCCCATTCCCTGGCCCTCGCTCCATGCCCAGCGATGCCCGCTGCAGTTTCCCATTCCCCGGCCCTCGCTCCATGCCCAGTGATGCCCGCTGCAGTTTCCCATTCCCTGGCCCTCGCTCCATGCCCAGCGATGCCCGCTGCACTTTCCCATTCCCCGGCCCTCGCTCCATGCCCAGCGATGCCCGCTGCAGTTTCCCATTCCCCGGCCCTCGCTCCATGCCCAGCGATGCCCCTGCAGCCCCCGGGAGCCCGCGGCTCTCCGCGGCCTTTCCCGGTGCCTCCCTGCCCGCTGCTCCGCGGCGCCGAGCGGACCGGGCTCCCTCCCTCAGCCCGCTGAGCGAGCCTGGGCTTTGTTAGCCTAGGCAAGAGGGTTGGGTTCGCTTTTTTTTCCCCCTTTTCCTGGCCTGGGAGACCGTGGGAGCAATACAGCAATCCTTCCTTTTTATTTTTCCCCCGAGCTGTTCGGTTCGGTTTGGGCCCAGGACCTCAGAGCCGGCGGGAGGAGCATCGGCCGGGGACGGGAGGGGCCGCCCCGGCCCGGCCCGGCCCCAAACTCGGCACAGCCGAGCCAACCGGAGGAAGGACACCAGATGCAGCGGCATCATCTGCAGTGACGAGGGGACATCGCCATAAATCCACAGGTTCCCTGTGTTTAGCCCGAGGTGCTGGGTGCCCCCTTTGTGTTCGTCTTCCCCGGGACGGGAGCCGCCGCCATTTTCTCCCCTCCCCACTACGTTGCGGCCCCTGTGGGCTTTCCCCCTTTCCTGGGATTTTGTTCTGTTTTGTTGGGGGTTTTTTGTTTGTTTTGGTTTGGTTTGGTTTGTTTCGTTTCCTTTAATTTCATTTGGTTTTGTTTATATCCAGCGGGAGTGGGGGGGGGGGCAGTGGTGTTAAGGTCGGACAATTCAATATCTAGCATTTATTAATTTTCATTTTCCTGTGCCTTGTGGGCACTCTGAGGAAAAATGATTGGGCTTTCACCTACTGCTGTTAACCGCCTACTGGCAGAAAGGGATTGTTTGAGCCCTTTCTTTAGAGGAAACACTCCTTCCAGAGCGTTTTTCTCCTAAACTTGTCTCTAAACCGAGCCGCTCATCCAGGTGGCATTTGGGTGAGATTCAAACCCTCCGGCATGGAAACCCAGCTCTCCAGGGAGATCCCCATATCACCTCCTGGCCTGGCAAAGGGAAGGGACAGAAATCGGGAGGGGGATGAAGCAGAAGGCAGAGCTCTCCCCAGGCTCTCCTTGCTTTGGGGTCAGAAATGCGCTTTTATCGCTCCTGGCTGTGTTCATCCAGCCTGGATTAACCCTTCCATGGGCACACAGGGACAGGGCTGAGCTGCAGGGAGCATTGGGCAAGGCCAGAGGCTCCACCAGCTCTTTGGGGCTGTTAATCCGGCCGGAATGTAAAACAGCCTGCAAGACTTGCAGCTTCTCCCAGTTCCAGTCAGGAACAAGCACCGCAGGACGCGGCGAAGGCTGAACAAAGCACAGGTTACTCACCAGCCCTTTTATTACTTCCAGATGTTTCTGCACATATGGGAGTCATTGGTCACAGGAAGGAGGGGGAAAAGTGAAAGCTGTGGCTAAATCCCCCACACTGGGGTGCAGGGAAGGGATGGGGGAGCATTTTGGATGACAAGAGGCTTCCATGAGTCACCAGAAAAACCCAGTGGCTGGGTCTGGTGCAGGAACAGCTGGATCAACCCCCTTCCTCCCCAGGCTGCTCCAAGGAGCCCGAGCATCACAGCTAAAGGGAAAGCAGGAATTCCCAATCCAGGATTTTCACAAATGCTTTATTTGTAGGCGAGGGAGATGGACACAGAACAGGACAAGACCAGGATGAGGCTGACACGGGACACGGCGTGTGGCCTCCAGGGAACTGACACTGACACACACACACACCCACACACACACTCACACACATTTTCCTTCTGGAAACAGCAAAACTTGGAGCAAACAGCCGGTCCCATTCCCGCTGTGTTGGATGCCACATGGACACCGAGGGGGCAGCACTGTCAGAGGGACGGACGGACGGACAGACAGCACAAATGAGGGATGCAGCTTTGGGCAACACAAAGGGCACTTCCAGCCTGTGAGCAGAGCACCAGGCTCAGGGACAATGCACCAGGGACAGGGGCTCTTGGAAGTGAAAAGCCATCAACTCAAGTTTGTGACCTTGCCTAAAGATGCAGGTCTGGATTTCCAAGAGTGGATTACCAGTTCAAACCAGTGAACAGCTGGTTGCCAGGCACTCCACGCAGCCCTTTTCCCAGGCCTTCTTGCCCCCAAAAGAAAAGGCAGTAGTGGAGAAGAGGAAAAATGTCAGTGCTAAAGTCACAGAATCAGAATAATTTGGGTAGGGATCAACCTTAAAACCCACCCAGTGCCACCCCTGCCATGGCAGGGACACCTTCCACTGTCCCAGGCTGCTCCAAGCCCCATCCAGCCTGGCCTTGGGCACTGCCAGGGATCCAGGGGCAGCCACAGCTGTTCTGGGCACCCTGGGCCAGGGCCTAAATTGTACAAAAACTTCTTCCTAATACCCAATAGACCCTCCTGGGGGCATTCTCCAAGGTCTGTGTTGCCCAGCTGTGCCTTTTGCAAGTCATCCCAGCGCTGCTTGCAAATCACAAACACGTGGGAAGCAGGGCTGGAACGGCCTTCCTCAGGTTGTCCAAGCCTTTCCCTGGCCAAAAGGGGAAAAAACAACAATTTTACCTACTGCTGCATCACCCCTGTCACAATCTGAGGGGAAAATTCTGGCTGGACAGCCCCAGGCCTGAGTTTAATTCCTTCCTCAAGGCCTGATTTATTCAAAGCAAGAGTACCTGCTTTGGCAATACAGGAAATAATCTTTTTCCAACAATCCCAATGCTCCAGTCATGTGTAAATCCCTGATGGCTTTGTACAGTACAGATAATCTGGCAAAACCCATCCTAGGTCTCAGACATTTATTTATTTAATTTATTCAATTAAAATGAAGCCTGCAACAGACCAGCATCCCAAAGTGCATCTCCTGCTCCTGCCAAACCTTGGGATCCTCCATTGGGAAGGATCCTCAATCCAACAAGTGAAACAAGACCAAGAGGGGTTTCTAAGTAATCAAAAGGCTGCAGGAAAAATGCAAAGCTGGGAATTTTGGGGAGGAATTTCTCTGTGTCCCTGTTTCTTGAGAGCCAGAGAGAAGACTCCTTCTCTCTGCAGTTACTTTTACCACAGCCTCTGTATTCTTCACCAAATGCCACTTACCCCAGCCTGCAGCCCCCTGGAAACTGCAGCAGGAGCATTAATACTCCTCAGCCAGAAGTCCAGTCTCAAAAATGTGCATGGCTTGACTTTATAGCCGAAAGGAATTTCCCTTCCACCCACCCCCGTGGTGCTGCTGCTGTCCCTGGAACCCATCCTTTTAATCCAGCCCCACAGGAGTCCCAGAACAGCCACCTGGGCAGGGCTGGGAGCTGGCACGGAGCAACGCACCAGTCACTTAAACAGGCTCTTGGAATATTTATTTTCTTTTCACTCACTCAATGTTAACAGCAAAACAGAATCCCAGGCAGCCCGCAGGGTTGCAGGAATCGTTCCTTTCCCGGTGGTGCTTCTGCAGAGTACAGAACTGGCTGGCTTTCCACGGAGGGTTCTGTTTGGTCGGGCTTTCTGACAGCTCACAGATCAGAGGGACAACGCGAGGCTCCGAGTCAGGCTCTCCAAGTGACTTCACCACGAAGGAATGTGACCTCACCGCGATGGAGACTGGACAGACACGCTGCACTCGCTCACCCCTAACGATCTGAACCAAGCAGTCTCCTGCAAAAGGGGATTTTGGCCATTTTGGGGACACGGCTGGGGAAAGAACTGTTTTGCATTTTGACTACTGAAGACCCACTGAATCCATCAGGAACTAGACCAGGGTGGAATTACATCAAATCAATGCATCAACACGGTGACTCACGGAGGGAAGCGCAGAGAGCCACCGACTGCTCCTGTCACACCTGAGTGCCCAGAGTGCCAGGAGGGCATTCCTCTCTGGAATGAGGCTGTGCCTGGTGAATCACAGCCAAGTGGAGCCCCATGGTCAAACCCTTTGTCCCACCTGCACCTCCCAAGTGCCAAGGATTCCTGATGGCTCTTGTCACGGGATGCGCAGGGCAGCTCCCAAGTCACCACAGAACTTTGCCTCGGCAGAGCAGGCTTAAAATCATCTGACAGCAGCAGGGGGTTATGGACACCAGGCAAAAAAAAAAAAAAAAGGGGTTTCACACATCCACCAGCAAAATATTGAGGAAAACTGCTCCAAAACGTGTCTGCTCTTAGACTCAAAAGTGACTCTTAGGTGAAAGCGAGCCCAGGAGCTATCTGTGGATAACTGAACCCTGAAGAAAAGCTCTCTGTGCACATGGAATTCTGGAAGGCAGGCAGCAAAATGATCTAGGAAGCAACAGTGGAAACAGGGTCCTTCCTCTTGTACTGGGGAGAACAGCTGCCTACACCTCTGCATCAACATCAGCAGGGCTGACTCCAAGCTCTCCCAGGGGTCTTCCTACAGCCCATTCCATGTTTTTCCATCCCAAAGGCGCTGATCTCTGCCCAGCTGTGTGTGGCAGCTACAAGAAGGGAAGGACAAACACATTCCAGGGGCAGAAAACAGACAAACTGCCTGCTGATCACATTGTCCCTGCTGCTCTTGGGTCTTCCCCATGAAGGCAGGTTCAGAGTCCCCTGGCCTGGGATGTGTCTGTAGTGGATGGAGTTATTCAGGCTCTCCTTCCCAGAGAGAACTTGAAACGAGCACCTGACAAACTGCAAGACTCTGAAATGGATCTCACAGTTCCCCTCTTGCCTTTTTGGTTCAGTCCCATCCAGCTTTGCCCAGGAAAGTGGCCTCCAGGCTTTTCCCACAGCTTAACCCCTAAGGCTGGCTCTGGTGAGATGAAACCTGAGCTCCCAATGAAGCCGATCCCTCGTCTGCTTTAGGGGGAAAAAAGTGTATGTATGTATAAAACCCAAATCTAAGGGGCACTTCCAAGATGATCCAGTGATTCCACAGAAAAATCCTGAAGCCTTTGGCTGTGCTGCAGTGCCCTCGGTGGATCTGGACTGCCAACAGCCCTTCTGCAGCTGGGTCCAGGAAAGCCTGAGAATCGGCCGAGGTCGGTATGATTGGCTACATGGGATTCCAGGAGGTCTTTCCTTGTGGCAGCAGAGAAGAGGATCCCAGTTCCAAGGGCCTGAAGAGCTTTTCATGGTCTTCAGTAGAAGCTGCTTCCCAGCAAGGAAGTCCCTAAGAATTTAGATATTCTGGAGAGCTAGTTCTAGGGGATGAATCTCACACCAACTTCTCACTGCTGCTGGACTGGGAGATGAGAGGATATGGATACATCACAGTGGCCTCTGGTGCAGTTTATTTACAATGGGAATCAGTGCTGGAGAACACCGGGATATTAACAAGCAGGAAACACACTAGGAGGCAAAAAAGAGAATGGAAGAAAGACTCCATGTTAGCATCAAGGTATTCTCTGCAAACTCTGTGACAACCTAAATTTAGCTGTAAAGCCCTTAGGTCCTCTCCCTCTCCCTATTCACACATCAACCTACACTATCAAGCTTATCAATCACACCCTTCTCTCACTGCCTGGCTGATCACAGGGGCCTGGCTTCCACAGGCCATTCTGATAAGAAAACACATGAGATAAGTATGGAAAGTCTGCAAAGTGAAGCACGCAGCTTTACCTGCCTCATCTCACCAGTATTTCTTGGCCAAGGGAGTGTGATGCAAGTTGTTTCCACAATGCAGGGCCTTGGTTACTTAATGAAATATTATTTAAGCTAAATGCCATAAAATTGTCATTTTGCTTTCTGGCAGGCTATAGAGAAAGAAATCTGCTTTGCTCCTCCCTTCCAAGGAAGGAGGTTTCATCAGCACACGTAAATATGTGAGAAATTTGAAAGGAACACAAACACTGAATGTATTACTGGCTGTGATTCAGAGCTGTTTGTTTATCTGTGGCTTTTAGCACCGTGCCAAAATTCCAGCCTCCCACCTCGAGAGCCAGACAGGCAGTGAGAGCAGGAGCTCTGCTCAGGGACACAGCTCCACGGAGCCTTACCACTGGAATCCACCAATGGGCTCTGTAAACCTGTGACGGATCAGGAACGTTGCAACAGCTTCAGCAACCTGAGAGAAGGGGAAAAAATAGCTCAGGATTTAAAGGGACACTAAGAGAGGACGAAACCCAGTCAGTTTTCAAAGCCTGCAGTATTTCCAACAACAGTCCACATCCTCAGGAGTCTGTTGCTGAACCATTTGCTCCTTTAAAACAAGAGCTCTGTGTAACACACCTCCAGCTTTACTCCGACACTGAGCCTGCCATCAAGAAATGACCAAACCTTTTCTCCGCCCATTTCAGTAGTTCTTAAAACAATTAGCAGGGAGAAAAGGTAAATTCAGGATGCAAGACAGTAACCTGGAATGGTTTGGGCTGGGAGGAACATTAAAGCTCATCCATTTCCAACACCTGCCATGGGCAGGGACACCTTACACTACACCAGGCTGCTCCAAGCCCCGTCCAGCCTGGTCAACATTGCTCAGAATGTATAAAAAACCAGTAGCAGCTTAAGAACTCAGTATGTTTAGATAAAAATACCTATTTCAGACTGTAAAGTGAAGCACAGAAAGGCTGAGTTTTAACACAGCTGTCAGTGCAGAACGAGCTTTAAAACCAGATGTGTTCCCAACCACAGGCTCCACCGCATTCCTGCTTCCATCTGGACACAAACTCCAGCAGTGCCCAGAAGCAGCACTGCTCTGTCAGAGCTGCTAAAGGAACATTTGGTTTCTATTTGGAAAATTTGAACCACTCAACAAAACACAGACAAACCTCTAACGCTGCAGATTTGTGCAAGGGATAGTGGGGAACTGCATGAGGAATGAAGGGGGAGAAATCCACACTCCACATGGGTGGAATTAGGTACATCACCACGAGCCTGAGAGTTAAAGCCATAGCCCAGCCCTGTGGCATGTAACATCTTAGCCAGGGCTTTCTAGACAGCTAAAAAATCCAAGCTGCTGGTGAAAGGCAGTTGTTGTGCCAACAGATGCCCCTGAGGTACGATCTCTGCTCCATGGTAAGGAACAGATCCTTTTATGCATTTCAGATGGTGGATTATTGTAGCTTCAACCCCACGGCGGGGCTCACCTTGTCCGGAGCATCCTCATGGACTGCGTGGCCACACTGTGGGAGGACCTGCATCTGGAACTTGCCTGTGGGTTGAGAGAGTCAGCACACAGATCTCACACTCTGCACCTACTGACCTCAGCACTGAGTGTAGCTGGAAAAGGGGCCCCAGGGATGGCAGGGAGTCTCAGCAGACTCCACACCATGCACAGCCCATGGTCTCCACAGGAAACATGGACCAGCTGCTTAGTTCACCTTCTCCAGGTGTAACTAGAACAGGTTCCCAGGAGTTCAAATGGAGCTGAGCTTCTCAGAGCTCCTCAATGCAGGCAGGTGTCAGAGTTAGAACTCTCACCAGATTTACCTTAAGGTAACGTTTATCCTGCTGTCCAATACTACTCTCTAGTACTGGTTGCTCTGGAAGGCTGGGATGGGGGGAAAAACGCCAACCCAAGCCCCAAAACATGAATGAAGTGCTTAATCTTGGTCTGCTGTCTGTCAGAAACACTGGGAGATGGGAGAATTTGGAATGGTCCCAAGTGTCCTAGCTAGGAACATCAGGGATGTAGCTAGAAAGGGGAAAAATGGATTAGGGAAAAGCCCTCACAGGCAATCATTCTGATCCAAGAGAAGTGTAGCAGCTCCACTGCTGGGAGCACTGAACGCTGGATTGAACAAAACCCACAGCAGCAGCCCTTTGAATTGAACCTTTCCCTGCTCACCTTCCCCACCTTTCCTTGACCACAGCAGGAGAACACTTTGGGATGGACAAATTCTTTAATACCCATTTGTTTGGATATTGACTGCACCCATAGCAACAAGCTGTCATGCAAAAAGAGCATTACAGTAAGGCTGAAGTAACAATACTAAATACTTACCTTGCATCTGTCCAATGGTCAGATCTTTATCCAGCCTGTCAACACCTACAAGCAGAGAGAACACAATTCTCTGAGCCAGGCTTTACTCTGTATTCTAAAAGAGACATTAGATTGAAAAGCAGAAAATAAACACCTCTGACACCCAGACAAGGGCATTTCACTGCTGCACCTTGAGAGAGTAAAGTTACAGCAAAGAAACACAGCCAAAAATGCAGGAGCACACCCCTCCCTACTACTTAAAAGGGTATTTACAAAAGGTATTTGCTATTAAGGTATACAAAAAGGGCTTAAAGCTGTACTTGACTTTCACTGGAGAAGTTGAGATCACACCACGCTATTTTAGGAGACACAGAGAAGCCCAGGAACCACTGCAGCCCAATGCTGACCCTGTGCTCTAAAATGCAAGTGTGACATCACTGAGGTGCACACCAGGGCTGGGAGGGACACGTACCAGCTAGAAGCAAGAGCTTTGGAGTGGGACAGCTGAGGAAGAGGTTGGATAAACCCCTGAACCAGCCATCCCAGTACTTCTCTGTTTTGGCCAGCTCGATTCGCCACGTGTATAAATGCTCCTTCTTTGTCTGCAGGGAGGAGAGAGAGCTCTGCATCAGTGATCAGCAAAACAGCAGAAAGAAAACCAGCTCAGGGAGCCACCTGGAAATGCATAAATACATAGATATAAAAAATAAAACCAATACTGGCTCCCTCTGGTGGAGTACACACTTCCAGGGATGACCCTCCTTGCTTCTAAGTCTCTCTCCAAATCAAAGTACATGAGTGAGTAGGGAACAAGAAAGTCAGCAAGAGCTACGCCAAGAGGAGAAGAGCCTGCAGGATTCAGGGCAATCAATTTGCTACTCTTTACTGACACAAATAGCTCACAAATTGTCTGAACATTTGGGCTTGGCTCACATCCAGTTTTCTCTCCCTGGAGTGGCTGCCTTTCATTCTAGCTTGGATATGATTTGGATAACCACAGGTGACAGCTCTTGCAGGGGAAGCTGAAAACACAGCAACAAGTTCCCAACCTCTGTGTCATCCTCTTTCTTCCTTTTGTTGACAGAGCCTCCTCCTTCCTCATCCTCGTCCTCTTCCTCCTCCTCCTCAATAATTCCCTCTACTATGGCTTTAGGGCATTCAGGACTGGCAGCCTCTTCGCACCTGTGAAAATAAAATCAGAAACTGATTCCCTGGCAAAAGGAAAAAGTCCAAAGCAAAACACCACCCAGGATTAAACCATAGGTGTTCAGCAATTTTGCTTTAAGAAATTTTCATTTTCAAGTGCACTTATGTAGCAATGGTGTTGTAAAACAGAAAAAAAAAAGATTTTAAAATAATAAATGAAAGAAACCAAAGGCCACCTACTGTTTGACTTGACCGACCATAGAAACTCTGGCAGATTCAAGATTTCTTATCTGTCCACTTTTTACACTAGGGGGAAAAAATAATCATAAGACAGAAATATTTACTGAAGAGATTCAAGAATCAGCAGGCCCAGAAAGAGGAGTTAAACTCCTCTACATCTCAGGACTTCCCAAACCATTCCCAAAGCCCCTGCTCTCGCACTGAACAGAGTGGCTCGAGCTAAACTTCTGTGACCCTCCCTTTGTCACTGTAACTGAGAAGAGAAAGAGGGAGAAGGCTGGTGGGGAAACAGCGAAGCAGGGTTAAACCCATGGCAGGGCGCTGGGAGAGGGCCTGTCGACAGCCAGACTATACAAACTTTGTTTCCTTCGGGAGTCAGGCGACAAAGACAAGTGATTCCAGAGGCTGAAACCAAGCTTTACCTCCACTCAATGGCATTCTCAAGCGACTTGAATGTTTTGGGACGACTCCTTAGGAAGTTCTGCATGCTGTTCAAGGCATCCATGGCAGTACCTAAAAGCAAATGGCATCATCTTCATCAGCTTCACGGCATCTGATGAAATTATTGCCACATCCCTCTACACAAAACTGGCTGCAATGCCCTCACAGAGAGCTGGAGCTCCCCAGCAATCTAATGCTGCTAAGGAAAGTACAGGTTAGTATTGCTAAGCCAACAGTCATATTGGAAAATTGCTTTTTGAACAGGTAGGATGTTCAGACAGAGAAAGCAGCAGTCATTTATCAGCACCAAGCAGTACAGCAAAAGCCACCCTCCTCCCCACCAAGAAAGTGTTTCAAAGAAATTAGTGCCAAGGTGGTGTTAGGTCATAGGCTTGGCTCAGTGATCTCCAAGGACTTTTCCAACCTAGCTGATCCTCTGATTCTGTGACAGGAAAAAGGCAAACAGAGGGAAGACAGCTGGAAAAAGGAAAAGGAAGAAAAGGAGAAGGAGAAGGAGAAGGAGAAAGGAGAAGGAGAAGGGGAAAGAAGAAGGAGAAGGAGAAGGAGAAAGAAGGAGAAGGGAGAAGGAGAAGGAGAAAGGAGAAGGGGAAAAGGAGAAGGAGAAGAAGAAGGAGAAGGAGAAAGGGAAGGAGAAGGAGGAAGGAGAAGGAGAAAGGAGAAGGGGAAAAGGAGAAGGAGAAAGGAGAAGGGGAAAAGGAGAAGGAGAAAGAGAAAGGAGAAGGAGAAGGAGAAGGAGAAGGAGAAGGAGAAGGAGAAGGAGAAGGAGAAGGAGAAGGGAGAAGGAGAAGGGAGAAGGAGAAGGAGTAGGAGAAGGAGAAGGAGAAAGGAGAAGGAGAAAGGAGAAGGAGAAGGAGAAAGGAGAAAGGAGAAAGGAGAAGGAGAAGGAGAAGGAGAAGGAGAAGGAGTAGGAGAAGGAGAAAGAGAAGGAGAAAGGAGAAGGGAGAAGGGAGAAGGAGAAAGGAGAAGGAGAAAGAGAAGGAGAAGGAGAAGGAGGGGTCACACGGAAAGCTTTTTGTGCGCACAGGATCTGCAGGGAGGATGGGCTGGGTTTAGAGAGGGCGCAGACCCTGGTGTTTGGGGGATGCGGTGCCAGGAGCAGGGCTGGGCACACTCACCCTCCACGACGTCGATCATGCAGAGCCCCAGCAGGCTGGGCAGCAGGTTGGCCACGGCGGTGTGCACGGCGATGGCGCCGCCCATGCTGTGCCCGATCAGCATGATGGGCGGCGGCAGGTCCCCGTAGAGCGCCTCCACCACGCTGCCCACGTCCCTGCAGGCACAGCAAACCCGTCTGGCGCCCAGCAGGGACACGGCCCGCACGGGCAGCGCCCCACGCCCCCGCTGAGCCCCAGGCTGCACACCGGCTCGTTCTGCTGTCGCTGCTGCAGAGCAGGAAACCCTGCACATCCGCGCCATTCTCCTTCTGTTAGCAGCATCCTCACTCAAAAGGTACTAATTTAAAAGATGGTCAAGCAAGCTGGCCTAGTGGAAGGTGTCCCTGCCCATGTGGATGAAATTTACAGTCCCTTCCAGCCCAAATTCTGTGATTCCTTGTAGAAGACGTTTTAGGCTGACACTTGCTGGTGGGAACGTTAAATAAAAGGTGAGAAAAAGCTGTCAAATCATCTTGCATGGAAGCAAAAACCAAGAAATTCATTGTTCTTAAAAGAAGAAACTGGAATTAGAGAGAGAAAAATAACTGCTGGCCCTGCTGACCATGGCAAAGACGAACAACACTGAGCACGAGCAAAAAGACTGAGACTCTCTGTGAGCACAGACAGGCAAGGGGCAATTTCCCCACCCTTCCCAAAAGGTACCTCCTGTTAAACTGAAGCTGTCACTTCCTGACACTTTTGCCAGGATGGGAAAGCTGGCTGGTATGATTCCCAAACCCCAGAACAGCAGCAGAGCTCACAGCTGAAATCTCCTGTAGAGCAGTTTAAAGATACCCCCCCAGCTGGCTTTCCTGACTACAGCCATTCAGAGGAACCTGAGAACTGAGCAATTTTTATTGGAAAAAATGATTCCATTTTTTATTGAAAATGGAAAACAAGTTAAAAAAAAAAAAAAAAAAAAAGCACCACAAAAAAACCACACAAGAACAGGTTGACCAGGTTGACCGGCTTGTCTGCTCCACTAGAGAAAATTGTTTGAGGACTTGATTTAAAAGAACAAACAGGAACACCAGCTATAATTTAAGGCTCCTCTTTAAAAGATATTCAGGGCTAAATTTCAAGCTCATTGCTAAGAAGAGGGGAAGGTTTCAAAACAAAAGGAACTTGCTTTTCCCCCCACAGCAGTGCTGCTCCAGATCTAAAATATTCTAATTATTTAATCCAGCATCTCCTCAGGACAGTTACACATCAGGATCTGACAAGGCATAAGCAGCAGGAATAAGGTATACAATGGAAGTCAGAATACATTTCACACATGGCCTCCCCTCAACAAACCAAGTGGATTTGTCCATGGGAAGGTTACAAAATCCTTCATCATTTAGTTGTACTCACAGCAAAGAGTCTCTTTGTACTAAATATGGGCAGAACATAATGTGCTTAGCAGTGGGTATTTGCTTTTCTTACAGTTTTGTCAAGAGGGGGATGGATTTGCATGCCAAAGCGGGTCGTGACAGTTTGGAAAAGCAATTCTATGCTTGAAAATCCTGTGTTTGTGACCCAGACTTCAGGAGTGTTACCAGGCCAATGTGGGCCCGCCCTGACCAGTCACCCCAGGGGCTGAGGAAGAGTCAAACTGGTGATTCAGACTAAAATACCCCATGCTTCTAAGGGAAGCATTCCACCTCCCTTAGGAACTCTTCAGCATGTGGCACGTTTAAAGTGCTCAGTGTTTAAAAACTCAGGGTACTGGGAGAACAACTCCAGCTCTTGGAATCTGACTCAGCTGGGAGGGACATCATTTCAAACTGCCCCAGAATGGAAGGAAAGGAGGGGTAACTACCAGAATCACGTGAAGTTAATCTTCCAGCTCCTCTGAATGAAGGCTGTGTGCCCTCAAGGAGTTTATTGTTCAGCCAAGGAGAGAAAGGGGAGGTTTGTAAAAAGGGAAACGAGCATAAGTCTCCTTACTTTGCCATAGTCTCTGCAGACAGATCTTCAGGATTCCTTACTTTTGTTTCTCCTAGAAAAAAACCCAACCCAAGTTAAGTTCACTTAAGTTGAAAAGCTTCAGGTCCCCTCAGGACTTAGAGCAGTGATGGTACAAAGCTTTTAGGCACAGATATGAAGAGCAAGCCCACTGCAATGAACATGAATAATTAAGAAACACAGAATTAACAGGAACACTTGGTTCCTTATGAATCTTAAAATGGAAGAACAGTCCTCGTTTCTCATGGCAAGGACCACTTAAAGGTTATGGAAATATGAAAGAGGGCTTGGTGGACGGAAGCAGTCCACCACTGTCTCAAGCAAAACTTCAGGGGGTCTCAGCTTCTGACAGAAGCCAGTCTTCCATCCCTGCTTTTGAATCAAATTGGGATGCCTTAAGGATGTTTTCCCAGCCATCCTGAGAGGGACTCATTGCATCTCTTGAAAAATGGGAGCATGTGTAACACATTGATTTGACCCCAGCTTTATTTCTTTGACTTACCATGGCCTCGGAGGTCTAAGGCCACAATCCTACACTGGATCCTGCTGATGATTGCAGACTGCAAGCAGAGACAGAGAGAATGTTGTTTGCAAAGGGAGATCAGCAGCAACAAGCAGGTGCAGCCACAAACAGAGCAGCAGCTTTACTTACAGTAAACACAGCCCAGGACAGGGCAGAGTGGCCTCCACCGTGCAGCAGCAGCAAGACAGGCCCCTCCAAGCCACTTTTGTAAATTCGAAAAGTGTATGAACAGTTAAAGACATTTCTCAGAGCTACTTCAAGGCAGCAGAGTGAATTTTGGAGCTTGCAATACCAAACAGTATTTTATTTCTACCTTTCATTTATCTGACCAACAGGAATGTTCAAGCATTGTCTGGACAAAAATCTAACTCAGTTTAAGCTTCAAGAGTTGTATTCCTGCTGCCCAGGTTTTCTCCCCGTCTTTAATTCTCCTATCCCCTGTCCTTTTCTCCCTGGGCACAACAGGGAGGTGAACTAAGAGAAAACTAGAAATCCATTAGGAAAAAAAGATGGAGAGTTATTTTTTACACAGGCAAAATAATGAGAGGGCAAAAAATGGTTTTAAACTAGAAGAAGGGAGATTTAGATTAAATGTTCATAAGAAATTCCTCCCTGTGAGGGTGTGCACCCTGGCACAAGTGCCCAGAGGATTGCCCCTGGATCCCTGGCAGTGCCCAAGGCCAGGCTGGACTTTGGGGCTTGGAGCAGCCTGGGACAGTGGGAGGTGTCCCTGCCCATGGCTGTTGGAAACGCTTTTTAAAAATTATAAAAAATTAAATTAAATTAAATTAAATTAAATTAAAAATGATTACTAAAGAAGCAATATCAGGAATTGGCCTTGCTAGGCACAGTTTAACTGTCAGCCTAGAAGGGATAGTTCTGGTTATGAACACTGAACCTTGCAGGAGACATAATGGAAGATGAGAGGGAACACATGAAAAAGCTGAGGAACCCCAATAAACTAAACAAAACGTGAAACCTCCCCCATGATCTCTGGGATTATGACAAATTCCATATGGGGAAAGAAAAAAGGATATATCCTTGCCAGTTTCATTTTCTACCACAACGTCCTCCATAGACTCAAAGTACTGGCTCCAAAGCACTGGTGAAAAATCACGCTTTCTTCCAGGGCTGCAAGACAGAAAAAATTCCATAAGAAAGAGTTATTTTTAAAGTCCTCCACTGAAATTGGCATCCAGGCCTCCTCTCGCTGGTGTTACACAACAGCGCAGACTGGAAGCAAACGGCGCATCAGTGAAATTCCCACACAACCACAATATCCAGAATTCTACTGTCAGTGAAGGAATCCTCCCCTAATTGTTGCTCCTAGTGAGGAAACGCAGTGGAGACAGAGAAGAGAGTACTTTCCTCATCGAGTCATTCCAAGGAAGACTGAGCAATGGTGATTTAGACTACACAGGCCCAAGGCAAGGGAAAATAAACAGAACAGTGATACTGTCCCAGTACCACCTCCGAGTCTGCAGTGACCCACAGGCAAAAGGTGCCCAGCTGACAAACCAATTTATTTTTTGCTTCCTTCAAAAGGTGCAGCTGTGCCCTCTCCTTGTACCACCATTACTGACAAAAGGCTCTGCAATCAGAATTTTCCTGATGACTCAGTTGATGCAGAATTTGTTTCTCGGGCTGGTATTTACTCAGTAAGGCTAAAAGAGTAGTGCTTAATTTTGGAAGTGGCATAATTAGGCTCAATTCGAGCCCAGGATACAGGATGAGTAACAGTGCACCATTTTAACCATGTTTTTGCACTTCAGCTCTTCTGGGGGAGGCAGGCAGGCAGCACAGAATATTAAAATCAAGCATGGGCGTGAGGGGTGAAAGACCTTCAGAGCAGAAAAATCCCTGCTGGAGAAGTTTCTCCTGAATTCTCGGCTTCCTAAAGAAATAGAAAATAACAGACAAAGCAGCTTTTCAATTTTGCAGAAACAAAACTTCTGTTTCCCCTGGTGTTTCTAGGATATGAAACATAAACCAGCCACCCCCTGAATGGACCAAATTCCCTCCTGGGGGTTTCCAGACTTCTTGTTAAATCTCAACTAAATAGAATGAGAAGTCACACACCTACATGGATCCAGAAAATATTAATCTCTTTTACCACCTCAGCCTAATCTCATCCTCTGATCAAGGAAAAAAATATCACAGTCAAAGCTTAATTTTTGCCTGGAAGCCATCCCAGCCCTGATCACATGCTCTCTCCATACCAGTTCTGGTTCTTTCTGGAGATGCAGAGAACTGCCCACAGCTTGGATGATTTCCCCTCTCTGGGTTTTGCATAGGTAGGATGTGCAGCCAGTGAAAACGAATTCCTTCACCCTTTCCAAGTGCAGCATTTCAGCTGCAGCCAGGCTCTTGCACAGCGTGCTACAGCTGCCTTTGGGCTCCCCTGCCCTGAGCAGCTCCAGGAGACCAGCGCATGCTGTCATCTGCCTGGCTACAGCCCTTCCCACCGATCCACAGATGTGCTGGGCAGCAGGAACTCCCTGCTGGCCCAGCCCTGGCATCGCTGTGACACCAAGAATCTGTAGGGAACAGGGCATCCGAGCAACGGTGAGGAAACGCGAGCGACCTCAGGTTTCACCCTGGACCCCCAAAAGGGCAGAATAAATGTGCTGCTTTCCACAAAATCCCAGGTGACCACAGAGGGCTGAGCAAACAAGTTCCTCCAAAGAAAGGAATCCTTGATTTTGAGTTTTCCTAGAGCTGCTTTTTTTAGCGAAGCATCACCACACATTCAGAATTAGAAGTCTGCCCAAATAAACAGCAGCTGTGGTTTTGCACCTTCCTATGTTGAAGTCATATTTTGCTGGCCAGTATTTAAGCTGGCAGAACTAACTAATAGCTTTTTAAAGTATCCAGCAAACCAAAACAGAAATGGATCTGACATAATAACTTTTCTAGACCGATCCTTAAACTCCAAGCCAGCATATTAAACTGGAATTACAAAACAAATTCTGGGCACCCTCTGTTTTATGCTATTGTGCAGGTTATCCTCTTTGTCATGTCATTGATCCTTAGGATGCCCACATGGCTCAGCAAATCTTTCCCCAGTTTTTGAAGGGGTTTTCTTTCAGGTATTTTCCTAAAATGAAAAAAAAAAAAATAGTTGCACCAAGCAGAAGGAACCATTTTCAGAAAGTCCTTTTTCTGCTGAGAGCCCCTATTTAAAACTACTAAAGCAAATATAGAACAAGTGCATGAATCAGGAGATTTCATTCCCACATCATATTTGAACCCAAGCAAATCAAACATCATCCACAAGTACGAACTGCCACGGCTGACAAGTTGTATTTAGAAATTCTAAAAATTGACAAGGACAGTATCTTAAGTTCTGCCTTAGAGATGCTGAATACATAAATTGTTGGGTTTTTTTTTATTAAAAGGATTCTAAGGGGAAAAAGTGGATTAAAAAGGAAGAAATGAGTAGGAATTGCCATGATTGAATTACACAGATCTGATCCAATCATGCCCTTTTAGATAATTGAAAGATCTTCAGAGACTGTGTGTGATTTTTACTCACACATTGGAAAGGAACAGCAAACTGACTTTCACTTTTAAATCCCATCCAGGTGCTTAGCTCTGAATGAGCCACTAGCAAAAAACAAAGGGCAAAAAACAAACAAGACAGGAAATGCAGAAGCTGCTACAGCTGTTGGGATCTGCTGCCATGGGGGGTGGCTTTACAAATTCTATTATTTTATTCCCCCACAGAACACAGAGTCAGCCCATAAGCCTGATTTTGTTTTGTTTTGTGATTTCGATTTCGTTTTTGGTTTTCATCCATGGAGTAATTTGAAGGAATCACTTGCAATTCCCAACACAGCCTTGGCCGTGAGCGCTCCTTAAAGAAATGGGCACGGAATTCCTCCCAGAGGCTGAGTTTCACATATTGCTCGAGCCTAAGAGAAGCTCCAGCCTCCTTTGGAAAGGGCCTTTTGGAACCATCATTTCTGCTGGAGAGCACTTAAATCCAGGGAGGAGAGGACTGTGCTGGCAAAGCAGGAATTGATGCCACGTGCCATGAAATGCACTGAAATTCCAGCATGCATCCCATGCTCCACTCCCAAGCATGTCACAGGAGCCACGCTGGATTTCAGGGAGAATTCCCTCCCCAAAAGGGCTGCCCAGGGCAGCAGTGAGTCCCCATCCCTGCAGGGACTGAAAGCTGTGTGCATGTGGCACTTGGGGACGTGGGGCAGTGGTGGTGGCCTGGGCAGGGCTGGGGGAAAGGCTGGACTCCAGGATCTTGGAGGGCTTTTCCAACCTGAACCATTCCAAGATTCAGTTTGCTTCGCCACCTTGACTTCTCTCCCACGGAGAGACAGAAGGAAGTGATTGTACTGAAAAAATAGCAAGGAAAGAATAAATTTTAAAGAAAAAAGCTAGGAACAAGTTTATTTTCACGGATTTAAATGCAGCAACAGGTGCTGGTTTTTTACGAACTACTGAAACACACATGAACCTTTTAACAGCATGTCGCCAAAAAATGTAAGACTTTATTTAAGTTAGGAAGTTCTCAGTAAATTCTGTTTTTCTGTAGCAATCTCACATGCTTGAGCCTCTGCTTGTCAAGATCTGCTTTCAGCTACACCACAGTCACATTAAGATGACCTGCATGGTGGAAAAAAAGGGAATAAAAAGAAAGTGCCCAACACACCGGTCAGAGGATTTAGCCATGGAAAACTCAAGTTGCTGGCATTCTTGGATATTAAGGTTAAACCTATTTTTTTAAAAGCCTGGCTTGCAATTCAAGAAATTGAAAGCGCAGAGGTAAATCACATTTATAAATGCGAGATGCTTAATGCAGCAAACAAATATTTTCCTAAGTTTAGTTATTTTTGTTCCCTGTAGAAGTTTGAATTTTGAAGGACTGTTTCAGGGCAGCCCTGCACATCTGCCAGCACTGTAAATCACACTGTGTTTTCCCTGTACAACTAATCCCTTTCTCTTTTGGTGGAATTCTCTTCAGGGGGAATCTTGCACTTGTTTGAACAGAACTGAACTTTGGTAAGGGTAAGCTCAGCTTAAGCTAAACTTTTATCCCACTCCCTCTTGTCTCCTTTTCACAGAAGCCCCAGGCCCCTCTGGATGAGGCCGTTCCATGCTGGATGTGCAGCACCTCCCACAACAGGAACATCACCTGTAAAGGGATTTACTGGGGGGCAGAGAGGAACATCAAACCACAACATGATTATGAACTACTCTCCACTGCTTCCAAGGGAAGATTCCAGGGGAATTCCTGATCCTTAACCGCAGCGCTGGATTTTGTTTCATTCACAATAATTTCCCTGACAGCGTTTAAAACCCCATGCATGGTAAGAGAGGAAGAATTTTATAAATTAATACATGTTACATCCTTAGACACTGGTCAGCCTTCCCCCACAGATCCCAAAATGTGCTCTCAACCCCTGCTGAAAAGATTAAAGAGTATCCCAGACTTTTCCATCATCTCGAAATGCAGATTTAAGCAGGGATTAAAGTCACTTGGCAGTCCCTTCACATGGGTGCCTGCGGCTGAGAAATCATGGAATGTTCTGACTTGGAAAGTGACCCAGCACAAGGATTACCCAAGTCCAACTGCAGCTGAGGAATTCAGGTCCTGAGAATTTCCACA
The DNA here is from genome assembly GCF_012460135.2 of Molothrus ater. Classification (NCBI taxonomy): domain Eukaryota; kingdom Metazoa; phylum Chordata; class Aves; order Passeriformes; family Icteridae; genus Molothrus; species Molothrus ater. Next base: position 116,206,977 of record NC_050479.2, read on the forward strand.
CCCCTCTCCCCCCAGCCACACCCTCAGGTACAGCCCAGACATGGTGCCGGACCCTTCCTCCAAACACGGATGGCAAAAGGGCCGGGAGGAAAGGGCTGGAGAGCTGATCCCAGCACCTCCCCCGGCCTGAGGATACGCTGGGCACTGGTGCCTCTGCAGCTGGAGCAGCCTGGTCCAGGTGCCACTCACCTGAAGCACGGGGAAGCAGGACCAGCCCTCCTTCCAGACCCCCTAAGAATGGCCACCACTTGCTCCAGATCCCCAGTAATGACCATTCCCTCTCCAGATCCCCCAGGACGAGCTCCCCTCTGTCCCGATCCCCCGACAATGACCATTCCCTGTCCAGATGTCCCGATAATGACCATTCCCTGTCCCGGTCTCCCGACAATGACCATTCCCTGTCCCGATCTCCCGACAATGACCATTCCCTGTCCAGATGTCCCGATAATGACCATTCCCTGTCCCGATCTCCCGACAATGACCATTCCCTGTCCAGATGTCCCGATAATGACCATTCCCTGTCCCGATCTCCCGACAATGACCATTCCCTGTCCAGATGTCCCGACAATGACCATTCCCTGTCCCGATCTCCCGACAATGACCATTCCCTGTCCAGATGTCCTGATAATGACCATTCCCTGTCCAGATCCCCCAGGACAAGGTCCCCTCTGTCCAGATCTCCCAATAATGACCATTCCCTGTCCAGATCCCCCGATAATGACCATTCCCTGTCCCGATCTCCCAACAATGACCATTCCCTGTCCAGATGTCCCGATAATGACCATTCCCTGTCCCGATCTCCCAACAATGACCATTCCCTGTCCAGATGTCCTGATAATGACCATTCCCTGTCCAGATCCCCCAGGACAAGGTCCCCTCTGTCCAGATTTCCCAATAATGACCATTCCCTGTCCCGATCCCCCGACAATGACCATTCCCTGTCCAGATGTCCCGATAATGACCATTCCCTGTCCCGATCTCCCAACAATGACCATTCCCTGTCCCGATCTCCCAGTAATAACCCTTCCCTGTCCAGACCCGGAATACCGTGCCTCCCTTCTTGGCAGATCCCCCCAGTACAGGCCCCCGGTCCCTCCAGACCCCCGGCCCGCCCCCCTGCCCTGCAGAGCCTCCGCTCCGCTGTCACCTCTCCCCCCGAGCTCCCCCCGCTCTCCGCATCCGCCCCTGCCCTTCCTCCGCCTACCCCATGCGCATCTTGGACCCGGACTGGCCGCCGCCGCCGGGCAACGGGGGCCGAGGTGGCAGGCGGCCCAGATGCAGCTGCTTCTCCAGGGCCGACATGACAGCCGGGAACACCGGGAACACCGGGACCCCCGAGAGCGCCGCCCCCGCCCCGCCGCGCCGGAAGCGGCTCCGCCAACAGCGCCGCCGCGCGGCACCGAGCGCGCCCGCCCGCCCGCAGGGCACCAAGGGAAACGTAGTCCGCGCTCCCGCCGCCGTGCCCGCGCGGCAGCACGGGAGCTGTAGTCCCCGCCGCCGCGGCCGTTGCCGGGCGGGAGGCGCGGGCGGGATGCCGCGGAGGGGAGGTGCGCGGCGGGACGAGCGGCGGAGCGGGGCTCGGGGGACACGGCGGGGATAGAGGCGTGCAGCGGTGGGGCGGGGAGCGGCGCGGCGCCCGGGGTGATGTACGGGCCGCTGACGCCGCCTGTCCCCGCAGGTCCCGGTGACCCCGCCGCCGCCGCCAGCCTGCCGCCGCTGGTGCGGGGCCCGGCGCGCTGCTGGCTGCGCTGCTCCGTGCCCCGCGTGCTGTGGGCCGGCCCGCAGCCCGCCGCCGTGGTGCGGCTGCGGTGGTGGGGCGAGAGCTCCGGCGGCACCGTGCTGCAGCCCGCCGGCAGGGCCGGGCAGCCCGCGGGCCGCACCTGCGCCCGCTTCGCCGTGCGCTGCGGGCCCCGGCAGCTCGCCGCCTACCTGGCAGGTACGGACAGCGCCGGGACACCGCGCTGGGAGCGGGCTGGCACGGGGGGACGTGGGCTCTAGGTGCGCCAGGGCAGGCAGGTGCGGCGTCCGGAGCCGTTTGTTCCCGGGCAGGGCGGAACGGGCTGGCCTGGGGATACCCTCCAGCACTGGTAAGCCATTCATTCCCCCATGTCCTGCCCTAAGCGTTCCTTTCCTGCGAATCCTTATTCCAAATTCCAAATACCTATTCCCCATCATCTACTGCCAGTTACAATGTCTGTATTGACCCTTCTTTACCTGCTGCCCCCCCCGTTACTGTAATAGGGGTATTTATAATATTCTGTAATTTTAGCCAAAAAATGTCACTTGTGACGGTGAGAGTGACCTGAAGGTGTTCCTGATTTTTGCAGATATGGGAGTTCTTGTCCTGGAGGTTCTAACCAAGCGTGAGCACCTGCCCCTTGGCCGGGCACAGATCACGAAGCTGTCCCAGCTGTCTCCCAGCCATCCCATCAAAGGCTCCTTTGCTGTGGTGTCACCAACATCGGAGAAACTCGGGGAGCTGCAGGTACTCTTGATGTCTTTGGTCATTATTGCATGATAATATAATATTACTATAAATTATGTGCTGTGACACTGGCATAATCAGGTGCAGGGTCAAGCTGTACATGGCACACTCTCTGTCCAAGGCATTTCTGAGCTAAGGTAACAAATGAAAAAAAAAAAACAAATAATGGTGGTGTCAGCTTCATTTTGCTTAGAGGGATGTGGGGTAGTTGACCTTAACAAGATACATGTGGTCATCTCTACACTGAGAGTGGGTATTAGCAGTGGATTTAAAATGGATATTTGGTCCTTACACTTCACTGGGCTGGAATAAGAGAAGATTTTGACATCTGGAATTAAGAAAGTTGTGTCTTGCAGCCAGAATTGGCTCTGGAAAACTGATTATGAAAGGCAGTTGACTGGATTTGGAAACGTGGGACAAGAAACAAGTAGTTGTAAATATGTGACATAGCTGTGTAATGTAAATATTACTTTATGTAGAGAAGCAGCAGTTTTCCATTCATTGCACAACAGGTGGATTTGATTGCAGTGTTTACTGCACTTAGATAGGAAAAGAACAAGGTAATATTTCCCCATCTTGTGTCCCAGGTGTCGCTGGTTCTAGAGCCTCTGCCAGAGCTGTATGACAGCAGCAGCTGCGTGCCAGCCACACGGGGAGGTTCAGGTGCTGCTGCTGCCCAGGAGAGCAGCACGTGCCAGCCTCCTGCTCCAGCCCAGCAGCCCAGGCACACCCAGGGGCCTGTTGAACAGGACTCTGTTGACAACAGCAAAGCCACATCTCCTAGGTACCCTTTTTTCTGTTTTCCTCATGACAAAACTGTGGTTTATTCTGCAGTGCACGCAGAATTTTTAAGTGGTGGCAGTACACTTGTGAGTTATGGGATGCTTGATCTTTTCAAACGTACATTTTGTATGACATCCAAGATGTTGAGGGTTTCCAAGGGGACAGGGACAATTTCTTGTCTGGTAGAAACTTGCTTCTAAGATTGACTTAGTTCAAGTCATGCAAGACCACACAAGAGGTGCCTCAAATCACCGAATAACCAAATAATTCGGGCTGGAAGGGATCTTAAGGCTCATCTCATTTCAGCCCTGCTGCCAGAACACCTTCCACTATCCCAGATTGCTCCAAGCCACATCCAGCCTGGCCTTGGACATGGATGAGGCAGCCACAGCTTCTCTGGGTAACCTGTGCCAGAGTCTCACTGTGCTCCAGCAAGGAACTTTCTCCTGATACTGATCTAAACCTACCCTCTGGCAGTGAGTGGGCATCTGTTCCCTCTTGTCCTGTCACAACATGCTCTTGTAAAAAAGACCCTTTAAAAAGCTTTTTTAAAATAAAAACTTCTACTTGCAGCTTGGGTGGGTCTCTCTGGTGGTCTCAGTGGCAGGTGAGGAATCATTAAAATAACATGTCCCGTTTCCTTTTGGAGAATTTCCAGAGTTCTGATCCCTTTACCCACCCTCTGGAGCTGTCACTGAAATACAGTTTCATTTTTCCCTAGAGGAAAGGACCCTTTGCTGTACCAAGAGAGCTCTGAAAACATGAAGTTCACCTTTCCTGCCCCTCATGCCCACGTGATTTTGCCAGAGGAAGGTGTGAAAGTGGGCCCTGAGGATCAGCCCCCGTCGTTCCCCGCCAGCAGCGATCCCAAAGCGCTTCCCAGGGGCAGCACACGGATGCTCTCCGTGCACAGCCCAGCTACAGAAGACCTGCTCTCAGGTCTGTGTGCAGCCTGCCTCATCTTCCTCCTTTCACTGCAGATGCTCTTGCCTCTGCCTGTCTGCATTTCTGAATATCTGTCAGGTTTTCTGAAGGGAAAGAGAGACTTGGCTCCCTCTTGCTGCATCAATCCAGAAAGGCTTTCCCAGCATTGGAGTAGGGCACGTTCCCATGTGTGCTGTCTTTGGAGTTCCATATTTACAGAAAAGAGCAGAAGTTAGACATCCTGAAGTGGCAATCCGCTCTTCCCTGAATTATCCTGATAACGCCCTTCAGTACCTGAGCCTGTGTGTGCAGACAGTTCCTTGTGCAGCGGGGTGGGAGACCGATGGAGGAGCACTCTGCTCACTCCCAGCTCAGCTGTTTTCTGGTGTATCAAGCATGTTTAACCCCCAGTGCGTCAAGATCTCTTTTCAACAGCAGAAAACAAGTTTCTTGTCTGTAGCTGACACACTGATTGTGTCTCCACGTGGCTTTTAGAATGCATTTGAATGCTGCAATTAATCCCTCTGCCTGTTTCCCAGCTCTCTTGGATCAGGGCAGTAAACTCCGTGATGCCATGGTTGTTTCTGCAATGAAGTCCAGCCCAGACATGGAGATTGAACTGAATAAAATGTCTCATTTTATAGAGAGAGACGATTTCGACGATTTCCAAGCACCAACAAAGTGAGTTTGGACTGGGGGAAGTGACATTCAAGCTCCAAGCCATAAATTGTGAGGCTTTATCCAAAAACTGTAGATACTGAGATTCACAGGATGTGTTTTAGGATTCATTTAGGGTGAAGGCAGTGCATCATTCAAATGGGAAGTTAATTTCTACCTGTGAATATATGCCTAAATTTTGTGAATTCATTTTAATCTTCACGTAGTGAGCCTTGAAGTATTTGATTTTAGTTTCTTAGTATATTTGTATTTAGTTCTAAGTTATTTGTCAAGGAAATATTACATTTTGGTAGGGCATAAGAGTAGTGCAAGACAGTGCCAGTGAAATGGCACTGCATCACAAAAAACAGTTTTTCAGAAAAGTGTAAGTAATTGATGACCTAAACGCATGGTTTTTTCTTAGGAGAAAAGAAATTTAGATTTCTTGGTTTCCCTCTGGAAAAATGTGAATATTGCCTGTTGTTCTGTGATAACCAGCAAGGCAATGCCATTGTCTTTGACAGTCAGTGATGCTCTTGCAAGCTCAATTTCATTTCTTTCTGCACAAACTGTTTGCATTTGTCTTTAAGTAGATTATTTTGGACTTCACAGAAAAAAACGGATAGACCGATTAATGGATTCATCTTGAGCATGCCTTAATGTGTTTATGTTTTTCGTTTTTCTGCTGTCTGTGCTTCCATTGCTGTTACCCAGGAGCCCAAAAGGCCTGAAGTCCAGCTTTGTGCCCACTCCTGGGGATCCCCATCACCTTGGCTCTGAAGTTTCAGGTCAGCAGTTTGACCTAAACTCTGAAGAAAGAGCAATCCAGTTACTGTTGGGCAGGTGAGTGTGATGCACTGGAGACTTCTGCAAAATTGTCCTCATCTGACCATTTGTAAAAGTGTCTCTTGACCCTTGTAACCCACAAAATGGGTTACATTCCCATTTTTGAGAATGTAACCAGTGACCTGTGTGCAAGTGATGGAGGTGTTTTATAGCCCAGCTTTAATGCATGACAGCCTGGACAGCTGCAAGCCACTTGGTCTGGAAGTGATGTCAGAAAGGTTACCCACAATCTTTCATAAAAGAAAGATGATGTCAGAAAGATTACCCACAATCTTTCCTAAAATTAAGTTACTGAATAGTTGTAAGTGTTGTGGCCTAAAATGTTACGTAAAGTAAGCACATAAAGCAAATACCTTGTTACTTGGGAGAGGAAACACTCTGTAAATTAAAACTAATAAGAAACTGTAGCTATTTTTAATCTTTCTCCAGATATTAAATGGACCTTTTCCTCTCATTTTGTGTAGCAGAGCATAAATGATTCTTCCATGGTGTCCACATCTGCGCCCTGAAGACACAGCTTCTGGGTCAGATATGGTTCAGAATTTATGGCTCATGTTTCTTGTGCCCTGCACTTATTTTTTCACTGTGTTTTATCAGTGGATAACACTGTAGTGTTGCAGATCATAGAATTATTTTAAGCTCACAGCCCAGAGAAAATCCTTAAGCCAAACTAACCCCAGCTTGTGTCTAAAGATACTTGCATTTGCACCTACTCAGGTATACCTTGGAGAGTTTTTTTAATCAAAGTAAACTGTCCTTAGGTATCACTGGTATCTTGAAGCGTAGTGAAGAGTAAAAATTAGAGGTTGATATTCATAGGTATGTTTCACAATGAAAATCATCAAGGTCTGGAGTCGGTTGCCCAAAGAGGTTGTGCAATCTGCAGCTTCCAAGACACCCAGAATCCAGCCTGACACCTTTTTATTCGCATTTCATTCCCTGTGAGGAGGGGTTGGACCGAGTGATCTGCAGAGATCTGCTCTCGCCCAGGCTGTCCCTCACTCAGTGATCTGCAGAGATCTGCTCTCGCCCAGGCTGTCCCTCACTGAGTGATCTGCAGAGATCTGCTCTCGCCCAGGCTGTCCCTCACTCAGTGATCTGCAGAGATCTGCTCTCGCCCAGGCTGTCCCTCACTTCCCATGCACCGCTTTCCTCTGGGGACAGAGGAAAAGGCTGCCCCTGGCTGGAGCCAGCATGGCCCAGCTCCAGGCTGGAACATTGTCCACGTCCCTTGGGGACTGCCTGCACAAGGCTGGCCCCCAGGAGTGTTTCTCTCTCTCTACCCACAGCGCTGATCTCTCCCCGGGGCAGCTTTGGGACCGAGCGGGCTCCCTGTGGCATTCCCTGTCCCTTGGCAGCGAGGCGCACGACAGCGAGCTGGGGGATCCCCACTACGACCAGAGCCTGCTGGAGAGGCTGTTCTACACAGCTCCTGTAAGTGCAGATCTGTAAGGAAAACGGGCCTTCCCTAATGTGCAGGGCAGGAGGTTGGCATGGTCAGAAAAAGTACAGATTTCAGTATTTTACAGCTGGATAAGCATTAAGTATCATACAAACGCTTGTGAGTACCTGTGTGTGCATTGCTCGAAGGTATTATTATTAAAGTAATATTGTTATGACTGCAAAGTCAAGCACTGAGTTTGGAAATTGCTGCCATTGGAGCTATCCAGGGAGACTTTTTTTTTTAAATCCCTGAAATTTTGATAGCATTTTAATTGTTTCAGTTGATGCAATGCACAAGTTGTTTTCCATTTATGTGTTGTGACCATTATGGGACTCTCTGTACAATGACAATTAACTTATTATTTGTGTGCATTATTTCTGCTTTAGAAATCTGATTCCAGTTTGAGCGATTTCCTCAGTGATGATGATGATGTTAAATCCTCAAAAAAACCATCCAAGACAGAAACTCTCAAAAAAGCAGCTCCAGTGAATCCACAGAAGGATTTTCATGCCTTTGATCAGAATGTGACAGAAACTAAACCCAGGTAGTTAAATCAGTGACTTTTGTTTTCCCTCATCTAAACTGCATTCCCTTTTTTTTTTTTCATATGGAACCAGTCAAAGTGTTCAGTTATCAACCTTATCTTGTACAATACACCTAATGTAAAGGTTTTGTTACTATATTTTTTTTCCATTTTTGCTCCAAACAATTATTTCTGATTATTTTTCTGACTAACACTGCTGTTTTTACATCAGGTAAAATTCTTATCCCCAGAGGAACCAAACACAAAATCATTTGCAACTCAAGTCTTGCGAATGACACAAATGAGATTTAAAACTATGACAAAAATCCTGTTGCTGTTCCTCTGCAGCAGACTTGTCCTTGTCTATAACTCTATCATCTCCCTGCTTTTGTACATGGCATTAAATGAAGCTTTTATTTTTGAAGAGTTAGAATAAGATTTTTTTCAGATCAGCAATGTGGAACATGCACTTTCTGGGTTGGTTTTTTTTTTCAGTTATGGACGCCAGATATTGTAAGATTTTTGTTACAGAGAATTACAGAGACCACCAAATTTGTTGTAAAAATATTTTTTAAATGTATGTTTTAGTGAACCTTGGGAAGCTTTATAAGTAGCATCCCGCCAAGCTACCATTCCCCCTTCATTCTGGTCACGTCAGGGAAGTTTCTGCAGTCCTGAACCTCATTTCTGTGTCTCCAGCTGCTCTCCCTCTGCTCCTCCAGAAGACCCCAGAGAAATGGCTCCTCTCACAGCCTTGGGTGCAGACAGGTTGGCATTGCTGCAGCGAGTACACCTGGCCAGAGTCACCATAGAGAGCCTGAAAATCCCTCCTGAGAGCCTGCAGGCCTCCCCCAGGAGGAATGGTTTGCTGGGGAAGCCTCCACGGCCCACATCTGTCCACAAGTGGTAAGGGGGGGTTGTTTCCTCCTGCTTTGTTTGCTGTTTGCCTTCAGGGCAGATCTCCCTGAGCTCTCCTGTGTAGTGCAGCTTCCCCAAGGGCTCCAGGCTTCTGAGGCTTCTGCTCCTCTGAGGAAGTCGTATCCCAACAAATCTCCAGCTTGGGAATTGGTTGGCATACAATAACTTGGGAAAGTTAGAGGTGTGACTGATCCATCCTGATGTGGGCTCGCTTCAGGCTGTGCCTTTCCCAGGGTTTTGGGGAGCTGCAGATGTTCAGTACACACTGGAAACAAGAGGGGGCTTATTGGAGCAGGATTATCTGGCACACAGATAATCAGTGGAAGGAATTCATAGAGTAGGAGTTGCAGTTACCCTAAAAAGAAGGGTTACAGCCAGCTGTGAATCTGGAACTTGCCTGCTGTGCTGAGTTTCATGGGCTCACGCCAGATTCTCGGTGGATTGTGGTCGCCCTGCCGCTTCTTTATTCACAGCACCTTCTTTGTGGAGTACCACTTTCCCGTGAGGGTCTCCAAGGATGGAGAAGGACAGGTCTCCATAGCAACAGAAGCAATTCGAGTGGCCTCAAGTAAAATCACACATGATGGTAAGAGCATCATTTTCCCCCCTTAGATTTAGTTTTGTTGACTCCATCTCTTTGGAAATTATTTAGTAGCGTTTTCCACGTATTTCCTTTGCTGCCTGAAAATCACAGTATGGTTAGTTGCTGTGCTGCAGGTGGGGGAATGATCCTCTCAGGGAGAAGGAAGCCAAGTGAGTTTTTAATTTTTTTTTTTTCTTCCAAGAATTATTCTTACTGGGATTTTCAAATTTCTTTTCCTAGGGAAAGAGCAAGTTAGAAAGGCCATTCCTTCTTTTGAACATAAAGCAATAAAAACTTTCTGCAATAGTGGGAGGATGATCAAGGACTTTTAGAAGAATCAGAGATACTTACAGCCCAAATAAATAATTCCCCAGGTGTGAAAGAGTGTCATGTACTGTCTCCAATGGCTCACATAATCTGCTGGATCCAGGGAATCCCCAGTCCTGTGCTCAAATCAGCAGACATTTATCCTTGTACTGAGAGTCACCACCAGTGTTTGTGTCCCTGAGAACAATTTCTGTTTCTGTGCCACTGAGCAGAGAATGCTGGATGAGCAAGATGCTCCCTGCCCAGTCTTCTCAGAAACTGGAGTGCCAGGGTGACTTTCAAATGCCTCTCCCATGTGGCCATTCATTGGCTTTGCATCTGTCTGAGTGGCACTTGAGAAGCTTTGAGTTCTCTTGTATATTCCCCATTTGTGGCCAGAGAAAACATCTGGTTCTTCTGAACTTTTGTGATGCAACCTTTGGAATCCAAAACTCATCCATCCTCCTGGCCTTTGCCTTGTGTGCAGTCCAGCTCTTTGGGACCTAGAAAAATAGATGGTAAAACAGAAAATAATTTGAAGAAGACTTGAAGTCAATCCACTGCAGCATTATCCTTCCTGAGAGTTGTTTATGTCATTTATTAAATATGCCTGATGGGCAAGGTTCCACAGCCACCCCAGACAAGGTGGGGAAGAGCTGGGCATCCAGTTGGACATTTCCTTAGGTGTAACCTGCATTTTTGTCATCGCAAGAATACTTCCTTCTCCTTTGTGAACACTGTTACTGCACTTGTAGTCCTTTCCAGACTGAATGCAAATTGGTTCTGTCTCTGCTTGCACACCCTCCTGTTCTCCTGAAGCTGTGCTTTGTCCTGCAGCTCAGCTTTGGCTCCCTCAAGAGCCCTCTTGAACTCTGTTAGTTAAGATGAGGCAGGGTTCTCCCACTGAGGAGGGGCAGCTCTTACTGCATACAGAGACTTGGTGTCACCTGAAGTCTTTAAATGCTGTTACAATGTTGGTTTACATTCATGTATTTCATAATTTATTAATTAATTTTTATTAATTATTTATGAATTCATAATCTTCATTTTGTCCTGCTGGCCTCCTGCCGTTTGCTGGCCTTCAAAAATGAAAGCCAGTTTACTTTATTGGTGTTAATGAACAGTGCAGAATTAAATGATTGTGTTTGTGACAGAGCACTCTACAGGAGAAAGTTGGTTTATATCAGGTGATATTGGATATTTGTTGCAGTGGTGAAGTTCCAGCAGCAGTCTGTGTTCCCTGTCTGCCTGGGGGGAAGGATGATGGAGCACTGGTGGGGCTCTGACCTGGCTTTCAAAATCTACATGAGAAAAAGCACGCAGAAAAAGGTATTTACTGCAAGTTGTTCCTTCTTTGTGTATTGAAAAGCAGAGGGATTCTTTGCATTCCCACTTCCCACAGGCACTCAGTGCAGGCAGTCAGATGTTAGGGGGGAAATGACATTGCACTGCTTGCTGCTCAGGCTTCACAGAATCACAGAATGTTCTGGGCACCCACGGCATCGCCGAGCCCAGCCCCTGGCCCTGCACAGGCACCCCACAGTCCCACCCTGTGCATCCCTGGGAGTGCTGGCCCAACACTTCTGCAGCTCTGGCAGCCTTGGGGCCAGGACCGTTCGCTGTTCCAGGCTTGTCACCCCTGTCACTTCATTAAAGGCTTTTCTGAGGCTGAGACTGGAAGCAAAAGGAATTGTACTCCCCTCATCTTTAAGACTGTTGTTTAAGCTGTGAAAAGCAGCTGTAACTTGTGCATTTTGGGGGGGAAAAGGTATTTTTCTGTCTGATAAGATTATTTGCATGACCATCTGCCTGTGATGAAGATGGTGAGAGGGGTTAACTCAGCTTATGTTGTTTTAATCAGCACCAAGGATACCTGTTTTCTTTTAATAGGGGAGTAAATTGCATCTTTCAATATGGAAATTGTGCTCATTTACTAGGATTTAGGTTATTCAATTTTTGCATTAATCTGGAATTGGAAATAAAGGAGATTTCCCAAATCCCTGTTGGTACAACTGACAGTGGGAGCCAGAAAGCCAGAAAGCTTTTTTTTTTTTTTCCCCCCAAAATTCTTTAAATCTGGTAGAAATCATGCAAAATTAACTCCTTGCCTACCCTCAGGCTGTGGCCATTGGCTCAGCAGCGCTTCAGCTCCGCAGGGTGATTGAGGCTGAGTTGCTCAGTGTCAGCTGGGACATACCTGTGGAAAAAGAGGGAGATCACACACAAGTTGGGCCACTGAAGGTATGTGTTTTACCATCTCTGCCTTGAGTCGTCGCTAATTTTGGCTGCACACTCTTATTTTTAACTCCTCTTTTCTCTCTTTGTTTCAACTTACCAGGTCTCAGACACAAAGGTTTGCAAGACCTGTATAAAATAACATTAACCTCTTTTTTATTCCTTAGGGTTTTGGAGAAATATTTTGAAATTCCTGCAGTCTGGGAATGTTGTCATTAAGCTGGGAGTTGAATACAGAAACCACTCTACAGGCAAATTTTGAGTGGCACATATTCAGGGCTTGGAGCTTTGGCTCCTTCACATGTGGCAAGAGCTGAGGTCTCTCCTGCCATGGAGGCTTGGTCCTCCTTGTCCTCGTCACTTCAGGAATTACCTTCTCCAGCCACAGTTTCTACCAGTGTGCTCAGCTTCTGACTGAGAGGCACTAACAGTTTGAAGGATTTGACACTTCTGAGGATAAGCAGCTCTCTGTATTAGCAGGTGAAGGGTTAAGAATGGGGTGAGCTTTAAGGTCCCTTCCAACCCAGACCATTCAATAATCCATCTGTAATTGCATGGTTTTGCACTCCAGCCTGGACTTTATTTGTTAAAGCCACGTGTGGTTTATTTTACAGCAAAAGCTGTAGCTTGCAACCACCCTAATGCCGTGGGGTGGGTTCTGGAGCCAAAGGCGTGATGTGTTTTCCTGAGTTGCGCCTTGTTTCCGGATGTGGCACATCTGGCCAGCTGTGCCTTGCCTTGCAGGTGTCCCTGCAGCTCGTGGCCAGCCCCGGTGCCCGGTCGGGCGCAGGCAGGCGCCCGGCCCCAGCTGCCCAGCTGGGCCCGCAGGAGCCCGGCAGGAGCGGGGCGGGCAGTGCACAAATCCCCCTCTGCCGCCCAAGGAGCCCCGAGGAGCGGCCGGCGGGCGGCGGGGCCGCGCCCCAGGGGACAGGCCTGGCCCCAGCCGGGCCCCGGGGCTCGCTGCTGCACGTGCTCCTGATGGTGCCCGACGGAAAGGACTTCGCTGGCCCGGGCTCTGGGCTCCCCGGCTCCTGCAACGTGTACCTGAACTGCAAGCTGCTCAGCACCGAGCAGGCAGCGAGATCCTGCGTCGTCTGGGGCGCGGGACAGCCTGCCTTCCATTTCACTCAGGCAAGCGACTTCTTCTCCCCTGCCCTGCCCATGGACGTGGGGCATGCCCCACTGACACACACATTCCCTGCCTAAGTTACCTTTTTGTACACAGAAACATCTCTGCTTGCCTCTGTTGCATGCACACTTGATTTTTAACTTGTGTCTCTAAAAAGCACAGTTTTCTAGACTGGGATAAAGTAGATTTACCAGAATGCTCTGTACTTAGCCAGTAATTTCCAATGTGTTCTGTGTACTAATTCTGCCTCAAACCTTTCAGGTGATGCCTTTTTCATTGACCTCCAAACACTTAGAGCGGCTGAAGAACAATGTCATGATTATTGAAGCATGGAACAAGCTGGGAAGCCCTGGCTGTGACAAATTGCTGGGATTGGTGAAACTCCCTCTGCATCAGTTTTACATCTCGTTCAAGTAAACTTGTTTTTTCCCCATTTTTTATTGGGTTGGGAAATATCCTGGGTGAAGCTTAGAGAAAAGAGTCGGTGGTGGTGTGTGGGGGTTGTGTGGGAGGGTTCTTAGTTACACTCCATAGCAAAAGGCATTTTTGCCCTGCAATAGGGATGCTGGGTGTCAGAAAGTCTCCAAAGCCTTCATAATTTAATTGTGTTCTTATCTGAAGGGATTCTCCAGAGTTCTTTTTTCTTTCTGGGTCTAATCTATTGGCTTTCTGTTCAGTTAAGTAATGTCCTTGCTTAAAACAGTTTAAATTGCTGGAAATACTGGACAGAAGAAATTCTCCCTAATGCAAAGGATTTGTTCCTTTTATTTTGGTCAGACCTAGTGGCGTGTGGAAACCAGGTGGTGCTGGAGCTGACTGGCCACTATTTGTTAGTTATTATTGTGTCATTTGTATCATTTTTTTTTAGTAAGCCACTGCAGTTTATTTCTCTGTATCTTAGAATCCCAGAATGCTTTGGCTTGGGAGGGACCTTAAAGCCCATCCAGTGGCACTGGCACCTTCCTCTCAACCACGTTGCTTCCAGCCCCATCCAACCTGGCCTTGAATAACTTCAGTGTATGATTGGAGATTTTTGCACCTTTCTGGGAGACTGTCACCGTTCCTTCTTTTCTTCCATGCCCAAAGGCACATCACTATAATCATAAAAGCATCATATGGCTAGAGGGCTGTTAGTGGGAGTCTTGTTCCCATTCACCTCTTCAGTCATAGATCTCTAGGCTGGCTCCCAGCTAAGGTGCTGTTAGGTTTTGGGAAATTGTCCTTTGTCGTTGCTGGAAGTAACTCCTCACACCCAGCAGCTCATGGATCTCTGCTGGGTGAGGATGGGGTGTGAGACAAATTTCAGAGGAGCGGGGATGGACTGGTTTTTGTCAGCTTTGGAAATCCCATCTGCAGCGTGTTCTGTGTGATGCTGTCCCTGCTCAGGTGGCTCACGCTGGGCCTTTCTTGTCTGTTCTGGGACTGTTCTGCAGGGATCCCGAGGTCTCCCGCCTGCTCCTGCAGGCTCAGTACCCGGTGGTGGCTGTGGACGGCCCCGTGCCCGTGGTGGACGTTTTCACGGGCAGCACCCGCGGCAGCCTCAGGGTCACCCTGGCCATGGGCTCAGCTGAGCAGATCGTGGCCCTGCAGAGGCTCAAATCCGAGCAGGGAGTGGTGCCTGCAGCCACACAGCGTCCTGCCCACTCTCTGGACTACCCAGCTGCACAGCCCACACTGGTATTGACTCCTCAGTACACCCCATTCTCCCTGTTCAGCATATGTCAGAAGGGTTTTACCAGTGGGTTCATTAACACATGAGTGATCCCCAATCTCTTCTTGGAGCTGTAGCCAAGGTTTTTTTTTATATTTGGCAAATTGTACACAGAATTATATTGTTTATACTCTTTTTTTACCAGCTTGCTCTCACCAGTCTTGACTTTATGCCGTTTTTATTGCCTTGCATGTCCACTGTTTCTATCTTCACAAGTCCAGTAAAAAGAAAAACAAACAACCAGCAAAATTATAGAAAATCTTAATTCCCACAGCCTTAATGTGGAGGTTTTGCCACTACCTTGTAGTTGGATAGGTAGGAACTTTTATGCATTTTATGTACTTTGCAAGAAAAAAAATTTCTTTCAGACTTTCAATGTTTCTGTAAACTTTAGGAGGAAAATGGTAGATAATTTTTCTGTCTCCCATCTCAGGCCTCTTAGATCCTTATCACATGTAACTGTTTAGATTGGAAAAGACCTCTACGCTCACTGAATCCAGCCAGTAACCCAGCCCTGCCAAGGGGTTAAACCATTAAACCATGTCCCCAAATGTTACATTCACGTGGCCTTTGAGTACCTCCAGGGATGACTCACCCACTTCCCTGGGCAGCTTGTTGGAATGCTCCCAGATTCCTGAAGGCATCCTTTCATGTGGCTTCCCCTTCTGATTGTTAGCAGTTGGATCCAGGAGGGGAAGACCTGATGGAGCACGTGTTTGAGATCCACGTGGAGAGTGTGAAGGGACTCGGTGCCCTGCAGTCCACGCTCTGGGGAGAGGCTGACTGCTACATCGAGTACTATTTCCCAGTTCAGGAGGCTGGCTCTGGTGCACTGCAAGGGCCTGGACTGAGTGAGCATGGTAAGTTTGTCCTATAGCTGTCCCTTATTTAGAGCATTGCTTCAATTAAATAATCATTTAGTTGTGTTCCCTCTGCCTGAGTAAGAGGGGACACGTTTTCCTGAGCTTTCAAGCAGCCAGCGCTTGTTTTCTTGGAAAAGCTGGGCTTGGGCTGTGTCACTGGATTCAAAGCCTTGTTTGTCTGAGCCTGGTGGCAAGTTCCCAGTGGAAAAAAGAGACCTCCTTCCAAATCTCTTCCCATGGTACCTTCTGTGAAAGGTGCTAGAGGGCTGTGCCTGCTGGTCCAGCCAATGGGCCTGCAGGGAGCAGGGAGATTGTACACAGTGAAATTCAGCAAGGGCTTTACATGCACAAGCCTTTCAGGGTGCCTGATTTGCTCTCCAAAATAAACTCCCTGACAGGAGAGTGCAGCCAGGTGAGGTTGGGCTCTGCTCCCAGGCAGCAAGGGACAGCACAAGAGGAAACGGCCCCAGGTCATGCTGAGGGAGGTTTAAGTTGAATCTCAGGGAAAATGTCTTCATCAGCAGGGTTGGCAAGCCCTGGCACAGCTGGCCAGGGCAGTGGTGGAGTCACCATCCCTGGAAATGTTCAGAAAGTGCTTGGATGTGGCACTTGGATACGTGATTTCCTGGGTGGCTGTGGCAGGGCTGGGTTAACAGCTGGATTTGATGATCTTGGAGGCCTTTTCCAGCCATAACAATTGTGTGATTTTCATGGATGCACCAACAGAAGAGTTGCTTGGTTTGGATCACTGGAATTAACAGAATGGTTTAGATGGGAAGGGACCTCAAGTCCCATCCAGTGCCACCCCCTGCCATGGCAGGGACACCTTCCACTGTCCCAGGGTGCTCCAAGCCCTGTCCAGCCTGGCCTTGGGCACTGCCAGGGATCCAGGGGCAGCCACAGCTGCTCTGGCAACCTGTGCCAGGGCCTCACCTTCCTATTGGGAGGAATTTCTTCCCAATATCCAATCTAAATCCACCGTTTTTCAGATTATAAAAGACTATTTAAATGATTGTAATTGTAGGAGAGAACAGAGTGTTGTGTGCTTTGCATCACCACTGAAGAATGACAGGCAGTAAAGTGTTCCACAGAAAGTGCTGTGGGATTTCTGTGGTTCCCAGGCTGTGGCTCACAGGGACATGGGGCTGCATGGATTGCTTGTAAAAGCTTTGTGAAGTGAAGCTCAGAAGAACAAGCCTTGTCCCAGGAGGATTGCACTCCCTGACCATGGGTCCTACCTCCTGAAGGACTGCAAGCAGGAAAAGGTTGAAAGCTGCAATTCCAACCATTTTTAACCAGTTCTGCTTGACTTCTAGGCATCACATTAAAGCCATTTAGAACAGCTACCACTCTGTGTGTCCCTGATCCCATCTTTAATGATGAACATCATCATTCCCTGTTGGTTCCTGCTGATGTCCCAGTCCAGAGGCTCCTGGTCAGTGCATTTATGTCTCCAGGAGCAGCAGCAGGAGGAATCCAGTTTGAAGTCTGGTGCAGGTACAGAACAATGTCCTATTATTTGTAGATAGCACGGCAATACTGATAGAGTTACATCTGATCTTGGAAGGTCTCTGGCTCTGGAATGGATATCTCATAATATTATTTAATAATAGATTAAAAAAAAAGCTAAGTTCATCAACATTTAGTGATGACTATCTGCACTTAAAACCTGTGAGCCTTATTCCCCACCAAGAGTCCTAATTACTCCATTTTTTTATAACTTAAAAAGTGTGTGTTAATAGTTTGCTTTCTTCCATCTTTTAGTCAGCATAACAATCTAAAAGTAGTTTAAATGCTTGACACATCTAAATTTTGCTTAATTGCACCCTGAAAGTATAATTTCATTGTGCTGGAGTTGCTCTTTTCCCTCATACAAATCACTGAGTACAAGAGAAATTGTAAAAAGTGTTTTGTAAATTCAAAATGCTTCTTTGGCTACGGAAGCTAATTATTAGTAATGGAGAGCAGAAGCCATGAAGACAAATAGCTTTGGAAAAAGACAATAATATGTTCATTCTGCAGTAAGCAAGTCAGGCTTTTTAAAATTTGCAAAGTCACATAAGAATTACTATGAGCTGTTTGTAAGATACGGTGCCAAAATTTGTTTTGGGATGAAGCTGAAGCCAAGTAATGCACTAAGAAAAAGGTTTAGAGTCATTTTTTTATACTCACAATCTGGTACCTCAAATCTGTTCTGCAAGAGAGGTATTTTCCTTTATTAATGAGAAGTGATAGCAGAGAATATTTGGTGCCAGATCCTTCCCTTGTTTTTCTTTGGGATGCCAGCTTTTAGTGGAGTTCTTGCTTGTTGACTTGTTAGGACTAGTGCAAGTATGTATTTGTAGCATTATCTGCTTAAGCACTTAATGATTCTTTTCTTCAGTGGAAATACATTTTTATTTTTCTCCCTTAGCTGGGGAGGCTAATTAAGCTTTGAAGACACTCAGAGTTGACTTCTGTGCAGTTTGAGAGAAATGTTGATGCTGGTTTTTTGTGTCCTACCAGATATTATTACCCAAATGTCAGAGACCAGCTGGTTGCCAAGGGGGCCCTGCCTTTGTCACGGCTCTGTGCCATGGTGACTCTGCAGCACCGCCAAGAAATAGGGATTCAAACTTTTACCCTTCCCTTGGTCCCCCGGAGTGATTCCTCAGAGGAATTTCATCTGCAGTCTTCAGGTGAGCAGGGCTGGTGGGCTTTCACTTCAGGTGGTAAAGCCAGGTTCAGCTGAGGAAAGCTCTGAGCGGCACACCAGTATTTGATGGTGTGTTAGCAAAGGACAGAGGAAATGGCCTCAAGTTGTGCCAGCGAGATTTAGGATTGATATAAGGGAAAATTTCTTCCCCAAAGGGCTGTCCAGGACATGGTGGAATCCCCGTCCCTGGCAGGATTTAACAGGTGTGTGGATGTGGCACTTAGGGACAGGGAGGAGTGGTAGCCTTGGCAGTGCTGAAGGAATGATTTTATGGGTCTTTCCCAGCCAAACTAGTTTTGATTCTGTTTAAAATACTGTCAAATTCTATAAAAGTTTGTTTGCCTCTGAGGCAAATAAAAGTATGGATTTGCGTTGGCAATTGAAACCAAGCAGGAGTGGTTTTCCTCCTAGCTTTCACTAACACCATAATGAGTAAAAAATCAGTGATTAAACAGGGGAAACCCTCAAACTGTCAAAAAATTGAGAGTCGGCCCCCAGGCTTGCAGTGTTTGGGGTTGGCCACAGGAGGGCGACACTGTGGCCTCGCTGCCTGCAGTACCAGGGTGTGGCCACAGGAGGGCGACTGTGGTGGTCTTCACAGGCGTCCCAGGACAAGGGAAGAGACGAGAATCTTGACTGCATGTTTCAGAAAGCTGATTTATTATTTTATTATTTATTATTTTATTAGGTATATTAAAGGAAAATGATGTATTAAAACTACACTAAAAAATAGAAGAAAGGATTTCATCAGAAGGCCAGCTAGGAATAGAAAGGAATGGAATGATAACAAAATCTTGTGGCTGACCAGAGGGTCTGAGACAGCTGGACTGTGATTGGCCATTAATTAGAAACAATCAACATGGACCAATCAAAGATTCACCTGTTGCATTCCACAGCAGTAGATAACTATTGTTCACATTTAGTTTGAGGCCTCTCAGTTTCTCAGGAGAAAAAATCCTAATGAAAGGATTTTTCATAAAATATGTCCATGACAGGCGATATTTTGTTTTTCATAAAATATCTCCACTGCGGGTTGCCTTGCAGTGCTGCGGTTTGGCCACAGGAGGGCGACACTGCGGGCCTTGCCTTGCAGTGCTGTTTTTTGGCCACAGGAGGGCGACACTGCGGGCCTTGCCTTGCAGTGCTGCGGTTTGGCCACAGGAGGGCGACACTGCGGGCCTTGCCTTGCAGTGCTGCGGTTTGGCCACAGGAGGGCGACACTGCGGCCTCCCAGCTGCAGCGCAGCCTCTTGCAGCGCCAGTCCCAGTGGATTTGTGGAGTTATCTTTTCAGGAAAATGCTCATTGATAGAGTAGGTTTTGTATTAATAGTTATAGCTGAATATTGAGTGTGTTGGATGTATGTGCATTAAGGGGTGAGCGTTTCTTTCTTTCCTTTCTTTCATTAATCCAGGTTTGCTCGATGTGAGTGTGAGGTACCAGCGATGCCTGAAAACAGCAGCTGGAATAACTGCTCAAGCTGTTTCTCTTTCTGTACAAATACACAGGGCAGCTGGTTTGCAGGCAGCAGCCAGGTAAGGCCTAATTCAAAAAACACCACTTTTCACTTAAAACGGCCTTATCTGGAGGCAGCAGGCTGAGGCATGGGATTGGATCAAATTCTTACTGGCCAGTTTTCCATCTGTACCGACCAAGATTCCAAGTAGGTCCTGCTCTAAAGTGAAAATAACTTTATAAAGACCATCAGCAGCTATTCTGCTCCCTGAAGCTGCAGTACAGGGTGGTGGCATTTGTTCTGCAGAAGGATGCAGGTCAGAAGGGCACGTTTTCCTACATTTCCACTTTTTTTTTACACCAAAGACTGATATAAAAATTGGCTGATACAAGATGGTACCTATTTGGGCATTGGTTCTGGTGTTGCTGATGCTATTTAAAAGCTAGCTGGGGTTGTTTTGTTGCATTTCACTGTGAAAACCTCAATCAACTGACTAGGAAATCAAACATGTTCCTTCCCACCTTAAGGCTTCTGCTGCCAGTGTGCGGTATCAGCTAGATTTAGTTCCAGAATATGTGATTTTCCAGAGTCAGGAAAGGGCTGAATAGAGAGAGTCAGTTCCACAAGAGCAGGATGGCTCCTGGCATTCCAGGGCCATGGTCTGACCCTTTCTCAGTGTTGCTGTGAGACCCTGGTCCATCCTAACTGAAGCAGACCCTGGAAGGTGAGGATCACTCTTGTGTGGTGCTTGGAGAAGTCAAGGGAGTGGAATGACCTCAAACCCCTCATCCTTCATGTGTATGACCTGAGCAACACCTGGGTCTGGTTTATTGTGAATTACTCCATTTGCTGATTTCATCGCCTTTTGCTGGTCAGTTTTGGTCTGTAAAAGTAATCTGGCCTGGCCTTTGGCTTTTTTCTGGAGCAGGTTCTCGGGGAAGTTTTTCTACAGTACAGAGTATCCTTCAAGGTGCTGAGTACCTTCTCAAGCACAAATAAGAGCACAGCCACCAGTGATGAACTCACGAGTTCCTCTCACCATTTCATGTCTGTCCCTAGTGTGTTCAGATAGGAAGAAAAGATGCAAATGCTGTGCAGCCAGGGCCCGCATGAATTTTGCCTGAGAACCTTTGCTATTAGCCCCATCTTTTCACCCGTGTTTAAGACATTGGTTCCCAGATTCGTGGTTCATCATCTGCGTTCTCTTCCTTCTTTTCCTCTTTCTTTCCCGGCTGCGGTGCAGGGCTGTGGCCCAGAGGAGCCCCTGTGTGCAGCAGCCGGCGGGGCTGGGGGTGAACGCCTACGTGTGCGCGCTGCCGTCCTTCCTGCCCCCGGCGCGGGCGCGCCGCACGCGGGCCGTGCCCCGCTCCTTCTGCCCCGAGTTCGGGCAGCGCCTGCGCTTCCTCTGCCATCTCGCCACTCGCACGAGCACTGGGGAAGCCTCCTCTCTGGGCGAGCTCCTGCACTCTGGCAGTATTTTTTTCTCCATCTACCACCAGAGCACCGAGTCAGGTAAGGAGAGCGTGTTGCAAGGATTGAATACTGGTGCAGAAATCCCCTTAACTGTAGTGTAGGAAAAAAATACTCATAGAATAATGGAATAGTTTGGGTTGGGACTTGAAGCACCCCCCTGCAATGAGCAAGGCCATCTTCCAGCAGGTCAGGGTGCTCAGAGCCCTGTGCAGGGAACTCTGCAGGTGCAAGTAGATGTAATTATCTCAGTTGTCTTTGGGAGAGTGTTCCCCTTGTGCAAAGAGTTTTTGAACCTCCCAGTGATCAAGATCACCTCTTACCAGCTGTCCTCCAGTCAATCACTTCTAAACCTTACCTACCAGTTGGGGGTATTTACAAAATTATTTATTTTCCAGCTAGTGACAAACTGGCTGACAGAACATGCAGAGATTATCTCCTTGGGACAGTCACAGTTCCAACCAGAGACCTGCTGACAAGGAGATCAGGTAACACAGCAGTGCTGTGCTGCTCACATTCTGTGTAAATGCTACTGCAACTCCTTAAAACCATTTCCATTCCTGTTTTGGGGGGCTTGTTTTGGTTCTGGGGGCAGTTTCTGGGTTCTTTTAGACCAGAGTTCTTTAAGGTGTTCCCCACGTGTTCAGTAAAAATCCTGTATTAGGAAAGTCCCATAAAGGTTGTTCTTTGAAAATCTGTTCTCAGGGTGCAGGATGTTTGGTGGCTGAATGAATATTCTGGGGCTACTCTGAAGAAATTTAACTACTCCATGCCAGCTGAAACCAGCACCTAAAATCCTTAGGACTTTATTCAGTGCTGTTTATTTTATAGATGGAAAATCCAGAAAGGATGTCAAGTCATGAGTTGCAGTGTCTAGTGCAGGAGCAGTGGCTGCTTTTCAGATGTCAAAGCTGGAAACAAAAGTTGTAGTTAATTAGAAAGTAGGGGGATTAACTCCTTTTTTTTTTTTTAACTGTGTATTAAATATCTCAATGCTCCTTTTGGATCCCTTCCATTTTAGAAGATTCTGTGAAATTTCTGTGAAAAAATTATTCACATATCTGTCCACTAATGATCTCCTCTATCTATTATTAGTTTGGGATTATTATATCCTGTAATTATGTTGTTTTTATTATTTGTCTTGGTTATATCTGCTCTAATTCCAGTGAAGTTCTCATTTTCTCCAGCCCAAAATTTTGAGGTTGTTTTTAATGGGAAGGGAGTAGGAAAGAAATGAGAACCCATAATTTTATCCTTGGGTATCCCAGGGATATAGTGTCATTGTAAAACGGGTGTTGTTAGTGAAGTGCAAATCCTTTGGGGTCAGAACTGCTGCTGAGGTCTTTAGAAGGCTTGTTGCTCTTTCAGATTGGAAATTATTAAATAACATCCCAAAGGAGAACTGAATCCCTGGTTTATTTGGCATTCTGGTCCTTGCTTGGTGGCCAGAGGGGTGACAGTTCCTCAGTGGCGTTTTTGGGGAGCTGGGACAAGTCCCACAGGCCCTTTCCTCCCGCAGGTGTCTCAGGCTGGTTCCCGGTGACGCTCCCCGAGGAGCCGCTGGCCCCGCAGTGCTCGGGCTGCCTGCCGGCCGTTGTGGGAGGGCTGGAGCTCTCGGTGGCCTTTGCCCAGCAGGGCGACAGGGAGCGTGTTCTGGAGGCTGCCAGGCTCCGGGGCTGGAGCAGCGAGGAGCCCCCCGAGGACAGCGGGCCCTGGGGGCGCAGCGCCAGCCCGGTGGCCGTGACCATCTCCACGCCACGGCTGTGGCTGCCCCTGCACTGCGTGCTGCTGGCAGGGCAGGCGCAGCTGCACGAGAGCGCCCACTGCTACCTCAGGTACAAGCTGTACGACCAGGAGCCCACCTGCACCTGGCTGCGGCGGCCACAACTGAGCCGCGACGCGGAGAGCGTCACCGTGAGCTTCAGGAAGCCCAGCAAGGTGACTCTCGCAAGGAGCCAGGGGCTGCTGTGGTTCCTCAGGGAGGAGAAGTTGGAAATCCAGGTATGGTGGGCCTATGGCAAGGGAAATGAGGTGGAAAGACCCCTGGACACGGATCGTCTCATTGGATCTGCCTACGTGGACCTGGCAGCGCTGGCAGAGAGATCCAGGAGAACGCTGAGTGTCAGCGGTGAGTCCCTGAAACACAGGCACACCTCCCATTCCTCCCTGCTGGCAGCTTACCCTGCGTCCTTCCCTGGTCACTTGAAACAAAATGGTCACGGCTTTGTTGGGTCCTGCACAGAGTCCAGGGTGGTGGGGCTTGGAGTGGATCTCTGGAGATCACCCAGTCCCACCCCTGCCCAGACAGGGTCACCTGCAGCAGGTGGCACAGGAACGCATCCACGTGGGTTTGGGATGTCCCCAGAGATGGAGACTCCAGGCCCTCCCTGGGCAGCTGTTCCAGGGCTCTGCCCCCTCCACAGACACAAGGTCTTCCCCACACTGAGGTGGAACTCGTTGTGTTTTAGTTCATGGGCTCTGTCATTACACGGTACTCATCAGCTTTGTGAACTGATAGGCTTTTCTTTTAGATACACTCAGGAAAGGGAGAAAGAACAAGAGTTAGAACAAATTTTTGTGCAGGGTATATGTTGTATTCTCCATCTATGTATGTAAAATGATGCAGAGTCACTGTTCCAGGGCTCTCAGGAAGTTGAGGTGCCCTAATCTGAGTGATTGGGGGAACATGAAGGTGTACCAAATTTGGGGGATTGGTCGTGGTTTTTAATGTTTCCAGGCTTGTACTTCTGGGTGATACTCACATGGAAATGACACTGAAAGCCAAAACTCGTTCTGCTGGGCTCGTGTGAGGTCTGTGGGGGAATGAGCAGTGGCAGCTGCTCTCCAAGCTCCTGCCTTTGCCGTGTGTGAGTTCCTGGCTGTGTGTGCCCTGTCCTGCAGGCGTGTATCCCCTGTTCCGGTGCAACGCTGCCGACCTGGCGGGAGCCGCCGTGCGCGTTCACGTCAGCCTGGGCCCCGCTCCCCCTGCCCTGCCCAGAGCCCCCTGCGCTGAGCAGCACAGCAGCAGCAGCAGCAGCAGCAGCAGCGAAGGTGGAGGCCCAGGGGACAGCCCTGCTCTGGGCCAGCAGCTCCCTGACAGCCAGCAGGTGCACGCTGAGAGTTCAGGGGTCGCCAGTGGGCAGCCGCAGGAAGAGGACGGGCTGTTTCTGGAAAACACAGTTGCTGTCAATATCCTCGTGGAAAGAGCAATGCACCTCAGTTTAAAAGGTAACATCTCACACACGCACACACCCTTTGTTTTCTGTCTTTCCTGCCTTTCTTTTTCCTTTCTTTGTTTCCTGATTCTTTGTTTCCCTCTGAGATCTGTTCCCACTCCAGCACAGTGAATGGCAGGGATGGATTTTTAACTTGGCTTCGTGGTGTTGCAGCCCCAATCGCTGTGTAAGTACAGGGGAAGCAGGAGGCTGAACTACACAGCCTGCCCTCCTGAATAAACTCCAGAATATAAATAACTTAATGCTACCTGTTAGAGATGACAGCTGAATTCTGAAATTAGGCACTGTCTGAATAGCTGAACTCCAGGTTCAGCACTGACTGAGTAACTGAACCCCGAGATGCTCCTGTCTCACAGACTCCTAAATTAGCACATGATAAATTTGTAAAGCTGGCTCACTGTACTCAGCTTTTCTTCCCCTGATAACACAGCTAAGAGTCAAATGCAAGCCATGATTTGAGGGTATGTAACTCTAAAAGAATCTGAGCCCTGCAGATGCATTTTTATAATCATTCTAGAGTCTTCTGGAATTCATAGTCTTTGAAAAACTGGTGCAATTTTGTTTGTTATTGCAAAGGTTTTGATTATATAAAGGAGGTTTCTTCTGAGTATTGCAGAAATATTTAAATATTTCTGTCTTGCAGCATGGAGAGTAGCTCAAGCACTGGAATAGGGTCCTCAGGACCTGGGTTGTATTCCTGGCTTTACGTCTGATTTCTTAGATGATCTTGGGCCAATGGTTTTCTGTTTCTCCCATGAATATTCCAGTTTCTGCTCTGTAAAAGGTTCACGTAATGTTTGCTTCCATGGTAAACATAACATGCTATCAGCTCCACCAGTGAAAAGGAGTATTTTCTAGATGCTGGATTTCTCTGCCAGCCGTGTGGTTTTCATGGCTGAACTGCCTTTAGGTTTTGTTGTCGTTGTTGTTGTTAATTTAAAAGCCTGCATTGAATGGTGTGTAATTTCAGGAAGTCCCCTGACAGAGCGTGAGGTGGCAGCCCCCAGCAGCTGTGTGTCGTTTGCTGTGGCTGGAGCAGATGCTCCAGTCACCACTCCAGTGATAGGAAACACAGACTCACCAGTCTGGGACTTCCAGCAGCAAGCAAGGTGGGAATCACAGACACCCCCCAGACCTGACAGCCAGGCAGGGGGGAAAAGTGCTTGGGGGTTTTTAGCTCAGAGCTGGATACCTGAGCTTAAATTAAAAAAGATTAATTGACTGCTTCAAGGAGCCTCAGCAGATCAAGTCATACATGGCAGTATTCAGGAATGAACCTGTGTGATCCAGTCTTGTGCCTCCTCCAGTGTTTTAAATCTGAGTCCCTTCAAAGAACTTAAAAACTGTTCTACATTTAACACTTCATTTTTCCATTTGTTTATTTTTTATTTCCAGCACTGGAGTTCAAACATTACAGCTTTGAACCATAGCCCCAGTGCTTTGCTGTCACTGTGTTACCGAGTCACGAAATAAACTATTTCTATATTTCTGTTCCCTCACAATTTCTTTGTCCTGTCTTTTAAATGTAGAGCAAGAGTGAGGAGAGGGGAATACTACTTGACTAAGCAGAAGCCCAAACCATGTAGATATGTGTTACACCTTGAGGCTCAGTAATTTTGGGGTTTGTTCTGTTCCTGCCCCTATCAGTACAGAAAGAAGCTGGTTTGTCTGGGTAGATAAAATGGCATTGAAACCTCAGAAGCATTTTACTGCTTTTCCCTGCTTTGCATAAAATATTATGGGTTTTGTTCCTAACAGATTATCCAAAGAGCTTCTCCTGGATCCACAGCAAACCTTGGTCTTCAAGGTGTGGCATAAAGCAGGTAAGGTTTGTGGTGCAGTATTAAGAGGAGTCCCTTTCCTTAGGTTTCTTGTATTTCATGCAAGGAAAATAAATTCTGTTAAGTGAATAGGAGAGTAGAATTGTAATGGCATCTTTTGCCTTGTACAAGAAGAATGCTAGAGATAAATACCTGTTCATTTCCTGGCCCTTGGCATCCTCCTTTTCCCCATTAATCTTCTTAAAAGATTTGTATGCTGTATCCTTTATTCTCTCTGGTTTTATTTTAATGGTGCTCTGGAGGCTGGATTTTCCTGCTGAAAGAAACTCTTACCTGCTTCCTTCTTGTGCTCTTTGTTACTGCTGCAGTTGGTTGAAGTGTGGCCAGCCAGTTGTAGCCAAATACTTTCTTTTTTACTTTATATTGAAGTTCAGCTGTCTGATTTTTGCTTCCAGAATAGCCTTTGTGTGTATCCAGAGCCCTGTGTGCACCCAGTGGTTCTCCTGCCAGTCCCTCTCCCTGCCCTGGGCTTTCTCTGTTCTGCAGGGACATTTTTAGCTGAACATGACCCAGGTCCTCCAGATAAGGTCCCCCTGTGGGACAGGATTGTTCTGCACCTGCAGGCTGTGTTTTGGCATTCCTGAAGGGATTGGTGTCAGAGTGCTTTGTGCTGTTCCTTCCGCAGAGTCGGAGCGGGTGCTGGGCTTTGCCTCCGTGGATCTGTCTCCGCTGCTCTCTGGCTTCCAGCTGGTGTGTGGCTGGTACAACATCACCGACTTCAGCGGGCAGTGCCGGGGGCAGATCAAAGTGGCCGTGTCCCCTCTGCAGAGCGTCAGCGGGCTCCGGGAGGAGAGGCAGGCCAGGGCCCGCCGCCCCGGCGCCCTGCAGGGCTCCCCGGTGCGTTCGCGTCCCGCGCCTCTCCCGCCTCCCTGCACTGAGAGCACTCTGGGCTCCCCACACACTTCACAGCACTCCCGCGGGGCAGGCTGCATGGAAACCGCCTGATTCCTTAGGAATTCTGCTCCAAGGTGCCGTGGTAGCTGTGGCCAGTGCTAGTTACAGCACCCCAGCCAGGTCATGAGCATCCCCCTCGCTTCGCTCTGTGGTTGCTTCGTGGGTGTCAGATTTTTTTAGGGGAATAATCTGTGCATTGGGATGTCTGGGAGCGTGGCATAGTTCTGTTTGCTGCTTTGGGTGACAGCTGGTGCTCAAAAACACGCAGTGGATTCACTTTTCATTGGTTAGGAAGCGTCTAATTTGGCAAGAATCTGTTTTTCTGGAATATTTGCCTTTTTTTCAGGGTTTTTCTTTATTCTCTAGACTTCCCAGATATTCTTGGGTGTGTTATAAGCCTCTAAGGCAGCCTTTATCCTACTTTCCATCACTTTGCTATCTGTTAGCATGGAGGGAGTTAGCAAAAGTGTCTGAAATGAAAGTGTTGTGAAATAGTACTTTGGCTCAGGGCTGGGAAATCATTTGAAAATTTAAAGCTGTTTAGAAAGCCTGAGGTTTTGTTAGATCAGCAGGATAATACCTCAATTTCTCTTATTTTCTTATTGTGAAAGACTCACGTGGAGTGTTCCTTTTTGCTTTCCATCCTAGGTGAAGGTCAGCTTTCCAGCATGTCCTGGTAACGCTGCACGCTTGTCCAAGCAGATGCTGGACTCCTTGTCAAAGGAAGTCAGTGTTCCTGCTCGAGAGCAGTAAGTCCTCAGGCTGACAACCTTTTGGTTATTTTCAGGTCTCAGAAATGCCTCTCTACAGCAAATTGGCTCTACTGGAGAAATGGTACACCCTGTCAGAGTGTGTCCACTGTGTTTGGGCTTCAAAATTAGTGGGCATTGCCTTTCCCAGTGAGAGAGAGGTGCAGGAGGAAGCAGTCCTGGGACAGGTTCCTTTTGGCACAGCCCAGATGTTCTTTTCCTTGTCATTGATACTTCCTGGTTTGTTTCATTTGCACCCTGGTAAATAAGGATTTATTTGCCATTGGTAGATGGTAAATAAATAATAATCTAATAAATAAATAAATTATAATTTATTTACCATTGGTAAAAAGGTGCCATTGTTAAAGCTGGCAGGTGCTTTCTCCAGGCCCTGATAAGAATGAGGGCTGTGTCTGTATTTGGTTTTATTTTTAGTAAGTGTAAATTAAATAGAGTATTCCTGATGCATCCCCTTTATTTTGGCTCAATTTCTGCCCATGAGCAGTGAATGAGAGCTGGTGAAACGCTGCAGTATTGCATATTACAGGAGTGGGCCTGTCAGACATCCTGCAGTAATTCCTGCCTTCTGTCCCTTCAGATGAGTGGGAGTGCCTTCGTTTATTGTTTGTTTAGCCTACAGAGATGATCCTCTGCCCATATGTGTCCTTGAACTTCAGAGGGACTCTGTGCCACCACTCTGGGATCTGAACAAGTGGCTCGGGAGCTCCCTGCCAGCCCCACTGTTAGCACCTTGACGTTGGTATAAATCCGAGACAGTCAATGCCATTCCTGTGCACATCTGGAGGAGCTGGGTTATCCATCAGTGGCTCTTAGTGCATTTCAAGGCACGGGCTGTTCTCAGCTGGCAGCCTCTGCACGGTCAGGGGTTCCAGGCTGGATTTTGGGATTGAACAGAGGGCTGTTTTCAGCAGGACGGGCCCCGCTGGCAGCCAGCCCCCCCGGCACGAGGAGCACATGCAGAACGTGCGCCGCTTCCACGAGTGCCTGCAGCGGGAGGACAGGAACGGGAACACGTGCCACGCCGCCCGGAGGGACACAGCACCGCCAGCCTCGCGCTCGGCGCTGCTCACCGCGCTCAGGTAACGCCTGTGACCCCTCACTGTGCCCAGGGAACCCCTGTAACCCCTCACCCTGCTCAGGGAACCCCTGCAACCCCTCACTGTGCCCAGGTAACCCCTCACTGTGCCCCTGTAACCCCTCACCGCGCTCAGGGAACCCCTGTAACCTCTCACTGTGCCCAGGGAACCCCTGTAACCTCTCACCCTGCTCAGGGAACCCCTGTAACCCCTCACTGTGCCCAGGGAACCCCAGCAGGGCAGGCCCAGCCTCAGGGAGCAGCTTGGCAGTGATGGATCCATTTGTGAGGAGGCAGAAGGGAAAGGGTGTGATGGACACGAGGAGATTGCGGTGTCATTTGAGGCCAGGCTGGAAAATCGGGCTGGGTGGGGAGCTCCCCAGCAGGGCTGAGGTGCTGGAGCAGCGTGGTGAGCTGCTGAAGGGGAGCAGCAGCAGCAGCGGTGATTCCAGGTCCAGAGGGAATCCTTGGCTCTGTCCATCCTGGTGCTGTGAGGGCAGCAGTCCCTTCAGGTGACTTCCACAGGTACAGGGATGAGCCTGTGAGCATTTCTGGGGTGCACGGAGCAGTGTCTCCTTTCCCAGCAGGATGTTTTTCTTCTTGCTAGAAGCACTGTTGTCCTGACTAGATTCTAGGTTAAAATGAGACATGAATTTAGAAGATTAGTATTTACTATCTGTAGGAATATAGGAATGACAGAGACTTCCTGAGGTATTTCATCCCTACCACAAGCAATGCATCTTAGAATCCCTAGATCTTTCATACATAGCAATCCTTAGATTTTTATCAAGCTCAGCCATAAGTCAAGTAATATCCTTGGCTTTATGACTTTTATTGGGAGGTCATCTCAAATCCAACTCCTTTGATTAAGTTTAGAACTAGTTCTATTTTTAGCCTCCAGCCCAAGTTTCACAGCCAAGTCAGGATTTATTCTGGAGTGTTATCTTCTCACTTAGAGCAACCTTAACACTTGTCTACTGATCTGCTTTTCAATTAAGTTCTTTAATCTTTTATCTGCATATTTACTGTTGTTGGCTAGAATGACCCAGCCTAAACCCAGCTGCCACAGGCTTATTTCCCCCCTCTGACCCAATGTCTTACCACTGCTTGCAGAAAGAACTTGAGTGAGCTGGATGAGGTTCAAAGATACTTCAGTGAGAAGCTGACCAGGTCTTTTCCCGACTTCAGCACGTCCAGACCAGGCCATGAGGAGTGGGAGAGTGACCATCAGGGCTCCATGGGCAGAGAAGTGGATCCCACAGGCTGCCATCTCTTGGAAAAATCCAGCCAGTTGGTGTCTCAGGTCAGCAGCCTCATCAATGGTGAGTTGTTGCTGTGAGTAGCAAAGTGACAAGGAAATCCAATCCCTGCTGGTGCTTTTAAAACAACTTACCAGGGCAGAGAATAAACTGGAGCCCAGAGCTACAGTTGCTGCCAGTTGGAAAGTTATTCCATGCTTCCTACAGGGAAGCAGCGTTTCCAAGAGATGAAGGGCACATCCCTCTTAGGCCAGAATTTGCCATTCTTCTGCCCCTTTGATCTTCTCTTTTTCCCCACTCTTTATTCTCCAAGGTTTTGCTCTTTTTATGTCCCTTCTCATCCTTAGCAATTGTTTTTACTGCTTTTTTACATGCCTTCCTCTACAGTCTGCTCCAGACTCTTCCTCCACTGTTTCCAAATGTCCCCCACCATTCCCTTGGAGCAGGACTTGCCTCAGAATAGTTGGTCACTTCACCTGATACTGGTGAGCTCAGTTCTCAGAGGATGCAAGCAGTGAATAGGATCTGCTCACTGGGAAACAAAAATAAGTGATTGTGGCTTTTTAAAGAATTTGTAAAAGTTCCCATTCATTTCATCCTGAATGCTTCTGTTTCTTCCTTAGCATTTCTGTTCTCCTGGCCTTGTCAGTGGGGGCAGAGCAGAACACACATCAGCAGTGTTTCCAAGGCTGTGCATGTTTAGCTCCCAGCCATCCTTGCATCTGGGACTTTCTGCCCAAACCCCACATCAATCAGGCTTAAGCTGAACTGTTGCTCCGTGCATTCCCTGATGCTCTTTTTTGTTCACCAGACTTGCAGACTATGACTAAGAACAGCAAGGCAGCCTCTGAGGTGCAGCAGGAGAGCAGCAGGAAGCCGGGTGCCTTGGCTGTGCCCAGCTGGAAGGAGGCAGGAGGCAGCCCTGCAGCTCCTGAGGGCCAGCTGGAGATGCCAGCTGTGCCCAGCGTTCCCAGGGACACGCCGCAGCCGTGCCCTGCTGGCAGAGCCCTGTTTGGGAGACACATGTTGCACCAGCTCCTCGGCCCCATTGTCCCTGAGGATGAGCATCCAGGGGGTGTCGGCCAGGAAAACCAAGGTGCTTTTGCCACCCAGCCACACAGTGAGGAGGAGTATGAAGAAGATGTCATAGAACCACGAACTCTAAATGAAATAACCACCATGACAGACAGGACGAGCCCCTGGTCCAGCATCCTCTCTGAAACAGGGCAGGGGGCTGAGCTGCAGCCTCTGGAGCCCAGGCCTGAAGAGCAGCATTCCATAGATGTGGGCTGTTTCCAGAGAGGGAACAGCAGCACCTTGTCCAGCATGCTGCAAGGGGACAGCCAGAGCCTGCTCGGCGCCCTGAGCCCACCCTTGAGCCCCCACACGGGGGGGAACAGCCCCTGGGGAGCAGCAGGAGACTCCCAGAGAGGGAGCAGCAGCACAGGAACAGCAGCAGGAGACCCCCAGGGCTTCCACAGCCACACAGGAACAGCAGCAGGAGACCCCCAGGGCTTCCACAGCCACACAGGAACAGCAGCAGGAGACTTCCAGACCATAAAGAAAAGTGTGGAGCTCCATGCAGGCTCCAAGGAACTGCTGCCATCCTCAGGAGACGTGGGTTTGACCAATCAAAAAGCCACAGAGAGAGGGGAGGAGGAGGAGGATGCTGAGGCTGTAAATGGGGATCATCAAGGCAAGGAAGGAAGTGCTTCTGATGAGAACTGTGCTCAGAGTGTCTCAGCCCAAGCT
The DNA here is from genome assembly GCF_012460135.2 of Molothrus ater. NCBI lineage: Eukaryota > Metazoa > Chordata > Aves > Passeriformes > Icteridae > Molothrus > Molothrus ater. The sequence goes on from NC_050479.2 coordinate 116,238,830, forward strand.
GGCTCGGAAAGAAACAGCGAGAGCTTCCCTGATGACAGCAGTGAGGACCCAGTAGAAGGCTCAGAAAACCCCATCAAACAAAAAATCACTTTGTATCCTTTACTCTTTCCTGAAACACTTTTGCATTTGAAGACTCTGCTGCTTAGTTAGTGTCCCTGGCCTCAGGACAGAGAAATTTGCTATGTGAAGCTCTTCCCTGGGAAATGAATCCAGGGCTGGTGATCTGGGAGGGGGTTGGAGGACCCCATTATGCTGTTTCACACACTGTAGTGATGGCTTCCTTGAAACTTTTAGCCAACAAATGTTGTGATTTGTGAGGGTCACTTCATTTTGTTGCATTTTCTCTCCGTGTTATTTTCCCCCGTGTGTTAGAGCTCTTGTGTTTCTCCTGTATCAAAAGAAACTTGCTTTATTTTGCTTTTAAAATACTTCCTAATGTTTCTTGCACAAATTAGAAATCTTGGATTGAGTGTTGGAATCTTTGCCGGATGAAGCCCTCTGCCAATTTATGAGGTATTGTTTTAAAGTGAGTCAGTGCCCCCTGCTCTGCGAGCCCAGGTGAGAGAACCAAGTGTTCAGAACAGTGGGATACTGATTAAAACAAATTAAATTTGCTGTCTGGGACCTGTTAACAGGCTTTTTCCACACCTGGACCTCTGTGCAACTGCCCACTGCCAAAGGTTGTTCCTAAACAGCTCTGCTCAGATCTGATCCTGTGGTTGTTCCCAACTTCTTCCTTCCACCCCAGGAGATGGAAGCCTCCATGAGACTGCTCTGCACGTCTTCCCATGCTTCCACACCTCCAAAAGTGAGTATGGGCTGTCCTTGCCTTTATTGTCCAGCTTAGTCCATTCCTTGAAGCAGGAGCAAAGCTTCTCCCTGCCTTTGCCTGCCAGCTCTCAGCGTAGAGGTGATGGCTTCCCCCAGTGCCGGGTCAGGGGAATGTTCCTGACACCTCTTCTCTCCCTGAGGGTGGTTTTGACATCCATGGCTGCGTCCCCTGTGATCCTTTATGCCTTTCTATCAAGCAGTTGTTCAGCCTGCTCAGGAAATGCTGCTCCATCAGGGTCAGTGGAAGTGCAGGTGCTCACTCTGCCCTTCCTTGTGCTTTAGTGTGAGGTGACATGCCCGGTTCTGAGGAGTTCCAACTTGTGATTGTGGCTTCACATTATCTCCTTTAGATCAGGATGAAATGAGGGAGTTTGCAGCAGGAGGGGGTTCCTGGAGAGGTGTCTCGTGATGATTCTGTGACCCAGGGAGCAGTAGAATGGCTTGAGTGGTTGTTCCCCCTCCAGGAAAGCTGTGGATTGCTGAGGTTTTGCTTTTTTTTATGTTCATAAGGGTTTGTTTACTGCCAGAGGTTTGTGGCTCCAACATCTACATATTTATCTTATTTTCAGTTCATAAAGAGGGGTTATAAAAAGGAGAGTGACTTTTTACACAGGCATATAGTGATGGGATAAGGGGATAGAGTTTTAAACTAAAAGAGGGGAGATTTGGATTGGATATTGGGAAGTTTTTCCCTGTGAGGGTGGGCAGGCCCTGGCACAGGGTGCCCAGAGCAGTGGGGCTGCTCCATCCCTGGAAATGTTCCAGGCCAAGCTGGATGGGGCTTGGAGCAGCCTGCGACCATGGAAGGGGTGCCTGCCCATGGGACACGATAATGAGCCAAGCTTTAAGGTCCCTTCCCACCCAAACCATTCTGGAATTGCACGATCCTTGTCCAGCCCCAGCTCTGCTGTGGGTCTGGGTGTGCAGCAGCTGGGCTGTTTGTTTACCACTCCCAGACAGGGTGATGCCTTTCTTCCTCTCTGTATGACCTGTGAAACAAACACTTCAAGGCACGTTTATGTCACCAGGAGCAGCTTGCCTGATGAATCAAAACAGACTCAGACAGGCTCTGACAGCTCTGAGGTCACAGAAACCTCTGGTTTAATACTAATACCAGCTTTCCTTGAACCCCCTCTCTGCAGCTCTGAACTGAGGGGCTGGAACTACAGCCCTGCAAATTATTACTAATGAGGCAAAATGTTAGCAAGGCACTATGTGGATATTTTGATCTTAAAGCACCTAATTTGAAGATTGGCTGGCACTAATCCTTTGCTGCAGCACTAGTGGGATGTGTGAGACAGGATTTGGTTGTGCCTTGTTCATCATTTCCCTCTGTGAAGAACCAATTTTTCACTGCTGCCAATACATAGAGCTCAGAACAAAATGCTTCCTCACAGTTTTGTTTTTAGCTGGCCTTTGGGACATCAGCTTCTAAATGTGGCCGTGGCTTGGTTGCGCACAGGTCAGCAAACACCAGGCGTGCAGCAGGGCTGAAACCCGAGCTGTGCTCGGGACCCACCAGAGCCCTGTCTGTCTCACCTGGCAGCTGGCAGACATCCCTGCTGGCCTGGCTCCTGGAATGGCACTGCAGTGCTGAGCTGTGGAGCTGGGCACTCAGAGCACAGGAGCTGGCAGCATTTGAGACAGAAACGCTGTCCCAGCTCCTGCCCTGAGGAGGGGCTGCAGCAGGTCAGGCTCAGCCTGGATGCTGTGACACCTCCCAGGGATCAGAGTTGTGTAGAGCCTCACAAAACCTCCTTGTTTTTTCCTTCTTTTCTCCATGACATCAAACTAACACCTCCCATTCCTGGGGTCCTTCCCAGCTCTTGTCTTCCACACACTGGGGCTTAGAGGATAGGTTTGAAAAATCAGAGCCTTGAGAAACTGTTCCATGAAATGCCAGAATCCCAGAATGGTTTGAATGGGAAAGAGCCTCAAAGATCCTCTTGTCCCACCCCCTGCCATGGGCAGGGACACCTTCCACTGTCCCAGGGTGCTCCAAGCCCTGTCCAGCCTGGCCTTGGGCACTTCCAGGGATCCAGGAACAGGCACAGCTGCTCTGGGCACCCTGTGCCAGGGCCTGCCCACCCTCACAGGGAAGAATTTCTTCCCAGTGTCCCATCTAGCCCTGCCCTCTGGCAGTGGGAAGCCATTCCTCTTGTCCTGGCACTCCAGGCCCTTGGCTAAGGTCCCTCTCCGAATGCAGTGGTTTTTCCCCTCCACCACCACCTCTAGGAATATTCCAGCAGGATAAGAAACTTACATGGTAACCAGTTTTACTCAGAATTATTCATACTTGTGTGTACATAGACTTACCTTCAGTGTGAATTAGAAATAACACAGCCTTGGGCAGGTTCACAAAAACAGCATTTATCCAAAAATGCCAACAGCAGCAGCAGCCAAAACATCCTTTCTTGCTTGTGTTGTTTCTTCTTGACCTGCTGCATCTTTGTGATTTTCTTGCTGGAAAGCAGGGTGAGGTGGCAGTGCCAGGGTGGGTTGTGGCCTGTTCACACAGATCTGTTCACCCTCCATCCCTGTGCACAAACAGAGCTGAGCCACAGGGCTGAACCGTCCTCTGCCCCCAAGCCTGGAATTCCCTGACCTTGGAAGAGGCTGTGCCCCCCACCATGGCCTGTAACTCCTGGATCTGCTCTAACCCAGCCCCTGGCACCCAGTAATCCCTGGCAGGTTCCAGTCCCAGTGCCATTCCTGCAGGGAGCAGAGTGCAGCGTGACCCACGGTGCACGAGTTCCCTTTCCTCCTGCACCTTCCCAAGGAACACGTGCTTCCTGGCTGAGCCCCAGGCACTTGGAGCCTGACAGACAGACAGGAGGACACCTAGGAAGGGCACTGACCTGAGCCTGTTCCTGGGTGAGGAGTGCTGTAAACACGACATTTCAGATGTGTGCTCTGGAAACTATGCAGCAGGATCAGACTGGCAGCCACAATCTGCCTCTGAGGTGGGTCAGAGGAAGGTTTGGAGTCCAAAAAAAGAGCAAGGACCTGGGGAAGGGGCTGGAGCCCCAGGAGGGGCTGAGGGAGCTGGAAAGGGGCTCAGCCTGGAGTCCAATAAGAAAGGGAAGTGGTTTAAAGTATTTTGCCTACAGGGTCCTGGTGCAGTTTCTCTTGGGAGGGAGCTGGGCACCTTAGGGGTATTAGATGTTAGGAGGCAATTATTGACTGTGAGGGTGGGCAGGCCTGGCACAGGGTGCCCAGAGCAGCTGTGGCTGCCCCTGGATCCCTGGCAGTGCCCAAGGCCAGGTTGGACATTGGGGCTTGGAGCACCCTGGGACAGTGGGAGGTGTCCCTGCCATGGCAGGGGTGGCACTGCAGGGGCTCTAAGGTCCTTTCCCACCCAAACCATTCTGGCATTCTGTTCCTTACATTGGAAATGGGAGGTGCTGGCTCTCCATCCCTGGCTGTGCAGGACACGTGGGATATGGGAAAGGGAGCTGTGGGGAGGCAGGAAATGCAGTTTCATGCACCTTTGAAATGGGGGTTAGTTGGCAGACTGGGGGAGTTTCATGCACCTTTGAAATGGGGTTAGTTGGCAGATTGAGGGAGTTTCATGCACCTTTGAAATGGGGTTAGTTGGCAGACTGGGGGAGTTTCCTAGAGAGATGCTTTCAGATGCTGTGCAGAACTCAGGGATCAGCACAGAGCCTGGTCACTGCCCCTCTCCAGCCACTCCTGACCTTTGGGCTGCTCCTTGGACAGCAAACAGTGTGGGAAGGATGAGCTGCTGTCCTGTCTCTGGACAGCCCTGTCCAGGGCAGGTGCTTTGCCCAGCAAGCAGCTCTTTCTGCTGGGTTTTAAGCTGCTTCTGTGGCCAGGTCTGCATTTAATCTCTCTTGGCTCCTTGTATTTTGGGTTAGGAAATTCATCCTGGAGAATTGTTAGGAAGAGCAAAGCAAAGGTTCTCCTAATTATCCATGTCTCTTATTTCAGTGCAATAAGAACAGAAGTGTTTTAAAGTATTTTACCTGCAGGCTGGATTGCACAGGTTATCAAACACAGGGACTCTCCTATTCCCAAAAAAGCCATTTCCCTCTCCAGACAGTGCATCTCAAAGTGCACCAAAAGAGGGTCCTGGAGCTGTTTCTCTTGGGAGGGAGCTGGGCACCTCAGGAGACCTTTCCCAAGGCTCAGGGAAGCAGCCCAGGGATGTAGGTGAAAGGCCAGCTTGGCAGATCAGTTTTCCAAAGGACATTCCTGGCCCCCCAGCTTCCTCCCTTAAAGGCTCCAGGAGCAGGATTGCTTTTCTCGGTGCTCCACAGGCGCTGCCCAGCTCTAAACTAGCTGGGGAGAAACGTGGTTTTGTGTGTGCTGAAATTACTCATCTTCTGGTGCTGCAGGAGCATCAGGGACACAGCCAGGCTGCTGGGGGGCTGCTGGCAGGGCACAGAGGAGATGACACCAGTTAAACCAGGGCTTGGGTCCCTGCAGGCACCTGAGCCTGGCCCACCCGTTTAGCATGGACTCACAGGGATGGTTTGGGCTGGGAGGGACCTTAAAGCTTACCCAGCCCCACCCCTTGCCATGGTGCTCCAAGCCCCGTCCAGCCTGGCCTTGGGCACTTCCAGGGATCCAGGGGCAGCCACAGCTCCTCTGTGCCAGGGCCTCAGCACCCTCACAGGGAAGAGTTTCTTCCCAATATCTAATCTAATGCTCTCCTCTTTTAGTTTAAACCCCTTCCCTGCCTTGTCCTGTCAGCAGGCTTAGGATTTGTTCTTGACGGAGCATTGCCTCTCCCCTGTGAGATTTGGTCTTCATGGTTCTGGAAATTACAGAGTAAAATAATAATGGAAAGCCAGAATGCAGTCAGGTGCCAGTGACTACAGCACTGCCATTGCTTTGGCTCCATGCAGAGAGACTTTGGCCAGGGGTGGGCACTCACAAGGTCAGAGGTCACACACCAGAGCCCCATTCTGGGATTCAGATCATTCTCTTTCTCACTGGGGTGGTTTTTCCTGTGCATTCAGCTTGCCACCCTGTGCACAGCCCTGTGGCTGGCCACGACACAACGCCAGAGCCCTGAGCCCTGGTGCCTCTCTCCCCAGGGCAGGAGTGGAGCAGTGCCTGCAGGGATCCCCTACCGAAGAGCAGCTCGCCCCAGGCCCAGCGCCCAGCTCTCCGAGGAGGAGGCCAAGAGAATCGCCAGGATCTTCTCTGCTCAGCTCTCCAAGAAGGAATAGCGCTGCCCAGAGACCCTGCACAGCACAGCCTCCTCACCATGCACAGGCTAAGGCAGAGCCCCCCGGGGAAGGGGAGGGGGAGGCCACGGCTTTCAGGCCCTGCTTTTAGTTTGCCTAATTGGTTGGTTCATTAATCCCCTGTTTAGAAGGGCTTAAAGCCTGTGATCACCCACAGGGAGCTGTGTCCTGTAGGGGCAGGTCCCCAGTGAGCCACACTCCTGTGGGTAATCCATGACCTGTTATCTGTTCTCCAACTAGTCCAGTTTTAGGATTTATTCCTGTGAAATAGCCCTTTCAAAAAGAGTTGGTGGGCAGCACAATTCTCTGTTTCCACAGGTGCCCAAAGTGCTTGTGTGAACACAGGCCAAGGGCACATAAATTCTGGTGGGTGTACAAAAGAGGGTGACTGGAAAGATGAGACTTTTATATTTATATTTAAATTATTTTTGTACACCTTTCAGAGAACAGACTTTGATGCCAACAGAGCTCAGTTATTTTTGTACTGCTATCTCCAGTGTTTGTTTCAATAAAATCCCCTTTTTTCTTGTCAGCCCGTGCAAAGTCTCCCTATGGCAGGGCAGGAACCTTCCTCAAGAGTAGACAGGAGTCTCTCTCACATGAGCTCCAGGTCAGAGAAATGCTGCTGGAAGCTGGGGTGGCCAGGAGCACATGGAAAGAGCAGGGCTTTGCCAAGGAGTCGAGTATCAGCCTGCAGCACAGCCCCATGCGGGCCAAGTCACTTCAATCTGAGCTGCTTTTCAAGCCATGCCTGGCATTCAGGATTTCAGCAGCCAAAGGATCAGCCTCCCTTTTTTCTCCCACTTCTGCAGCAATGTTTTTTCCAGGGGACACCCTGAAGGCGTCAGCCACTGCTGGCACAGCTTGCCCTGTGCTTGTGGCCCCTTCCCCTGCCCTTGCTGCGTGGGGATGGAAGGCAGAGGCACCCAGTGTCCCCTGGAAGGACAGGAGTGACGTGCAGGCTGCTTTCTCCTGGTGGCATGCCCAAAAAAGACTGGGGCAGGATGCCAGCTGGGCTGGGCTGGCTGCCACAGAGGTCACAGCACTGACCCCGAGCTGTATCTCGGGCATGAGGTAAACACGTCTTCCTTTCAGGTTGGGTCAGCCGTGGAGCCGGGCAGGAAAACAAGGCAGGAGCCAGCTGGAGAGGGCTGTTGGTGCCAGGCAGCTTTGCTCTGGAGCCCGAGGGATGGGGCCAAGGTGGCTCCAGGTGTCAGGGCCTCGTGCCCAGCGAGCTCAGGTGTGAGTGTGGAGGCTCAGGGCACATCCTGAGGGACCCTTCTGCCTGTGGGGCACCAAGGGTTAAACTCAGGGTTTTTAAAGGAGGCAAAGGGGTCTTTCTTCACTCCACCTTGGCCTCCAGCCTCTGGTCCTGAGCCCAGCCCCTCCTGGCAGCCTCAGACCCAGCGCTCAGCCACACTCAGGGTGCCATGGGTTTGGTGGTGGATGTCACTCCAGGGTGCTCACCCAGCTCCACGGGAGCTTGGGAACACGTTCCACCATGCAGGGACAATCCTGCTGGGAGCTCAGCAGCTCTCTGGGGTGGATTGAGGCTCGTGGTCTGTGTCAGGCAAAGGGATCCAGCCTGCCCTGCACAAGAGCCCAGTGCTGCACTGCCCTCAAACCACTTGGTGAGCTTTGGGGTGAGGGTTTCTGCATCTCGTCCTTCCCAGAGTGGTTTTAGGGTAAAAACCCACATTCCTCCCCAGGCCAGTGCAGGGGGTCTGGGCAGGACCCCCCTCCCCATGCCCGAGCCCCGGGAGGGGGCAGGGGGCTGAAGCAGCCACCTCAGTCGGGTGCCAGGTGACCCAGTCCCATCAAGTGAAATGCCACCGGGGGAACACTGTTTTCCTGTCACCCGATCCTGGCTGCTGCAAGGTCCTGGGTGCTATATAAGGGTGGGGCCAGGGGGCCGGCTCCCAGGCACTGCCTGTGCAAGGCAGGAGCTGGAACACCGAGGTCCCCACGGTGAGGGCACGGAGGGACGTGCCTCGGGCAGGTCACTCGGGGGAGATGATCTCACCCAGCGTCCCCTCTTGTGCCTGGGGTGGGTCAGGGAAGGGTGGGCATCGGTGATCCCATGCTGAGCAAGCCCCGTGCCTCAGTTTCCCTGCGGTAGACGGGAGCAGACAGGGCAGGATATGGATTTTGGGACTGACCAAAGGCACCAAGAGCCACCACGGCACATCATCATCATCCCCTCGGTCGCCGAATAGGACAGCCACGTGAAGCCCTGTCCTGACGCACGCCGCTGGCTGCCCCACAAACCCTCCTCTCCTTCCAGCCCCTGTGCCACCATGGTGGGTCTGAAGCCCCCCGAGGTGCCCCCGCCGGCCGCCGTGAAGTTCGTGAGCGCGGGGATGGCGGGCTGCATCGCCGACCTGTGCACCTTCCCCCTGGACACCGCCAAGGTGCGCCTGCAGGTACGATCCCAAACCCGGGCAGAGGGAGCGACAGGGAGCATCCTGGGACTGCCCCGGAGCTGGGCGCACCTGGGGGGGAGCAGAAGGTGGGGTGACACGGTGGGCACCCCGCAGATCCAGGGCGAGGTGAGGATCCCCCGCACGGTCAGCTCGGTGGAGTACCGGGGCGTTCTGGGCACGCTGAGCACCATGGTGAGGACGGAGGGAGCGCGCAGCCTGTACAGCGGGCTGGCAGCCGGGCTGCAGCGCCAGATGAGCTTCGCCTCCATCCGCATCGGCCTCTACGACTCCGTGAAGCAGCTCTACACCCCCAAGGGCGCTGAGAGTGAGTGTCCGGGAATTCCCCGTGCCCCCCTTCCCGAGGCACTGCCCTTTCCCAGAGAGGGGCTCACCCTGGGGGCACAGCCCCCCGAGATGCCCCTCTGTGCGGCAGCACAGGCCACTCACCCTGGGGTCCCTGAGGGCTGGGGGTCCCGCAGGGCCGGGTGTCCCAATACCTGTCCTCTGCAGACACAGGCATGGCCACGCGGCTCCTGGCTGGCTGCACCACGGGCGCCGTGGCCGTGGCCTGCGCCCAGCCCACCGACGTGGTCAAGGTGCGGTTCCAGGCCAGCGGGGCGCAGTGGGACAGCGCCCGGCGCTACAGCGGCACCGTGGATGCCTACCGCACCATCGCCAGGGAGGAGGGCGTCCGCGGCCTCTGGAGAGGTGGGCCTGGGAACGGGATGGGGGCAGTGGAACGGAAATGGCGACGAGGAAGGGCAGAAGGACGGGGGCAGCAGGGCTGGGGCACCTGCCCAGGATGCTCCAGTCGGGGCTGTGAGCAGCAGTCCCAACGCCACCACCCTCCCTCCCTCCCTCCCTCCCTCCCGCGCAGGGACGCTGCCCAACATCGCCCGCAATGCCATCATCAACTGCGGCGAGCTCGTCACCTACGACCTGCTCAAGGACGCGCTGCTGCGGGCGCAGCTCATGACAGGTGAGCAGGGCGCGGGGGACACGGCCGGGCGCCATCCCTGTCCCTCTGTCCCTGCAGCGTCCAACGCCCGGCTCTGCCCCTCCCTCAGACAACGTCCCGTGCCACTTCGTGGCCGCCTTCGGCGCCGGCTTCTGCGCCACGGTGGTGGCGTCGCCGGTGGACGTGGTGAAGACGCGGTACATGAACGCCAGCCCCGGGCAGTACCGCAACGCCCTGAGCTGCCTGCTGGCCCTGCTCATGCAGGACGGCCCCGCCGGCCTCTACAAGGGGTGAGTCGAGCTCCTGCCTGCGGTCACCGCACGGGCACAGAACCCCAAAGGGCCCAACCCAGGTGCAGGGCTCGGGGGAGGGATCCCCGCTCTGGGGATGTCCCCGGCACATCCCCTCAGCCCCGCTTTTGCCCGCACAGCTTCGTCCCATCCTTCCTGCGGCTGGGTTCCTGGAACGTGGTGATGTTCGTGTCCTACGAGCAGCTGCAGCGGCTGATGGTGCTGGCACGGCCGGCGCTGGCCTGAGCCCCCGGCGGCCCGGGCCGGCCCGGCGAGGCTCACATCAATTATATTAATTGCCCGAGCGCCGGGGAGCAGCGGAGCCACAGGCCCGGGGAGGGGCCCGAGGGACGCGGGGAGAAGGATGCTGTAGGAGGAGAAGCGTGGGAGAACAGAGGTTTTCGGAGAAGAGTTTTAAGGGACGGAGGAAAAAGTGTTTGTTGGCTTTCCAGGCGGGAAGAGCAGCACTTCCCGAGGGCGGTGGTGTGGGCAGGCGGGACCAAGCTGAGGGCCAGGGAATTCCCGTTGTTCCTTACTGGCGCTTCCAATAAATCGCCCCTATGGGGTCTGATCACAGCGTGGCTCAGGATTCCTTGTTGGGGTGTTCAGGGTCATTGTGCCAGCTCTACATGTGACACCAGTCAGGCTGACATTCTCTCTCATTTCTGCTGCACGGAACAACTTCCCATTGATCTCTAATTATTCAGGTCATTGTCACCATCACGAACAGCAGCTCAACCTTCTGCCCTGCCAAGGCAGCAGATCCTTGACCCACGGCCATCTCTCTAAAGCCTCAAATGGTCCCTTTATAGGACAGTGAAGATGTGTATCCCAAGCAGGAGAGGACACAGAATTCCCTTTCCCCGTTTCCCAAGCATAAGACGGTTGGGAATTGCTTTCTTCCCACGGGTCACTGGCAGGAACAAGGTTCCCTCTGCTATCACTCCATCTTTAGCACCCCCATTTATTTGTCACAGATGCTCAGTTCTATTTCGGGGACTCCCGTCACACAGCTGATGACTGTGACCAGAAGCACATTCCCAGGCGGTTTTTCCCCCTGGTAGCAGCAGGAATGCCCAAGGGCGGCTGCTGTCCCGGGAGAAGGTGGCAGGGCCGCGGTTCCGCCCCGCAGAAGGCGGGGCCGCTCTCTCTGCCCCGTCCCGGTGCCGGGATCGGGGACAATGCCCCGGCTCGGGCGGCAGCCCTGGCCGGGAGCGAGCGAGCGGAGGGGGCGGAGGCACCCACGGGGGCCGTGCGCGCTCTCGGCGCTGCCGCGGGGACCTCGGGCCCCTGGGCGGGACGAGCTTGTGCCGGCACTTGCGGCCCTCTGGGACCGCGTTCCGCGGAGCGAAACCCGCGCCGCGCTCCCGGCTGCGGCTCTGTGGGACCGGCTCCGATGCCGGGAGGCAGCGGGATGGGCGTCCCTGTGCCCGCCCCACGGTCCCAGAGAGAAAGTGCTCCTGTGGCCGAGGAACAGCGGGGAAACTGAACAGTCCCGAGGGAAACCGATGGAAAACCAAGTTTGGTTTGGGTTTGGACCTGACATTTCCCCCCTGGCCCCACCTGATCCGGGTGCTTTGCCTTAGGGAACAGGAGACAGAAGGGGGAATGTGGGAAAAGATAATTTGGTACCCCAGAAGGGACGAGCTTTTTTCTGTTTATTTCCCGAAACACCTGGCATGATTTGGGTCTCGGGAAGCACCTGGGAGCCTCCCTTTGAATCCTGGGTGGAGCCGTGGTTATAAAAGGAGGAAGGGATGGAGGGAGGGGGGTTCGCGGGGGGAAAGGAGCGGTGGTGCCTCGGGGATTTGCATCTGGAAGCGCCACCAGTTTCCTGAGGGGAGTCCTGGAAACAGAACTCGGTGAGGAACGCGAATGCTGCAGCTGTGGTGCTGAGAGGGGACAGTCTGCAGGGAATGTGGTCCGGTGAGTCTCCTGATGCCCCGTATCTGACGCTGTGCTGGCACCAAGCCACCTCACTCGCATTTAAACTCTCTTGAAACGCGCCTAAATGACAAATTGGGCTGCAGAATGCACGTGGGAAGCTTCGTGTCCCCAAGGGAATGCTCCAGGCACGGGCAGCTTCTGACCTGCACGAACACCTCCTGCTCCCGCAGAAACCGCTGGCTCTGGGGCAAGAGTGCCAGGAAAGCAGCAGCTCCAGCGGCAGCTCCAGTGCCAGCCCAGTAAGGGATTTTCCTTGGGGCTCCCGGGGTCGGGAGGAAATGGGGTTCCTGCCCCTCTGGGAGAGCACGGAGCAGGATCAGAGCTGCAGCTGCGGCTTTTTCCTGCTCTCTGTCTCAAGGATGCCCTGGAGTGCTCCGGCTCAGGACAATCTGCGTGTGAGAGCTTCCCGTGCCTGTGTCAAACCCCTCTGGGACAGGATGTGCCCCAAAAGCTTCATTAGCCCTTTCTCTTCTGCCGGCAGGGCAGCGTGTGGCCCCAGGGCATCCTCCCTGGAGCAGGGACGCGGTGGGGATGAGCCGCAGGGACTCAGCCGTCAGAGCAGGGGAGGATCTCTGTCTGCTCGGCCATGGCTTCTGCTGGCTTTGATGTCACTGCCGCAGCGCTCCTCAGAGCCTGTGCCCTGCAGCAGCACTCACAGCCCCGTGCTGGCCGAGAGCAGCTCTGGTGAGGGACATGGATGTGCAGGAAACGTTCAGAGTTTGACAGAAGGCTCCCACAGCGTGTGTCTGTATGGAGATGTTGAGATAAGAAACGCTGACTAGAAATGCCACGGAATGGGACAGGCATTGCTGAGAGAGAACTGGAGCTAGAAACAAGTTTTAAAGGGTGACTTTGTAAATAAGACTGGGTACTTTGGAGAAATAGATCTATGAAAGATGCATTGTAATAAGATTCAGGAGGGGTAGCTTTAGATGATTGGTTTTAAGGAATTTACAGCATGGTGTGACAAAAGCTGACAGGCCAAGAAACACTTAGAGTGTATTGGAATTAGGAAATAGTTGGCTTCTGATTGTGATGGTGTGAATTATAACATCTGTATTGTCTCACCCTTCACATGAGACTGAACATGGAATCAAAGTTTTTAAAGGCCCCTCAGTTGCCCCATCTGGGGGTCAGAAAGGAGCATAATCTGATAAATTGGTGCTTGTGTGAGGAAGATTTAACAGATTCCTTCCAATCTTCTCTCAGGTTTTTGTGCCAAGGGGATCTGACCCCAGAGCCACACAGGGAGTCTGCTGCCTGGATAAATGTCAGTGAAATTTGCCAAGGCTGACAGGAAAGCAAAACCATCCCGGGTTTGTGTGGCCAAAGAGGGAATGTGAAGGTGTCCGTGCTAGCAGGGGGTGAGTGCTGAAACCATCCCGGGTTTGTGTGGCCAAAGAGGGAATGTGAAGGTGTCTGTGCTAGCAGGGGGTGAGTGCTGAAACCATCCAGGGTTTGTGTGGCCAAAGAGGGAATGTGAAGGTGTCCGTGCTAGCAGGGGGTGAGTGCTGAAACCATCCCGGGTTTGTGTGGCCAAAGAGGGAATGTGAAGGTGTCCGTGCTAGCAGGGGGTGAGTGCTGAAACCATCCAGGGTTTGTGTGGCCAAAGAGGGAATGTGAAGGTGTCCGTGCTAGCAGGGGTTGAGTGCTGCCAGTTTTGGGCTGTGTGGTGCCTCTGGTCCCTCAGAGCAAGGAGGAAGCTGCAGCTGAGGGCAGTTCTGGCTCTCTCAGACTGCCTGGTGCACAACTGGCAGTACTGCAGGAACAGCTTTCCTCCTTCCTTCTGCCCATACTGAGCAGAACACTGAGGTGATGCTGCACGGAGCCCTCTCTCTTGCAGTTGTTGTTTGGTTGGTTTGGTTGGTTTTTTTCTGGTTTTCATGTATTTCTAAGTGTGCAGAGAGGAGCAGTTGCTGGGTTACATGACTTCTGACTGGCCCATCACAGAATTGGGCACATGTGCAGCCCCTGCTTCCTGGCACCCCCAGGTGTGCAATCCTGAGTGAGCATTTCCAGCCCCAGCTGCCCCTGGCACAGCTTCTGACTGGTCAGCTACTCCAAAGAGCTCCCCTCCTTTCCTGACACATCCCTGAGGGGGACCTGAGTCCCCTTTCCCTGCAGGCATTCCCTGCTCCTCTGGAGAGGGCGTGAAGCCAAAGCTCAGGGGCAAAGGACAACGACCAAGCCAGGGCCATTGTGGCCTTGATGCATCCAGGACAGCGTGTTTTCCTCGTTCCCAGTGCTGATGAATCTAAACAAGATTTATTTTGGAGAGGATTGCCTGTTCCTTCACTTCTCCAGCTCTCCCCCGCACCTGGCTCTGCAGCTGTAGCTCACCCCCTGGCTGTGGCTGATAAAATGTTATTTTTTTAGCAGCAATCCATTCTTTTAAAGAGCACAAAGAGCGTACAACGCAGAAGAGACTTTGGGAAATGTATCCAAATCAGGGACTCTGTCTTCCTGCTTTTCCTGTAGTTCTCCTTCCTGTTTTCACCTGGGCTGGAAGGATGGGCATGGCCTGTGTTTCTCATGTGAAAGTGGTGTTAGTGAATTTGCCCAGAAGTTCTGATTTTAGGCACTCCTTTTCTGACAGTAAACATTTCCATTTTGCCTTTCCCCTGTTGTTTCAGGTGCTCCCCAGAGGGAAGGGCAGCCTCTGCCTGGCCTGCACAGCCCAGCTGGATGTGACAGGATGGTGTGGCCTGGCAAGGCAGGAACAGCTGGCTGTGCTCTGGAGTGCCTTGGAACCTCCCCTGGCAGGTTCTGGAGGGGTTTCTCTTTGGGATCTCTTGTGATACACCAGCCCTTTGTACAAAGTCCAGTGTAAAGCACTGACAAGTGAGATGTGAGATGAAAACGGTTCTATTAAAGTTAGGCAAAGAATGTAATAAGAAAAATGAGCTTCCTTTTAATGTCTGAAATAGTTAGGAATGAAAATGCTGGAGAAGGGCACTTTTATGTTTGAATTGGTGTCACCTCTCATGGATAAAACCTCATAGCGAGCAATCAGAGCAGAAGTGTGAAAACTGGATCCTTGGACTTCCACACTGGACTTAATTTTCTTTTCCTCCTCTCTTTCAGGACAGGAGAAATCACCAAACTCCTCGCATCTTTGCCCAAATCTTCGGTGTTTGAGCAGCCGAAGCCACGAGGCCTCAGCAGCAGGGTCTGCACTGGAGGGCTCTGGTCCTGCCCAGGCTGTGGGGTGAGTCAGAGGGACACAGGGCTCCCCTTTTCCTCTCTGCTGGCATTTGCTGCCTGGGAATGCCATTGCTGCCAGCCCAGCCCTGTGACCGTGCTCACGGGGGCCCGAGGGTGAGGGACGGGACGAGGAGCTGGCTCCATCTTTCACAAGGCTGATCTGTTATTTTATGGTGTGTATTACATTAAAACTGTACCAAAAGAATAGAAGAAAGGATTTCATCAGAAGGCTGGCCAAGAATAGAAAAAGAATGAATGATAACAAAGGTTTGGGCTTGGACAGAGAATCTGAGCCAGCTGACTGTGATTGGCCATTAATTAGAAACAGCCCCATGAGCCCAATCCCAGATGCACCTGCTGCATCCCACAGCAGCAGAAAACCATTGCTGACATTTTGTTCCTGAGGCCCCTCAGCTTCTCAGGAGGAAAAATCCCAAGGAAAGGATTTTCCATAAAAGATGTCTGTGACATAGCCCCAGCCCTGTCTGCTGGAGGAGACACAGAGACAGCCCTGCCCAGAGCCACCACTGTCAGCAACCAAGGGATGGGGCTGGCTCTGGGTGAGAAGGATTCATTGCTCAGGTACAGATCAGCCTCAGGGGCTGGCTCTGGGTGAGAAGGATTCATTGCTCAGGTACAGATCAGCCTCAGGGACTGGCTCTGGGGCAGGAAGGATTCATTGCTCAGGTACAGATCAGCCTCAGGGGCTGGCTCTGGGTCAGGAAGGATTCATTGCTCAGGTACAGATCAGCCTCAGGGGGTGGCTCTGGGTGAGAAGGATTCATTGCTCAGGTACAGATCAGCCTCAGGGGCTGGCTCTGGGTGAGAAGGATTCATTGCTCAGGTACAGATCAGCCTCAGGGGCTGGCTCTGGGTCATGAGGATTCATTGCTCAGGTACAGATCAGCCTCAGGGGCTGGCTCTGGGTGAGAAGGATTCATTGCTCAGGTACAGATCAGCCTCAGGGGCTGGCTCTGGGTGAGAAGGATTCATTGCTCAGGTACAGATCAGCCTCAGGGGCTGGCTCTGGGTGAGAAGGATTCATTGCTCAGGTACAGATCAGCCTCAGGGGCTGGCTTTGGGGCAGGAAGGATTCATTGCTCAGGTACAGATCAGCCTCAGGGGCTGGCTCTGGGTGAGAAGGATTCATTGCTCAGGTACAGATCAGCCTCAGGGGCTGGCTCTGGGGCAGGAAGGATTCATTGCTCAGGTACAGATCAGCCTCAGGGGCTGGCTTTGGGGCAGGAAGGATTCATTGCTCAGGTACAGATCAGCCTCAGGGGCTGGCTTTGGGGCAGGAAGGATTCATTGCTCAGGTACAGATCAGCCTCAGGGGCTGGCTCTGGGGCAGGAAGGATTCATTGCTCAGGTACAGATCAGCCTCAGGGGCTGGCTCTGGGGCAGGAAGGATTCATTGCTCAGGTACAGATCAGCCTCAGGGGCTGGCTCTGGGGCAGGAAGGATTCATTGCTCAGGTACAGATCAGCCTCAGGGGGTGGCTCTGGGGCAGGAAGGATTCATTGCTCAGGTACAGATCAGCCTCAGGGGCTGGCTCTGGGTCATGAGGATTCATTGCTCAGGTACAGATCAGCCTCAGGGGCTGGCTTTGGGGCAGGAAGGATTCATTGCTCAGGTACAGATCAGCCTCAGGGGCTGGCTCTGGGGCAGGAAGGATTCATTGCTCAGGTACAGATCAGCCTCAGGGGGTGGCTCTGGGTGAGAAGGATTCATTGCTCAGGTACAGATCAGCCTCAGGGGCTGGCTCTGGGTCATGAGGATTCATTGCTCAGGTACAGATCAGCCTCAGGGGCTGGCTTTGGGGCAGGAAGGATTCATTGCTCAGGTACAGATCAGCCTCAGGGGCTGGCTCTGGGGCAGGAAGGATTCATTGCTCAGGTACAGATCAGCCTCAGGGGCTGGCTCTGGGTCATGAGGATTCATTGCTCAGGTACAGATCAGCCTCAGGGGCTGGCTCTGGGTGAGAAGGATTCATTGCTCAGGTACAGATCAGCCTCAGGGGCTGGCTCTGGGTCATGAGGATTCATTGCTCAGGTACAGATCAGCCTCAGGGGCTGGCTCTGGGTGAGAAGGATTCATTGCTCAGGTACAGATCAGCCTCAGGGGCTGGCTCTGGGTGAGAAGGATTCATTGCTCAGGTACAGATCAGCCTCAGGGGCTGGCTCTGGGTCATGAGGATTCATTGCTCAGGTACAGATCAGCCTCAGGGGCTGGCTCTGGGTCATGAGGATTCATTGCTCAGGTACAGATCAGCCCCAGAGCCCAGCACACTTTACAGGGGTGAGCAGTTTGCAGTTTGCTACAGTTCAAGAGCAGTCCCAGCTCTTTGTCACAAGGCCATGTGTCACTTTCTAACCCACAGAGCTGCCACAGGGTGATTTTGCTTTTCTAACCCATCACCTTGACTTAATTCTGCTGCACTGTGGGCACTTTGTCCAATGGCTTCTCCCTTGCCCACGGGTGCTTCTGTAATGATTCTGAGCTCTTGGTTTGCTCTGTACAGCCCCAGCCTCACATCAGAAACCCTTCACCACCTCACCTTTACAGCTTCTCACTTACAGCCATAGACACATCATTATTTTATGGATGATTTT
Source organism: Molothrus ater (assembly GCF_012460135.2). Taxonomy (NCBI): domain Eukaryota; kingdom Metazoa; phylum Chordata; class Aves; order Passeriformes; family Icteridae; genus Molothrus; species Molothrus ater. Next base: position 116,256,311 of record NC_050479.2, read on the forward strand.
CTGCTAATGCCTCTGTGTTGTATTTCTACATCAATCCAAGCTCCTTCCCACCTGCAGATCCAATCTTTTGGTGTCCCTGGAAGTTTCTGGTTTTCCAATTCCCACATCTCCCCTCTCTCTCTGTATTAAGAAATTTTTATTAATAGATTTGTTAAGCATTGGTTGCATATATTAATGTAAACAAGGTGTTATTATTATTAGTAGTAATATTATAAAAATTAAAATATATAATTTTGTTTTATTTTTTAATGATGGTGTTAAATTTGATTTACTAAATAAATTGTTCCATTCAGTTTTATTATTTATTCTTATTTTTGATATTTTTAAAAGTTGTCTATTTTTATAAATAGATTTTGAGTTAGTAGATAAATTTATAGAATATATTTAATTAAATTTTTATTTATGTGTGTTAATAAAAGAAAATTCACTGTTGTTTTGTTTTGTAAAACTGCGTGTTTAATACTTTTGCTATCTGTTAAAAAGTTATTTCATGTAAAGGATGTAGTGTTAGATTGCTTATTTAGATAATATTTTAATTTATTTCATCATTTTAGTGTTGCTGAAGTAATAGGTGGCATAAAAAGTGATGTGGGTTTTTTTTAAGTTTCAAGGTTTGAAATTATTTTTGCGTTTTGATTAGTATTGATGAATAAATGATTTTTTAATGTTTTATGTTGGTAATAATTTTTATATTAAGAGTTAATAATGCACTTGTTTTTCATTATGGGGATTATTTGTAATTGGTGTATTGATTAGGTAAGTAAAGAATGAATTTTTTTGAGTAGTGATAGATAAATACAAAGTATTTAAACCTGAAACTTTAAAGTTTTTTAATTGTTTGGTTTAGGTTGGGTAATTGGTAAAGCTGTATAATTAAAAGTAAATAGCCTAAATAGAGGCATCATATTTGATTGAATTTTATACTTTTAAGTTATTATTTAGTAAGAATTTTATACTATTGATTTTTATAAAGAAACCTAAAGTTGATAGGTTTTGGTGGGTGTAATACAAGATGTTAAGCAGTAGGTTGGAATTTTTGTGTAATTTACATTTGTATTTTACATTGTGTAATTGACATTTTTTTTAGTGGTGGAGTGGTCAGTGTGGGTTTTGTGTGATGTGTTTTTTTGTGTCTTTTATTGAAATTTACCTGGGTTTTTGCACTTGTTGAGATGTAAGTAAACTTTATGTTTTCATGTGAGAAATAAACTATCGATACATTTTGGTTTATAAAATTGCTCAGAGATTTGAGAGATACTTATTTAAGTTGTTGTTATTATAATTTTATTTTGTTATAAGTATGAAGAAATATTAGATTAAAATAATGTATGCAGTAAAGAAAAAATTAAATTAATTAGGAATTATTTAGATTATATATATAATTAGTAACATGTGAAATTATATATATAATTAGTAACATGTGAAATTATATATTTATTAAATATTAAAATACTGTATATTATTTTAGAGTTTCTAACAGTTGATAAATTTTAAATTAGTGGAAGGTTACATAATTGTTAAAAATAGGTTTAGTTGTTATATTGATAAAGTTAAATTGTTAAAGTTAAAATTATTTGAATTTTATTTTTGATGTAGCAAATATTTGGGTTTCTTGTTAATTATTTTATTTAGGTAGAGCTAGGGTTTGATTATAGTTTAAATTTTAATTCGTGGGTGTTACTTAATACATTTTTATATAATGTTTTTTAAAATGGTAATTATGAGTAAAATTTTAGGATGAAAGATGAATTAAATTATTTAATAATTGGGTTTTTAAAGTATTTTTAGAATAGAGATGTTTTGAATATAGTAACCTTATTTTTTAAAGATTTGAAAGTGGTTATAGACAGGATTGTCAGTTTGGATTTGGATATCGAGAGTGTGAGGGTGGAGGAAATGTAGGAGACATTGATGACTTGGTATGGAACTTAGAAAATAAATTAATGTTGTAGTTCGATTTTTCATTGAAGTGTTTTTGTAATAATAACTGAGCAAAGTAATAAGATTAACAGTTTGGAGTTTGGATTAATAGGTTTAATAAATTTGAATTTTTTTAACTTGAAAAAATACTTAAAATTATGAGATAACATTAGGTTAACTTATAGAGTTAGTGTAGAGATTAGTTAGGGAGTTAACTTGGTTTGAGAGAGGTACAAGTGGTTAGAGAATAAAAAAGTGGGATTTTGAAATTCTGTATGTTTGTGGTAATTATATAAAGAGATGGTAAAGTATGTGAAAGTCTGTTGTGAATATTATAATAATATTTTATAAATAATGTTTATTATAAAATTAATAATTTTCTATAATTAGTATATTAGTAGTAAGTGTTTGGAGAAGTTAAGATAACTTTTTAAAAAAATATTTATATATGAGGGAAATAGAATAAAAATCTTAAAATAGTAAGATTTTTATTATTTTTTTTTATTACTATTAATAGTATGATATTAATAGTAATTGCTATTTTTTGGTGTTATTTATAAAAGATAAAAACTAGAGATTGTAATGAAGAATAGAACTTTTTATGAAATGGATGATGTAATAAACTATTTTTTTTTACTTATGAGTAGGTATTTGTTAGAGTTCATTTTTAGTTGTTTTAATTGGAGTTGTACTTTTTAAAGAAAATGAACTCTATACTTTGTAGTTTAGGTAAATGATTTTCAATAAAATTTAGCATTAGTTTCATTAAATAACATTTAAATTTAGTAATAATTAATTCTGATAGTAAGGAGTAATAAACCTAACTTTAATAGAACATTACAGTGATAAAATGAAATTTAAGACTATTTAGACTTAAATGTAGTGAAATTTAATCTTGTTTGATTTTATTAATACTTGATTTACTGAAGGTTGTTATTTATAAATACTGAAGTTCTTGAAGTGTTTTGGAGAAACTCCAGATTGTTGGGTTACTATTACTACCTACATCTTTACATGGTGGTTTTATTTATTTATTGGGAGCTATGTTTCTTGGTAAAAGATTTTCATTGCTGTTCTATTTAGCATGGTACTAATTTGTATAGTGGGGGTTTTTTGTATTTAGGATATTGATTAGATTGTTCTATATTTTTGTGGGCTTTGAGTAATAGTTACTTCTAGGTTCAGGTTTTTGGTATTTGAAGAATTTTTTTATGGGTTTTGTTCCTTTTTAGAGTTCTTGATTTAGAATTTGAAGAGTATTTAGTGTTTGGAGGAAATAAATTTGGGGTTTTTTTGGATATGGTTGAGTTGTATTTTTAATGTTAATAAGGTCCACTTTTGGTACATTAGTTTGATTTTTTTGTTTGGTTATGGGGAGGGTCTCTTGTGTAAGCCTGAGACTGGAATTAGAACTTTTTGTCTAATGTTTTATGAGTCTGTTAAGGAGGAGGTGTTATTTTAAGTTTTATAAAACATACTGAGAACCAGTTAAAATCATGGAAGAAGCATTTTGGTAATTAAATGGTGTTGTGTTTAAAGGGTTATAAATCTTTTTTAATAACTTGAAATCGGGTGAGCTCAATCTACTTTTTCTGCCCCCACGAATGGCATGACCTGTGCCCACTGCTCACCATTCACCCAACCAAAATCAAGAGCAAATGTTGGCTGGGCTCTAAGAACCTGAAATAACTTAGAAGCCAAATAAATCACATTTTTCTGCTGTGTTTTTTTTCTTTCAGATGCTGGACTTACCTCTGTGGACGTGCGCTGAGCCCTCGCTGCAGGAACCCGTCAGGCCTCGGTGGCTGTGAGTTCCTGTTCTTCTCACTGGGGAATGGAATTAATTAATTAGTTAATAGCAGAATTAATTAAATTAACGAACCTTTCCCCTTTGGTGCCCCACTGTGTGGGACAAGGCAGAGGAGCGAGCAGAGGAGCGGCTGGGGCTGGAGAGGGGCAGGAGGAAGGCAGAGGGGCCTCCCTGGTGTCACCTGTGGGGAACAGGAGGGACACTGGGAGGGCAAGGGCAGGTGAGGAGCAGCCAGTTTGGGGCAAAACCCGAGCTCACCTGCAGGGAAATGAGTGAGGGATATTCTGGAGGGAAAAGCTGAGGTGAGGAGTTCACCCAGCTTGGCCCAAGTGTGACCAGAGGTGAAGGCCAATCCAAAGCCAGCCCTGCTCAACCTCTGAGTCCCAGAATAAACCCTACAAACTGCCCATTGAGGGACTAAAATACATAAAAACAGAACCAGGAGCAAACCAGGAGGTTCCTGGGAACCCCACTACAGTGTTGTCATAGCCTTTTTAACAGGTTTTTTATTCCAGCACTGCATTTCCCTGTTGGGAACGTTCACTCTGTGGGCTGTGGGGTTTTTTGGGTCGGAACCCCCTCAGGGCAGCCCTGGCCCTGCCCAGGAGTGGGAGGGAGAGCAGGGTCAGGGCTCCTGGCAGGGACAGGGTGTTTGGTGTTTCCCCCAGAGCAGACCCAGCGGCTGCCCCCAGCCTGGCCAGGAGGGATCTGCTCTGGCTCCTGGCTCCTGCAGGGCAGGAACGTTCCCAACATTGCAGCGGCCTCATCTCCCGGCGGCGCTGCCCCATCCCCGCTCCCAGCTCCCGCCCATCCTGAGGGGAATTTGTCCCACCAGCAGCAGGGGAACGACACGAGCTGCCCCCCTGGGACTGGGATTGTCCCTCTGGGAAACGCTGGCTGCTGGGATTTAGATTATTCCATGTACTTGGCTGCTGAAATTTCCCAGCCCAGGGGTTTTAGCTGACAGGGCAGCACAAAGATTGTTCTCTATGTGGTGCCTGGATTTGGGGTTTGGTATCAGCTTTGCTAGTTCAGATGAATTGTACCCACAGCCCCACATTCCCTGATGAATTCCTGCTGGAATAACCTGACAGCAGCTCATGGAGAGTGGAAATTCCCATGTAGGGGTACTACTGTTACACCAGCTGTGTCAGGAGCCAGCAGAGGTTCCAGGGAAGCTGAGTGGGATCAGGACAAGGACAGGTCTGTATTCCATAGAACTTGCTATTTAAAACCCTCATCATCCCCCAGCTCCGCTGATGTCCCTGGGGCCATCACTTGACAGAGTTCCCTGGAACCCAGGTGATTTCACCCCCCTCCCCCGGAGCTCAGGCTCCAGTTGATATTTCAAAGCAGGACAAGGGGGTGGCTGGACACGATCCCAGGCTGTGCTGAGGCAGCACACCTCTCCCTGCAGAAGCCCAGCTCCCTTCAGAGCCTCAGCAGAAGCCTTCTGCATGTTTTTTCCCCTCAGGAAAGGGATGCACATCCCTGCCTTCAGCACACCTCCAGTGGGACCCACCTGTGAAAGTTTTCCATCACTTCTGCACTTCCAGCTGGCTCCCTGGAAAGTTACAAACTTCATCCTGCTCCAACCTCTGATTTTAAGGCATCTCCAAGGTATTTTGCTTGGGATTCCATATCTGTGAGGGAAGATGGCCCTGGCTTTAATGCTGTGAGGGACGATGGCCTCAGGCTGGAAAGGAGGGAAGGGACTTGGGGTAGCCAGGACATACCTGCCAGCTGTGTGGGAGCTCTGGGAGATCGGAAATGGGAACTGCTGTCTGAGGCCCTCTACAAACGGCCAGTGCCTCCATTCCAGGCAATGCCAGCTGCTCCTTGGGGTCCCTCTGGGCTGTCGGTGGCGTCTGTCCGGGCTGAGGTGTCTCCACCTGCGTGTTCAGAGCAGCCCCTGGCTGAGGGGCCACAGGCAGTGCTTTAGCTGTGTCTGTGCCAGCGCTGTCCCGGTACCCCGGTGCCCGTGCCGGGACGCGTGTTCGGCACGCTGCAGGCACAGCTCCTCCTGCAGATCCCAAGGCGTGAGGGCTGCCAGCCCTTCGGGGGCTTCTGGCCTCCTCTGGGCCCACACCGGGCACAGCCGCAGCGGGAGCAGCGGCCCCAGCGCTACAGCCCCGGTCGTTTGGTGGGGATTCCCCGGGGATGCGGACACGGAGAAGGACAATGTGGGCGCTGTGGCTCTCACAGGGGATGGTGGTGTCCCGGTACAGAGGAGCGCGGTGGCCGCGGTACTGTCGGGGCCAGGGCGGGGTGGGCTTGGTGTCCCCGCGGGGGCTGAGGGGCGGCGCCGTGTCCGCCAGGGGGCGCCCCGCAGGGCAGGCGGCGGCGCTGAGGGAGTGGCGGGGCCAATGGGGTCCCGGGGCTGCCACAGGCAATTCCCCTGCCCTACCCGTTTCCAGCCGCGATCCCGGGGCTACTCCAGGGAAGCGCAGTCTTCCTGGCGGCCCAGCACCATCATAGCCCAGGCTCCCCGCTGCCTGGAGCCCCGGCGGGACCCCAGCCCCGTGCCGGCCGGAGCAGGAGCGGCAGTGCCGGGCTCGGTCCCAGTCCCCATCCCGGAGCGGCTCTTCCCACCTGCTGCGATACCGATCCGATCCCTGCCCTAATCCCGCCTCGATTATCCAGCCCCAGCACCCACACCCTGCCTACCTCCCACAACAGACACCAGCAGAACCAGGACTCAAATCCCCGGGCCCAGACCCCGATCCTGGTCTTACCAGAGCACCTCGGGCTCCACGCAGCACCAGCAACAGCCCCGATCCGGATCTCCTCGCAGCGCTCCGACCGACGCTCCCGCAGCATCCCAAGACGAGCAGCCCCCGAAGAAAGCAGGACAGGCGCGGATCCGCCGGGTTTTATGGGCGGGAGGGGGGCGGGGGGGAGGCGGAGCCCCGGGGGCGGGGCCGGCACAGGTGTGAGGGGCGGGGCCGGCACAGGTGTGAGGGGCGGGGCCTGCACAGGTGTGAGGGACCCCAGTGCGGCTGCGCGGGGCGGGGCCTGGCGGGATTTAAGGCGCGGGGAGGGCCCAGCGGAGCCATTTGCTCCTCGGCGTTCGGTGAGGGAGGTTGCGGCCGGCCGGGGCCCTATATCTCTGTTCCTTTATATTTTCCTCTGTGTTTCTTTTCTTTTGTGTCTGTGTTTTTCTATACCTCTCCTTTCTACCCTCCCTTCCTCCCCTCCCCCACCCCCTACACCCACCCCCCCCCCCAAACCCCCCCCCTCCCTCTCCCCCCTAGCCCTCCCCTCCCTCCCCCCCTACGGCCGCCCCCCGCCCCCTCCCTCCTATCCTACTTCTCTATTCCCTTACTCAGCCCTACCTTACCCTACCCTATTCCTCCATCCTTCCCCTCTCTCTTCTCTCCCCACCCTGCCTTCCCCCCTGCCCCGTCCCCTGCCGCCCTGCACACCCCGACCTCTCCCCACCTTCCCCTCACGTGCCCCTCCGCTCCCCTATTCTCGTTCTCCATTCCCCGCTCTCCTCCTTTCCTCGCAGCTGCGGGGCTCGGGGTGCCGGGCAATAATAAAGCCCAGAGGGCCGGAGCCCGGCGCCCCCGCCCTCGCTGGGGTCCCCACACGGGGCCGGAGCCGCTCTGCGGGTCCCCCCGATTCCAGTCCAATACACCGGCCCACACCGCCGGGGCTCCGGCTGTCCCTACATCACACTGGGCGGGTGGGGGTGCGGGTTACAGCGGCCCCCTCATTAGGAGGGGGTCCCGGGGTGGGTGAGGAAGGGCCCCCTCATTAGGAGGGGGTCCTGGGGAGGGAGGGGGGGGGGGGATGGGTGAGGAAGGGCCCCCTCATTAGGAGGGGGTCCTTGGGGAGGGGGGGTGGGTTAGGAAGGCCCCCCTCATTAGGAGGGGGTCCTGGGGAGGGGGTTAGGAAGGGCCCCCTCCGGAGGAGGGGGTCCCGGGGGGGGGCGGGGCGGGCCCCCTCCGGAGGAGGGGGTCCGGGGGAGGGGGTGGGGCTGAGGGGGGTATTCCCCCTCCGGGCCCCGCCCCCTTCCCCCGGGCCCCCTCCTCCGGACGGGGTCCCGGCCCGGCCCCCTCCCGGGGACCCCCTCCTCCGGACCGGGGGGAGGGAGGGGGCCCGGACGGGAGGGCTGTTCGTGTGTGCGTGGTTTGTTTTTTTGTGTTACGCGTGTGTTTTTCTGTCACGGCGCAGAGTGACGTGCCCCCCTCTGCTTCCCCCCCACCCCACCCGCCCCCCTCCCTCCCCCCGGGCCCCGGTCCGGAGGAGGGGGTCCCCGGGAGGGGGCCGGGCCGGGACCCCGTCCGGAGGAGGGGGCCCGGGGAAGGGGGGCGGGACCTGGAGGGGGGAATGCCCCCCCTCCGCCCCGCCCCCCTCCCCGGACCCCCTCCTCCGGAGGGGGCCCGCCCCGCCCCCCCCGGGACCCCCCCCTCCGGAGGGGGCCCTTCCTAACCCCCCCCCCCCCCCAAGGACCCCCTCCTAATGAGGGGGCCCTTCCTAACCCCCCCCCTCCCAAGGACCCCCTCCTAATGAGGGGGCCCTTCCTAACCCCCCCCCCTCCCAAGGACCCCCTCCTAATGAGGGGGCCCCCCACCCCGGGACCCCCTCCAAACAAGGGGGTCCCCAAACCCGACCCCGCACCACCCCCGGGACCCCGTCCAAAGGAGGGGGGCCCGTGTGATGGGGGAAGCGGAGCCCCGGCCGTGTCCCCTGCGTTCACAACCATGGAACTGCATGGGGACACCACCGGGGACTCCAGCGGGACCGGGGGCGCCGGACTCCGGCCCTCTGGGCTTTATTATTGTCCGGCACCCCCAGCCCCGCGGCTGAGAGGAAAGAAGGAACGGGGAGAACGGGAAGAGAGGAGGGATAGCAGGGAGGAAAGCGAAAGGGGAAGGGAAAGGCTGGGAGGGGGCAGAGCGACAGTGGACAGAGAAGGGAGAGAGGGGGAATAGAAGGGAGTAGCGGAGTAGGGACAGGACAGGAAAGAGGAGAGCGGGTTAGGGCCAGGTTTAGGGGAAGAGGAGGGGAGGGTCTGGGGGACAAAGAAGAAGAATACGGGGAGGAGAAGGAAGAGTAGAGGAGGGGACAGGAGGGGAGGCCGAAAGGGGAGGAGAAGGAAAGGGGGGAAGAGAGAGAAGGGGAATACAGGGAGGAAAAGGAAGGGTAGAGGGGGAGACAGGAGGGGAGGCCGAAAAGGGAGGAGAAGGAGTCGGCTTTGAGGAGGAGAGAAAAGGGGGGAGAGAGAAAAGCAGAGAAAGGAGGGGAATACAAGCAGGAGAAAGGAAAGGTAGAGGGGGGAACAGGAGGGGAGAAGAAGCTGCGGAGCGGGGACAGGAGCCACCCGTCCGCAGCGTGCTCAGAGTGAGCAAATGGCGGCCAAGGCGATTTCCGGCTTCTAAATAAGCTCGGCCCCGCCCCGCGCAGCCGCCCTGGGGTCCCGCACACCTGAGCCGGTACCGGGACCCGCCCCGCACACCTGAGCCGGTACCGGGACCCGCCCCATAAGCTCCGCCCCCGGGGCCGCCTCACGGAGCCCCGGCTCCGCCCCTGGCCCCGCCTCCCGGCTCCGCCTCCCGGTTCCGCCCCCCGAGCCCCGGCTCCGTCCCGCCCTGTCCGGGATGGGGGCGGGGCCATCGCTCGCGGCCCCGCCCGTGTCCCCATCCAGATCGGCCCCGCCCGTGTCCCCATCCAGACCGGCCCCGCCCGTGTCCCCATCCAGACCGGCACCACCCGTGTCCCCATCCAGACCAGCACCACCCGTGTCCCCATCCAGACCAGCCCCGCCCGTGTCCCCATCCAGACCGGCCCCGCCCGTGTCCCCATCCAGACCAGCACCACCCGTGTCCCCATCCAGACCAGCCCCGCCCGTGTCCCCATCCAGACCGGCCCCGCCCGTGTCCCCATCCAGACCAGCACCACCCGTGTCCCCATCCAGATCGGCCCCGCCCGTGTCCCCATCCAGACCGGCCCCGCCCGTGTCCCCATCCAGATCGGCCCCGCCCGTGTCCCCCCGACCGGCCCCGCCCGTGTCCCCATCCAGACCGGCCCCGCCCGTGTCCCCCCGGCCGAACCGGGGCTGCTGCCGGCGCTGCGCGGAGCCCCGAGCGCTGAGGCGGGGCCGGGGATGGGCCCGGGGCTCTGGCTCGGCTCCTGTCGGTGTCGGCTGTCGCGGGGTCCCGGGCGGCGCCGCCTCTCCCGCGCCGGGCGCGGTCGGGCGGGGATCGGGACCGGGATGGCCGCGGGCGGCGGCAGCTCCAGAACGGAGAGGCCCCGCACGGACGGAACCGGCCCCGGGACCCCCAGACCCCGCCACTCCCCCGGTGCCACGGAATTATTTTTCCCAGTGTAGGCCGAGAATTCTTTATGAGAAAACTCAAACCTCAAAAAGGATACGGGATCTGAGGGGAGAGGAGGGATGCTGGTACAAATTCAAAACGCATTGCGAACAATAAATCTATGGCACAGCCCACTTCCTCTCCCAGACTGGTTTCTGTGTGCTCGTCTGTGGTTCCACCTGCTCCCATGGGATTCTCAGCCCGTGGGGCTGTAATGACTTGCCCGGTGCAGAGCACGCCAGGAAATAATGGGCAAACCCTCTGGATCAGGCAGTGAGTGGAGCCTCTCAGTAACCGTGTCCCACAGTCTGGCAGTGCCCAGCACCTCCGGCTGGAATTGGAGGGGTGCCAGCACACCCACCCCAGCACAGGGCCCCTTGCTTCCTCACGTTCCCTTTAATCAGGGTGATTTTTTGGGTAGGAACACCCAAAACCAGCAGAACTGGCCTTAACCACTTTTTGTGGGACCGCTCCTCTTCCTTCCTCACCAAAGTCCCACTGTCAAAACCCATCCCCTCAATCTCTCCAAGGAATTGGGCTTGGATTTCCCAATCCAGCAGGGTAGAAATGCTGCTGTCCTTATTGTATATCCTAATTGCAGTAATTGCTTAAGAAATAATTGAAAGGAATTAAGGGAATGAAGAGAAATTAAATAGGAGCTGCCAGCTCCAACTAAGGGATGCTCAAACCCCTTATCAATAATTTGCTTTAATTAACCAACTCAAACAAAGTCAGTAACACCACATTGATACACTATGACTCTTTTTAATGGAGTTACAGATAAATATTGCAGAATGTAAGAACCTTTAAAAAGCCAGAAACTCTTTTAAGAGATGGACAGTGTACAGCTGCAGAGAGAGTCCTGGGATTCAGGAGAAAAAACGCCAAGTTTTCAGTCTTTAGCATCTTCCCCTCTGCGGTCACTGACAGCAAACGCGGCCTCAGCCTCAGGAAGGCCCGGGGAGTCAGGGATTTCACGGATCCTGTGTCACCTCAGCCTTTCAGCAGGTACAGTCTGCAGGGAGAGGGAAGAAAACGGGTCAGAATGGACAGCCCACTTCCAGGAAAACATCACAATTCCCAGAGCATTGGGCAGAGCTGTGAGAACTTCCCCAAAGCTCCCTTCCCCTGAGGACTGAGGGCTCCAAGCTGAAGGCACAGGCTGGACCTGCCATGGACAGGCTGGGGAAGCCCAGCAGTAAAAGCTCCTGGGCCAATTCCATCAAACACTCCAAAATCAGGCTCCTCACCTGCTGGTGGAAGCACATCTTCCCTCCTGTGGGGTTTTGGGATCTGCAGTGAGCTGCAGGGGGAAAAACCAAAACCCAAGTATTTCCCACAATTGGAACGGAAAAGTGGGGAAAAAGGATGGAGGGGCAATCCTGGGGTGAGACTGGGATCCAGCCCCTCCAAAGCAGTGGAAGCAGAGGCTGAGTGACAAAGCCCAGTTTGCTGGGACTCACAGGGACGCTGCTGGGTTTTGTCTGGCAGTGGAGCCGGGCTGGGTATCACCTCATCAGGCAGGCACAGCAGCAGCAGCCGCAGGCACCTGGCCAGGTGTGTCTGCCTGGCAGAGGGCTCCCCACTGCCTGGCAACCTCTGTGCCACAGGGCACTGCTGTGGCACTGGCCATCGAAACAGCTCCTACCTGTCCTTTCACGAGGCAAGAGGGTTTACCACACAGCAAAGGGTTTTTGAATTAAGAAGATTACACTCAACTGGAGGAGAAAAAGTGGGATCTGTTAAATTTTCCTAAGCCAGGCAAAAAAGAAACCCAAATTAAAAAAAACAAAACACAGAAAAAACCCCACCCACCACCAACAAAAATAACAATGAAAAAAGCCCAACATATTAAGCATATTTCAAGAGAGTTTAAATCGGAATGAGGTGACTTGGAAAGCTTGAAAAGCTGCAATGCTGCAAAAATCTAATGCTGCAAAAAAAGCCTTTTCTTACATCACATTTTAGCCCTGAACTTGCAAAAAAGCCCTGCCAAACTAACAATTCACCACATATAGTTATTGAATCGTTCCTGTCTTTGAGCACGAGTGAAGCTAAAGCTATGGAGACAAGAAAACCCTAATGCTGTTCCTTTGGAAATCCCAGAACCACAGGGAGGTTTTCCATTAGCTTAGGAAAATGCCCAGCACTTTCAGTAGACACTGAATAGCAGGGAAGTCAGGAGATCCATGCTTTGCTTCCAGGGACAAACATTTAAATCAGTATTTCCATTAAAGCAGAAGTGTACAGATGGTCTGATCAGAAGTGTTTATTAAGAAAAGAACCCCGGGGGTCTCCCCTTCAGGGACACAAGAGGAGCTCCTTGGCTGGGACCCAGCCTTGGCCAGCGCTGCTCCCCAGCACACAGCTTCCACCCACGGCCTCCAGCTGCCCACAGTCCCTGCAGAGCTCCCAGGGAGGATCCCAGGGCCAGCCCTCACCTCTGCCCTGCTCCTGCAGCTCAGGGCTTCTCCTGTCAGACCGGCCTCTGCAGGGCAGCCACACGCGACTCCACAGTGCTCAGCCTTGTCTCCAGAGCCTTGAACAGCATGTCCACCTGCAAAAGGACCAGGAGCGGGGTCACACACACACCAAGGGCACCCGTGGGTGTCACAAAGGGCTCCAGTCTCATCTCACATCCCCAATCCCTTTCATTTGACTCGTTCCCTGCTCCTTTCATCCTGTGAAAGCTCACCCAGCTCTAACACTCACTGTCCACTTTTTCCAGCCCTGGTGTCAGAGCCACACGCTCAGCCTCTGCTGGACAACCTTCAGTCTCCAACTTCCTTACACTATTTGCTCCCAGCCCTTCCCACCTGCAGTCACCAGATTTTAGTAGAGCAAAACATCAGCCTGATTTATGATGTTATATTTCAATACAAAGCTACAGCAAAAGCATTCAGTCCATTTGCACAAAAGGCAGAAGAAACATGGCTAAAAGTGAAGTGAAGATCTGGAGAAGTGAATCAGAACTACCTAGAAACAACATATCAAATTACTGAGACGTAAACAGGAACCTAATGCTGTGCTTGGCAGACAGAAAATGCTAATTCCCATGAAAATGGAAGGAAAGTTATGGAAATCTTGCAGAACACAGGATTCCAATGACATGAAGCAGACCAGTACATGCTACAATGCACTGAGTTACTCTGGGTGAAATAAGCTGCTCTGCAGAAACTATTGGAGCACATTCAGGTTTCACAGAGGTGAATCAAACAAATTATTGATTAAAAGGTTAAATCTCACCCTTTCCAGCACCTCTTCCAAGACAGCTTGACTTTCCAGAGTCAGTGGCTCCTCATGGATGACAGCTTGCTTTCCCGGGGTGCCTAGGATATAGCTGAGATGCCACAGCTCAGATCATGCACAGATTCCCCCCCTGAAGCCAAAATCCCAGCACAGCACTCCTCCAGAGCCCTGAGACAGAGACAGCCACGGACTCTGGGCTGCAGGGAAAAACTGCACAGACACCGAGGGCAGTGCACGGCTGGCTGGGAGGCAGAAGCAGCATCACTCTCCAAGAAAAGTGCATTCTGCAGCCAGGTCAGTGCTTTAGGGAATTCTACTGCCAAAAAATAAGGTATCATAGCTGTGGAATTAAGAAAAAAACCCAAAAGCACTGTCCAGAGCACGAGGGTGAACATCCCCAGCAATACAGCAAAATGAATGGGAACCTCAGAAAGAAACAGAGACATTAAAACTAGTTCAGGTGAACACTGGACATTAAAACTAGTTCAGGTGTCCATGAGAACAATGCTTGCATGAAGGAACTCTGGCACAAAGCCTTGATTCACTATATACTTATTGAACAATGCCTTAAGGCCACTTTCAAGTGCCATAAACCAACCAAACCCAAGCACACTTCCACTTTCTAGACAGATTTTAAACGGCTGAGTGAGAGCCTCAGGCACATCCTCAGGTGTCAGATTTGCCTCTGCCCACTCCAGAGACAGAGCAGATGTGGCCAGCACAGGGCAGACCTGCCCCAAGCGCTGCCTGAGCCCCTCTGGCCACGCTGCCTGCTGGAAATGCTGAGCCCAAAGGGGCTCCAGACAGGCCTGGCTGGTGCTTGGCTTGTGCACTCCTCAGAGAAAACGAGAAGGGACCCTCCTGTGCCCTGCACCTGCTGGTATTTGCTTGGCAGGAATGCAATTTCTCATACAAAAGGCAGACCTGGCTGTTTTGGTTTTTTCTTTTTCCTAGGATTTGCCTTACAGAGGTGATGCTCCTCAGAACTGAGCACTGTGATGCCAACAGCAGCAATTCAGAAAACCACTCTGGGGCAGAGCAGCAGCAAAAGCCACGTCTGCACTTCCCAGAGACAGAGCAGGAGAGCCCTCAGTGCAGTGCCTGGTGAGGGCAGTGGAGCTGGCACACAAACATTCTGTACTTACCTTTCCACAGAGTCAACAGTGAAACAGAACAAATCTCTCTTGTAGTCGAGGCTCCTTGAGGTGCACCTGTAGATGCTGCCAAGTGTCTTTGAGCAGCCAGAGCAGAATAAGGTTTCTACTAAGCTGTAAGTGAGAAATAACATTGATTCAGGAAAAAAAAAAAAAAAAAACGAAGCACCTCACCCCATCCCTTTCCTTAAAAAACAAAACAAAACAAAAAAATCCCCAAACAATCATGCATTATCATTTTTTCAGGGATTCATTCTTGCTTTAGACAGTGTAAATTATGAGCACTCATCTTTCAGCCTGAATTTGCAGCAGCTCCTCAGGCTGACTGACCTCAGCAAGACCATCAGAATCACTACATTGTGGTAGGGACCTTAAAGCTCATCCAGTGCCACCCCTGCCATGGCAGGGACACCTCCCACTGTCCCAGGCTGCTCCAAGCCCCAGTGTCCAGCCTGGCCTTGGGCACTGCCAGGGATGCAGGGGCAGCCACAGCTGGGCCAGGGCCTGCCCACCCTCACAGGAAAAAACTCTTCCTGATATTTAATCTAAACCTGCCTTCCTTCATCCTAAGGCCATTCCCCTTGTCCACCACTGCATGTCCTTGTGAGAAATCCCTCTGCCTCAGGCCACAAAGTACCCAGCACACAAAGGAGTGTTCCAGGGCCACAGCGGCGCTCCGGGCCCTCCACCGGGCCTGTCCCCGGCAACCCCCGACCTCCCCGGGGCTGTCCCCGGCACCTTCCCCGGCAACCCCTGACCTCCCCGGGGCTGTGCCCAGCCACGGCCGGCCCTCACCATCCGCACTCGCCGGGCAGGTTGGAGATCTTCCGCTCCGGGTCCACGGCGACGCTGGCGGCCGCACCTGCAGCGGGAGGGGAGGAGGGAAGGAGGGAGGGATGGCGGCCGTGAGGGGAGGCGCGGGGCGGGGGGCCGGCACTCACTGCGCAGCAGGATGCAGCCGCTCTCCTCGTCGTTAGACACCCAGCTGGACGTGTCGCCCACGGGCCGCCGGCAGCCGGCGCACAGGAACACCATGGGCATGGGCGCCTCGTCCGCCCGCTCCCGCCCCGCCCGGCCGGCGCCCGGCTCCAGCAGCGACAGCGACTCCTCCAGCGCCGGGCACAGCGACAGAAGGTCCTGCTCGCCCGCCGAGGCACCCGCCTCCAGCATCGCCTTCGAATCGCCCGCCGAGGAAGCGACAGTGACACCGGACATGGCCCCGGAACCGCTCCCGGGGCCGGCCCCGGAACCGCTCCCGGAGCCGCCTCAGCACCGAGGCTGCCCCGGAACTGCTCCCGGAGCGGCCTCAGCACCGCCCGGGGGCGTTTGGACCTCGTAATGTCGTGGAACCAAAGCAAAGGATGTGGGTATTCCAGTACATGAAGCGTTTTATCAAGTCACTCCTAATTCAGAGAACTTCCCGAGCTGGAAGGGCCCCACAAGGATCATCCAGTCCCGCCCCTGCAGGCACAGACACCCCAACAATCCCACCTTGAGTATCCGTGGAGAGCTCTCCAAATGCTCCTGGAGTTCTGTGGGGCCGTGCCCATTCCCTGGGGAGCCTGGGAAGTGCCCAGCACCCTCTGGGGATGAGCCTTTCCCTAAAATCCAGCCTAAACCCCTCCAGACCCAGCTGCAGCCCTTCCCTGGGGGCTGTCCCTGGCCACGGGGAGCAGAGGCCGGAGCTGCCCCTCAGGAGGAGCCGCAGCCCCGGTGAGCCCTGACCTCGGCCCCTCCAGGCTGAAGAGGCCTTCAGCCACTCCTGGCGTGGCCCCTGCAGACCCAGCCCTTTCCATCAGACACATTCGGGAATGTTTTCCAGCCCGGCCGTGCCCAGGAGCTCCCAGGACAGAGCACTGCTCTGAGGGAAGGGCCTGTGATCCAGCTGGCACCTGTCCACCCTGTCCCTGGGTTACAGGGCGCCCGTCTCAGTTTAGAACAGCCCGAGGAATGTTTTTCTGTCTCACTGAACTGCCGCGGGATGTTTCCAGTCCCCAGGCAGTCCTTGAGCCGCGGGACCCCAGCGATTGGCACAGGCAGAGGTTGTGCAATTCCCCTTCCGAGGCCAATGCAGCACAATGAGGCAAAGCTCTGGGTCGGAGTGCTGGGCTGGCTGAAGAGGCACCACTGACATGGCCAACGGCACAAACTCCTCCGAGTACTTCTGGTCTTACGAATATTACTGGGATTACATAGACCCGATTCCAGTCGATGGAAGCAAACTGAAGGTTAATAAATGTAAGTATTGTGGAGCGGTAGATGCTAATCTAGCACAGGGGAAATGTTGCTCGTCTCACTGACCTGGTTTTGTTTCCTTGCAGTAGAGTCCATGCCAGTGCCTGGTTTGTGTGAATGGGTATTTGCCTTCAGGCTGGATAGTTACTAACAAACACTCTGGGCTTTATCTTACAGTATCTGAAGCTATTAGACTGCTGACACTAATTCTTGTTTACAGGGACAGATTTTTTGGGGGTCATTTGCTAAGGGGAAATGTGATTACTTGTGAATTTGTAGTGCGGGGTGCTAGTGACCTGTGTGCTACTGCCACCAGAGTTCACTGAAGGAGCAGAGGTTTTCATAAAAACACTGTGTTTTCATCCTGGGACAAGGCTGACAATGCAACTGGTAAGCATTCAGACTTTTACTAAAGGAAATGTACGTTTCCACTAGCCAGGGACAATAAGCTGCAAACATATTCTTTGAGCTTCCCTCCCATCCCTGAGGATGGCTGAAACTGTTCAGATGTGGATTCAGAAACTAAAATTGTTTTTCCCAAGGTTATTACAGTGCAATTATTATATATCCCAGGAAAATGTGGGGCACTTTCAGAATACCTTCATGTCTCTCTCACTAACAATGCAAGAAACTGCCTTTCTGATGGTGAAAGTTGAAGTCTGTCTTAGGAGCTGCTTGTCCTTCGCTTGCTCAGACAGCAGTAGGGAAAAGGAGCAGAAACTCCCTCTAGAAAAGCTTTTCTGTGCATTCAGATCAGCCAAGGGTTTATTGCCTCCAAACTCAGAGCACCACACCTTAAAGAAAGTGGTGTGAATATCCACATCCCTCCATACAGAAAATCTTGCTCTCTAATGCTGCATTTGCTGCTGCTGGGACCAGGAGCAGCTCATCTAAGTCTCTTATTTTAAAGTTAGGGCAGATGATTACCCCCAGATTCCACTAGGAAAACCCCAAACTGCTGAGCTGAGCTAGATGTAAGTCTCTGGCAGGTGGCTGGCGTAGCAAAACCCAAAAACCACGAATAAACTTTTCCCCTGTCTTCTCCTTAATAACATTTTCCTACCACTTGGATCACCTGGTGCACAGCAGAGGTGGCATTTGTGTTACAGCACTCCCCTCCCTGGCAATTCATGGGGCATTTTTCCTCAGCTGCCCCTTGGAATCTGTAGAGACTGTGCTTCTGAGACAAGATGCTCGCCCTCTGTTAAATTTAATTTCAATTTGTTGACAGTTTTGTGGAGGAAATTACCCCATATGTGCTTATGGGTGATCTCATCAGCCTTATTTCCATTAAAAAGCAGGGTAAACTGATCTTGTAATGACTTTTCAGTCCCACTCGTTCTGGCCCCCACCCCTGCAGGAAGTAGAGAAGTCTGCCACCTTTCAGGCATTTTTATATTCTGAGAAGATGAAAACAGACATTTTTCCATGTCAGCAGCCCAGGAGGAACAGGGAGTGCATCCTCTTGGTCCTATCATCCTTCCTTCTCCAAATCCCAGTGGGAGAACAGTGGCTTACAAGTGCTAATGAAAACACCAAGGGAAACAATGCCACAGCTGCCTGGGATTTTTCACTGTTTGGAGTAAAAGTACCAGTCAAGCAATGAATATACTTTGCCTGTCCTTGCACAATATTTACATTCCTATACCCAGAGAAGCTGCTGGTGCTGGGATTATTGTGTGCTCTCAGTTTTGCCTCCTAGGGTTTTATTTTATTCTTTTAATGTGAAACATAGACCTGAATCTCTGCTTTTTTTTTTTTTTTTCCCTCTGTTACGTGGCTGGTCCCTGAATCTTTTTGAGACTGAATTTGTCTCATAAAAATGAATCTAAACCCAGATAAAAAGCCATGGTCTTGCTTTCTATTTGTAGTGTTGTGCATCTCTCTCAATTTTGCACGAAAATAAGGAAAAATCTTAATTGGCCCATGATCTAATAGGCTATTTAAAAGCATGCACGCACACGTGCACTAAAGGTGATGGTAAAATTTAGCAATTTTCCAAAATAGGAAAGCTTTTTATAGATTGGTAAAATATGAAAATACATTATTCCAGTTAAAAACCAAAGCAACCAACCAAAAAAAAAAAAAAAAAAAAAAACCACCAAACAAATCAAGAACACCAAACAAAACCAAGCAAACAAATAAACAAAACCCAACTAACTGCAGAATTTAAACCCAGGAAATTTTGGTTCAAGCTCCACCTGAGCCCTGGAGCCAATTTATTTAGCTTCAGTGAATTCCATGAAATCTATTAAAACTCTTTTTAAAAGATGAAGCCAAAACAGCTCTGAGAGGGAATTCTATAAATCCAAACTCTTAATTTCTGTCCCAGTGGTGTGGAACACTTCAAAACTTTGGGCTTCTCAAAATGTCCCTGGGCAAAGGAAGAACAAAACAGGCTGCCCCTTGCCACTGATATTTCTCAGTAGCCCAGCCCAAACTCAGGTTTCTGATAAGGGCAGAGCTGGGCCAGCTCTAGTTTTGGGTTTCAAAGGAATCAGCTGGGCTAATTCCCTTAATCTCTTTGTGCCTTTGATGCCAACACATCCTGAACTTTTTCACAAAGAAACGCTCAATCAAACATCCAGCTCCTGTTTCAGAGAACACAATGTTTTCTGTACTTTCAGGGGGAAGATTTATTTTATCTCGGTCAATATTTGTCCCTGGAGCCAGTGACCCTTCTTTTTCCACCTCATCTGCTGTGAATCCAGGGCAGGGCACCCAGATTTCCCAAGGCCAGCAGCACAGTGGCCCCAGGAGGGAGGGAGCCTTTGTGGAACAGTGGCCAAAGGTGTCCTGGGGATGGGAGCAGATCCTCAGTGAGCCCAGGGCTCAGCAATCAAACTGGCACAGCACTGCAGCCTGTGGGAGAGAGCAGGAGCAGATTCACAGCCCAGGGCTCAGCAATCAAACTGGCACAGCACTGCAGCCTGTGGGAGAGAGCAGGAGCAGATCCTCAGTGAGCCCAGGGCTCAGCAATCAAACTGGCACAGCACTGCAGCCTGTGGGAGAGAGCAGGAGCAGATTCACAGCCCAAGACTCAGCAATCAAACTGGCACAGCACTGCAGCCTGTGGGAGAGAGCAGGAGCAGATCCTCACTGAGCCCAGGGCTCAGCAATCAAACTGGCACAGCACTGCAGCCTGTGGGAGAGAGCAGGAGCAGATCCTCAGTGAGCCCAGGGCTCAGCAATCAAACTGCCACAGCACTGCAGCCTGTGGGAGAGAGCAGGAGCAGATCCTCAGTGAGCCCAGGGCTCAGCAATCAAACTGGCACAGCACTGCAGCCTGTGTGGGACAGCAGCTCCCTCTGCTCCCCCAGCCACCTCACCTCACCTTCCTGCTGTGGGCACACTTGGGCACTGGCAATGTGTTCCTCAGATAAACCATCTGCTCCTGGCAGAGCAGGCAGCACCTTGCCCTCCTCCGTGGAGGCTGCAGGGCAAGGGGCACCTTCCCTTCCCTTCCCCTGCCCTGATGTGCTGGGAGGGGCACAGGCCCTGTGCCACAACCCCCCCTTGCTGTTCCTCCTGGTATAAAACCTTCCAGGGCTGGGATTCCCTCCCTGAGGGCCTCTCCCCAAGGACCCTGCAGTGACCACTCAGGCGTCCTGCCCTGTGGTTGTGCAACAGGACCCATGTTCAGTTACCTGCACAGGTCTGGGCACCAGGACACTCCAGAGGCTTTTCCCTGCCTCATCCCCATCGCCAGGCACTGCTAGGAGGCTCCCTTTAACAAACTGGCACTCAGACCGCTCTCTCTGAAAGGAGAAATGAGTCAGGTGACACACCTGTAGTAGGGAGGGTGAATCACCTTGCTGTGTTTATTTCTGCCGTGCCCACAGACTCCATCGTCATCGCCTTCTGGGTCGGCCTCGCCGCCTTCGTCACGTTCCTTTTCCTTGTTCTGCTGTGCATGTCCTGCTCTGGCTCAACACCAGCCAAGTGAGTACAACCAGAGGTAAAGTAATATAACCAGAGATAAAGCAAGAATAATCAGAGATAAAGCAAGCAGATACCAGTGTGAAAAAATAACCTGTGGGAAACACTCACTGCCCCGAGTGATGCAGCCCTGACACAGAACGTTTATAACTGCACAGAGGTGAAGCTTTTCCTGTCAGTATTTGGCTGGAGGGTCTCTTCACCCACTGCTCCTCCTTTTCTGATCAGGAAAATTCAGCTCAGCAGGCTGGCCAGAGATTCAGGATTAGGTCACAAGCAAGCAGAGGGAAGCAGCAGTCAGAAGGAGCACTAACATTCTCATTTATTGGCACCCTGTGGCATGCTCACAAAAGGTAACAAAAACAATTCAAAAAAAGGCAGTTTACCCAAATAAACCACAAAGCAGGAGGCAGACTAACAACACAACAGACATGGAAATGGACATGAAATGGCAGGGTAACAGGGCATGTTACCAACAATTTACTGTCCCTAAGAAACTGGCAGGAGAAGTCTGTGTACATGAAAATCTCAGTGTTTGCAAGACTTAAAAAAGTATTGCTTTTTAAAGTTTTTTTTTGCTTTTTCATCGTGTTACTGAGCAAAATACTTGGCTAAAAATACACATATTTATCCCTCATGTATTTATTTTGGCCATCAAAGGAGCCATTGTGAACAAGGCAAGTCTAGAAATGTTTTCTGGAGTGCCCTGGAATCATTAATGAAAACCAGCATTCAGTGAGATTTGTTTAGGCTTTGAAACCATCCTATGTTATCATTTTCCTAGGCTTGAAACATACTGTGAGAAAACAATTTTAGGACTGAAGGAAGTATTAAACCCAGTCACACACAAAACTTGCCCTTTTTAGTCGAGTTCTGTTTGTTTTCTCAGCCCCATGTCAATTGCACTCCCCCCAGTTCCAGCACCAAAACCCAGCGTGGTGCTGGAAAGAAGCCACGAGTGTAAACTGCACCCCCTGCCCTGCCACCCCCTCTGCTGTGTCACCCCCTGCCCTGCCCTTGGCATGACAATCACCCAGTGTCTGTGGGGAAACCCCACGTGTGTTTGCTGGTGATAGTCCCGATGTATTCACGCAGCAAACGCCCGCTCACGTCACGGGCCAAGGCTGGAGAGCTTTCACCTTCATCCCTTCTGTGCTCATCCATCTCTGCCAGCCCAGGGACACCAGGGCCCTGTGCTCTCCCAGATCACCCATGTCCTGCTGAGAGGAGGCAGCTGCTCTGGGCACCCTGTGCCAGGGAGCAATTCCTAATTCCCAATCTCTCATGCATCCCACCCCTCTGGCAGTGGGAGCCATTCCCTGGGTGCTGTCCCTCCATGCCTTGTCCCCAGTCCCTCTCCTGGAGCCCCTTCAGGCCCTGCAAGGGCTCTGAGCTCTCCCTGGAGCCTTCTCCTCTCCAGGTGAGCACCCCCAGCTCTCCCAGCCTGGCTCCAGCCCTGCAGCAGCCCTGGTGCCTCCTCTGGGCTTGTTCCAGCAGCTCCACAGATTTCTTGTGCTGGACCTCACGGCTGGGGCAGCTCTGCAGGTGGGGTCTCCCCTGAGTGGGGCAGAATCCCCCCACCCGTTTTGATGCAGCGTTGATGCCATTTTGGCCGTGCACAACACCCCCGTCCTCCCCCAGTGGGTAACACCAAGGGTGACCTCCCTTGGCAAGGGCCCAGCACCCTCCAGAGCAGCGTCCCTGGTTCTCACCTGCACATCTGCACAGAAACAAGGCACTGGCGAGTGTCCCCTGAAGGCACAGCTGAATCCTGAGACAGGGAGAGCTCCTGGACTGGAATCCATGATCCCATTGCAGCACACGCTTCCCTGCAGTCCCCGGTGATGGGAAGCCAGTTTTGGTGGGTGGGTTTGGCAGAGTGGGGGGGGCTGATGTCTGTACAAGCCCTGCAGGGAGGGCTCCATGTCCCAGTCCCTTTTGTCAGCACTGCACCATCCCACAGACATAAGACAAAAGGAACCACAGATTCCAAACCCATCTGCCTGCCAAGGCAGCTGATGATCACTCTGCTGGGATGCAGAGCATTAACATTTGCCTCAATGATGTGCATTAACATCCAGCATGAAAGGCTTTTTCAGGTGTATCTTATCTCAGTTTTAGTTCTGTGATTCTGTCTGGGCCGAGGTCAGTTCTCCAGCTGATTTTAAGATATGGATAGCTAGCTGGTGGTATTTGGCTGCTGGATAGACAGGAAAGAAAAGATCCTGTCTTGGTAAGAATTTTTTTTGGGTCTTCCTTCTGTCAAACAAAGAGGAATGATGCCTTGAATACACCTGCAGCATAGCAAAGAAAATTCCAACCCTGCCTCCCTGTGCCGGCCCTGCTGCTGAGACTTTGGGGCTTGTTTATGCTTTTTGAATTATTCAGCTCCGTTCGGCTGAACTCGGCTCGGTTCGGCTGAGCTCGGCGCCGCTCGCTCCGTTCGCTTGAGCTCGGCTCGGTTCGGCTGAACTCGGCTCCGTTCGGCTGAACTCGGCTCCGTTCGGCTGAGCTCGGCGCCGCTCGCTCCGTTCGCTTGAGCTCGGCTCGGTTCGGCCGAACTCGGCTTGGTTCGGCCGAACTCGGAGCCGCTCGCTCCGTTCGGCTCGGCTCGGCTCGGTTCGGCTGAACTCGGCTTGGTTCGGCCGAACTCGGAGCCGCTCGCTGCGTCGGCTCGGCTCGGCTCCCTGAGGGCGGGCAAGCGGAGCCGCCTCACGTTCAGCTCGCCCAGCTCGGGGCTCTCCCGCTGCCGCGTCCCGGGGGCTGTCTGACCGTCGCACTGTCAGGAAAATTAATCCACAAACACCGTAAGTTTATGTCCAAAAGGAGACACTGGAGTCCTGTAACTTTATTTGAATAAAGGGAGAGGCCATGGACATTTCCCATGGGGTGTCTCAAGTTGCTGGAGGACGCAGCCTCCTTTTTATCCTAATTTCTCGGGCGCATTTCCCTCTGTCTTCCCCATCGGCTGAGGTACTTGGGAGGTACAAACTTCCCCAAGTCGCCTGATGCAGACCGCCTTCTGATGTGCATCCCCCCCTTCCTCTGTGCGTGTTCTTTTTCTTCAAGTCCAGGGACTCCGCACGGGCTCGGGTGACCAGCAGTCTCTGTCAATTAGCGGAATTCCTCTGGAATTTACGGTTCCGGTCATTGCTTCTTTCACCTCTCAGTGTCCGGGTTTCCCTACCAGCAGCCACACTCTTTGTAGACACCTCCTTCTCATTCCTTTCAGCACGGCCACGAACGGCAGCGCGGGCTCGGGCAGGAGCTCATTAGGCACTGACTGCGCTCGCGCTAATTAACGGGCACGAGAGCACCCGGGGCAGATCCTGGTGCAAGGACCGAGCGCGCGCCAGCGGAATGTGTTGGAATCCCTGTGCGATCCCAGCGGTTTGAAGTTTGGGAATGCTGCGGGACATACTCAAGGCGTCAGTAATGTTTGTTAAGGAAAGCCACCAAGGAGCGGTGGAAGAAAACAATAAAGAATATTGCCTATTTACTGTCAGTGTCTTTCCCTTTTGTGGTGTTGGCCGGCTCCATGGGGGTAAATTAACCTCAGGAGTAGCTTTTGCTGCTGTTCTTGCTCGTGTGTTGGAACACAGCAGAGTCCTTGTCACTTTACACATCGGGAAATACAAATTCAGCAGAATTTCAGTTCGGCCGAGCTCGGCTGGGTTCGGCCTAATTCGGATAGGGGCTGTTCGGTTATATTCGACTACAGAACTCGATTCAAACCAAACCTTTATCGTCACCACCTGAACCGAGAACCGTACCGGTCAGGAAGAACGCCAGAGCCCTTAGCGCACACCCACTGCGACCCACACAAAACCGTGCGATCGATCCCTACAGAGCACCTCCGAACCACGACACCCAAGAACTTGCGGCAGCCGAACCCCGCGCTGCCGGCCCCGGACGGAGCGCGGCTCCCGGCGGCAAAGCGGCTCCTCCGGCGCGCAGGGGCGGCGCCGCCCCGGAGACCCCCCCGCCCCCGCCCGCTCCCCCTGCCCGGGGGACCCCGGCGGCGCCCGAGCCCCGCGCCCGGAGCGGACAGAGCGGCGGGCACCGGCCGGGCCGGCGCAGCAGCGCCCGCGCCGCCTCTGCCGCCCTCGGCCGGCCCGGCGCCAGCCGCCCTCGGCTCCGCACGGCGGCTCGCACCGGCAGAGCGGCTCGGCCGCTGCCGCGCCAAATTCCCCGTGCGCCTCGGCAACCGCCCGGCCCGGGCCGGCAGCGCTCCCGAGCGGCAACGCTCCGGGCCGGGCCGCGGCCACAAGAAGCGCCCTCAAATGCAGCGGCACAGCCCCGACTGCAGCCCTGCAAACGCTGCCAGAGCTGCGGCTTCCCGCAACTGAACCCCGAAACTGACGCCGCGGGCGGCGCTCACCTCGCTTCAACAAGGGCAAAGAAATGGGTTCTCCCCTTCAAGTTCATCCCCTGGGAGAGCAGAAAAGAAGGGGCTTTCCTCCAATGAAATCCTTCAAGCCGTGTGGAAAGGGGGATTTGGACCTCAATTCAAACCCTTGCAAAGGAGGGACACCAGCGCTGTCCCCTCCATTTAAACCTTAGGATGATGAAAATGGGCTGGCTGCCTTCAAATCAAACCCCTCAGATGACAACAATACTTTGCCCATTCCCGTTCAAATGGAACGCAGGGATTCCCTGTCACCCCTGGGATACCCCTAACAGCCGGGAAAAGGCAGGTTTTCCTTCCATCAACACCCTTCGAACCGCAGGTGAAGGCGGATCCCTCCCAGTTCGAACACAGACAATATTAGGAGAGTAGCTGCTTGCCTCTCCTTCTTTTGTCTTCACAAGCTCCGTTTTTGGTCCTGGGGAACCGGGGAGGGGGGACTGCCAAGATCAAATCGAAAAGGGAAAGGACCAAAGTCCCCGCTCCAAATCCACACGCGCTCACCCGTTCGGCTGCTGCTTCCCGGCACAAAGATTCGTCCCTCGGCACCTCCTTGAAGCGATGCTCCGCGTCTCCAAGCGCGCATCCAGGTGTTCGCCCAGACGCTGCGAGAAGCTCTCGCAGTCCTTCCATGAGACAGCCCCGGGAGCCCCCCATGAACCCCTCTTCTCAGCAGCTCCATGCAAAAGGGAGCTGAGGCGAAGCCTCCCCCTAAAATTGCCTCCCCCCCCCCCGCCCCGGCAGGAGCCGGCCCCTCATCATCCTCACAGCTCACACCTGGGGCTGCTCCGAGCCCCCCATCATCCTCACAGCTCACACCTGGCGCTGATGCCACTCTCCAACAGCGCCTCTCCCCGTCCAGCACACAGCCCGCTTCTCACAGACACAGAGCCAACAGACATCTGCTCCGGGTGCTGGCTGTTCTTAGTCCGTCTGCTTCCACAATTCAGACACGGACGTGCGCTGATGGCACTGAGGGAAAGCATTCCAGTGCACAAAAC
Source organism: Molothrus ater (assembly GCF_012460135.2). Taxonomy (NCBI): domain Eukaryota; kingdom Metazoa; phylum Chordata; class Aves; order Passeriformes; family Icteridae; genus Molothrus; species Molothrus ater. Next base: position 116,282,350 of record NC_050479.2, read on the forward strand.
TGTCATTCTGGTAGCACGCTTTGAGACGCCTTCAGAAAAAGCAGAATCAGCGCCACCTCCTAAGAGCCCTGCTGAGGAACCCCGCCCTCCTTGGGACACCCAATGCAGCAGAGCTCGAAAAACAAAGGGAAAAGTCAAGCTTGGAGTGGAAAAAGACAATAGAAATACAGCAGCCTTTCAAGAAAGCCTTCACACAGTAATAGTGGGACCCGGTCACATTTCTTCTTTCCTTGCTCTCTGGAATGACATCGATACGAAGTACAAAACCCACACGAAACCCAAGGCAGAGCTGGGATTTTACACGTCTTCCTTTTGGCTCTCGGGATGACAAGCGCCTCTTCCGGGACTGCGACACGATTTGGGCGCTGGCAGAGAACGGAGGCAAAAGGTGCCAGAGAGCCCCTTCTATCGCCTTCAGCCCCTGCAGCTGTTCTGAGGGTTCCAGGGCACAGCTCGGTCCGTTCCTAGATCAAAACCGCACGGCAATATCTTCAGAACTACTACCCATCTCCAGTCGGAAACTTCTACATTCCTGGAAACAAATGAGTGCGTAGAGAGGGTTTCTCCCCAGCTGAGTTTAGAGACCAATTCCTATTCTTTAGCAATACCTAGAAAACCGAACGCCTTGCCAGGTTTTAGCATCCTACACCCACTCACCCCTCCCTCCCTGTGCATTTGGTGGCAGCTTTGGGTCCCTCTGGGGGACGGCACCCAGCGTGACCCCCGCCCCTCGCCCGCCCCCCACCTGCTCCTGCACCGCAGTGGGGCTCCCTCTCCTGGGCACCTTGGGGTGCCCCCAACGGCATCAGAGCCCCGAGTCTTCACACCCCCCCCCCCCCCCCCCCCTTTTCCTGACCCCCAAAGAAGGCTCAGAACGAATCCGACTGCCCTGGACAGCAGCGCAGCGCTTCCCCCAAGCCCTTCCCACACGTGCATGGCCCCAGCAAGGGATTCTGCTGCAACAAGAAAGCGGGGGCAGCCCCCAGAAGGCTTGAGGTTCCTGCCCAGCCTCGCTGTCACGGGCCGGGGGCAGCGAGAGAGGGAGCGGCACAGACGGCGGGGACGGCCCGGCACAGGGCGGGGGCCGCTCTCAGCGCGATGCCGGCAAAGCCGCAGCTCCGGCGCTGTCGGCCGGGCTGCTTGAGCGGCACGGGGGGATCCGCCGAGAGCCTCCGGCCCCGCGCGGGGACTCCTGCAAGGGCCCAGGGCCGCCGGGCTCCGGCCCTCGGGGCTTTATTCTCCGGCAGCCCGAGCCCCGCGGCTGCGGGGCAAAGAAGGAAAGGGGGCACGGGAAGAGAGGAGCGAGAGCAGGGCATGAGAAAGGGCGGCGAGGGAGCTCGGGCTGCGCAGGAAAGCGGGACGGGAAGGGAAAGCCCGGGACGAGGGTACAGGGAGGCTGGGCAGAGGAAGGAGAGAGGGGGAACAGAAGGGAGTAGCGGGCTAGGGACAGGACAGGAAGGAGCCGGGTTTGTGGGGGGAGAGGGAATGGGGGAAAGGGAGCGAGAGAAGGCGAATACGGGGAGAAGGAAGGAGGGCTAGAGAGAGGGACAGGCGGGGAAGCCCCCCAGAGCCCCGGCTGCACCCCGAGCCCGGCCCGGCGCCTCGCCCTGCCCGGGATGCTGCGCTCGGCGGAGCTCGGCTCGCTCCGGAGACGCTCGGCTCGAGTCGGCTCTTGTCGCCTCAACTCGGCTCTTGGCGCCTGCATTCGCCTCTTCGGCAGAGCTCGCCTCGCTTCGGCCCAACTCCCAGCCGCTCGGTGCCTTCGGCGCGCCTCGGCTCCGTTCGGCTCGGCTCGGCTCGCTGACGGCGGGCGGGCAAGCGCCGCCGCCTCACGTTCAGCTCGCCCGGCTCGGGGCTCTCCCGCTGCCGCGTCCCGCGGGCGGCCCGGCCATGGCGCAGACACGACCGGGAGCGCGGGCTCGGGCAGGAGCTCATTAGGCTGGCACCGCACTCGCGCTAATTCATGCTCCTGAAAGCAGGAGGCTGGGTTCGGCAGAGCTCGGCTCGGTTCGGCTGCACTCGGCCCAGCTCAGTTGAACTCAACTCGGTTCAGCCACGCGGCAGAGCTCGGCTCGGTTCGGCACAGCTCGACCGAGCTGGTTCGGCCCAATAAAACTCAGGGATAATCACTGAGCAGGAAATCCTTTGGGGCTCAGTTCCATCTCTCACCTGTTCCAGCAGAGGGAAGATGGGTTTCAGCAGCGATGGTCAGGGGGTTTTGTTTCGTTGTTTTTATTTTTAATTTTAAAAAAGGGTAATAAAACTAAACCACATCTGATATAAATGTCTTTACAAGCCATTCAAGCTTTTTAAACCCAAGCAGACCGTCCTGATTCCCGAGTCCAGTCTGCCTCTGTCTCCTCGTTCTTCGTGCTCACACCCCATTGTGGGAGGCTCTGCAGCCTTTTTTTCCCGTCCTGCATTAGAGAGACGATGGATACCAAGGGCACACACGTGCACAAACCGTCTCTGTCTGGTTTTTCAAAAAGATAAAAATCCCTGTAATAAAAATTACACAAGCAGCACTGTCTCTGAAACCGTTCAAGGAAAGGGAAACTGGACCTTTAATGTCCCTCTGAGAGAAGTTGAATAAACTCTTCCCCCTGAGCTTGCACACAGTAATAAAATACTGATTTTTGTGCCCAAACAAGGCAGGTCTGGATGAGAACAGCTCAGGAGGCTTGCAGGGCTCACGGTGACGAGGACGGAGCACAGAAGAACGTTGAAGATCTATGTCAGTCCCCTGAAGTATTGCCCTGATGGAGCCAAATTTTTTTGCAAAGAGACATCAGAGTTTCTTCCCCTTGTATCCGAGTGTGCAGGTCATCCTGGAATTCATGCTCCGCACTAGTGCAGACCAGTCTGGCATGGGTGAGTAACATATCGGGCTGCTGTGCTCCCAGCCACATGTCCCCAATGTAAATGGAAGTCAGGAACACAGAAACAGCTGTGGAAGAAAGGGGAGAGAGAAATCAGAGCAGACATTCTTCTGTTTCCCCAGGGTATTCCCAAGCCAAGCTGCTCGGTTCGGTACCTCCAGGGCTGTGTTGTAAAAGAGTTCCCCAGCTCTTCTCCTAGCTGGAAAATCTGGAGTGCCTCTGCCCATGCAAAGACACAGAGACACACTCCCAGCCCTCAGGAAGGAACAAAGCAGTTTCCTGTTCAATAAAGCCGTTTGAAATCTGACCTGGCAGATCTCTCACTGACACCAGCAGGGATCAGCATCCAGGCCCACGGGGACTTGGGTTTCTTTGCCGACTATTTTCCCTCTTGGAATCATATTTCTTTTACAGCTTTTGTTCCATTTTAGTCCTTTAAAGGAAGTCTCTCAGAGGGAGTGGGAGTGTTGCAGTGTCAGAAACCCTCGCAGTGTGACCCCGCTCTGTGCTGCCCCATCCCACCGGACACAGCTCCTGCTTGGGGCAGCCCCGGGCCTGGCTGGGTCCGGCAGAGCTGATGGCATGGATTACACCAGCCCTGGAGTCTCCTGGTTTCTCTTTTCCCACCCCTCCTCCTGACAGGAGCGGTAAGAGCAGGACAAGTCACCTGTCTCGGGTGCGTCCTCCTCCGCCGCTGGGCACAGAGATCGCAGCAGCCCGTGGAAGGGGCAGGGCGGGCCCTGCTGCTCCAGGAGCTGCAGCATGATGGAGCTGAGCCCCCCGAGCTGCCTGCAGAGCCCGGCGGAGGAGCCGCTGGCCTGGCACAGCCGGCTGTAGAGCTGGAAGAGGCTGTTCCTCAGCGTCCCGTCCCTGAGCACCTCCTGCACGGCCTCCGGGTGTGGCAGGACACGGCTCTGCAGCCACCCGAGCACGGGGGCCACGTCCTGCTCCCCGAGGGGGCTCCGCCCAGCCAGGGACCTCAGCAGCAGCCTGGTGACAATGAGAATGGAGGCACAGGCGGCCCCAGCCTCGCCGGCTCTGAGGGCGTCCCCTCCCCGCGTGGAGGGCGGTGCTGGCACAGCAGGGTCCCAGTGGGCAAGGATGGAATTCAGGTGCCCTCTGCATTTCTCCAGCTCAGACACGCCCGTGTCTGCAGCAGTGTCATCTTCTCCCACCTCGCTCCTTTTCCGAGTGGGACGATACACAGCACGTGAGGCTTGAGGTCCGTTCGTGTCTTTGATGTTTTCTGTAAGAAGACAACCACCAAAACAGACATCAGGCACTCCACAGGATTTCCCTGGTACCAACAGGTGCAAGGGGGGTGCTCTCCTGTGTTGGTTCAGTCACTACAATGGCAAGAGCCAGCCTTGTCCAGCAGCCTCAGGGAGCCCGTGCTGTTCACAGGGCCTCCAGGAGCTCCCGGGGACTCCAGGCTGGAGCCTGTTCCAAACTGGATGGCCCAGCCTGGAGCAACACAACCCACACATGGAATAAGTTACAGGCCTCGCTCCAAAAACCCTCCTCAGGCCTTTCTGAGGAGTCTCAAGGGGTGAAAAAAGTGTAGAAGAGCTAAAGATTTACAGAACCCCTTAAATACATGATTCTTTCTCAATTGATACAGAACATTTAAACAAACCTACAGGACCTTTAATGTGCACCAACTGCAGCTGCTGCTGCAGGAAACCAACCAACGTTGTTTTAAGACCTCCCACTCCCAAGTTCCCTGCACTTTTTGTTCACAGAGAGAACAAGAAGTCACACAAGTCCTGGCTTTTTTTCCTTTCTTCAGCACTGGTGACAACAAGAGACACCGACTATTACCTTTCGCTCGCTCTATTTATTTATTGTTTTTACTTCCACATTGCTTTCAGATCCCCATCCACGCTCAGAATGATTCACACCTTTGAGCACAAAGCCTCCAAGCACTGCTTTTTCTCTTAAGATTTCATTAAAGAATACCCTTTTTCAAAGCCTGATTTGCCACTAAGTTTCATTTTAAAGCTCTTTCCCTTCATTTCTCCAAAGCTTCCAAATTGTGTCAAGGTCCTAAATCACCACAAGGAAGACCTGAAAAATGCCTTTCCACGTCCTTTCCTCCTCCCTCAAGGCACCTCGGTCTGACAGAAGGCATTAGCACTACTTCAGAGAAGTCTGCCTCACTTGAGCTGCTGCTCTGTAGCAGCCACAACAAAACAAACCTTCCTTGAGGTATTCCAGCACTTACTGAGCAGCTCTTGGTGTTGGTACTTCTGGGCCAGGGCCTGCAGGTCCTGCTGCAGCCGCAGGTCTGTGCTGACGAGGCTCCACCTGTGCAGCAGCAGCAGCAGCTCCCTGCTGGAGAGGACGCTGGCGTTGACCGTGAATCGCCTCATGGCCCCAAAAGCCTCCACAACGGCAGCACGGTATTCCAGCACGGAGCTGAGGGTGCCCAGCAGCTCAGCCAGCTTGGCCACGTCTGTGTCAGCCCTGGCAGGAGAGAACACAAGAGCCATGGCTGCTCATTCACCAGCACGGAGCTGAGGGTGCCCAGCAGCTCAGCCAGCTCGGCCAGGTGTGTGCCAGCCCTGGCAGGAGAGAACACAGGAGCCATGGCTGCTCATTCACCAGCACGGAGCTGAGGGTGCCCAGCAGCTCAGCCAGGTGTGTGCCAGCCCTGGCAGGAGAGAACACAGGAGCCATGGCTGCTCATTCACCAGCACGGAGCTGAGGGTGCCCAGCAGCTCAGCCAGGTGTGTGCCAGCCCTGGCAGGAGAGAACACAGGAGCCATGGCTGCTCATTCACCAGCACGGAGCTGAGGGTGCCCAGCAGCTCAGCCAGGTGTGTGCCAGCCCTGGCAGGAGAGAACACAGGAGCCATGGCTGCTCATTCACCAGCACGGAGCTGAGGGTGCCCAGCAGCTCAGCCAGGTGTGTGCCAGCCCTGGCAGGAGAGAACACAGGAGCCATGGCTGCTCATTCACCAGCACGGAGCTGAGGGTGCCCAGCAGCTCAGCCAGGTGTGTGCCAGCCCTGGCAGGAGAGAACACAGGAGCCATGGCTGCTCATTCACCAGCACGGAGCTGAGGGTGCCCAGCAGCTCAGCCAGGTCTGTGTCAGCCCTGGCAGGAGAGAACACAGGAGCCATGGCTGCTCATTCACCAGCACGGAGCTGAGGGTGCTGTACAGCTCAGCCACGTCTGTGTCAGCCCTGGCAGGAGAGAACACAGGAGCCATGGCTGCTCATTCACCAGCACGGAGCTGAGGGTGCTGTACAGCTCAGCCAGGTGTGTGCCAGCCCTGGCAGGAGAGAACACAGGAGCCATGGCTGCTCATTCACCAGCATGGAGCTGAGGGTGCTGTACAGCTCAGCCAGGTGTGTGCCAGCCCTGGCAGGAGAGAACACAGGAGCCATGGCTGCTCATTCACCAGCACGGAGCTGAGGGTGCTGTACAGCTCAGCCAGGTGTGTGTCAGCCCTGGCAGGAGAGAACACAGGAGCCATGGCTGCTCATTCACCAGCATGGAGCTGAGGGTGCTGTACAGCTCAGCCAGGTGTGTGCCAGCCCTGGCAGGAGAGAACACAGGAGCCATGGCTGCTCATTCACCAGCACAGCTCCCAATCCCTGCTGTCAGAATGGCCAGGGATTAAGGACGAAGGAATGGACAGCAACTGTGCAGCACATTTTACATTATTCCCCCCTATCAAACACCTAACTCCTCCTGTCAAAGAAACCTCATCCAAACTCATACTCAGCACACAAACTGAAGGTGAAAAACGCCATCCATCCAGCAGAGATACAGAAATCCTCCTGGCCTTAATGAAGTTCAAACTGGGCAGAGGATGAAATGCAGACCAAGTAAACCAAAAACCAAAACAAAGCACTCACCGAATATGTTTGATTAACGCGACCAAAACAGTCAGAAATTCATTTACAAGCTGGATAGGAAGAAGTTTCCTGCTCTCCTGGGATGGATTCTTGTTTTGTCTCTTGTCTCCTAAATTTGTTAGCCACAGAGTGTGGACTAAGGAAATAATTTTATGTATCACCTTGTTCTCCAGAAACCTGAAAAACAAAACCGAACAAAAAAAAGATAAAGAAACCAAGAAAACCACATTGGAAGGCGGATCCTCACCAGCAGCTGGTCCATCACCTCCAGGGCACCATGTTCTAGTGCACTTTTGGTGCATTGCCCGAGCCTGCCAGGGCACTCTGTGCCTGCACCAGAGATGTTCCTGTCAGGGAGGGGCAAGGGGAGGAGGAATGTTCTAGACAGCTCAGATCCATCACTGTGCCACCTCCTGTGCAGCAGGTCCTGTGACAGGAGGTGAACTGAGCTGCTTGAAATTCAGAAGGCAAAGACACAGCACAAGGTGCCACTTTGCTGTTCCAGCTTTGCAGGAAGTGATTTCCAAATCACAAAGGCCCCCACCATCATCCCTCCTGGCACAGCCTGAGTGCAGCTTGCTTTTGTTCTCAAAAGCACAAGGGACACCTCCGAGTTCAGCAACTTCTGCCAGCACAGCCCCTGGTGCCCCTGTGTCCCTGTGTGTCCCCCAGTGTGTCACCCTGGCGCACCCTCAGCGCCGTGGCTGCTCCGCTGTGGGCAGGCCAGTGGCTCCCCTGTCTCCTGCCCTCCCTGGTTACCTTTTCTCCAGGCTGTGCAGGAGCCAGGTGAGCAGGCTGTGGTCCTGCACCAGCTCGTAGGCAGCTCTGGTGACACGGGCAGCACTCTGCAGGATCTCCAGAATGCGACGCTGAAACACAAAATGCCACTGTGCTTTCACAGTCAGGATCGAATTATCTAACTTAAAATTAGCAAGCTGGCTGCTATCTCATCACTGCAAGGTAAAATGAACACCAGCTCCTCTCAGCAGCTCCAGGGAAGGACAGACATTGTCCCTTCACAGCTTCACACACGGGTGCTGCTCTGACAGAAGCACTCAGTAGCAAGACAAGTTTATCTTTTTGCCCAAGGTTCTGATACCTGAAAGACTCAGGGTGGATGCTCCCAAACCTGAGAGCTCCTGGCACGTGAGTTCCCCTCCTGCTGAAGCCCTGTTCAGGTAACAAATGCCCTGGCTGGGGAATAGAGAGCCCAAAAAGGGAAAAGGCCTGACTGGAGCAGCGAAACCACGGCCCCCACCTGAGGCTCCCTGATGGCAGGAACCCGTCCCAGTCCCAGGGATAAGGGTGCCACTGCTTTAGACACAGGCAATTACTGCCCCCTCCACACGTGCACAAAACCAACAAGGCACAGATTTTCAAGAGGGCCAAGGCAGAGTCTGCTGCTACTTGGGACCTCGAAGCCATGCAAAGCTCTGTGCTTTGGGGGCTCTGGAGCTTCCTTTTCTCACTCTTACCTGGGAGCCCTCGTCACACAAAGGACTGTGGAAGAAGGACAGAATGACCTGGAAAATCCTCTGGTAGTCATAAAGCTCGTAGCAGTGCTTGTCACGCAGCCCTTCCCCAAGGAATCTGAGGATCCACTCCCGCTCTGTTTTGTACTGGGAGCCACAAAGAAAGCCCAGCATCAGACATTCTGACATTTCCAAAGCAAACCTGCTCCTAAGAGCACAGAACCCTGGCTCCCTCTGAGTGCCAGCCCAGGCAGCTTGTTCTGGCCTTCTCCTTTCCCATTCTATCAAATTTAATCACTAACACCCATGGGGAACAGGGAACAGTCAGCCTGCAGCCCAAACATGCAGTGGAAATGCAATTTGAGAAGCTGCTGTTCCTAAAACGCTTCAGCTGAACTCAACATTACCAATCTAAACTCAAAGAGGAATTGCAGCTACTGGGGCAGAATATTCTGTGTACTGTGCTCACAGAGCACACACAGCACAGCTCACTGTGCGCTGGTAATGAGAAAGCAACAACAACCCCACAGAAATGACATCTTTCATTCCAGTATGAAACATAAGAAAGATAATCAATAAATAATTAACTACCTATGGGAGAATCAGGTTTCATTGTATTTTTAAGGCTGTTTTTAATACATTTCTGAAGAATTAATTACTGGATACCCAAAATGGGACTCTTACCTCAAAATCAAAACTGTAGAAAAGCTGGAAAAAGCCTGGTACCTTCCTCAGGTCCAAATACTGGTGTGACAGAAGGAATCTGTTCACCTTTATGTACATGTGCTCCTCTGTGAAGAGACACAGCTGGTTAGTAAGGCTGACACTGGGGAGGACAAGGCTCCCAGTCCACAAGCAGGGACCACAATCCCTGGAAGCTGCAGCGAGCGTGCAGTGCTCCAGGCTGGGAGAACAGCCCAGAACTGCACAGGGCCTTTGCTCTGAGGCTCCCTCGACGCTGCCCAGCCTCCCTTCCCTCCCCCAGAACTAAAGCTCGCTCAGGAGTGCAGGGGCACAGAGCAGGGGAGATCAGCCCTCCCCAGGGCTCTGCTGGACCCCAGCAAGTTCCAGTACCTGGCCTCAGGATCTGCTGCGCCACACGGGCAATGTAGAGGCTCAGGGAGAAGGTGAGCCTGAGGTTGGGCTGCCTGATTCCGTTCTGCACAGCATCCAGGAGATACAGCAACTGCAAGAGCCCGGGGAGAGAGCCTGAGGCACAGCCCAAATGGTCCCAACAGGAGCACCAAGACACCAGCCAGCTTCTGGGACTCTTCCTGGGCCATACAGGCCAAACATCAATTCCAGCAGGACTGCCATCCCGACATACAAAACTCCCAAGGATTTCTAAAATGGGTTTTCCCCTTTCTCTGTCCATTGGTCAGAACAGGAGGAAACCCAAAGCAATAGAGCAGAAACAATGGCAGAGAGGATAAAAAGCTTCTTTTAGCTGTCTCCTACATGCATGTGGGTGGATCAGCAAGGCAGCATCTCCCCCACAGGCACGTCCATGAGGTACCAGGTGTCACCTGGCACAGTGGCCCTGCTCCCCTGGCTCTGCCTGCCCTGGCCCTGCTCCCCTGGCTCTGCCCACCCTGGCCCTGCTCACCTGGCCCTGCCCACCCTGGCCCTGCTCCCGAGGGTGAGCCCACCCTGGCTCTGCTCCCCTGGCCCTGCCCACCCTGGCCCTGCCCGGCCCTGCTCACCTGGCTCTGCTCCCGACAGCGAGCCCCGTCCAGGTGGCAGCGGAAGGAAGCCAGCACAAAGTACGCTGCCGCTCTCATGCTGGGGTCGTAGCTGCTCAGGGCAGCCACGGTGAGACCCAGGGCATTGACTTCCACGAACTTGTGACAGGCCACCACACACTCTGAGGGCATGGGGAGAGGAGCAGAGAGCGCCCGGTGTTAGCACTGGCGTGTGTCACAGCACTTTAACCCTTCACATCCCCGGCCCTGAGCACCCATTCCTGGCTCTACCCCACAAACTGTGACCTCGGGGCACGGAGGCTCCTCCAGCTGACAAGGGGCTCCAGCAGCTCCCTCTGAGCAGGAATGCTTTACCTGAGCTGAAATGCATGGGGCTGCTCTCATTTACTGAGACAGGGATGATCCTGCCCGCCAGGCCATGCAAAGCTGGGGTGAATTCTGTAAGACATCTTTGTATCTCACTGTTTCAGGCAAGCTGAGCACAAAGAACAGCGAGAGGGAAAATTCATCTCTCCAGAGCTTTACAGGGTGCCTGAAAGACCAGCACTAAAAAGCTCTGGTACAGAAAGGATGGGAGAATAACACATAAATAGCCCATGAACCACAGCAGGTGTCCCTGAGCAGGCAGGGTGCAAGGCCTGCCCTGAGCCAAGAACCCAGCTGTACCCCTGAGCCCCTCCAGGTAAAGCAAAACCCAGCAACGACCAGAAATCAGCCCCAGGGAAAACAGGAAGCACTCCCTTCAATGGAGCATTTAGCTTTCACAGCCTTTTGCCATCAGGACCTGGAGTTCCTCCTCTAAGGGCCCGTGTTCCGTGTGTTTTGAATGTGCTCGCTGCCATTTGCACTCACTGAGGGTCACAGGGTGTGAACCTCCCTCCTCACCTCCAGGAATGGAGCACCAGGGCCCCTCAGGGGCATTCACCAGCTACAAATGGACCATAACTTTAGCAGTAATATTCATGGATTTGCTTGTCATTCACACTGCAGGTCACGAGGAAGTTTCTAGAAACGAACATTCCCGTTTAAGAAGGAAGGGGCTGCAATCTCACTGCCAAGTACCTGCATTTGGTCCACTGATCTGCTCCCCTCTCACTGCCCACACAACTAGTGTGTGTAAATATGTATATATATGTTCATGTGTGGATGGATGGATGGATGGATGGATGGATGGATGGATGGATGGATGGATGGATGGATGGATGGATGGATGGAACTATGTTTAAATAATCACAGATTATTTCTGGCCCTGTACCAGCACCTGGGCTATTTCTCTCATCTTTTTCCCTACTACTAGAAACACTAAAACTCCACTTCCTGCCGGGCAGTTCCCTGCTGCCAGCTCAAGCAGGGTCTCCACCTCGCCCCAGCACTGCCACTAGTCCCAGGGCCAGCTCTCTGCTCTCCTCAGGCTGCAGCCCTGGGGAGCTGCTGTGCACCGACCATTCCCACTGGGGCACAGTGCCTCAGGATGAAATCCAAGGCTCTCACTTCAGCAGGCCACAGGAGGATTTATTTGGAGAACTCTCCTTCACTGAAAACATGCAGTGGTAATATTTTCCATCCCACTGCCCCTGGAGAATGTGTTCAAAAACTGACATAAAATAACAAGCTCCTATTAGAAAAGCACCCCAATTTAATTCTATGTCTGACATACAGCTTATTTAAAGGATCTTGAGAACCAGGATGGAAAAGCTTTCCATAAGATGCTTATCAGAGCTAAAGATAGACAGAACTTGTTATCTGCCCAACCCCAGGGTTAGTCTTTGCTCAGCAAGCACTGAGCAGTGTGCAAGAAGTCCATGTTTATGTATTCTGATGGCACTGTGCAGCCAGCACAAAGAGCAAATAAATAAAGAACGGGGAGTTCCAAGAGCAGCTGACGTGGTTTACAGGCACCAGGGGACTCATAAATCACTGGGCCCTTTCAAAATGCCCCTCCTGGGACACGGGCTCTCAGTCTCACTGTGTGGAGAAGCTCAGAGGGCTGTTTTCTCCTCTCCAGGTTCAGATTCAGGGCAGCCAGTGCTTTCCAGCTCCACAGGAAGGTGATGCACAGCAATTCCCACATCAGCAGCCCCCAGCTAGCTGCAGTGCTTGGGGCTGCCACAGACACCCCCAGATCCCTCCCTGCACGGGCTGAGTGCTGCTGCCAGAGTGTCCCTTCTCCAGCTACCAGGGTCCCAAAGTCACCAGCTGTGCATGCCCTTCCTCCTGTGCACCCCACAGGCCTAGCAGTAACTGGATGGGCTGAGAGCCCTCCCGCTGCAAAATGCCAGACAGCTCTGGCACCTTTTCTCCTCAGAGGACTGAAAGGCAGCTCTTTTCCTGCTGCCAGGGCTCCACAGGGCAGCTCAAACCACGGCTGAGGACAGGCTAGGCACACCCAAACAGGGGCCTGGCTGAGCACAGGGCTGTGAGTGTGACTGCACTGACAGACACCACCAGCCTGCCAGCTGCCTCTGCATCCCTGCTGAGGGAACCAAACCTAGCTGTAAGCACACAGTGCCTAACCATGACCAGCCCGGGGAGAGAGCTGTCTGGGAAACCCCTCAGGCCTCCTGTCTCCCTTTGACCCCTCTGCAGGGACAGAGTGTCCATGGAGCACAGCAGGGATGTGCACACGCCGTGTCACACAAGAGCCTTGCTGACAGCTCAGAGCACCAGCCTCACACACACTGGCCTCGTGCCCATCCGTCTGCTGGAGAATGAGTTGGCTGAAGTTCCCCTGCTCTGTAGCAGGCCAGATCTCCAGCCAGTTCAGTGACAGCCCTCACAGTGGTTTGTTTCTTCCCTCCAAAGTCAGGCACAAATTCCCTGCAGTATTAGCTCTTGGATCAGGGATAACAGGGCTCCAGGTGCAGCTCCTGCAGCAGAGCAACCTGACACTGAACACCAAAGAGAAACTCTCACTTTACCTGGTCTGGTCAGTTCACTGAAGAGCTGAAGCAGAAAACAAGGATCATAGAAGTCATCAAGGCTCTTCATTGTTTCATCTTTGTATAGAGACTCTTGTATCCCCTGAAACCAAATCCAAACCAGCATTTGTAAGGAACAACACCAACTTCAAGCTGGGTTCCAAACTTCCACAGCCACCTCATGCCACTATAAACCCCTTGATCCTGCACCTTGTAAAACACAAGGCAACGCAGGGTGAGACGCGCGTGTGTTCACACCTGGCTTTCACTGTGACAGCATATCCACAACTGTTTCCCCTGAGCAGCATCAACAGCAATCCAGCAGGCCGCCAGAAAGGCTGGAGCGCCAGTGCATCCTTGGGCTGTCCAGCCCTGGCCTCCCATCCACGGCAACCCTCGCAGTGCACTGTCACCCCTGCTGACAGGATGCGGCCTGAGCCCGCAATTGCTCTGCCAAGCGTTCCTGAAGCACTAACCCGCCCTATGAGCTGGGACGGCTGTCCTGATGGAAACAACCTGCCGTGCATTACAGGCACGCCAGCCACGCTCCTGCCTCTCCAAAGCCGGGTAAGCGGGGACGGGCTGACCCAAGGGCACCTGTGATGGCAGCAGCCGGCGGTGCTGAGGGAAGGACAGGATCGTCCTCATCATCTTCTCTCGATCCAGCAGACACAGAATCTCCTCCATGCTCGGCTGCTGCCACAGGGACTTCCCCAGGCTCTTGCAAGTCTTGTGATGCTCCACAGCAGCTGGACCCCACAGCAGGATCCTTAAACATTGTTAAGGGCAAACACGTCAGGCAAGAGAAGCGACATTTTGTCTTCACTTGTAGCTAGCACCCTGTGGCACCTGAAACTGTGACTCGTGTCCTTGGCAACACCTTTTCCATCCATCCCAAAGCTGTGCAAATTCACTCTGAGGGTGGCTCACTCACTCTGCCCTCCCCTGTCCATCCAAGTCAGAATGTACCCATTCAGAGGCACCTATGGATTTAGGCTGTAAGTGCAGGTAAGCATGGCAGCAGCTGCATGAAGGGACAGGAACCAGAGCTGCCTCAGGTGCCCGAGCCAGCGCTCTTGCACTGCTGGAGCTATTGCTGCTCCTGCCTCAGCAAGGTGCATGTGAGGAAGGCAGGCCAAACCACAATTGCTGGCAACAGGCTTTCCTGTGGATGCTTGGGCACAGGAAAGGGGAAAGTCCACGAGTGACTTATGTTTCTCCCATCTGTGAGAAGACCCCTATAGGGAGTCCCAGTTATGGACAGTGAGTGACCCCAGAAACGAGACATTCCCTCACCTAACCCACAGACACACAGAAGGCTGGGCAACAGAAGAGAATTACATTAAAAATAGGAAGCATGTGGTAAAAGTGTGTCCAAAAGCAACATTCATCTTTAGGTTGCACCCTGTTCACTGTCTCCTTCATTTAAAAATGAGACCCTGGAAAGTACCAGTAGTGAGGCTACCTGGGTGTAGTCTGCCCAGCAAAGTAAGGTGTTCAGCTCACCTGGAGTTGATAAGACTTTGATTATTCTTCTCATAGAGCTGAAGCAACAGCAGTATCTTCTGATCTGAAAGCCAAGATGGCACCCAAAGTTAGTGAGCCGTGGACACAAGAAGCAGCTGCAGAAGGAAGTGCCCCTGCCAGGCTGGCACTCACCTGTGGTGCTGAGCGTGGCCCCGTAGGCTCCCAGCAGCACGGGGAGGTGGCTGCTGTCACACAGAGAGGGGCTGAGCTGCACAGCTGTCAGCAGGATGTCCACCAGGGCCTCTGCAACAAGCACAGCCTGAGCCTGCAGCTCTCAGTCACACAGAGCATGAACCAACAGCCCAGCACTACACTGCAAATGGGTGCACAGAGAGCACAAACCAACACCCAACACCCACTGCAAATGGGTGCACACACAGCACAAACCAACAGCCAACAGCCCAGCACCCACTGCAAATGGGTGCACACACAGCACAAACCAACAGCCCAGCACCCACTGCAAATGGGTGCACACACAGCACAAACCAACAGCCCAGCACTACACTGCAAATGGGTGCACACACAGCACAAACCAACACCCCAATACCCCAACACCCACTGCAAATGGGTGCACACACAGCACAAACCAACAGCCAACAGCCCAGCACCCACTGCAAATGGGTGCACACACAGCACAAACCAACAGCCCAGCACCCACTGCAAATGGGTGCACACACAGCACAAACCAACAGCCCAGCACCCACTGCAAATGGGTGCACACACAGCACAAACCAACACCCAACAGCCTAGCACCCACTGCAAATGGGTGCACACACAGCACAAACCAACACCCAACACCCACTGCAAATGGGTGCACACACAGCACAAACCAACAGCCCAGCACCCACTGCAAATGGGTGCACACACAGCACAAACCAACAGCCCAGCACTACACTGCAAATGGGTGCACACACAGCACAAACCAGCACCCAACACCCTTCAAATGGGTGCACACACAGCACGAACCAACACCCAACAGCCCAGCACCCACTGCAAATGGGTGCACACACAGCACAAACCAGCACCCAACACCCTTCAAATGGGTGCACACACAGCACGAACCAACACCCAACAGCCCAGCACCCACTGCAAATGGGTGCACACACAGCACAAACCAACAGCCCAGCACCCACTGCAAATGGGTGCACACACAGCACAAACCAACAGCCCAGCACCCACTGCAAATGGGTGCACACACAGCACAAACCAACACCCACTCCAAATGGGTGCACACACAGCACAAACACCCCAGCACCCCAACACCCGCTCCAAATGGGTGGACACACAGCTCTGGGCATTCTACATCAGCATCTCTCTCCAGGATACCGCAGCCCATTTCCCCAGCACACTCCAGGGTGATTTTGATGCATTTAACTCAAGGGACATCTCTAAACAGTATTCCCAGGCCAAGCACAGCAGGCACGGGGCCAGGTGAGGTCCCCAGTGTGGAACAGGAGCTTTCCATGGGCACACTCCTGCTCTCTGGTCAAAGAGGCCCCTGTACCCTGTCCTGCCACAGCCTCACTCCCTCCTGCCCCAGGAGGGCGCCTGGAATGAGCTCAGGAGTTGCACAGAGACAGGCAGACATCCCAGCCACCTCCCCCAGGACTGCAGGATTCACAGCAAACACTGCTGCAGCCTGCCCCCCAGCTGCAGTAAATGTCCAAATGCCCTGCAGTGTGTGTGTGTGTGTGCCAGCAGGGCTCAGCACTGAGGGGGCTTTGTGCCCCAGAACTCTGTGCTGGGGGTACACAGTGATCCACAGAACTCTGTGCTGGGGTACACAATGATC
The DNA here is from genome assembly GCF_012460135.2 of Molothrus ater. Lineage (NCBI taxonomy): Eukaryota > Metazoa > Chordata > Aves > Passeriformes > Icteridae > Molothrus > Molothrus ater. The sequence goes on from NC_050479.2 coordinate 116,298,506, forward strand.
CAGCCCTGTGCTCTGGGGTACACAGTGATCCACAGAACTCTGTGCTCTGGGGTACACAGTGATCCACCCCTGTGCTCTGGGGTACACAGTGATCCACAGAACTCTGTGCTCTGGGGTACACAATGATCCAGCCCTGTGCTCTGGGGTACACAATGATCCACAGAACTCTGTGCTCTGGGGTACACAGTGATCCAGCCCTGCTCTGTAACTGACTGAGCAGCACACAGTGTAAGTGATGGGGCTCCTCAAGGACAAACAGGCTGTCTGCAGCACACTCCAGACTCAACTCCAGATTTCCCTACTCCCAGTGTCTGGAAAGGCCTGGCTTTGACCCTGCTATGTGCAGGAATACAAAATGCATGCCAGAACTGAGGAGCTCCTGAAGCACCGTTCCTAACGTGAATGCACTCGTGGCACCTGGAACAGCAGCTGGCCTCATCCTGCTGACCCACAGAAACACACTCTAAAGGTAACACACACACATACAGCAAGCAGCAAAACCTGCTCCTTGTTTTCAATTTCACCAAATTGGTCACCTCACGAGAGCTTTCTTCTCTTTTCAGGTGCTTTGAAACTTGAAAGCTTGTCTACATGTTGCTCATCAATAAACAAAAACATTGTTATCAACATGCTGCTCTGAGAATTCCCCCCTTTTCTTACACAGCTCCTTCAATCTCTGAATTTCAAACCCCTGTATAGTGCAGAAAAGCTGAGGTCTATGTGGATTAAATGTGGTTCCAGGTGAGGCAGGATTTCAGCAGCCAGTGAAGAAGAAACAAAGGCAATCCTACACATGAACCAGCATCCAATTTATATTCCTCTGGAAGGATATTCCTCATGAAAGGCTGTAACATGAAATACATGTAATTTAAATTGCCTTTTTTGATAAAACTTGCAAAATCAACTTTAAATCTCCTGTATCAACCTATTTCAGAACAGGTTTAAACATCACAGGACCTATGTGCACTTCAGTGATCTTACACTCACTGCCTCACAGAAACCAAAAGAATCAATCCAAGACTTCAAATGGGTTAAAAATACCAGAAAAACAAACAAGCAAGCAAAGACCCAAACCCACCTTTCCAGCAGTTTTAAACCAGAAGCGCTTAAACCAGCACAAAATGAATGTAACATCTGGATCCAAGCTAAGGTACAATTTAAATGCCAATGCTCTGGAACTGTTAATAACAAGTATTTACGTGGGTGGGTGGGTGTGTTCCTGGGTGGAGATAACACAGTGCAAGCAAGCCAAGCTGAACTGTGCTCAGTAGGGGAGGGAGATGATTACAGTACCTCTTGTCTGGGCGCTCGTGCCATCTCCTTCCCTGTGCCTCAGGATGGCCGGCAGGAAGAGGGAGTGCTGCGTGACCATCATGTGGAGCTTGGGGAGCTCGAGCAGGCTCCGAGCGCGCGCGGACTCGCTGCTGCACAGGAGCTGGACGGCGGCGTTCAGCACCTTCAGGAATGTTCCGTCCCGGTAACGGTACCTTTGGAGAGGGAGCACAGAGCGCTGGGTCAGACCCAAAGCCAGGGAACCTGCTCCAAATTAGGAGCTGTTTGAGCAACGGGGACTCGGTAAACCCAAACCAAATTAAAATGAAACACTCACTTGAGTCCTGCCTTCACAAGGCTGCACCAGTCACCGGGGTCCACTTCTTGAAGCACACCCTGCGTGCAGCAGCAAAAGAGGTGCTGGTTTACATGAGGCACAGGGAGCTTCTACAGCCATTTCAGTGCAGGGACACACTGAGAACACGCAACCAAACACTCATCGGGGTGACCAGAACTCAAACCAAGGCAATGCTACAGAGGGAGTGACCAGGTACTGTTCTTCAGGATCAAAGTCTGGATTCCTAGTTATGATCAACCACATTTCTGACCCAGACTTCAGATGGCATGGCAGGTGGGTCTTGGCAGAAGTATCTCTATCACCTTTTTATAATTTAAAAAAAAAAATTCCACTGGTAACCTTTGATTTTTTTTACTCCTAAATACCTCAAACTCCTGCCTTCAAAGGGGATTCTTACCAGAAAGCCATCATCAAGGACATAAAACTGCTTCATAGAAAGGACTATCAGGACTCTGCAAAAGCTATTAAAAGTCCATGGAAACCAGAGTCCATGAATCAGGAAATCAAGCCCAGACTGTATTTACAAAAGCTACAACTGCCCAATCACACACGTGCCTACAGTGCCGCCGTGGCAGAGCAGGTAAGAAGTCTCACCAGTAACTCCTCGAGCCTCAGCAGCATGGCCCTCTCCAGTTCTGGCTTGCTCTCATCTTTACTGCTGCTGTAGACGGCCACCAGCCCCCTCATGCAGGCTGCCAAGAGCTGTCTCCTCCAGGCACGCAGCTCCCCAGGGTCCTCAAGCACCGTGCAGATGGCATCTGCCACGGCCCAGCTGCACAGAGAGAGGTGGTGATTTTTTAGTGAACATTTGAACTTGGTTTGGTTGATGTTAAAGATGTTTTGCTGGATTCTCTGAGGAGAGGACGCCGTTACCGCTCCCACGGTGCTTCCCGGCCAAACTGAGCCCTGGGGGAGGCACACACACACTGCTCACCTCTCCTCCCTCCCTGCTCTCTCCAGAGCAGCAGGAAGGCAGCCCATCAGGCTGTGCAGCCCTTTGCTTCCCACAGCTGGCAACACCTTGGCAAGAATCTGCACTTTCAGAGAGGCCTGGTGCGAGGCTCCGGTGTCCTGAATGGCGGCACACAGCTCCTTCCACAGGGCCTTCCTCAGGACAGGGGTGACAGCCGACACAACTGTTGGGAGAGCAGAGGGCACAGGTGCCACCGCCTGCAGGGCTCAACTGCAACGCACTCGTCCCACATCACTTCCAGCCCAGGCCCAGAGCACTCTGCTGCTCTTATCACTGACCTTGCAGGTAGAGCTACAGCCCCACTTAGCCTGTTTCCTTTCCTATTTACATTTCTGGGCAGTAAGAGAAATGACACTGAAGTGATCCTGTTCTACCCAGTTGCACCCTAACTCATTGTTTTGCTGGTGGAGATTGAGCACACTTGTCCATGGATGTAATGCTGCTGTGGGTTTGGAAAGTTCTGGACTGCCAGCTTAGGAGGGCGTTACTGTAGCTGGCCCACAGCTGGAGATTTGTTTCAGAAGAAGTTTTTGGACTCTGTCAAAGTGAAAGCTCAGGTTCTGCAAAAACCACCTGGCTGTGGCATTGCACACTGCAGACACTCTTCTCTCCGTGCCTGAACAAAAGGTTTTACCTCCTGTACCAAGCCAAGAGAAGCACAGTGACAGATTTCCACACACACTGAGCACTAACTGAGGGCTTCAAAAGAGAAATCTGGGCAGCACTGACTGTAAGAGCCCTTGGCTTCAGCCCAACCCTCAGAACAGCTCTTCACCTTCAGTGCTGCAGAGCTGCTTCCCAGACAGTCCCTGGACTCAGACACCCAAGTTCCATCACCGTTACCTGCTGTGTAAGGATTCCAAGACCTTACAAGGCAGCAGGAGCTAACAGGGATGTGGCCCCCCGAATCCCAAGCAGGGCTCAGCAGTGCCTTTCTTTACCTGCAGAGGGTCGGCTGAAGCCATGCTGGTCTCTGCACTGCAAGTACACGTTAATGAGGGGAAGGAAGCTCTCCATGTGCTTCCTGAGGAACCTCCCAGTGCCACTGGCCAGGCACCAGAGCTCGAACTGCAGCAGGTGCGTCCTGCAGTGCTGGATCAGCACGGCCACGATGGCCAGGGAGGCGTGTGAGCACCGGGCAAGGCAGTGAGCCTGAACCTCGACGCCGACCGCGAGGGCCAGGACCGGCTCACTCTGCAGAGCCTGCAGGAAAACCTCCTCCAGATCTCTGCTGGCCGACGCTGCCATCAACATCCCCAAGGCTTTAATGTGCCCTGGGGACAGCAGAAATTCTCCTTGCTGGGGATGCCTTTGGTAGCTGTCTGTAAGGAGCTTCACCAAAACTTGTCCATAGACGTTTAACTGCTTCCCTTTCTCAGGGGACTCCTCAGATTTCTGCTCAGTCAAGCTCCTCTCAGGAAGCTGCAGCATGCTTAGAGTGATCTCCTTGAGCTGAGCTGCAGCCATGTAGGTGTGCAGCTCCTCCAGAGCCTGCAGCTGCTGGGACTTCCTGGCACGGACCTGGCTTCTGCCCTTGCCCACAGCCTGCAGCTCCTCCAGGACACTTCTTGTGATGGCCTCGAAATACTTGGACAAGAGGTGTCTGAGATCTGCTGCGAGGCCCTGCACGATGGGGGCGGCTGTTTTCAGCAGCTGCAGCACCCCAGAACTGAGGTGAGCCGACAGGAGCTTCGCAGTGACAGGGTTCAAGCCAGGCTGAGGGACAGAGCGCAGCTCCACGGCCAGGAACCAGCTCTGCAGCGTGGGATGGCTGAAAACCAGGGTGAGGGTATCCTCCAGGGTCTGTAACAAACACAGGGAACTGCACCAATGAACGGATCATCACAGCCCAGGGTGAAAACAACAGCCCCCTCAGCCATCTGCCGCAGCTGTCAATGACAATTACTGAACATGAAGCGTCTACCAGCCGGCCCGAGGAGAAAAACCATTCATGAATTACAAGCACACAAACAGCGCTCTCCCAGCAGTTATGCTGTTACACTGAACATTCTAAACATGTCTAAGCTCATCTCCAGAGGAGAACTGGATATTCCAGGGTTCATCAACACATTCTAATCTCCACAAATTCACGGAACAGATGAAAGAGGGGGAAAATTCACTCCTCAAGTACATTAATTTTCACACTGGGCTGAGGGAATACATTTTTTCCTGCAAGGTGATCTCCTTCAGACCTGTCCTGACTGCGCTCCAGCTCAGGGGTGAGACTGTGGGTGATGCAGCTGGGTCACATCTCCAGACAGCAGCTCTGCAGCTGCTGGACCACGTGCTCTATGATCCTAAATTCTCCTCCCAAGACCTTAACAGCACCTCTCTGATCAGCAGAACTGTTCCCTAGAGAAGCAGTCAAATCAAAGCTCACCAGCAGGTGTCTGTGCAGCAAGGGAGTTGGTACCTTGTCATTTGAAGACCCTTCTGTCATCAGAGACTCCTCATCCATGAAGAGATCCCACTCAGCCTGCTGCTGCTCCTTCTCCTGCTGCTGGTCCAGCTTTATGTGATGGCCCCGGCACAACAAGATGCTCAGAATGTCCACAAGGAGGCCAACGAGCTGAGGACCCACAGTTTTACCAACCTGTGCAAATAAAGGCATCTTGGGAGTGAAGAAAAGAGGAGAATGGGAGCAGAAGGGTAATCATCCAACAGGAACAGGAATTAACTAAGAACTACTTAGATTACAACCTCTTCTTGGAGAAGGAACCACTTCCCTCTGCAGAAACCCGATTCTTAGAGAAGTCAGGGGTTGCCAAATAAATATTGATAGATTTTCATGTATACTGTGGCATTTGGACTTACACAGGCCAGTGAATTTTACTCTCTGCAAAGGCCTCTCAGGGAGATCCAAGAGCTGGACTGAAATCTTGAGTTGATTTGCACTCACACCCACCAGTAAGGTAACCCATGCAAAGTAAATCCAACACTCCCCAAGAATCAGCAGAGCTGACATTTGTTTACAAGTTAAACGCAGTTCTGCATGGTGCTGCGTAGCCTCAGAGCCAGGCAGAGGAAAAAGAGCTACAGAACTGGAGCCTGAGTTCTAGCAGGCAATCCACTTGTACCTTCTACCTTACAGTCACCCAAAGATAAGCACAGTGCTGCCACAATACTGCTCTCACAGTGCTGAAGCTCTCCACGCTGGATTTCAGGCACAGCAGCACGTGCTTTACTCCCAACAGGAGCTGCTCAGGGGGGAGCCTGGAGGCCAAGTCTCTCAGTTTTGTCTGAACACCATCTTCCAGTAAGGTACTGCTTCCTCTCTCATAGGCTCTCTTCAGCAAAGTGCTAAATACAGGATCCAGCGCCACAGCAGGTTCTTCACTTGCCCCCTTGCGGTTTTTGAACTGTCCAAAGGGAAAAAAGCACAGGAGAACAGCAGTGATGAGTGTGAAACAAAACCCTCTTCTCTTTGAGATGAGCTCTGAGCTGAACTCGGGCCGCAGCTCCAGGAGCACAGGGTCCCCAGGGGAATCTGATGTGGCGCTCGCTCGCTGCTGAGCTGGGAAACAGCGCCCAGAGCCAGCCCGGGGCGCCTGTGGTCCCCACCCACCCAGGGGACTGCAGGCACTGCCAACCGAGGCCAGGGCACACTCCAGGCTCTGCTGTGCCTGTCCCCAGTCTGTGCATGGGCCTGAGCCCTGGCACCACCTCCCAACACACAAACACCACCAACACCTCTTGTGCCACCAGAGACAAGCCCTGGAGCAAATCTGTGTCCCAACGTGATCAACAGGAAATGCAGAATTATGAATGAACAGCGATAAAAATGCTGTTTCTGATGGAAATGGAACCTCTACAGATGGTGAAGCTTTTATAGGAATAGTGGCTCAAGAATTCAGTGACTTCAGGTGTTCCATACCACAGGCTCCTGGGATTGCTTGGGTATCCAGAGTCTGTAGTACTGGTTGAACTGGTAGAGCTGAGGGTACTTGGACACTTTCAGGGACTTGAGATCCTTGTCATAGAGCTGGAACATCAAGCAGAGAGCAAGGGGCTCTCTCTGAGAGTGCAGGAGGTCAGTGAAAACAGCAACAAGGTACTCCACGATGTGTGCTCCTAGAAAAGCCAAGAGAAATCCAACTACTGACATGAGCACGGACACTGGGGCAACAACCCTCCTTACCGTGGGCCTTGACCAAAAAGCGTTTGCAGTGACCTGGAGAAGCGTTCTGAGCCCTGAGGTACCTGAGGAACGCTCCCCACAGCAGCTCCTGCTGAGGCACACACTCCACCTTCCCTGCGCTCTGCTAATCACACCTGGCTTCCAACAGGAGGGTGCCAGGCCCCACTGAGAGAAGAACTGATTCGTACAGGGGGCACACGCCCCGGCCAATGTGTGCGAGTTAAATGGAATTTTCTTCCAGGACGGGGACTCCCAGCACAGCCCAGGTGCTGCCTGACTGCCAAACACACACAGAGGACTCGGTGAGGTGCTGTGGTGCTGCCAAGTCCTGCTCCAAGCCCACTGATGCCCCCGTGACTTTAAGGCTTTCCCCCAAGAGGTGGGAGAGCTCTGCAGTATTTGCCACCAGAGCTGCACTTGTGAAGTTTTCCTTGGAAAATGCATCCATTTCCCGCTGACCAGCGCAGTCCTCTCTCCCTGCTCTGGGAAGAGCTGCCCACAGGCATGGACAGCACCTTCCTCTCCTGACCCCCACGCTGTGTCCCTAAGGCACTGTCACCGAAGCCAGCTGCTGCCAGACCAAGCCTGTCCCTGCAGGCCCCGTGTCTCTGCTCCTCAGGGGCAGGGAAAAGGGCCAAAGCACCTACACAGCTCCAAGGCCTCTGTGAGCACAAAACACCGGCAATCTGCACCTCCTTCTGCTTGCAGGGGAGAAAATAGGATGTCATGAAAAGGATAAATGGTAAGAAGTTATTAACAGTGGGTAAAAATGATGCCACTTTCACTCCACTGGTAGAAATGACACACAAAACCAAAAAAAAATCTGTACCTGTTCCATCTCCAGACTGAAGCAACAGTATATTCCTGGCCTCTAATGCAGCAGGGACAACGGCACTGAAGGGAAATGTTTGCATAATCGTGTCCTCATTTAAAGAGAACCCAATTTCTTCATCAAAGCCATCACTGCCCTCGATCAGAACATCCACCATATCCAGGACATCTAGCAAGTGAAGGAAAAAATGTAAGCAGAGGATCCACACTACTGGAAAAACACTCCAGGAACACAAACCATCTTTTTAGTTCCTCAAAAAAAAAAGAACAAAAAAGAAAAGGAAAAAGCCACATTTGTCAGGCAATACAATGTTAAGTGCAAGACAGGAACCACAGCCTTCAATGCTGCTGTCCAGCACAGGGTGCCCAGAGCAGCTGGGGCTGCCCCTGCATCCCTGGCAGTGCCCAAAGCCAGGCTGGACAGGGCCGGGAGCAGCCTGGGCTACTGAGAAGTGTCCCTGTCCCTGGCAGGGGCTGGAACTGGATGAGCTTTAAAAGGTGCCTTCCCATCCAAACCATCCTGGGACTCCATGGTTCTGTGGACAGCCCCAGGCAGGACTCCATTTCCATTCCAGTTCAAAAATGCTGCTGAAGAACATGAGGGGAGGTTTCAAATACTGCTGAAGTGGCACACCCAAATCAGTAATTCCGTTTGGGGGTAAAGTGGTAACCCTGCAATTCCGACTTCTGATCCCAGGTACACGTGGAGGGCTGGATCCTGGGGGATTCCACAACTCCAGGATTGCCCCAGTTACCCATCCCAGTTTGCTGCCGAGGGCCGGGAAACGCAGCGCCGAGCGGGCTCCCACATACCATCGATGTGAGAGACGGGGAGGCTGATGCTGTCAGAGTCCTGCTTGAGCACGGAGACCTGGAGCGAGCTGGCCTCCTGAACCACCTCTGCTGCCTTGTCCGCGTAGGGATAGGGCCTGGGCACCAGCCTCAGCAGGACCTGCCGGCAGAGGGGGACGGGAGAGAGCGAGGGAGCGAGTGAGGGAGTGAGGGAGTGAGGGAGGGAGTGAGTGAGGGAGTGAGCGAGTGAGTGAGGGAGTGAGTGAATGAGTGAGTGAGGGAGTGAGTGAGTGAGGGAGTGAGGGAGTGAGGGAGTGAGTGAGTGAGGGAGTGAGGGAGTGAGGGAGTGAGGGAGTGAGGGAGTGAGGGAGTGAGTGAGTGAGGGAGTGAGGGAGTGAGTGAGGGAGTGAGTGAATGAGTGAGTGAGGGAGTGAGTGAGCGAGTGAGTGAGCAGTGAGCGAGTGAGCGAGGGAGTGAGTGAGTGAGGGAGTGAGGGAGTGAGTGAGTGAGGGAGTGAGCGAGCGAGTGAGTGAGTGAGTGAGTGATTGAGTGAGCGAGTGAGCGAGTGAGTGAGCAGTGAGCGAGTGAGCGAGGGAGTGAGTGAGCGAGGGAGTGAGGGAGTGAGCGAGCAGTGAGTGAGCGAGCAGTGAGTGAGCGAGTGAGTGAGTGAGCAGTGAGTGAGCAGTGAGTGAGCGAGTGAATGAGTGAGTGAGCGAGCGAATGAGTGAGTGAGCAGTGAGCAGTGAGTGAGTGAGTGAGCGAGCGAATGAGTGAGTGAGCAGTGAGCAGTGAGCGAGTGAGCAGTGAGTGAGTGAGTGAGTGAGCAGTGAGTGAGCGAGTGAATGAGTGAGTGAGCGAGCGAATGAGTGAGTGAGCAGTGAGCAGTGAGTGAGTGAGTGAGCGAGCGAATGAGTGAGTGAGCAGTGAGCAGTGAGCGAGTGAGCAGTGAGTGAGCGAGTGAGTGAGCAGTGAGTGAGCAGTGAGTGAGTGAATGAGTGAATGAGTGAGTGAGCAGTGAATGAGTGAGCGAGCAGTGAGTGAGTAGTGAGTGAGTGAGTGAGTGAGCGAGTGAGTGAGTGAGCAGTGAGTGAGCAGTGAGTGAGCAGTGAGTGAGTGAGTGAGCAGTGAGTGAGTGAATGAGTGAGTGAGCAGTGAGTGAGCGAGCAGTGAGTGAGTGAGCGAGTGAGCAGTGAGCAGTGAGTGAGCAGTGAGTGAGCAGTGAGTGAGCAGTGAATGAGCGAGTGAGTGAGCAGCGAGTGCGTGCACTGGCTGCCAGGGGCAGGGGCACCACCTGCTCCCATCGAGGAACAGCTGCCAGTGGGGTTGGAAGCTGGGCAGGTTTGACACCTTCCACGCTGTTCCTTGTGCAGGATTCTGCCTGCAGGGATGGCCAAAATGAGTGCCCTGCAATGTGGCCCCCAGAGCGGTAGCCCAGACCCAGTCCCCAGGCAGACTGCACTGCCAAGGCAGCACTGGGCAGCCTGCAGAGTAAACAGGCAGTGTCAGCTCTCCCTGCACAAGACCGCAGCTCACTGATGATTCTGGCACCTCGAGAGGAGACACAAGCTACCCGCACGTACAACACTCTGCCCTCACACCAACAACGCTGGTATACCAACTGATCCCTTTGGGTTTCATCTTCCCACAATCATTCTGCTGTCCCTCCCACTGAGGACAGGAATGATGCCGCCCCTGCATAAAGAATCCCAAACAATGCTCTTCTCAGAATCCACTCACTGGTCTTTGACAGGCTTCTCAACAATAGCAACAAAATCTCGAGTTTCCACTAACTCTGTTCTTTGCATTGTTTATCCAGCTAATTTGAACACTGTTACCCTTTCCAAAAACTGAATCACTGCTTCCTTCTGGTCTTCTTTTGTGTTATCCAAGTGTTCCAGCCAAACTGAAAGTTCCTTCCATGTGTACTCAAACACTCCACTGTCACGTAAAACCTGTCCAGGAAACAAAGGGGGAGGTGTGTAAATAAACCTCTAAACACCTAAAATACAAAACCCCACGAGATACAGATCTTTTTGTACAGCAACTCCATGATTCCCTCTTTGGGGAAAGAAAAGAAGAGCTTGATGAAAAGAAGGATCTGTCACTCTCCTCAGCCCCTCAGCTCCAGAGGCCTTATTCCCACTCACCAGGGGGACTCTGACTGCACTATAAAAATCTTACTTCTACAATTTCTGGCAAGCAGGTTATACTGCTTTCAGAGGCTTGTACATCTGCAGATCATCACAGGCAGGAAAGAAAAGCACCTTAAAATACCCTGTAGGGGAGATGTAGAAAACTGCTGATCTAGGATAAAGGAAAATCATTGCCAAATTGAACCTAAGCCAGGCCACTTGTACATAAAACAATTAGGCAGATGGACAAACAGCCAGGTAAACAAGCAGGGGTTGTGGCCACAGCGAGAAGTGCAAGCTGTGGGGTGGTGGGGTACCCCAGACGCAGCAGAGCCAAGAGACAGGCTGTGACACACCGGGACATTTCCCCACTTTCCTGCTCTCTGCATTCAGGCCCCGACCCCGAGCCCCCAGACCTGCTGGCCCTGTGCTCCGGCTCGAGAAGCAGCAAAGGAGGAGGGAGAAGAGGAGAGGAAGGAGCTGGAGTGACACCATGCTCAAACTCCCTGCCCCGAGCTGTCAGCAGAGAGGGAACCTTGCCCAGCCCCCGAGCCTGGCACCCACACCACACAGGATCAGCCTGAGCCTTTGCTTCTCTCCACACACAGAACAAAAGGAAGCCATCACAACTCAGTTGTTCCACATTTGCTCTGCGCACAACAGCAGCAACTCTAAAAATAACTGCTGCTCACGTGAACCTGGCAGGGTAATTCATTTAAATAAAGAAAAAATGAAGGAAAAAGGATTCATTTTAATATAATTCACTATTTTTGGCAGAGTCTTGAAATAGAAATAGAAATGCACTTGGAGCTCTCACAGAAACAGCAGGAACAGAATGTGAAATGCCAAAACAAGCCTTCAGTTACATGGCCCTGCACAGAAAAACCAGTCCTTGCCATCTATTCCTGGCAGCCTCTCTGCTGACATAGCTGCCCTGACCCCCTGCTCCTGCATTCCCCTCAGAGAAACTGCAATGGGCTGCAGTGGGAAGTGGAGGCACGAACAAGGCAGGCCATGTTCCCACCTGGCAAAAGGAATCCAAACCCAGCAGGAAAATGGCACATTTGGAGCAGGTCTTGGGTCAGCCATTCATTACTGGGAGACCAGGAGAACCTGCCTTTAAACCCCTGCAAGGGCCAGGGGCAGCTAAACCCCAACTCAACCAGTGCAGCTTTGGGCTGGATGTTCCAGTGGCCTCTCTGATTGGAGCCAAACACAGAGATCCAATCCAATCCAATCCATGTGCCATGAACGCTGCAGGACACAACTCAACCACTGCAGCTTTGGGCTGGATGTTCCAGTGGCCTCTGTGATTGGAGCCACATGCAGAGATCCAATCCAATCCAATCCATGTACCATGAATATTGCAGGACACAACTCAACCACTGCAGCTTTGGGCTGGATGTTCCAGTGGCCTCTGTGATTGGAGCCACATGCAGAGATCCAATCCAGTTCATGTGCCATGAATATTGCAGGACACAACTCAACCACTGCAGCTTTGGGCTGGATGTTCCAGTGGCCTCTGTGATTGGAGCCACATGCAGAGATCCAATCCAGTTCATGTGCCATGAATATTGCAGGACACAACTCAACCACTGCAGCTTTGGGCTGGATGTTCCAGTGGCCTCTGTGATTGGAGCCACATGCAGAGATCCAATCCAATCCAGTTCATGTGCCATGAACACTGCAGGACACTGCATGAAGAGCCCTGCCCAGGGCCAGTGCAGCCTCCTGGATTTGCCCCTGGCAGGACAGTTTGGGTGTATTTATTCCCAGTGTAACCCTCCAGCCCTACTCAGATAACTAAAAGATGTCTTCTTTTAATAAGGTGCTAAAAACAACAGCCTCTGCTGTCTTGTGGACCTGTAGTTGACCAGTTTTTCCTGAGAAGGCAAACAGCTAATTTAAATGTACAGAAGGGGATTTTAATTCATTTCTAAGACAAAAAGACTCCTGGCATCAAAGCTTGTATCAGACAGTAGCAGAGAGGATTATTCTGCAGGGCCAGAGCAAACCATCCAAGGCTTATGCAAGGCTGGAGTGCTGAAGTACAGACTAAATGAACAATGATAAAGTACAGAATAAATAAACAATGATAAAAAATAAAACTCAGAAGTAATCTCTTCTTGATCAATGTCAAGACCCTTGCAGGCACAAACCACATGAATTTATTACAGTGCCAGAATTAATTCAGCCTAGGGAGGGTGGGCAAACACTAAAGAACATTTTCCTTGCTCTTTCATCAACTGCTGCAGGGAAGTCAGTTCACAGCATTTATTTCCAGAAAACATTTTGTTAGTAACCAGTTATCTGACAGCAAATCCCAACAACAGCCATCAGAAACAGGAAAGGAGACTCTGCTGACCACACAACCATGCAGGAAAGGTATCTCCCTTAAGAAAAAAGGGAAATCCTGAAATTTCACACCAGTGGGATATAATGGATACCCTGATATTCCAATTCAAATGCTTACCTTGATGATTAACTGCTTGGTGGAAATCTTCAGATGAGAATGGCTACTTGTAACAAACATTTTCATCAATAAATAGAAGACTGATTTTTCACCAGACATCTTCTCTGCCTCAGAGATGTCCTACAAGAAAAATATATTAAAGTTCCTCTGCTACAGCAGCACTGGACAGGGCTATGTTGCACTGAGACTGGTGTGTAAGGTCAGTGTGTTGTTTTACAGACCTGCCCAAAAGTGCCCAGGCCAGAAGTGACTGGGTCATCCACCCTGCTCTGCATTTAATGAGCCAGGATCATTTGTAGGATCCTGGGAAGTGGAGGACAGAACTAACAGGAACCCCAGCTGCTGCAGGGACCCAGGGCAAAGCCACCACTCTCATCGATCCTATTTTATTCCCCAGTCATACTTTACTCCCCAGTCATTCCATGTCTAGCCCTGTTACACCCTCCAGGGGTGTCTCTGCCTCTCCTCAAAGCCATTTTGGGTCCATTCCTTTCTCCTGACACGACAAGCAAACTCTTGACAGAGCTCTTCTTTCACAAGCCTGCACTGAAAAAGAGACCTGGGGCCCTGATGGTTTCCACTACTTTTGGGAGCATTCAAAAATGTTGGAATTTCCTTGGGAAGGGGTGGGATGGCTCCCATCAGTGGCTCATTTCCCTGCTCTGCAACCTGAGGCTTTCCAGACAAGGGGAACCCAGCCCATTGTGCTCCTCTCCAGAGAGACACGGAGCCACTGGAACCTTCTCCTGGGCTCACCAGGGAGGCTGTCCCTGTCAAAAACCTCAGGTCAGAGGGGATCTCCACCACTGCTAAGAATGGCATGGCTGTGGATTGACACAAGGCTCACCTCCTAAAATGACTGGACTAATTGACAACTGGGCAATGCCAGATGGGAAGACTTGAGGACAACAGACCAAGGAAACACGAATTTGCATCGGGCTCTCACCTGTACTTTGAACCAGGCAAATTTATTGGCAGGAAGCTCCAAAGCCACCTTCAGGATGTGGTGCTGCAGGAGAGGAGGGACCTCCTTCCTCAGGCCCTTTTCAGTGACTATACCTGAGGGTGAAACAAGAAACCAGCTTCAGCTGGGTCCAGGAAACCTGAAAATCCCTGAATCCTCAGAGAACTCAAGTGTCAGGCTTTAAAACACAGCTGTGAGACGGGCTGGCAGCTCAGAGATCTTCACATCATGGGATCCCCACTGCAACCCCCAAGGCTGGCCAGGCCAAGGTGAGAATCCAGCCTCAGGGGGAGAAGAGCAAACACTCCCTGCTGCTGAGGACTGTGCAACCAGCCAGAGAAACGAAAATACGAACACCCATCACATACCTTTTATCAGCTTGCTGAAATCAAAGCTGCTCTGTGCTACCAAGTGGGGCACGACCTTCTGATACAGACACATGACCTGAAGCAGTGCAGCTTTCAGAAGCAGCGTCTCAGCATCATCTGAACCTGAACAAAATGTTTCCATCATTAGTTTCTTCTTCTTTCACAGCAAGAGTGCACAGTGCCACGCCTCCATTAGCCAGCAGGAGAATTAATAACTGCATTTCCAGCAGGTTGGCCTAGGAAATGACTGCTATCTTCCCAACAAGAAGAATGAGAAAAACACCTGTGGAATCTCCAGTTTCATTCCCCAGCACTCCTGTATGAACACTTCCAAAACTAAATCTGCTTAGTCAGTGCTTAGATTGAGAGCTGCCATTTGTCATTTGGCTCAGAAGTGCTCACACATGCAGAACACACCCCGAGCATCTGAACACCTGCTGTAGGAATCCCACCATCCCACTGCTGTTCAGGGCTGAACAGCAGGAGAAAGGGAAGGAAAGGATATGGTCATGCTGCTGATTTCTGGTCATGCTGCTGATTTCTGGTCATGCTGCTGATTTCTGGGGACTCTACTCTCAGCTGTGTCAGCTAGGTTGGGCTGGTGAAGTGCAGGAGACAGTGCACTAAGTTTGGTGCAAATTTATTATTCTAGTTAAAAACTTTTTTCTTTCCCTTTCCTCTTTCAAAGTAATACTTTCTCAGTGAAAGCTCCTGGCAAGAGGCAGACAGCAAATACCTGTACGAGAGAAACACCAATAGCACTTAGGGCAACTGCTCACTTCCTAGGAAAAGCCATCTCGGGTTTCAGCTGTAACATGAGGAGCCACAAAAGCCACTTGTTATCCAGTCATTACTGAAAGCAAGCAGAGAGCACGGGCCAAAACATTAACTCCTAACTTTGTCCTATTTACTTGGTGTCCCTCGCTGAGTTAGGAAGAACAGGATGAATGCCATGGGCAAAATTTGTTTCCCTGAGTCTCAGCTCCCATTAGGAAAGAACTCTCGGTGACCACAATGCAAATAAAGGTGTAAAAGGTGAACTGGGAGTGAGTGACACAGCATCAGCACTCAGAATGCTGAGGAACTACAGCTACAGTCCTGCAGCAATGAGCTGAGCCTGCAGCAATGAGCTGCTCCACTGCTCTCTCCAGTCCTGCAGCAATGAGCTGCTCCACTGCTCTCTCCAGTCCTGCAGCAATGAGCTGCCCCACTGCTCTCCAGTCCTGCAGCAATGAGCTGCCCCACTGCTCTCCAGTCCTGCAGCAATGAGCTGCCCCACTGCTCTCCAAGCCTTGCACTGTCAGTGCCAACAACACTTTGCTGCCCAAAGGGAGGCACAGAAGCACAGAAGGACATCCACTGAAAAGCGTTCTGCTCCAGGAGGTCTCTCTGTGCAATGTGCCCTGTGAAGGGTAAAACTGGTTGCAGATTAATCTCCAGCCCACAAGGAAAACTTCACAGGCCGTTGGCCAAGATACAGGCAATGCTGAACTCCCCATCCCCTGCAATGGAACTGTGGAAGGAAGCCCTTTGGGAGGGACACTGGATTTCAGAGATGAAAACTGAGGCCCTTGCTCCATCCCTCTCCCAACACTCCTAATTCCACTCCTGTGTTACATCAACACAAGCATTTGTGTAGCCACAGTAACTAACTGCTAAAAAAAAAGACCTCCAGGTGAAATAACTTGGACAAACAAAAATCTCTCCAAAAATTATTTTTCAGGCACATCAGTCTCCGTGCCAGTTTTGTTCTGTGGCTGTGAAACAGCTCCTAGCATGGAAAGGCCAAGGGCAGGAGGGCTGAGTTCACCCGAGGAACAGCCCCATTCACCCCCCAGTACGTTCTGGGTACCCAGGTTTAGGCAGAGCAATCAGCCAAGGTGATTCACAGAGATCCCTTCCAACCCCAAGCACTCTGTGATCCTGGGACAGCCAAGTCAAACTATTTAACCCTCTAGCAGCAGGGGCAGCCTCTGTGTTCAACTGTGCTCCAGGCAATTCCAAAGGCCTGAGGAACTGCACAAAGCACAGGTGGGCAGTAAAGACCAACGAGATCTGGATTCTGCTGAAGTTAAGGGTGGGATGAGGGTTTCCCATCACTCATTCCCACAGAGATAAGAAGCTGTAACTCCACCTGCTTTGCCTACCATGGTGCTCAGCAACTTCTGTCTCGGTCATTGCCTTCACAGTGGAGACATCACCTTCCCTCTTCTCTGCTGGGCCCTGGTTGTGTCCTCTCTCTTGCTTCAGAAGGGACTGCCACACAGCCACTATGCTGGTCATGTCTGGTAAAACCTGAAAGCAAAGAGGGGAATTGCACAGCTCTCAGTGCCACACAGCCACTGTGCTGGTCATGTCTGGCAAAACCTGAAAGCAAAGAGGGGAATTGCACAGCTCTCAGTGCCACACAGCCACTGTGCTGGTCATGTCTGGTAAAACCTGAAAGGACACAGGGAATTGCACAGCTCTCAGTGCCACACAGCCACTGTGCTGGTCATGTCTGGCAAAACCTGAAAGGACACAGGGAATTGCACAGCTCTCAGTGCCACACAGCCACTGTGCTGGTCATGTCTGGCAAAACCTGAAAGGACACAGGGAATTGCACAGCTCTCAGTGCCACACAGCCACTGTGCTGGTCATGTCTGGCAAAACCTGAAAGCACACAGGGAATTGCACAGCTCTCAGTGCCACACAGCCACTGTGCTGGTCATATCTGGCAAAACCTGAAAGGACACAGGGAATTGCACAGCTCTCAGTGCCACACAGCCACTGTGCTGGTCATATCTGGCAAAACCTGAAAGGACACAGGGAATTGCACAGCTCTCCACACAGCCACTGTGCTGGTCATGCCTGGCAAAACCTGAAAGCACACAGGGAATTGCACAGCTCTCAGTGCCACACAGCCACTATGCTGGTCATGCCTGGCAAAACCTGAAAGCAAAGAGGGGAATTGCACAGCTCTCAGTGCCACGCAGCCACTATGCTGGTCATGTCTGGTAAAACCTGAAAGGACACAGGGAATTGCACAGCTCTCAGTGCCACACAGCCACTGTGCTGGTCATGTCTGGCAAAACCTGAAAGCAAAGAGGGGAATTGCACAGCTCTCAGTGCCACACAGCCACTGTGCTGGTCATGTCTGGCAAAACCTGAAAGGACACAGGGAATTGCACAGCTCTCAGTGCCACACAGCCACTGTGCTGGCCATGCCTGGCAAAACCTGAAAGGACAAGGCACAGGGAGAGCAGCTGTCTGCTGCAATGTCTGCCTCTTCCCACCTTGCTGACAGCTTCTCTGTAGAGCTGCACAAACTCCTGCACTGCTGGCAGTGTGTACATCTGTGACCTTTGCCAGGGTTCTTCAGACAAGCAGTGCTGGATGTTCCTCAGGGCTCTTCTCAGCACCATGGACACCAGGGACAGGATGCTCTGCTTCACCTCTGTGCTGGGCAGCTGAAAGAAGGAAGTGAGTTAATGACATTTCAGTGCTTCCTGCCATGCTGTGCACAGAACCCACACTCTGAATGTGTGTTAAAGTGGGTCACTGAATTACTTGTTTCCTAGACCTTAGCTAGCAGTAGAGAATCCATGGGTTTGCAGACTCCCAGTTAAAACACTAGCAGACAGTGGCAGAACTGGTGCTTGTGAAAGGCACCTGGAGTCAGTATCAGTGATTTAAATTCATTTCCCAGTGCTTCACCAAGCCAGGTCAGTGCTGAGGCAGACAGCATAAACCACAAGTAATTAACCAACGTCAGAAGTTTCCAGAATGAGCACACACTAAGTGCAGCAGTCCAAACCAGGAGAGGAAAGTCACTGAAATACCACAGACTGCTCTTACATTGAGCCCCTGGGTGAACATTGCTCTGCTGCACACTGCAGGGACTGTTGTTACCATCACCATGGAAAGCAATCTGGGCACAGGAATGAATTCTGAGCTCTTTAAAGAATTGGAGATCTCTGGTTGAGCCTCGTAGATCTGAAAGAAAAGAAACAAACATTGAAGCCCGTTGATACGGTTCTGGACATGACAGCTTCTTCTGGGGAGCATTTTACAGAAGGGTTTGGACTTGTCACAAGTCATGGCAACATTAAATGTCCATTTTTATGCAAAAATGCTACAGAGCATCCTCCAGACTCCCACTCAACTAAATGGACTCCCTGTATGCAACCAGCATCCCTGCTAAAGGCCATCCCTTCTCCAGAGATTCCAGATCCTACCTGCCCATTTTAGGTTAAACAAAGAGGCAGCAGAACACTCACAAAGGACAGAAAGTTTTTCTAATTGACCTTTGATGTTGCTGCACCTCAAAAAACATGTCCCTGATGTGACATTTTCCTCTGTTTCTTACACCAATTCCTGCTTTCCCCGTTAAGAGCCTCCTGCCCTGAGCATGGCCTCTCACCATCACCCATTCTCTCACCTTCTTGAGTAACTTCATGTTGTCCATCCAAGCTGACTTCACTCTAGGAACAAAGGAATACTGGCTCTCCTTGAAGTATCTGTTCAATAAATCTGGGCACACCTTGAGAATATTCACCACGAGATCAGCAACCATTTCATCTTCTGTGGCAGTTTTTAAACCAAGCAGGAAATGCAGAAGTACCACATTTCCTCCCCTGTTGAAGACAAAAAAAAATTATTTTGAGTAAGAAATCCTAATTTGGATCCTTTACATGGGATGTGAACTCTGCAGCTTCTCTAAGTGTTGACTGAAGGCAAGATCTCTCACCCTCCTGGCATCACTTGTGAGTTGATACTCAAAGAAGTAAGAAATTCATGCACCTCCACATTTCCTGCATGGGAATGAATTAGCACCACACATTTCAGAGCAGACACAGTAACTGGTGACGTCCCTTTTGCCTCTAGCAAAGAATCCCCCTACAGTCCCAGCTGCCCCGTGACTTACTTGCCAGAAGTTCCCAGACTTGGGTCATAGAAGGTGATGCCATGTTTCAGGGAGCAGCAGAGGTCCATTAGGAAACTGTGCACAAGCTCTCTCACCATTGCTTTGCCCACCTCCTCAGACCCTTGAGCCACCTGCAAGAACCAAAAGGGAGTAAAGGAGGCATCTGAGATTTGGCATCACAGATATCAGCCTCACTCTACATTTTATATGGCTCCTCTCAGAGAAATACTAAAACAAAGTCTGGCTTTTGTTCAGATCAAAAAGAGAAACTTCGGGAGTTGAAGGTCCCTACCAACCCAAACCATTTTGTGATTCCACAATTCCATGAACCTTCTAAATCCAGAACAACTCAAGATGCCTCGGGATGAGAAGACTCCTGACAACTGTGGCTGGGAAATCATGGATCCTATGACTGCCAGGGACTGCCAGGAACTGCAGAACTTACAGTATGAAATGTGAGCTTATGAATGGGGTCAGGGGTCTGCACAGCTCCAAGCAGGCACCTCCTGCACACAGATCCCCTCCAAAGGGTGCTTACAGCACCTCAGCATGGGATGGACCAAAAGGCAGGGTCATAAGCATGTGGCAGAGAGGGCACACACAAAGGTGAAAAATCTGCAGCCAAAACCCAGCGAGAAGCAGCAGAAATTTGGGGTTTCTTTTAAACAGGCTCCTGAGATTCCTCTTTTGGAGCTCATCAAGCTCAGAGCAACTGGGGCTCGTTTCAACAGCTGGGGGCTGCAAGAGGAGGGGAAACGAAGGCAGCACAAGGACTCGGAGTAACAGAAACACACGGCCAGACCTTTAAATCCTCAGGGCTGACATCAGTGATCCCATTCCAGCGGTACAGCGAGGAGATGTGGAGCAACACTTCTGCGGTGAAAAAGCGAACCTTCTGAGTCTTGCTGATGTTCTTGTTATGAACCACCTGGAAACGGGGAAAATGCAAACTCCTCTATTTACTGCAAGCTGTCACAAAACCATGGCAAAACAGCAGCACGCCTCGTTCTTGCAGAGCACACAGAGCTGGCTCTGCTCACCCAGCAGGAGAAGGGCTCTGCTTGTCTCCCCGCTCCTGCCGCGGCCTGACCCCACACCAACCTCTGCACAGCCTGCACAGGACTGATGGTGATGCTGAAGAGAGCAGAGCGTGTCTAGAGCAGCACAGGCCCAGAGCAGAGCCAGGGGAACCCGGCTGTACACACAGTGAAGCCTACCACAGATCAAGTGTGAATGGAAGGGAAGGAAGTGTCGCAGCAGTCCTTCTGCTGTGCTTTACTGCTGCCA
This sequence comes from Molothrus ater, assembly GCF_012460135.2. Lineage (NCBI taxonomy): Eukaryota > Metazoa > Chordata > Aves > Passeriformes > Icteridae > Molothrus > Molothrus ater. The sequence continues at coordinate 116,319,000 of NC_050479.2, forward strand.
TTGCTGTAAGTCTCACTGTCCTGCTAAGCTGAAAGAGCCGTACAGCGTGCTGGGGTCCAGCAATAACACAACAGCTCAGGGTGGATGATTCCCACACAGGAAAAGCAAGATTTGAAAAACAAAGTTCCAAGGAGGTTTATTTTACATTTCAATGATAGCTTTTTATTACCCTTCTTTTTTCGTGTAATTGCAAAGGCAAAATGACAGAACATTTTTGGCTTTAACTGCTCAGTTGAGAAAAGCCCAAGTCTGAGACAGGCTCCTATGGCTACACTCTAAATTTCAAACTGTGTTTTTCTTCATTCTCTCCACTGTTCATGCAACAGCTTATGCAACATTGCTACAGCAGCTCAGAGCAGATACTAAAAAGTCATAGATTCTGGAACCAAAACCATTTTAAAATAAATAAAATACATCTCAGGTGCAGCTGCTCTACAAGCAACGAGAGCACCCATGAAAGAGGCAGGGCCATGCTCAGAAGGTGACAGAGCACAGGAAAAGCCACCACTAAAGCAACTCTCACACCTTTCAGCAATTCCTGCTCCCCTGTTTCCAATCCTGAGACAGAAACACAGCCAAGCTACCAACCTCCAACACATACCATCAGCCACACACTGCAGCAGCACACTGCCAGCAGCCCTAGGAACTGAACACTGGGTGAGAAACCACTGCAGAACTGCTTTCAGCAGCGAGGAAAACAGGAAACAGGAGGCAGCAACACAGATCCAAGGGTCTATCATACCTTAGCTGTCAGCGTGGAAAGCAGGAGACTGACAGTAGAAACTCTGTCTTCCTTTATCTCAGAGCGAAGAATAGCTGGAATGAAATCTAAGAGACGTTTCAAATGGTAAGTCAAAATGTGAAAGCTCTTTTCTTACTAAAACACTTGAGGGCATTGCTACCCATTCCTCTTCACATTATTTACCGTGCTGTTCCATCCCAGGAGGAGCCAAGAGGCAGCAATCAGAGCTCAGAAGGAAGATGTGTCTGTGACTGTGGTTATGAGCAAGTGATGCTGCCAAACCTACTTCACCCTGACTGACTAACACTGTACAGCACCTGTCAACTTTAGGTACATTCTGGGCCCTGAAATGCCACACTAAAATTCAAGTAATGTCATATTCCTCCCCTTGAAGCACCTGGAATTGTTTCTGCTGGGAGGTTCCCTCACCTTTTGGCTCCCCAGGGCATCCCAAGGTGAGACAGCCTCAGTTTATGGAGGACCTGGGGCTGCTACAGGCACTGAGAGCCATCTGCACTGACTGGGCCGAGGGTGCAATCCCCAGCCTGAAAGGGGATTCAGCCCCTCAGGGCAATCAGCAGCCCTGGGTGGCAGGAGCACGAGAAGCCAGCAGCCACAGCCAGTCCTCAGTCCCCTCCCATGACCTGCTGCCAGCCAGCCTTCAGCTTTCCTTCAAACAGTATTTCCAGATCCTTCTGAATTGTCTCATAGCTTCTCCAAGGGTCACAATTCACGGGGCAGAAAGGCAACTGAAGTACACCCTTTTTAAAAGAAAATTAACGCAGCATATCCACTGTTACTGTCCTATGAGCAAGGCTGGAGGCCGTGAATTTTTTTGTTTATTGACTCTATGACCTCAAAGTTTTCTATTGGATCTACAGATTTTTTAATCTGTTTCACCAAAGACTTTACTTTTGCAAAGTTTTAGCAGATAGCTTATTGTTCTCAAGCAGGAGAGGCTTATTTACCACACTACCAAAGAAGTTTAAAGCTTTTCAGATAATAAGGTTAAAAATCTATATTTTGCTTCTTATTAGTGCTCTCTACCTGGCTGACATTTTTAATTAGGTGCTATTTATTATCACCTATAAATGACTGTGCCTTAAAAACCAAAAGTTATGAAGTACCTTTCAGCTCCAGCACCTGTGCCAAGATTGCATTGTCACCAGCAATGAGAAAGGAGAGAGCAAACTGAATGTAGGCCATGCGGACATCTGGTCTGCCCTGGAAACACACAAGTGTAAATATAAATTAGAAATGCTGGTAGCCCGCAGACTGTGCCCAGCTGCAGAACTGACACTGCAATTGCTGAATATCCCTAGAAGCACCATGAATGGGTGAAGGAAACAACTCTTATAAAAATGCTGCATGCAGCCACAGACATACATTTGCATGCAGCACATCCACGGCGTGCTCAGCTAAAAACCTTCCTGCACAAGTGAACAGATCCACAGCGTGCTCAGCTAAAAACCTTCCTGCACAAGTGAACAGATCCACAGCGTGCTCAGCTAAAAACCTTCCTGCACTGAACACATCCACAGCGTGCTCAGCTAAAAACCTTCCTGCACAAGTGAACAGATCCACAGCGTGCTCAGCTAAAAACCTTCCTGCACAAGTGAACAGATCCACGGCATGCTCAGCTAAAAACCTTCCTGCACAAGTGAACAGATCCACAGCGTGCTCAGCTAAAAACCTTCCTGCACAAGTGAACAGATCCACGGCATGCTCAGCTAAAAACCTTCCTGCACAAGTGAACAGATCCACGGCGTGCTCAGCTAAAAACCTTCCTGCACTGAACAGATCCACGGCGTGCTCAGCTAAAAACCTTCCTGCACTGAACAGATCCACGGCGTGCTCAGCTAAAAACCTTCCTGCACAAGTGAACAGATCCACGGCATGCTCAGCTAAAAACCTTCCTGCACAAGTGAACAGATCCACAGCGTGCTCAGCTAAAAACCTTCCTGCACAAGTGAACAGATCCACAGCGTGCTCAGCTAAAAACCTTCCTGCACAAGTGAACAGATCCACGGCATGCTCAGCTAAAAACCTTCCTGCACAAGTGAACAGATCCACAGCGTGCTCAGCTAAAAACCTTCCTGCACTGAACAGATCCACAGCGTGCTCAGCTAAAAACCTTCCTGCACTGAACAGATCCACAGCGTGCTCAGCTAAAAACCTTCCTGCACTGAACAGATCCACAGCGTGCTCAGCTAAAAACCTTCCTGCACAAGTGAACAGATCCACAGCGTGCTCAGCTAAAAACCTTCCTGCACAAGTGAACAGATCCACAGCGTGCTCAGCTAAAAACCTTCCTGCACAAGTGAACAGATCCACAGCGTGCTCAGCTAAAAACCTTCCTGCACTGAACAGATCCACAGCGTGCTCAGCTAAAAACCTTCCCGCACAAGTGAACAGATCCACGGCGTGCTCAGCTAAAAACCTTCCTGCACTGAACAGATCCACGGCGTGCTCAGCTAAAAACCTTCCTGCACAAGTGAACAGATCCACAGCGTGCTCAGCTAAAAACCTTCCTGCACAAGTGAACACATCCACGGCGTGCTCAGCTAAAAACCTTCCTGCACAAGTGAACAGATCCACAGCGTGCTCAGCTAAAAACCTTCCTGCACAAGTGAACACATCCACAGCGTGCTCAGCTAAAAACCTTCCTGCACAAGTGAACAGATCCACAGCGTGCTCAGCTAAAAACCTTCCTGCACAAGTGAACAGATCCACAGCGTGCTCAGCTAAAAACCTTCCTGCACTGAACACATCCACGGTGTGCTCAGCTAAAAACCTTCCTGCACTGAACAGATCCACAGCGTGCTCAGCTAAAAACCTTCCTGCACAGATCACAGATCACTTTGCCATGAAAGGAAAATGTGCTGGTTCCCGTGCTTTTCAATTCTCAGTGCACGAGAGCAGGGCACACATGGAAATAAAAAGGAACACTGACAGGGGCTCATGCCAAAGGCTGCCTCCCTGAACCCCTCACTTGGGCACCCTTGGTGAGCGCACAGAAATGCCCGTGGAAGGGTGGATCCAGAGCTGCCAGCTCAGGCACAGCGGGAGCAGCGGAAGCTTGGCCTGAAACAGCCCCATGGGCCATGAACACTGAATCACAAATGGTCTGAGCCTGAAGGGATCCTCAGGATCACTCATCCCACGCCCTGCCATGGGCACAGACACCTTCCACTAGCCCAGGCCCTGCTGCTCCCAGCCCTGTCCCTCCTGGCCCCGGACACTTCAGGGACGGGACAGTTCCTTCTCTGGGCAGCCTTCAAAGGCCTGAAAGAAGAAATAAAGAGAAACAGGACTTTGCTGTAAGCTTTGGGCCTGGTGTCTTAGTGTTAAAAACCCGGGCCTCTGATAGCCAGCGGTGCCAATTTCACTGAAAGCTGTACAAGACCGAGACCTTCTGGATGCCAGACCCCTTGCACCTCATTTAAGCAGCTTGGGGTCAAAAGACTTCACCCAAGCATTTAAAATCAAGGGTGGAGGTACTCCTGCAGTGAGGTGAAAATCCATGGAACCTGACAATTCCAGAGCTATAAAAGGTGCTTCCAGGGAAAAAGGGAACCATGTGTTTGGCTTTTTGCCTTCCAGTTGATTGCTTTATAAAGAAAAAGTCCGAATTTTCATCTCAGGTGGCACAAACCCAGCACAAATGCACACATTCACTCTGCAAGTGATCTTTAAAATCCAGAAACAACATGTCAACACTGCAAACACCACTGCATTCATTATACACTTGCATTTGCCATGACACCATCATTCTTGTTCTGAAGCACTGGTTTGGGTCAATCCTGACTATTCTTAGCAAACAGGAAGGGAACAAGAGACAGTTTCTTCTGGAAAAACAGGACTGACTCTTTTCTCTTGACTCACATATTCCTCTAAAGGATTTCCAGCTAGAGATTATTTAGGGCTCTTGTTCATGTTTTCAAATTACTCTGTATCAGTACTGGGCAACACCCCTCTCTAATTTCCATTTATTTCAGTGGGACCACACTGTGAAAGTCTAGTTTTCAGCAGTTTACTATCACTTGCACTCTGCTTCAGACATTAGAAGGGCAGTTCACAGAAACTGAACATTTCTATTTCTCCACAGCTTGCTGGAAACACATGAGGCCTTTCCATGGGTCCAGCTGGGCACAGTCAAGGACTTCAGCCTGACACAGGACAGGAGGGAGAGTTAAGCTCTCTCAGGTGAAAATGCCATGGCATGCAGCCCTTAGTTTACCTGCTTACATCTTCTTTTCAACAGCGCAGGCAGGTACTTGTTGTTGAAATCAAAATGACTGTAGACATCCCTTGCAGAATCCGGCCCCTGAGCCACCATGGCTGAGAGCAGGGAGAGGCACCCCCGGCTCACCCTAAAGAACAGAGCAAAGCAGAGCAAGAAAAGCTGCAGGCCATTCCCAGACTGCCAAACCAAGAGATTCACGCCCAAAGGGAAAATGGAAGTTAAACTACCAGAGTAATTACTTCAGGCAGCCATAACTGCAGCTGGGAAAGAGGGCGGGGGCAGAAAGGACAAGGAAATGCCTTTTTATGTTTTCCCCAAAACTAAGCTGCAACGTGAGGCTGGATATTCCCTTTAGAGAGTAGTTTAAAAGGGAGAAAGTGACAAAATTACCAACGTGAAGACACTTGTTCATGGCAGTGGAGTTGGGGTAGACAAGCCTTAACTTTTCCATGGTTCTGTGAACTCCTAAATTCATGGAGTTTGCCATTTATTTCAGCAGGAACATGTCAGTGCCACTATGCACAGAAGTGCAGACCTGCATCACAGATAATCTGTGATCTGTGACCTGGGATCATCGCCCTTCTGGCAGGGACCAACTGCAGAAAGCCACGGGACCCAAGCAGAGATCCCATGGAGACAGAAACACCTCTGCACATCAAAGAGGATGCCTGCACAGAGATGCAGAGACTGCAGCTCCTCTGTGCACCTTCTAGAAGGATGGATTTCTGCAGAAGCTGCAGCCTTTAAAGCCTTGGTCAGAAGTGCAGATCTTGCACAGCCCCGGCATTTGTTTCCAGTGTACCTATTTGAGATTCTGTGTCCTGCTGCACTAAGATCAACTGCACGGTGCAGGAAGCACAGTTGTGTCCAGGAAAGCACAGAAAGCTCTTCCAGTTCTGCTCCAAGACTGAAAGATGAGTCACCGGCCTTGGACAAACCAATTTCAGTCTGGTTTTCCCTCTGCCTTCCTCTTCCTCCCAGGTTTGTGCTGAAATGTCTGACATTTGCACCTTCTTTCCCCTATCCACATGAGCACGAGGCATTTTTTGGTGCAGACTAGATAACACAATTATTGAACAACCTAAAATGACCTCAGACTTAAGAGACTGAAAAAATTGCCAAAGAAAGGCCAGTCTGCAAGAGAAAATCCATTATAAACGTGGAAAGTGACTCCAAAGAACACAGGGAAGCAAAGCTCTCAAAGCAGCTCTTTTTGCCCTCACAGGAAGACTGCCCTCCCTGCTCCACACAATCCATCTCACCCCACAAATCAAGCAGCTGTAAAACAACAGCACTGAAGGTACCAGCCGTGCTAGCTCTCACCAGGACAGCCCCGCTGATGGAAAGTACAGCTTCAGCCAAGGATCCCACAGCACTGGATTGTCTCATGTATCAGTTCCACTTTGCAAAGACTTCCACAGGCAATTATTTTATGACAAGTGGGAAAAGATTATTAAATAAAGGTGGATTATCAGCAATAAGTCAATTTTGCAACATCTAGTACAGTCCCTTTGGATCACTTGACAGAGATTATTCTCCACCAGAGCACCAAGCAGACTTACCTGTGGTTTTCAGAATACAAAGCAGCATAGACCAGTTTCATATAGGAATGAATCAGCTTTTTGACAATGTTCATTCCCACAACAGAAAAATGTGAGAGGTCGCTGGCTGTCCTCAGTAAAATGGCTTCTAGAGCCTGAAAGATTAACAGCATCTGCAGGATAAAAAAGTATGTTAATACCTGACAGTATCAGGTGAGACCTGAAATTATCAGCTGAGCCACCAGTAATAACCACCATTAACAAAAAGAGTAACCCCACTCCAAGAGGAAACTTCCACATATGAAAGCGACATTAACTTCTCAATTCTCTCCCAAATTAATGCTTCCTCTTTGCAAAGATCACTCCTGAGAGCATGAAGCTTCAAGGGATCAATGCTTCAAGAGACAACTGCTCCTAAGTGGACGGCAAAAAATGAAATGTGCTGGAGAAAAATATCATGTTCCAATCTTGCAATTGATTCCTGCCAGAAGAACTCAGAATCCATACAGCACTGGGACTGTGCCCATTGCAAACACCAGCCCCTGCTAGCAAGGGGATGTGGAGGAAAGGCTGTCCCTGAACATTACAGGGACAAAAGTGATACTGAAGGGCAAAGAACAGCAAGTGATGGTTAAAAAGCCACACAATACAACACTGCACTGTAAGCAGTAATATTGTACATTGTATACTATCCTACACTGTAAGCAACGCTGCACCAGCATTCACAGTGAAAAGTTACTGAGCTCTTTGCTCATTCACCGTATTCTGAGGAGGATAAAATTGTGTCCAGCTGAAATTAGAAAAATGAAGTCAACTTTACCAGTGGCTTCCTAGAAACGCTGATGTATCAGCAGTTATCTAAAAACATTTACTTTCACTAGGCTACTTTTGTTTTGCTTTCCTAACTGCTTCTGTTGATCCCCTTATTTCCTAAAAGGCCGTTTGATAACATTTAAAGAACCTTAACAGTCTGATTCGGACAGGACTATTGGTTGTGTGTGTCATTAAATCCAAGAACATCTGTGAACAGAAAGGAGCATCTCCCACTTGGTAGGTGCTTCTGCCACTGCTACTTCCAGAAAAAAAACCAAAAACAACCCAAACCAAAAATTTACAGAGTTATTTACACCACAAAGCACTATTTATTCATAAAACCACAGAACATCCTGAGCTGGAAGAGACCTACAAGGACCATCCAGTCCAACTCCCGGCCCTGCACAGACACCCGAACAATCCCACCCTGTGCCTGAGAGCGCTGTCCAAACGCTCCAGGAGTTCTGGCAGCCTTGGCAGCTGTGACCATTCCTTGGGGACCTTTTGTTGGGTCTTCTCCAGGGTGGGACTGCTGGGATTGCAGCTGCCAGCCCCTGAATGACAGCCCCCATATCCAACTTACTTCACTTTCAGGCTTCCTTTCTCCATCGAGAAGCCTGAATATCTCAGCACACTCCATGGAAATTTTCACGTATCCCTCCACGACATCGTACACTTGGGGTGACGGCAGCGTCTTGGCGATGGCCACGAAGGTCTCCAGCCCTGCAAAGCCACAGCGTCACCCGGGCCACCAGCGCCACGTGTGGGGCCATATCTGGGCCACACAGAGGGGCCGGGCCGTGCCCGTGTGCGGCATCTCCAGCAGCAGCAGCAGCATCCGTGACATCCCCGCGGCGTCCCTCAGGCCGCCCGCCTCAGCCCGGGGCAGCTCCCTCAGCGCGGAGCCCGGGGCAGGCCCCTCAGCCCGGGGCAGCCGCCTCAGCCCGGGGCAGCCCCCTCAGCGCGGAGCAGCCCCCTCAGCGCGGAGCAGCCCCCTCAGCCCGGGGCAGTCCCCTCAGCGTGGAGCAGCCCCCTCAGCGCGGAGCAGCCCCCTCAGCGCAGAGCAGCCCCCTCAGCGCGGGGCAGCCCCCTCAGCGCGGGGCAGCCCCCTCAGCCCTCGGCGCGGAGCAGCCCCCTCAGCCCGGGGCAGCCCCCTCAGCCCGGAGCAGCCCCCTCAGCCCGGGGCAGCCCCCTCAGCGCGGAGCAACCCCCTCAGCGCGGGGCAGCCCCCTCAGCGCGGGGCAGCCCCCTCAGCGCGGAGCCCGGGGCAGCCCCCTCAGCGCGGAGCAGCCCCCTCAGCGCGGAGCAGCCCCCTCAGCCCGGGGCAGCCCCCTCAGCGCGGAGCAGCCCCCTCAGCCCGAACCGGCCGCCTCAGCCCGGGTGAGCCCCGTCAGCGCGGAGCAGCCCCCTCAGCCCGGGGCAGCCCCCTCAGCGCGGAGCAGCCGCCTCAGCCCGGGGCAGCCGCCTCAGCCCGGACCGGCCCCCTCAGCCCGGACCGGCCCCCTCAGCGCGGAGCAGCCCCCTCAGCCAGGGTGAGCCCCCTCAGCCCGGGGCAGCCCCCTCAGCCCGGACCGGCCCCCTCAGCCCGGACCGGCCCCCTCAGCCCGGGGCAGCCCCCTCAGCCCGGGACAGCCCCCTCAGCCCGGGACAGCCCCCTCAGCGCGGGTGAGCCCCCTCAGCGCGGAGCAGCCCCCTCAGTCCGGGGCAGCCGCCTCAGCGCGGAGCAGCCCCCTCAGCCCGAACCGGCCGCCTCAGCCCGGGTGAGCCCCGTCAGCGCGGAGCAGCCCCCTCAGCGCGGGTGAGCCCCCTCAGCGCGCACCGGCCGCCTCAGCCCGGACCGGCCGCTTCAGGGCGCGCCTCTCCCGCCTTGCAGAGCCCCTCACCCTTGGCGGCGGCCGCCGGGTCCCGCAGCAGCGCCTTGAAGCGGGCGCCATTGAACTCCTCGTCCCGCGGGCCACAGGCGCGCTTGGCCGCAGGCTCCCCGCTCCGCTCCCCGGCCTCGCCGCTCCGCTTCCCGGCCATGCTCGATCCGAACCCGGCCCAAGCCCGCCCCGGAACCGCCGCCGCTCTCGCAGGAAGGGGCGGGAGCAGCCCGGGGCCGTGGAGGAGCCGGACCGCCCTAGTGGGAGGGCTTCCGCAACAACCAGTGCCGAGGTGGGCAAAAAGAGTTAAAAATAGTTATCGTGGAGTGGTTTGGAAGGGACCGTAACCATTCCCACCCCCTGCCATGGGCAGGGACGCCTTCCACTAGGCCAGGTTGCTTCACGCCCCATCCAGCCTGGCCTTGGACACTTCAGGTACCAGGGGCAGCCACGGCTGCTCTGGGCACCCTGTGCCAGGGCCTGCCCACGCTCCCAGGGAACAATTCGTGCCCAATGTCCCGTCTGCAGCAGTCTCTCATCCATCGCTGCTTGCAAGGCCACGCAGGTTTTTGTCATCCCAGTTTCCCCAGACTGCAGCCCCCTGCGATCCTGAACCAACACGGACTTGGGAGTGGAAGGGGAAAGCACGGAGTGCAGGGGAGCAGGGAGGGCAGAGAACTGCCCCAGACACTCCTGTCTCTCCGGGAGAGGGAAAGGCTGCGGGGTGACCTAACCGTGCCTTTCCAGCACCTGAAGGGACCCACGGCAGCGATAGCGAGGGACTATTTATAAGGGAAGGAGTGACAGAAAAGGGGGAATGGCTTCCCGCTGCCACAGGGCAGGCTTAGGTGAATTAAGATCTAAACTCTCCCCTTGCTTTCAGCAAGAGTTATGCCAGGGCAAGCACAGTGATAAGGAGGAACAGAAAAAGCCTTGCTCCAATAAACTGTTTCATATGGAGCAACAACAGTTGAAACAGTAGTGGAAGATAGAGTAGGTTAGTTCAGTAAGAAAACATTAAGATAAAGATCTATCCAAATCCAAACCAGGATTTTTTTCATATGTGCAAGTAATAAAAGTAGCATTAGTATCTTCCTGGGCTTTTCCAAACTGTTTTTATTTTGGCTTTTTTTTTTTAGCAAAATGCTGTAAAAAGAGTGATCCAGGAGAGGGCAACATTGACAGCCATTCTGAGACCTAGGATGAACAAATGCTTTCCCACTGACAGAAGATGCTGCGATGTTTTGAGAGCAGAGCATAGAACAAAATAAAAGAAGCTGAAGTTAGAAGACAGAAAAGGGTAAAACAAAGGGAGTACATAACACTGGGGGGGAAAAAGGAAATGGGAAAGTGTTAATTGCTAGACACTGGGTGCAAGGGCTTTTTTGAGTAATTGATGAGAACAAAGTCAGAAGCGTATTACTGCTGCTAGTGACATCATGCTCCAAACTCTGCTGATAATTCCTATTTCTAGGAGTACTTACATTGAACTCACTGCATTCCAACTACTTTTCTGCTTCTTTAGAAGGCAGTGCCATTTGGAATTTGCCTCAGTATAGCAAATTCTATTCAAGGGTACAGACTTCTCAGTCCTTCCATAAAACAGTTTTGGTGGTTCTTCTGGATGATGGGAATCCTCTGTTTCAGCCTTACAGTTTTCTTGAAACCTAAATTTATGCAGCTATCCAAATGCATTTGCAATTCCAGAAATTGATAGGAACATAGTGTGGAAGGTAAGTAACATTCTCAAGAGGGAGTTGCTTTGCTATTGAGGGGATGAAAAGGAAGGGCAGAGCTAGCAGAACCAGGAAAAAGGATTTGATTTAACACAGCTTTTAAAAGGCTCAATACTGATACTGAGATCTTCAAGGTAACAGTCCTAGTTACCAGACTTAAAGCCTGATAGTTACCATCACACCATATTTCACAGTTCTAGTCTTTTAAAAAGTACAGCACCATGGTTTTAAAAAGTACAGCACCATGGCTTCACTTCCAGGCCATCTGTCAGCTGTGATCCCCTACCCTACCCTAGTAAGAAATGCATTCATTTCTTAAGATAGTTTTTAAATTTTATGTGTAAATCAACCATAGAAAGCGTCCAGAGGGAATGGATTGAATCCAAAATCCCATCTCTAAAACTGTAGTTCTCGATGTCTGCTCTTAGTTCACACAGTCACTCCATGGAAAAGTTTCCTTTGGTGTTTCCCAAAATTTCAAGTGTGATGTGGAGCTCTTGGTGAAATCCTCCTGCTTTCCAGCCCTTGACACGCTGCGGGATCCCAGGAGGAGCGAGGGCGGCTGCTGCAAGAGATGGACACCAGGACCCCCTCCTGAGCACGGGAATATTCCCAGCACTATCCCATCACGTGTCCCAGTGCCCTGTGCCCCACACTGCCCTGGTCCTGCCCAGCCCGGGGCTGGGTCACACACTTGGAGACACAGTCAGACACAGTCACTGCAGGGCTTGAGCTCCACAGGCTTGGCATCAGGGAGTCCAGGGGATGTGCAGGTCAGTGTGTGGAGCCAGGAGATGAGTGGGCTGGCGAGGCCGAAGCAAAGGCACAGCTTCTGTTACTCTAGATGCTGTCAGACAAACCCCTCTCCTCCTCCAGTCGCAGAGTCGTTTCAGCTGGAGAGCAGGGAGTGCATTTTGGGCCCGACTGCTGGCAATGTGTGCTCCTCCCACAAGGAACATGAGGGCCTGTCCATATGGACAGGGCGCTGTGAGCACCAGGGCCTTGAGCACGGTGTGGGTCGAGCTGGGCTCAGTGCCAGCTGCTGGAGATGGGTGGAAGGATCAGAAAAGGGGAGAAGAGGACAGAAGAGTGGGGAGGCCCATGAGCAGGCTGTGAAAAGCTGGAGGAGGCACATGCTGGAAGCACCTCTGAGCATCTCCTGCAACACTCAGGGGATCTTCTGTGTGCTGAAATCCTCCCCACCTTCTGCACAGGGAATAATCCCCAAGCACCATCCACCCTGAGTTACTTTGGCATGGTCACTGAGCCACAGAATTTACCAGGGAGCCCTTGCAGTCCTGATGGGAGAAACAGGCAATTACAAACACTGCATTATTATTTTCAAATGTTGTTATTTGCCTCTAATTTCACAGTGCTCAGGTTGAATCAGCCTGAGGTGTGGATCTCAAAACTATCAACTCTCACTTACTAGATGTTGATACGGGCTACTCTTTTCTGAAACACTACCAGTTTTCCTTGCCTTTACATATCTAACTTGAGAGACCCTGAAGCCTGATTTTTTTCAAGGCTCTTGGAAAAGCCACAGTCTTTTTCAGTGTTTTGACATTGATTCTGTGGCTTTAAAAAGCTTCAGTCTTGAATTTCAAGTACATAATCATTAGTCATTTGGAAAATCTTAGCCTAAACACTTATTAAAGGGGAACAGTGACAACAACCCGTCAAAGGCAGGCTTATAAAACCACAACAGAGCACTTTCACAAAGAGGTTGGTTTCCAAGGCCCTGGTGCACCCAGCAACTCTGTCCTATGTCCTTCCTAAGCTGAGAGGCAGGACCACAGTCTGTCTTTGGAGCACCGTGTCAGGGAGTGGCCAGGGACGGCTTGGGTGCTTTAGGAGAGCAAGAGCAGCAAACCCAGGGCCTTTCCCTGGTGCAGTTGTTGTGCCTCCACCTTGGGTCATGTTTTCTCTTGTTCCCAGCAGTGAGCTCTGGGAGATGGGACGTGCCTCTCTCTTCGTGTCAGCACAAGTGCCAGGTGCACTGCTGGAAGGAGCAATCTGTGCACAGGAGAGGTGCCAGCGCCTCTGGCAGCGCCCGGGAGGGTGAGCAGTGGGGGCTTTCTGCTGTGCCTGGTGGGGAAATGCAGCCAGGTTCCACCCCAAGGGAGACGGGAGGAGGTTGGCTCGGCAGACTCCATGGGCCACGTCTGGTGTCTGGTGAGGTGCTCAGGCTCTGTCTGGTGTTCCGGCTGGTTTGGCCAGGGAGCAGCTCGGGAGCACAAAACTCAGCTGGTTTAGCTGAGCCTGCTCTCTCTGAGGCAAAAGCAGCAGACATTTCCCCTCCTTTAAACCTGCTGTGGGGAGTGCTCGCTCAGTATCCACTCACATTTCTATTTACACACACCAGGGGGTTCCTAGCTCTGCTCCCCAAATTGGTCCTCTCAAATTCAAATTACAGTACGCTTGAAGATCTTGTTAGATCTTACTATCCACAGTACCTTGTGAGAACTTACAGCACCCAAAACACATGTAGAATTAGGAAAAACTGTGGGACAAGCTTCTCTACACCTATTTCCAGCTTGTATCCATAGAAATAGAGGCTGCACGGGGAAAAACGCAGTCTGTTATTTGAAATAATCACCATACAGTGATTACTGTAAAGTATGTGCTTTGTTTTAAGTGGTCTGACACTCATTTCCATAGAAACAGACAGAGGGTAGCAACCCACTTGTTTGAACTGTCCTGTAGATTCTGTCTGGGGCAGAATGCAGGAATATAAAATGTTTAAAAATGTGGGAAAAGCCTGGGGGTTTGTTCTTAATTTTTTGTTTTGTTTTGTTTTCTTTTAATCCTCAAAAGCCAAAAAGAACATTAGGGAACTTCTTGGAAACTTTATTCCGGGAGAATAAAATGAAAATGACAAATATCAGTTGTTAAAGAAATTACAGGGGAGAAAGGAGGAAGAAAGAGCAGTGAGGGGTGTAGTGGTGGGAAGTGTACACACAGACATGTGTGTGTGTGTGTGTGTGTGTTTGTGAGAAAAAGTACTTCTGAGATAGTTTTCTGACAATTTTTGTTATTGTACAACAGATCTAGTGATTTTTTTTTTCACTAATCGGAAAATTTAGGCCATCTAACTCTACTGTCTATTTAATTTCAATTTTTTTCACATTCACTTTCTTTCATTTCACATTGTTTACTTCTTAACTGACACACTAATTTTATTGGAATTTCCATACACTAAGTCATGACATGAGCTTTGAATTGGCACTTGGAGTGAAATGTTAATAACATGGAGAAGAATAAGTGAAGTGCTCAGATTTTGGCTCTGCTTTTGCCAAGCTTCCATGTAACAGCACAAATCCTGCATTTCTGGCACTGTGAAATGGTTTCTTTTCTGCCCAAGTCCAAAAGAGAGAAACTGTCTGGAGCAGATGTGATATCTCTCCTGGATTCTAACTCCTGGAGTTTTCTGGGATGTTTCTTTCCTTTGGGGGAAAAAGGGAATCTAATTCCTGTTGCTTGTGAGGAAAGGACGAGGCTGGGATTCTGTAATTCTACATGCTGAACATGTCTGGATCAGTTACATTGTCTTGCAGCAAGCGAGTATTGCCAGCTCCTAGGAGCTGCATTCTGCACATCATGGTGAGCACTGTCTCCCTTCTGCCTTTGTGTTCCACACTCCTGTCTCCAGGTTCACTATTTAAACCATCACAGGGAAAAGCAGACATTTGGAACACTGCCTTTTGTATTTTAGGTTACTTGGTTTTAGGGTAATTTTGAATAGCACAGTAGCCCCCATTCAGAGGGCAGATAAAAAAGCCCACTACACACACACACACACACATATATATGTATAAAGAAATATGAATGCCATTCAGGTGCTGTCATCCACAGTGTCCATAGTTTTCCTCCTGCACAGGAAGGCTTCCCTTGAAGGCAGATGTCTGCCAGCAGGAGCCCCAGCTGCCTCCTGTGCAGTCATTCACCCCTCACTGCTTCACCTCCCCGAGGTTACCCGTGTTTGAACCTCTCCCAGTTCAGTCATTCCACCTGGGAACTGCCTCTGCCTTTGGGCTGTGCCTGCCGAGTGCCAAAAGCATCCCAGGCTCGGTCCTGCACTTTGGGATGGCCTTTGCTTACAGCAGCACCAGGCTGGGAGAAGCTGTGGCATCTCACTGGGAACAGAGGGTTCCCAAGTGCCCCTCAGACCTTCAAGCCTGGGGTACTCCCCAGTTATTATCCATGCTTTGTGTGTTCCTCTGCATTGATTGTGTGCTCGTCCCAGATCTGCTGTCCCCTCAGTCGCTCACAGCACACTGAGTGGCCGTTGCTGACATCTGTTCCAGGGAGTGATGATGTGAGAGGAGCAGGTGGAACCCGTCCTGCTGGAGCTGGAGCGGGTGGCCTCAACATGAGCTACCTGCCCGTTGGCTGCACAGGGAGTGGAGCTCTGGCCTCCTGAGGCCACAGAGGGCCTGACTGCACTCACCTGACGCTATGGCAGCTCCGAGGTCACAGCAGCCAGGAAGCTGGCATGGACAGGTAAGGTCACCTAATTACCTGAACACCCTCTGAGAGGATCCAGGTATGGCCTCCAGACGCTTTCTCTGTAAAGAGCTGTGCTGCTTGTTGCCCTGCACCCACTGGGGGACTGCCCTGAGGCAGCAAGCACAGAATTGTCACACTGAATGGTGAGGTGCAAGGCCAAGGGGAAAAGCAGGGGAGTAGGGGAGACTCCCACACGTCTCCTTACAGCTCCCCACTGGAAGGCAGAGAGCAGCTGGCTGAGTTAGAGGCAGGCACTGTCCTTACCTGAAGCAGCCCGAGCAAGGGGTTCACCTGCAGAGCTGCTGTTCTCTCTCCCCACCTGTGTTTGCCGTTGCAGATGTTTCAGGGTGATTTTATGCTGTTATTTCGGCATCTTTGATCCCATTTATCTGAGTCCAGTAACTCTTGATGGAGTGTCCCTGACCTCAGACAGGCTCATGTGAAACCTGTTTTGCTCTTATCTGCCAAGACTAAGGAAGCATAGGCTAATATATGTGTTACCCCCTTGTTTTTCTGTGTGTGAAGAGAACAAAAGGGGATTCAGATTCAAACGTGAAGACCAGGTTGGTCAAAGTTCAGTGTAACCTCTGAAAAGAGGTGCCAGACTTTGGAAATTCAAATCTGGATGTGTTCCAACTTCAGTTGGAACAGGAGGAGAGGAATAGATTTAACACAATTAGTTTGGTTCTGTCATCTTTCACTGAGTCACTCGTGGGGATTTTTTCAAGAGAAATCATGCATGGCAGGCTGCAAACAGCTGGATATCCATGTGATCCTGCATGGCAGGGTGCAAACAGCTGGATTTCCATGTGATCATGCATGGCAGGCTGCAAACAGCTGGATATCCATGTGATCCTGCATGGCAGGGTGCAAACAGCTGGATTTTCGTGTGATCATGCATGGCAGGGTGCAAACAGCTGGATATTCCTGTGATCATGCATGGCAGACTGCAAACAGCTGGATATTCCTGTGATCATGCATGGCAGGCTGCAAACAGCTGGATATTCCTGTGATCATGCATGGCAGGGTGCAAACAGCTGGATATTCATGTGATCCTGCATGGCAGGCTGCAAACAGCTGGATATTCCTGTGATCATGCATGGCAGGGTGCAAACAGCTGGATTTTCATGTGATCATGCATGGCAGGGTGCAAACAGCTGGATTTCCGTGTGATCATGCATGGCAGGGTGCAAACAGCTGGATTTCCGTGTGATCATGGATGGCAGGGTGCAAACAGCTGGATTTCCATGTGATCATGGATGGCAGGGTGCAAACAGCTGGATTTTCATGTGATCATGCATGGCAGGCTGCAAACAGCTGGATATTCATGTGATCATGCATGGCAGGGTGCAAACAGCTGGATTTCCGTGTGATCATGCATGGCAGGCTGCAAACAGCTGGATATTCATGTGATCATGCATGGCAGGCTGCAAACAGCTGGATATTCATGTGATCATGCATGGCAGGCTGCAAACAGCTGGATATCCATGTGATCATGCATGGCAGGCTGCAAACAGCTGGATATTCCTGTGATCATGCATGGCAGGCTGCAAACAGCTGGATTTTCGTGTGATCATGCATGGCAGGCTGCAAACAGCTGGATTTTCGTGTGATCATAAATGGCAGGGTGCAAACAGCTGGATTTTTGTGTTTACCCACAGCCCCAGGAAGAAAGATGCTTTTATGCCCCATTTCCAGTGTTGGTTCTAAGCTCTGTTTCACGAGGACAGCTCTTACAGGAGCTGGGAGCTGTCCTGATTCATTCCCTTGACTGCCTCATACCTTAAAAGAAGCACCAAATTACATTGGAAGGTAGTTTAGCAGGTAGCAATGACAATTTGTTTGAACTTCTCACTGGTTCACTTTTCTGTATCCCAAGAGATTTCGGGGAACAACTTGAAGTCTCTCAAAGTAGCTTCAAGATGTTTCCTCACTTTGCAGTGAAAGCTTTAAGCCGAGCCTACACACTCGAGGCACGCTGACCTGGAGTCCGGGGCTGCTGCGATCAGGTGCTGTCACACACCGTGCGTGTGAGGAAACAGAGGTGCTCCTTTTGCAGCACGGGGGAGTCAGTGCTGTTTGCCCACTGAAATCCCTCATCCACACATGCTGCCAGGCGCGGGTCCCAGCCGGGTTCCCTCAGACCCGTGAGCCGCGGTGTAAGGGCAGGAGCGGGGCTGGAGCAGCAGCCCTGGCGGGGTTGGAACGGGAGCCGAGGCGTCTGGAGCAGGGAACGCAGGGAAGCTGGGCTGCGGGGACAGGGAGTGAGGGGTGGGCAGCACCTTGCACCTGTCTCGGGAGAAACACGAGCGGGGAAATGTGGTCGCGGTGCGTGTGTAAGTCCGTGACAGTCCTCCCACCGCTGCCAAGCAAGAATCAGGGGGCAGACGGTGAAATCGAGCCTCTTGACCGGGAGGGAGGCGCGAACTGCTCGGAGAGGGGTGGGGAGAGCCGGGGAGGGCGGGCGAGGTGCAGCCGGCTCTGAGTCAGCCCGGCCGCACGATGCGCGCCGAGGGCAGTGCCCGGCGCGGCGCCGCCGGGAGCCCGCGTCCCTTCCGTCCCTTCCCGTGCCTTCCCGTGCCTTCCCGTCCCTTCCGTCCCTTCCCGTGCCTTCCCGTGCCTTCCCGTGCCTTCCCGTGCCTTCCCGTGCCTTCCCGTCCCTTCCGTCCCTTCCCGTCCCTTCCCGTGCTTTCCCGTGCCTTCCCGTCCCTTCCCGTGCCTTCCCGTGCCTTCCCCGCCGCCCCGCGCCCCGAGTGCCCGCGGCCGCTGGCAGGGCTGCTCCGCCCTCGCCCTTCTCCTCCTCCTCCTCCTCCTCCCACGCGGGGCAGGGGCAGCCCCGAGGGCGCCGGGGGGGCCGCGCCGGCAGCCGGGCCCGGCCGCGCCATGTGAGGCGGCGGGGCTGCCCCCCCGGCCCGAGGCGCCCTGTCCCGCACCATGAGGGACGGGCATGCGGGGCTGCACCCACGGCGCGCCCCGGCAGAGCCCGCGCGGCTCCTCCGCCTCCTGTCCTGCGTGCTCCTGGTGTGCGGCGCCCAGGTCGCGGCTCTCGCCGACTTCTCAGGTACGGGGCGGGCGCCGAGCGGCGGCTCCCGGCTGCGGGGGGCTCCGGGGGGCCGCGGGCAGGGTCCGGCGGGGCTGTCAGGCCCCGCAATGCCCCGAGGGGACCGGCGCATCCCGGGCAGCGCCGGGGGCTCCGGCCGGAGCGCAGCCGCGGGTTGCCGGAGCGCTCCGTGCTCCGTAAGCCCGAGCGGGGCCGGGTCCCGGGCCTGCGCCCCGGGCAGGGGCAGCGCGGGCCCGGTGTGCCCCGAGGAGGCAGGGAGGAGGAGAGCGTGAAGGGCTGCCCGAGGGGCCAGGCGGGCAGGGACGCGGGGAGCGGAGCTGTCGCTGCGCGGTGGGAACGCTGGCCGTGGAGCGGCCGGGGCCTGACCAAAAGTGCGTGGAAGTCCCTGGAAAGGTTCCCACTTTCTCCTGGAGACTTGGAGTCGGGCCCTGAGGGAGCGAACAAGTGCTGCACTTCTCTCTGCTGGGAGGGAAGCCTCGGAGCCCGAGAGGGGCGGATGAGGGGAGTCCCTTCCCGGGAGCAGAGGCGCCAGCTGTCCCCCGGGAATCTCAGCTCTCTGGGAAGGTGCTGCATCACCGCAGGAACTGGGAAAACATCCTTGTTTCCATCAAGACGAGGAAGCAGTCTCTATTCTTTGCAACTTGTCTTTGTAACTTTCACTCCTGTAACTTTGCTGGCGCTGCAGGGCATCCCGCTGCTGTTAGAAAGGCATTTAGAAAAGGGCTGTTTCTCTCCTCTCTGTACCACCCCGAGCACAGCATATTCCGGCAGTTGGAAGCTAAGGAGCTGCCTCTAGGGCAGAAAGCAAACCTTTCCCGTATTGAACAGAGCAGAGCTTCCCAAAAGCCACTCGAGTGCCCTGGAACAAAGTTAATATATAATTAATAGCCAATATGCGTGTTATGCATTTTAACATAGTTTGTGTGGATACAGTTCAATATGCTGCTCATGGTTCTGTAGAAACTATTTCCTCAGCAACAGAAAAATACAGTTTGTAATTTTTTTACTTGTGTCCAGCTCCACACAAGTGAGCTGAAAATTTCTAAGCAAGCAGCCATGAAATATAAAGAGCAGAATTACGTACTTGGATAAGCTACATTTCTCATATTAAATTCCTTTCACATGTAAAAGGCTTTTAAATGCTTGCTGTCTCACTCTTTGCTGGTTTTTTGTTTTGTTTTTTTTTTTTTTTTTTGCTTTATTGCTGGTTTGGGATGTTAGTTTTGGAACCACATGGTGGTTCTCCACAATAACATAAAACAAATGTTCAGATTTTCCTTTTCAACTAGCCACTGAGTTAAAACATATCCCTTTATGTAGGAAGGTTCCTTTCACCAAAGTCTGTTCATTTTGAAAAGGATGTGATTTAGATAAGGTCATCCAAGATGAATTTCAGAAGTACTGATGTCCTCAGTATTCATTGTGCACTGAGCTTTCCCAGTAGGTAGAATGACCAGACAAAAAGGCTATCTCACCCCAGAGATCGGGATTAAACATGACATGCAGATGTTTTAGTAAATCAAATGCAGAAAAGGAAAGCAGAATTCCTACCGGACTGGGAAGCTCCCAGGCCTGAACAGATTCTGCTCCATTTTAATTATAACGTGGAGATCTAATCCAGAATGACAGAAAGGACCGAAATGTTACTGTCACCTTTAAAAGCAAAGTCTGCAGAGCGTGGGGAGAAGTTTTTGGCTGCTCCGGGGCAGGTGCTGTGGCGCAGAGCTGGCAGAGGCGAGGTGACACGCTGCAGTGCCACCTCAGGCTGTCTCACGCCGTTCAAGGGTGATTACACGCTCCGGGAGGGCGGCTTCGAGCGGGCTCTGGGGCCTTGCTGATTTCCCTTGTTTGCTGCTCCCCCCCGGCAGGAGCAGCAGCTGATTTTCCTGAGCTCTGCTGATATCCAGGGCCACAAACCTGGCCCCTTTCAAGAGCCTTGCAGCTGCTCTACCCCTCAGCCCAAGCTCCTGTCCTCCCCTCTGACAGCGCCCAGCGTTCCTTCCTGCGCTGCTGCCAGGCTCCAGCCGCTGCCCCCGGGGTCTCTGTGTTCCCCCGATGCCAGCGTCAGTCGTGCCAGCAGCTGCACCCTGCCCAGAGCCCGTCGGTTCACAGCAGACCTCGCTGATGCGAGGAACAGCCCAGGGATGCTCCTCTGGGGCCGGGGTGCTCTGCCAAGGGGGCAGGGAGCCGTGCGCAGTGAAAGGTTGTCATTGCTGTTTGTAACTTTGCACTGGGGCTCTGCATCCTCTCCACCACCTACAGCTGCAGCTTCTCGCTCTCATCTGCCTGGCTGGTAACTATGAGGAAAAAACTCTATTTCGTTGGCTTTTCTGTTAGCTTGGTTGGGGTTTTTAAGAGAGGCATTTCTTCGCTGTGCAATAACATTTTGTGGATTGCTGTTTTCTAGGGGAGAAAAATGCTCTGAAATAAGACACCAGCAGCAGTTCAAAATTCAACCCTGTGAGAACAACTCAATAGTTTCACTTATTGGAAATAAGAGTTTCTCTTATTTTGACACAATAGTTTCTCTTATGTTGACACAATAAAGATCTGCATAATCTATGTTTCTCTGGCAGCTTGAAGCAACAAACAAGAGATTTAAAGGTTGGACTCAATGATCTTGCAGGTCTTTTCCAACCTTAATGATTCCACAAATCTATATTTATTAGTTCCATTAGGTGCTGAAAGTGCAGATGTGCTCTGAGGTCTGCAGTCCTCAGTGTGATTAATTTTTCAAAGTGGAATCCAAGTATTCATGCCCAAATTTAAACTGAAAGCTGGCGGTTTGGAAGGAGAGAGATTTAATCCACAGGTCTTTCCTTAGACCCTCATGAACATGAGAGTGATCCTAGACCTACAGAATTTTCTTCCCCTCATGCCTGCTCTTCAAAGCACACCTTTTAACTAAAATACCTCTTTATTTTCTCTGTGATCACTGGTATCTTTCACATTTTGGATCAGGTCCCATTGCAGGGGGCTGCTGTGAATTTTGCTGCTTCTCCAGTCTCTGAGCAGCCTGGGCTCCCAGGACACTCTCAGGACAGCCACTTCTCAGGACATCAGGGCTTCAGGACAGCCATTTCCTCACAGCTCCTCTGTGTTCAAGGGCTGGTTCCCAAAGCAGGCCAAACAAGGAGCTGGCAAACCCAGCAAACCCTCTCTCCCCAGTGTTTCACACTGTGGGTGTCCCAGCCTCTGAGAGAGAGCTGGCTTGGCTGGGATGGTGCCGTTCTGTGGGACCTTCCCAAGAGCAGGGATCCTGCTCCTCAGCTCCTCTGATCCCTCTATTTTCCATGCTGGCACTGGAAAGGCCTCAGCTCTCATCCTGTCCCCACTCCCTCCCTGTCTGTGGGACCTTCCCAAGAGCAGGGATCCTGCTCCTCAGCTCCTCTGATCCCTCTATTTTCCATGCTGGCGCTGGAAAAGCCTCAGCTCTCATCCTGTCCCCACTCCCTCCCTGTCTGTGGGACCTTCCCAAGAGCAGGGATCCTGCTCCTCAGCTCCTCTGATCCCTCTATTCTCCATGCTGGCACTGGAAAAGCCTCAGCTCTCATCCTGTCCCCACTCCCTCCCTGTCTGTGGGACCTTCCCAAGAGCAGGGATCCTGCTCCTCAGCTCCTCTGATCCCCTGCTCTCCATGCTGGCACTGGAAAAGCCTCAGCTCTCATCCTGTCCCCACTCCCTCCCTGTCTGTGGGACCTTCCCAAGAGCAGGGATCCTGCTCCTCAGCTCCTCTGATCCCTCTATTTTCCATGCTGGCACTGGAAAAGCCTCAGCTCTCATCCTGTCCCCACTCCCTCCTTCTCCCACCGTTTCCCTGTCTGCTGACAGTGAACTGAGCCCTTGTCCATCAGGAAGCAGCTCCTTCTCTCTGGCTACCCTGAGGAACATCCATTGGCCCCTTTTTCGTGCTCCTTCCTTCTTTTGCAGCTCTCCTGCTGCTCTGAGCCCAGGCTGACCTGGCCTCCCTGGCTCGCTCACCACTCGCTCTCCCTTTCTTTACCTGAGTCCCAGCCAGGTTTTCTGGGCAGCTCCCAAGCAATGTGCCTGTAACTGAAGATCAAAAATGAAGTAATTGTGATTGCATAACTGGGGTGAGGAATGACTTTCTGGACGTTAACAGAAAGCAGCCACTGCTCTGGGCTAGAACCTTTTAATCTCTGTCCACTGGTGTCAAGTTTTCTCTCTTTTTGTGCAAAACAGTCCAGACAGAACCGAGCTTGGCTTTAACTCCACAGACTTGGTGTCCCGACCCAGCCACAGAAACAAGTGGATCTAATGGAAAAGCAAACCAGTTCACCCAAACTGAAACATAACCTGCTCCTGTGACCTTTCTGCATTAAAAGTTTCCATTAAGTTCCGTGGCATTCACCCACCCCAGATTCCCCCAGGTAAAAGGAAAGCAAACAAATGCTTGGAGCAAATGCTTTGTTTGTAGTCATGTGGCAGGATCAATCACTACCAACCACAATGATGCAGAGGTTTTCCTGTTGGCTTTGTGGTGGCCAGATAAAATCCTGTACGAATTTCTTGAGTCAGTTCTGTTGACTCACTGTGGCAATTGTAGCACGTCCTTCAAGCAGGATGTTTAAAGAAGTGCTGGAAGCAGTGATGCAGTGAGGCATCTTCTCAACACTGCCTTGTCAGAGTCAAGTGTTCATTGCTTCATTTCAGGAACAGCATTTCACTTTAGAAATGTGTTTCATTTCAGTAATGTGTGAGTTAAACCTCAAAGTCTGGTTTAAAGTTTCTCTGAGCCAAGTGGGCTCTGGGCTGGGATTTGTTCTGTGGAATAAAGAGGTGTGTGTCAGAACAGAGATTTTAGTTTAGATCTTGGTGCTGAGACCCAAGGTTTTGTTTCAGGCTTTTTCCTGCACTTCTTTTTGCCTTTCTGAGGAAGTGTAACTTATGAAACCACATTTCAGGTGTGCTACTATTTTTTGTTAAATCCACTGATGAGTTAAGGGATGGTGTGATGCCCTTGGCCCTACAGACATTGGGCAATTCAGACACGAGACACAAAGCTCGGGTTCCTGAGCTCCACTCCTCAGAGCCCAACACGTTTGAGTCCATCAGATGGTCACAATTTTGGGGCAGAACTCTCTCTGCTCTCCCTGGGCAGATTGCTGGCACCTGACACACCAAATGCTATTTTCATTGCAAATACACAGCGGGGATGAGCTCCCCTGTGCCTTCCTGCTCCATCTGCTGCTGCTATCCCTCCCAGTACGGCAGAGCTCCCGGTCTCACCTTCACTGGAGACTTGTTCCAGGCAAATACTCAGCTTCTCTTGGAAGGGTCCCAGACAGACAAGGCACTGTCTGACCAGTCAACACTTAGCACAATTCTGTCATCTGCCAGCCATAACCTACAATTGGAACAGAAACATTTTGATGTATTACCCAACACAGGGAAAATAGTGTCCTAAGGGAGCTGAAGAGCAGGAGGAGGCGTGGCCACGCCTTATTTGTTCAGCACTGGTGAGTCATTTAATCTGAATTTCTAGGCATTTTAAGAGTTTTGCTTCAAAGCTCTATTGTGTGCCTTCTGGCAACAAATTAAATACCAGTGAGGTTTGGCTCTTAATTTAGAATTAATTTTAAAACATCACTCACTGTATAAGACCTAATTGAAAGCCTATGGTCACTGGAAGGATTCCCAAGGATTTCACTGGGCTTTGGATGAGAGTCTCAAACCCACAAATATCTGTTTGTTTTTCTTCATTGTATTTAATCTTGGATGGGAAGACAAGAATTATTCTTTCAGAATAGCTTTGCAGTTTTTAAACTTTTCATTTCTTTGGGCTAGAACTGAGTAGAGGACAAAGAAATGTTGGTGTAAAGAAAAACATCAAATCATCAGGCACTGAGAGTGAAGTGGGGACTGTATTTTTGCTTGTCTAGGTTGGACTTTCTGTGCTATAAACCATCATAGCACTGCAAGTCTGTGAGCTGCCAGATTTCTGATTTTATCTGATCTTTTCAGATTTTCTGATTTTTTTCTGAATATCAAATATAAGTGAGGGTACAAAAAATGCAGAGCTTGAGTCAAAGTTGTGTTTGCAAAACAAGACCTGTGGTTCTGTTTTCTGAGGTGGCAGTGAACAGCCCCTGGCTCTCCTGGGGAACATGAAGGTCCATGATCACAAATCTGAGTTTTCAGGCAAACATTTTCCTCCAGCCCCTGAGGTTCTCCTGCTTGCAGTCTTTGGGAATATTCGAAGTGTTTGTCTTTGGGCATAAAGAGTCTCTCATTCTGTCTCCAGGAACAGTTGCTGCCCACGGAGCCTTTCTCCTGTTCCTTCTTGTGAGTGGCACTGGAAGAGGCTACTCTGTCCCCACTTCAAAGGAGGATTTTGGCAAGGGCAGAAAAGAGCTCTAAAGTGTCCCCTAAGCCATGCCTCTTGTCAGCTGCTTTAGATGGGATGGAGAAAATCTTCTTTTCTACGGGAGTAGTCCCATGTTAGGTCCCAGGACGTGCGTTTGCCCTTCTGGCTGCAGGGAGTAGCTGAGAGAAATAGAACTGGCCATAGGGTGGAGTGTACTGCAGAGCCAGGAGTCTGGGGATCAGGAGCAGCTGGCCTCTTCTACCTGACACAGGGAGGAAATAAAACCAGAAAGCAAGAGAGAAAACACAAGTGCATAGGGGTCCCTCCAGTTTCCTCAGAAAGCCACTGGGATGCCCTAAACTCCTGGGCATCAGTCCTAGGAGACAACACAAGGCAATGGGGGAGTGCAGATAGGCAGGACAGAGAACACCTGTGGGAGGAAGTGAGAAACAGAACAGGCGGGTGGTGTGTAAGGGCAGGTTCCTGTGTGTAAGGGCAGGTTCATGTGTGTAAGGGCAGGGTTCCTGTGTGTAAGTGCAGGTTCATGTGTGTAAGGGCAGGTTCCTGTGCTGTGTAAGTGCAGGTTCATGTGTGTAAGGGCAGGTTCATGTGTGTAAGTGCAGGTTCCTGTGCTGTGTAAGGGCAGGTTCCTGTGCTGTGTGAGTGCAGGGTTCATGTGTGTAAGTGCAGGTTCATGTGTGTAAGGGCAGGTTTCTGTGTGTAAGGGCAGGTTCATGTGTGTAAGGGCAGGTTCCTGTGCTGTGTAAGTGCAGGTTCATGTGTGTAAGGGCAGGTTTCTGTGTGTAAGGGCAGGGTTCCTGTGTGTAAGGGCAGGGTTCCTGTGTGTAAGGGCAGGTTCCTGTGTGTAAGTGCAGGTTCATGTGTGTAAGTGCAGGTTCCTGTGCTGTGTCAGTGCAGGTTCCTGTGTGTAAGGGCAGGTTCATGTGTGTAAGGGCAGGTTCATGTGTGTAAGGGCAGGTTCCTGTGTGTAAGGGCAGGGTTCCTGTGCTGTGTAAGTGCAGGTTCATGTGTGTAAGGGCAGGTTCCTGTGTGTAAGTGCAGGTTCCTGTGCTGTGTAAGTGCAGGTTCATGTGTGTAAGTGCAGGTTCCTGTGCTGTGTAAGTGCAGGTTCCTGTGTGTAAGTGCAGGTTCCTGTGCTGTGTAAGGGCAGGTTCCTGTGCTGTGTAAGTGCAGGTTCATGTGTGTAAGTGCAGGTTCATGTGCTGTGTAAGTGCAGGTTCATGTGTGTAAGTGCAGGTTCCTGTGCTGTGTAAGGGCAGGTTCCTGTGTGTAAGTGCAGGGTTCATGTGTGTAAGTGCAGGTTCCTGTGCTGTGTAAGTGCAGGTTCCTGTGTGTAAGTGCAGGTTCCTGTGCTGTGTAAGTGCAGGTTCCTGTGCTGTGTAAGTGCAGGTTCTTGTGCTGTGTATGTGCAGGGTTCATGGGCTTCCCCACTCTGCAAAATGGAACTCACATAACTGCAAGGCTGAGTCCTGCAGAGAGGAAGAGGTTGAGTGGTTCCTGGAGAAACTGGACCCAAAGGTGACAGGTCTGTTCTGTGTTCATGATGCCTTGGCTGTGTTTTTCTGGGAAGAGCTCACAGCTTGGCTTCTCGTGTGTGCTGCTGCTCCCCAGTAAACCCTGTTTAAACTGGGGGGTGAATGAGGCTTTGCACTGAATTATCTGATGGCTACCTGGCCTTTTCTCTGGCCTCAGCAGAATCAAGCTCTTGCTCAATGTGACCCTCAGATTTAACACACAGTGGGGATTAGATTCAGAAAGATGGTTATGATCCATGTTATGATGCACAAGGGAGAAAGATGAAGACAGCCTCCTTAGGAAAGCATTCATGTGGATAGAACAGCTCATGGAAAATGTGACTGGTACCTCGACCACTGCTTTGATTGCCATGGCACCCCAAAAGCACCCTCCCCACTACCTTCAGCATTTGCTTCTTGCAGACTTCATCCTTGGTGTGTCAGTCAGGCCAGTGGGAGCACGCTGCTCCCTTGGCCTCAGGCTGCTGGCTCCCCAGGACAGCCATCCTGCCTCCCAGGTCACTTGCAGCACTGGGCATGGAGGCTGAATTGGAAGTGCCAGCTCAGGCTTCCATTTCCATGGATCCTGCAGGAACTTTATTTCGTGGAGCCCTGCAGCCCTCAGTTTGAAACTGGCCATTCAGCTTAAAGGGTGTTGAGCTGAGTAAAGGAATGGCAGATGGACAGAGGTCAGGATCTCATCAGATTCATCTCCTTCAGAAATGGGCACCTGAAAAGTCTCAAGGACTGATTCTAACAAAAGCAGCAATTCTGAGTGCTCTGAAAACAAAGTAGGCATTTGGAAATGGAATGGGGTTTGTGGTCACTGTCTTATTAGTGAAACTAGATTATGCCTAGTTTTTCCAAGGAAACATCTATCCTTGCTTAAAAAATATTTAGTTAATACAAAAAAATACGGTGATTATATGAAAAAATTTTCCTTGCACAGAAAACCAACTTTTCATGCTATCTCTGCAGTACAAGTGCAAGTTTGAAGTTGGTAGGGTGGTAGTCACTAGAAAAGAGCAAGGGCTGAGAGGAACAGTGGAAAAAGGCACACTGAAAAAAATAATGCATGGAGGGAAATTAAAGCAGGTTGGTGACATGCAGGAAGGCATAAATGAAGGAATTACAGATTTTTACATGCATGTGCTGAGTAAAGCCAATTGTGCTAATTTCTGAACAGCAAGAACAGTAATCAATGCTGCTGTCTAAGTGTATTTCTTACTGATCAAAGATTGAGACGTGGAGTGTGGAAGAAGTCAAACAGAATATTGGCAAGGCACTCAGATAAAAAAGAATAAAATGATGAGGCAAGAAACATAGTGTCAGGAATTTTAGAAACACTGCAGCCAATTTGCAGACAGGCAGGTGACAGGGAATGAATGCCCAGAGGTCCCTGTCCCTGTGCACAGCATGGCCTGTGGCACAGGCAGGTGACAGGGAATGAATGCCCAGAGATCCCTGTCCCTGTGCACAGCATGGCCTGTGGCACAGGCAGGTGACAGGGAATGAATGCCAATAGATCCCTGTCCCTGTGCACACAGACCCCTGGCACAGCATGGCCTGTGGCACAGGCAGGGGACAGGGAATGAATGCCCAGAGATCCCTGTCCCTGTGCACAGCATGGCCTGTGGCACAGGCAGGGGACAGGGAATGAATGCCAATAGATCCCTGTCCCTGTGCACACAGACCCCTGGCACAGCATGGCCTGTGGCACAGGCAGGGGACAGGGAATGAATGCCAATAGATCCCTGTCCCTGTGCACACAGACCCCTGGCACAGCATGGCCTGTGGCACAGGCAGGGGACAGGGAATGAATGCCAATAGATCCCTGTCCCTGTGCACACAGACCCCTGGCACAGCATGGCCTGTGGCACAGCCAGGGGACAGGGAATGAATGCCAATAGATCCCTGTCCCTGTGCACAGCATGGCCTGTGGCACAGGCAGGGGACAGGGAATGCCAATAGATCCCTGTCCCTGTGCACACAGACCCCTGGCACAGCGTGGCCTGTGGCACAGGGACAGGGAATGCAT
The DNA here is from genome assembly GCF_012460135.2 of Molothrus ater. Classification (NCBI taxonomy): domain Eukaryota; kingdom Metazoa; phylum Chordata; class Aves; order Passeriformes; family Icteridae; genus Molothrus; species Molothrus ater. Next base: position 116,347,411 of record NC_050479.2, read on the forward strand.
GCCAATAGATCCCTGTCCCTGTGCACACAGACCCCTGGCACAGCATGGCCTGTGGCACAGGCAGGGGACAGGGAATGAATGCCAATAGATCCCTGTTCCTGTGCACAGACCCCTGGCACAGCATGGCCTGTGGCACAGCCAGGGGACAGGGAATGAATGCCAATAGATCCCTGTCCCTGTGCACACAGACCCCTGGCACAGCGTGGCCTGTGGCACAGGCAGGGGACAGGGAATGAATGCCAATAGATCCCTGTCCCTGTGCACACAGACCCCTGGCACAGCATGGCCTGTGGCACAGGGACAGGGAATGCCAATAGATCCCTGTCCCTGGGCACACAGACCCCTGGCACAGCATGGCCTGTGGCACAGGCAGGGGACAGGGAATGAATGCCAATAGATCCCTGTCCCTGGGCACACAGACCCCTGGCACAGCATGGCCTGTGGCACAGGCAGGGGACAGGGAATGAATGCCAATAGATCCCTGTCCCTGGGCACACAGACCCCTGGCACAGCATGGCCTGTGGCACAGGCAGGGGACAGGGAATGCCCAGAGATCCCTGTCCCTGTGCACACAGACCCCTGGCACAGCATGGCCTGTGGACAGAGCTGCCCTGAGAGCAGCAGAGGGTATGGCAGAGGGACTGGGGCTGAACCTCAGGAGTTCATTTCTCCTCAGTGCCTCCTTCAGAAGCCAGCAGAGAGGATACTGCTGGAGGAGTCCTGCAGTGGATCCCAAACACCAATCAATATCAGAGCCCTGCTCCTAATGGTGTTTGTAGTAGAGGTCATTAACTATTCTGCCATCACTGCATCAAGTATCTTCCTTCAGATGCACCAAGCTGGCTTGTGTATTTTTAATGAGAGTTGGCACAGTTCTTCACAGAGCTGTGGGAGCTGATGGAGATTTACTGGATGGACTAGCCTTCTGGGACTGCCACAACAGTACGTGTGCTATTTCTATCTGCTTTGGTCTAAAATAGATGGGTATGTCTTTAAAATGAGCTGGCAAATTCCTGTGCTAATTCAACCCAATGGAACGATACACAGGAACTGTGTTACTAAATCTGTGTGCGAAGGCCCAGTTCTGAGGGCCTTCACAGCTTGTGCACTGCTCAGCCCCAGCCTCTGAAGATGCTGCACTGCAAAGCTGCTGTCCTACCCAAAAGACATCACCTGAGCCAATGCTGAGATTGCTTTCAGTGTGTGCTGGGCACTGGGCTCACAGCCTGAAATGCTCTTCTCCTTGATCCTTGCATCTGGGGAGCTCGAGCACATCCAAACCACAGCACAGCTGATATTCTTTAGGGAATACCAGACTGTTTTGTATACAGAACTTTCCAAATGCTCAGATTCTCTGTGCTTTTCAGCAGAAAAAAAATTAATTTGGATTTCCATACCTTCAGGTCCACTGCTACCCTTATCGTTGCTATTCACAGTGATTATGCCAGGAGCAAATGGTAAAGTATGAGAAACTATAACCCCTTAAGAATTCTTTTTCATACAAAGAAGTATCTGTTTATTCTCCTATACCAGGTTTTTTTTTTGTCAGTCATTTTTAAACTCATTTATCAGTTGTCCTTTTCAGTAACAAGTGATCAGTAAGGCTTTGTCCAGCTGCTCAGCCTCAGTGTTTTGTGTGGTTTTCTGGCGCTATGTTTTTTGAGTTGAAGTTCTTTGTCAAGCCAGGGGATGCTGTGACTAATTTGGCTAATTCTGGAAGAAAGGATTACGCTTGGATTCTGTGCTGGTGTTTGAGTGTCAGTAAAAGATTACAATGAGTGAGTAGTCTGGCTTAGACAGACAGTTGCATGGGATGATACCTTCTGGCCTCCCAATAATGGGACCTTTTTGTGCCTGTGTGCTTTGGGCCTAACTTCTGAGCCAGTCTCTAAGGTCTCGTGCTTGATTCCAGATGCAGAGCGCTCCGTACATTGCCACGAATGTGTGTCCTGGATAAATGGGAAAGTGCCTGCTGGGGCTTTCACACAGAGTGTAGAGATGTTCCTGGGACACTGCAGTAGTGCCAGGCTTTCTCATGTAGACAATTCTCAGGGTAGTCAGCTTTTTGGGTGTCGTTTCATATTGATTTAAAGAGTGACATTGATTATTTCTGAAAAAAAGAGGAACTTTAAAGCCCTCCTCATTACAGAATGACACTTGGAAAGTAACTGCTGCAGCTGAGCACCATCTCCCCCTCCACTACCTAACCCAGAAAAAAAGGAAAAAAACCCCAATACTAGGTTTAAAACATTAAGTAATGTCAGATTTTTTATGGGCTCTGGTTGTGATTCTCTTGCTCAGGGTAAGAAACCCCAAAACTCCCAAGTGTTCTGATTGCCCAGCCCGAGTGAACACAGAGCCATGGCCTCACTCCATCCGTGCTGGCTGTGCTGCCTCCCCCTCTGCCCTGCTCTTGGGGCAAGGGAATCTCCTTGGCCATCCAGGAGCTGCTGAAGGCTTCTCTGACCTGCAGGGGACCAGGACTTGGAGGGCTGCTGCAGTCCAGCTCCCATATTTAGGCAGCAAAAGAAAGTTTTCCCCAAATTCCCAGCTAACTGATGGTGATGAAGGAAACACAGAAGGAGAGGGCAGGAAGAGTTCAGCCCTCACAATGCCCTCTCTCTGATCACCATGGCTGTTATTACTGGCAGAGATCACACCCCATTTCCCCAGCTTTACCCTGTTGTGTGGCTGGATCTGCTCCCTCCAGGAAAATGTGTTTCTGGGCAGAAGCCAGTAACAATAGAGGGGTGCAATTGTCTCAAGGGGGTGAACTCTGCCAGGGGCACTGCAGCCCACACTGCCTTCCCAAGGAGGAGCAGCAGCAGCTGAGGAAACTGGAGAGTGCAGGGCAGGCGGTGCCCAGCATGAGGAGAGGGGACAGGAAAGAGCCTGGGGCTTTTCAGAGAAGGGTGAGAGGAAATTGTGCCTTTGCAGGGGGAGTCCTCCCCCAGCATGGGCTGTGAGCTGCCAAGGACTGACTGCTCCACGCGTGTCTGTGTGTGCAGTCATGGAAAATGCAGCTTTACCTGCTCTGCCCTGTGAGATGAGCAGTTCAGAGACTGTGTCACCACTCCTCTTAGCAGGGAACATTAGGTTTCAGCAATTTCCATTGCTATTTTTGTCCCTTATTGTGTGCAAATACTCTCTAGTAACAGCAGAGTCATGTTTAAGCTGCTTGGAAGGCTGGAGAGCAAGATACCTTATTTTCACCAGTCCACCTAATGTCATTTTTACAAGTGAACCATATTGCTCCTACAGAATCAGAGCACGTTTTTTATAAGGACGTTTTCTTGGAGGATTGAATAGTTGCAATTGTTGGAGAAAGGTGCTTAGGTGCTGGATTAGGAATTTGCAGGATCAAAGTAGCAGTAGCAGTTAAGATGCCAGGGAACTCATCCAAATCACAGCACAGCTGCTATTCTTTAGGGAATACTGGACTGTTTTGTATACAGCACTCTTGGCCCCAGGTAACTTAAAACCTGAAGAACTGAAGTGATTCAAAGCGTTGGGCGGTGGCCGTGAGGGTGTGCGGTGCCCAGAGCCCGTGCAGGGCTGCGTGCCCGGCCCCTGTGGCCCTTTATGGCGCGGGGGTGGTGCCCAGCAGGGCCCCGGGACGGGAGGCGCCCCTGCAGCCCTGGGCACGGTGCAGTCACCGGGCGCGCTTGGGCATCCGGCCCATTGCCCTGGCACCCCTCGGGAGCAGGCTGGCAGAGGAGGGGCTCTGGCAAGGGACTCCTCTTGTTGGTGATCTCAGTTACACAGAAAATCTAGGGGATGGCTTTGGGTGTGGGCTCGGTTATTCCTTTTAACCCCTGAGAAGCCGTGGGGATTGCCACACCGGTCTCCTTGAGATCAGAGTGCAAATGCAGGGCATGAAATTCGTCCTGTCCCAGTCCCAGTGCTCAGCCTGGGGTCAGGGAGCTCAGCTGCAGCTCTGCTCTGCTGGAAGGTGCATCTGCCTGGCTCCTGTCCTGCCTGGGCTCTAGGCAGGGAACAGCAAAGACAGCAATGGAGCAGCCCCTCCAGACTCAATAGCTGACAGGGAAGCTGGTTTCCATTGCCCACGTGCACAGCTGGAGCTGGAAAAGGTGCCAGAGAACTGGTTTGACCCATCCCTGGCAGTGTTCACGGCCAGACTGCATGGAGCTCTGAGCAATCTGCTCTAGTGGAAGGTAGCAGGGGTTGGAATTAGGGGATCCTTAAGGAGCTTCCCAACCCAAGCCATTCTATGATTACATGATTTTCCTGTCTTTTGCTTGGAGTTCTGAAGTTTCTATTTCAAAACTTTTCTGAAAATCTCTTGTCTTTGGGGAAAGTTTATGCAGGGCAGAAGCATGAAAATTAAATGGCACATTTTACTTTAAGGGCAAATTTTAATGAATTAAAAGGAGTGAACTTTTTTTCAGTATTTCCTTTGAGAAAACGAATTTTTGTTTTAACAATACAAAAAACAAAACAAAACAAAACAAAACAACAAAAAACCCTGATTCGGCCACAACAAGAAAATGTTCCCACAAGAAAATGTGAGGGGGTTTTTATAATGGATATATATATATATATATATCCATTATATATATATAAGAGTGTTTGAAACACAGCTGCCCACGAGCCAAAAGTGCAGCACATCCTTTTAACAAGACATATAAGGAATACCTTAGGCAGCTGGAATGCAAGGACCTGGCCCAGAAAACACAGCAATGCCCTCCTGACTGCTGCAGACACACCCTGGGACCCTGAGCAGCCAGGACTGAGCCCAGGATTGTCCCAAAAACACACCCTGCTGCAGGGCTGCAGTGCAGGGAGGGCTCACACACACCCTGCTGCAGGGCTGCAGTGCAGTCAGGGCTCACACACACCCTGCTGCAGGGCTGCAGTGCAGGGAGGGCTCACACACACCCTGCTGCAGGGCTGCAGTGCAGTCAGGGCTCACACACACCCTGCTGCAGGGCTGCAGTGCAGGGAGGGCTCACACACACCCTGCTGCAGGGCTGCAGGGCTGGGAGGGCTCACACACACCCTGCTGCAGTGCAGGGAGGGCTCACACACACCCTGCTGCAGGGCTGCAGTGCAGGGAGGGCTCACACACACCCTGCTGCAGGGCTGCAGGGCTGGGAGGGCTCACACACACCCTGCTGCAGGGCTGCAGTGCAGTCAGGGCTCACACACACCCTGCTGCAGGGCTGCAGTGCAGTCAGGGCTCACACACACCCTGCTGCAGGGCTGGGAGGGCTCACACACACCCTGCTGCAGGGCTGCAGTGCAGGGAGGGCTCACACACACCCTGCTGCAGGGCTGCAGTGCAGGGAGGGCTCACACACACCCTGCTGCAGGGCTGCAGGGCTGGGAGGGCTCACACACACCCTGCTGCAGGGCTGCAGTGCAGTCAGGGCTCACACACACCCTGCTGCAGGGCTGCAGTGCAGTCAGGGCTCACACACACCCTGCTGCAGGGCTGCAGTGCAGGGAGGGCTCACACACACCCTGCTGCAGGGCTGCAGTGCAGGGAGGGCTCACACACACCCTGCTGCAGGGCAGGGAGGGCTCACACACACCCTGCTGCAGGGCTGCAGTGCAGTCAGGGCTCACACACACCCTGCTGCAGGGCTGCAGTGCAGGGAGGGCTCACACACACCCTGCTGCAGGGCTGGGAGGGCTCACACACACCCTGCTGCAGGGCTGCAGTGCAGGGAGGGCTCACACACACCCTGCTGCAGTGCAGGGAGGGCTCACACACACCCTGCTGCAGGGCTGCAGTGCAGGGAGGGCTCCCAGGCCCTGCCTCCAGCCCTCGTGTTCCCAGCCCAGAGTGCAGGGAGCAGTCAGGGCTGAGCCATTGCGAGAGCTGGGTGGCTGCAGGCCAGACCTGTAACCTTGACTGCAGTGCCCTTTCCGGAGACTGACTGTGGTTTTCTGATTGTCTGAGGAGCTTGCCGTTTCCTGTGCTGCTCGTAACAGGGCTGGATGTTTTCAATATCCTCTAGGTTACCTCACGAAGCTGCTGCAGAACCACACGGCCCGTGCCTGCGACGGGCAGCTCCTGAGCCTGCACTGCCCCCGGCACTCCACCATCAGCGTCCAGGCAGCGTTCTACGGGCAGGACCCCCGCGTGTGCTCTGCTGCGGGGGAGCCTCCCGCAGCCAGCATGGCACGGCCCCGGGACTGCGTGGCACCCACCTCTTTGCAGGTACCACGGGCTGTAGTCGTTCTCTAGGGACTCAGTGCTTTCCCTGCCATTCCTGGGAGGGTGTTCTCAGCCCTGAATGGGACAGCTCTGCAGTGATGGCAGTTCACCACCCGAAATGCTGCAGCTGGAAGGGTTTGTGTGGACAGCAGGGATTACCATGGCATTGTGAGAGCTTTGGCGATTGCCTTCCGTGGTGATGAACCTTGCTTTGGAAACCCCACTCCTAAAGTCCCCTAAGATAGTCTGCTCCTTTCATTCAAGGGCTGGTCATGACTGAGCTGACCAGCCCTAATCCATCACACAGGCCCTCCTTGACCCCGGGGGAGGACACAAGCACTGGACAGAGCGGGGTTACAAATCCAGAACAAGACAAGATGACATGCTGGGTGGCATTTGGCTTGCTGCATGCCTGTCTTCCCTCACTGAAAAGGCACAGCAACAGCTAAACAGCAAATCCCAAGATTTTCTGCAGATTCCTGCATTTCTGTCACTGCCTGATTTGTATCAGCAACTTCCTATGGCTTGTTTGCTGGGCCTGCTTCAGTATAGCTTAAAATGATTTATACTTCATCAATTATTACTTTCTGCTGCAGAGACTTTTGTAACAAAGTCTGACTTACCCTGCTGCCAAAGGTTTGTTCCATCTTAGTGAAAAATACCCAGTGTTGTTCCAAATTCAGTAAATCCTTGCACAGATGAGTAGTCAGTGGAATCTGAACACGTTCTGTTTGTTGAACTTGTAAATGCTTTACAGAGGTTTTGATGGAGTTTGCAGTGTTTCTGTCTGTAGGGCACACGTTCCTTCTTGACATCAAGGGATGTCTGCTCCCACCAGCACTGAGCTGAAGGGCATTATGGAGTGGTTTGGCAGTAATACCCTCTCTAGAGAGAGTATTAGGGCACTTTTATCAGTGTGGCTCACCCCTGCTGTACTGCAGCTTCTGAGGACATTGCAGACATGACCTGTGGGCCATGTGGAAGTACATCTCTCCACCAAGAACAGCAGGCCAGATGATCCTTAATGTGATATTGCTGGCTGCAGTAAAGTGGCACCAGCTATTATTGTGGGCTTTGAGTGCCTTTGTGAGGCTCCATGGGCAGCTTTTTCCCTGGAATATGATGAACACAGCATAACAGGGGTAACTGTTATATAAACTACCCTCACCATTTGGGCACTGGGGCTGATCAAAGGCACGAAAGCATTTTGGCAAGGCTATGGATTTGTGGCAGATACCAGTGCTCTGCATCTCAGGGAGTTGCAGCTCTGTTACATCCTGTACAGTGATTTCTTAGAACAGAGCAGCAGTGACCTCACCCCTCCCTGCCTTGCCCTGGCAGTGGATCTGCAGTGTGCACAGGCAGCTGCTGATGCCTGTGGCTGGAGGAAGCAGCAGGGCACCCCGAATTCCAGGGAACTCTTGTCAGAGGGCCCATGCCAAGCTGGCTCTGGCTGCAGACAGCCACTGCCCCGTGCTGGTTTGGTATCCCTGTTTGCTCCTGTGGCTGCCTGCTCTGCACAGCACCATGACAGGGCTGCTCGCATGAGGCAGGAGAAAACACAAACAGATGCACAGGAGATGATTCAGCTCAGGTGCAAACAGAAGGTGACTCAGCAGGGGACGGCTGTCTCTGTTTACTAAAGATGTACTAACTCTGTTTCACTGGTCCCTTCCAGAACTGTCCCAATTAAGGAGGAGTTCTTTTTTTGACTTGCAGCTCTGTAAAAGGAAAATTGACTGATAAAATTAAGCCTGCTGTGCTTTCCTTCCCTTTTAAACTCCTTAGAATGCATTTAATGCTGAAAACGAGTTGGGTGCATGTCCTCCTCCCCTGCCCATGGGAGCTGCAGGATCACTGCCATGTGCTGCCAATGTGTGTCACTGCTGCTTGGGAGGGAAGGTTTCCAGGGATGACACAGAGACCCAGCCACTGCCAGCTCTCTCAGCCTGCAAACAGGAATGCAGCCTGTGCCACCACAGTGGGAAATTTGGGATTTGGTCTCTTGGTATCACCGAGACCTCTTCTGATAGGAAAAAAACGAAAAATGCCCAAAGATTTTGAGCGAGTACCTCAAACTATCAGAATGGTTTATTACAGTTACTCCTGCTAAGAGTGGGGAGACCTGGAGATAACAAACACCCTCCTTTGTGACAGCCTGCTGTGACTTTAAGCATCATGAATGCTGTGTACAACCACACAGACTACCCAGAAACAGCGTCAGAAAAGCCCTCCATTAACTGAGTTTTGGAGGTGGATAAGAATTTCCTAAATGCACTGCTGCATTTAAACTGGATGGTTTTAGGTGTTTGGCCTGTGACTGTGCTAAAAGCTGGGCAGGCTGGCCCTGGCAATGTGTTCCTATTTTCTGCAGCTCAGTTCCAAGAGCTCAGCTGGAGTGGGAGCACCAGTGTGAGCAGCGCAGGACTCAGTCCTTCGGCCAGACTGGGAGAGGGTCCACGTAACCCTTTGTGTGGAACGCTGCTGCCCTGCTTGTGCTCTGGCTCTGCTGCCACTCCCAGGGAGGCTGCCCTCCAAGAACCAGGATACAGCGCTGGGCCAGTGAATTTGGGGTAGATATGGCCTTAGAGCAGCACTGGAAACGCCCCACAAAACCAGACGAGGAGGCGGAGGGCAGACTTGCACATCTGTGCTGTCCAGTCAAAGCAGTTCTGGAACCTGCTTGTGGCAAGCCAGGGGAACACCTGATCATGTGTGTAACTGCAAGCCAGAGGAAGGGTCCCTAAAGCAGGAGCCCCTACACATGGCTGACAGCTTGGGTGGCACTTGCCAATAGTCAGAGCTCTTTCAGGGGAGGATTATTTGCAGAGCACGTTCAGGCCCAGGAGAGCAGATCAAGCAGGGCTTAGGAAGACACCTTGTTAGCTGCTTTCCCTGGGCATTGCACTGCCATGAGTGCGCTCAGGAGTGCACCAGTGCCTCAAGTGGGACAGAGTATGGGCTCTGTGTGTTTCCCTGTGCCCTGGGCTCTGCACCACTGAGGCTGGGGTGGCACTCAGGGCGCCTTGGCCAGCCTCCCCAGGGCCACAGGGAAAAGTGACAAACACCAGCACCAAGCTGGTGACATCCTCCTGTGCTGTGAGGAAGGTGTGCCCATGAAGCTGGCCATGGCTCCAAGCCCAGCAGAGCCGTGCCCTAGATCCAGCAATGCAGATGTTTCTTGCATGTTTATAGCCAAAAAGTTGTGATTTCTCTCCTGTGTAGAACAAAGTACAACTAAGTGTTTTCATTGCTTATGGCTTCATACCTTGTTGTCAAGACTATCCTTTTTGCCCATTGTTCTAGAAAGTACTGGATGAATGCCAAAACCTGAGATCCTGCCAGCTCCTTGTCAATAGTCGGGTTTTTGGGCCTGATCTGTGTCCAGGGACCACTAAATTCCTCCTTGTCTCCTTTAAATGCAAACCTAGTAAGTAATCTTTATCAGGCAAATGTGTTTTTCTGCGTGTTTTGTTGCTTGTTTTGGTTAAAATGCCACTGCACAAGGCTTTGCATAAATCCATGTGAGGTTTTGGGGCTCTTGGACTGATAACAAAGTGTTCTTTCCTACTTTACCTTGGCTCTCCATTGTGTTTGCAGCCTCAGGGTGCTTGCTGCCGGGTTAATGACCAGTGCAGTTTGGCAGGGGCAGATGCCAGACATCGGACTGGAAAGGAAAAGTGTAATGGGAATTATTTTCAGTGACATAGCCATGATAATGTCATATTAGAAAGAGCTGAGCAGCAAAACCAGTGGCTTGGGCTAAGGATCCAAATGAAGAAGGTGTCCTAGGAAGGAATATGCAGAAAGTACTTAAGGAGCTGGGCCCAAAGCTTTGAAAGATTCAAAACCACCTCCTGTTTATGGAATAATGGCAGGAGATACATGTGCTGACTTGGTTAGAGGCTGTTACTGTAGAATCACCTGTGCTCTGTGCAGCTGTTCCATGCTGATATGGGAAGGGACAAATCCTGCCTCAAAGGGAATCCACTTTGTAAACACGAGAAAGGGGAAGAACGATTAGGATAATCCCGCTGAGGTTTCCTTGACTGGTGGTTTTTAATCGTTCTCATTGTTGCTGTGGTATGTGAGAACAAGCTCCAGTAGCCCGGGGGCTCAGCTCTTCCCGGTGAAAAAGTGCATGAAATTCAAAACTTTCATTATCTGTTTTATTATATCAATAGTTTAATTATTTTCGTACATTACTATTACCAATAGTAGATTAGTAGTCCATTATTAATAGTAGATGGATTTCAATATCATAGCAGTGTCTGTGCCATTAGAAATCTCTTTTTGCCTATTAAAAGTGAATTGGGATCCTGCTCATTACTTTCAGAAGCTGCTCAATATTTTTTCCCATGGGAGATGAGCTTCTTTGAGTGTATAGTATTTTCTGTGATGTGAATTTTTGAAAAGCTGGTCAAAAGTGTATTCAACAGCAGCTGGTGCCTCCAGAATTGAGGAGCAGTCCAATTCCAGTGCAAATGACATGATTTCTAGTGGCAGGAAATTTATATTTGTGGGTAAGATCCCCATATTGTTAGTCTTGGCAGTGGAAAACACCCTTACTCAGGAAATCCCCTCAGGATAACTTCAGGTGTATTTTGCAGTCTCCTTGCCTTCCAGTGGGCACTGAAGCAGTTGCCTGAATCCCGTGGTGTTTCATCTATGTAGAATTCTTGTTGCCATACCTTTGCAGAGGTTTATGTTGGGCCCTTCTCCTTGCCTGCTCCCACTCGGGCTTGCACTCCTTCCACAGCCTCTCCAGCACAGCCAGGCAAACTCGGAGTGCAGCTGCGGGCTCCCAGTCACTCCCTGGGCACAGACCCCGGGGCTCTGGCCTGTTCATGTGTGCACAGCATGGCAGGTGCTTCTGTGAAGTCACTACCTGCAGCAGGTCAAGTACTTGCCAAAATGTTTCCAAAAATGTTTTCAAAATCTTTTTCAAAACCATTTTTTACACTTAAGCTCGTGGCTGTTGATGAGCACAAATGGAAAAACCTGGGCTGTTACCAAGACCATGAAGCCATTGTTTTACCTGTTCTGGTCTGGATGGAACAATAATCTTTCCATTCATGAGTACATTGGGGGTTTTTCTCTCCGGTTCCTGGAGAACCAGCATCCACCCTCCACTCACAGGGACACCCCTCGCTAAAAATGAGCTCTCCCTTTTCTTCTGCTCAGCTCAGGAATCTCCTTTTCCTCTTTTCACATTTTTGGGGACAAAAATATTGGAGGAGAATAAACTCTCCTCCGTGACCTTATCTGCAGTAAAAAGGGTTGGCACCACAGCTCAGCCAGAAGGATTCAAGAAGGTGGAGTGCCACCAGCAGAGTGGCTGCTTAGGCCAGGAAGAGCCCTGCTGGCCAGGTGGCAGATTTAGAGGGGTACCCTAGGAGGGATAAGCCATAAAGATGAGCTCAGTGCCTCCCCACCTCTGCTGAGGATGCTGCCAGGGGGCCTCTGCCAGCTGAGCAAGGGAGGGGGGGATTGTTCCGGGCTCCTAATTCACTGCACTTTGCCAGCCCAACTTTGAAATGAGCCCTTGCGGGACGGTGCCACCCAGGGAAAGGCAGTGACCTCGGGGGAGCAGTGCAGGTACAGTGAGAGCTCGGAGTGGCTCGGGTGGGGACCCTGTCCTGCCCTTGTGTCCCCTCTTTTGTGCTGCCATTGTCCCTGCCTCGCCCAGCGCTGCCACTGAGCAGGGCCAGGTGACTGAGGCACGTGCAGAGCACAACAGGGTCCCCAGGAGAGGCAGAAGGGAAGGGTGAAGCTTCTCGTGCTGGGCAGGAGTGGAAAGAAAGCCAGGAAAGCAGGGAGGCTGCTTCACTGGAAAGGAGATTGGCGAAATTAGGGTTTCTGCTCTGTTCTAGGTGGAGCCACAGGCTCTGGACAGTCACTTGGGCACAATTCATTTGGGAGGAGCACTCTGCTCTTGGCTTTGTGTCTGGCTGTGCAGGTGCCACTTGCCTTTGCAGGAAAGCTGTTTCTGTCCTGCTGCTATTTGCTGTTGACAGCCCAGCCATTTAAATCGCCTCACGCTATCATGTTGCTGTTTGCTTCTACTTCAGCTGAATACAAAACCAAATCAGCATGTGAGAACCAGGAACTGAAGCTCCACTGTCAGGAATCCAAGTTCCTTATCATCTACTCGGCCACCTATGGCAGATGGGCACACGAGGAGAGCGTCTGCTCAACCCAGGCGGAGCACACACCCCCCTTTGGTATGTCTGGGCACCACTGAGGGGCTTCTCCAGGCTGGAGCACAGGGAGCACAGAGCACGGGGGGGAGAAACTTCAGCTGCAGGAGCACTGGTGTTCTGAAAGCATCCGTGGTGGCAGAGTGAGAGAGATCATTTCTGAAACTCAAACCAATTGCTCAACATGAGGGAGGAACATAGAGTGAGAAATGCAGCACAGTAATGAACTTTAATATAATCAGTTCTTAGTATGGTTAGCATCAAAAACCAGTTCCCTTGCCTGTCCATGTCTTGAATTTAGGCAACATGGAATAAATGTCTGCTGTTGGTCTCTCTTCTTCCTCCAGCTTCTGACAATGACCAGCTGACCCGAGTGTCATGATTCTGTGTGTCACTGCTCCTTCTCTGATCCCTGTGTGTGCCAGATGCTCCCTGCATGAGCTGCAGCCTGCACACACCTGAGTGTCATGATTCTGAGTGTCACTGCTCCTTCTCTGATCCCTGTGTGTGCCTCCCTGCATGAGCTGCAGCCTGCACACACCTGAGTGTCATGATTCTGAGTGTCACTGCTCCTCCTCTGATCCCTGTGTGTGCCTCCCTGCATGAGCTGCAGCCTGCACACACCCGAGTGTCATGATTCTGTGTGTTACTGCTCCTTCTCTGATCCCTGTGTGTGCCTCCCTGCATGAGCTGCAGCCTGCACACACCCGAGTGTCATGATTCTGAGTGTCACTGCTCCTTCTCTGATCCCTGTGTGTGCCAGATGCTCCCTGCATGAGCTGCAGCCTGCACACACCCGAGTGTCATGATTCTGAGTGTCACTGCTCCTTCTCTGATCCCTGTTTTTAGCACTGTTTGTGCCAGATGCTCCCTGCATGAGCTGCAGCCTGCACACACCTGAGTGTCATGATTCTGAGTGTCACTGCTCCTTCTCTGATCCCTGTTTTTAGCACTGTTTGTGCCAGATGCTCCCTGCATGAGCTGCAGCCTGTACAGGGGTCCCTGGGGCAGCGCCATTGCTTTGGATGCTGTTGTACGAGCACAGCCCAAGGCTGTGGTGGCACACTGGGGAGTTCAGTGTCCCTGGGATTTCTCTCTGGCACCAAGTCAGGAATGTCCTGTGTACCTAGGACTAAGCTGAACAGTAGGTTCAGTGGTGACACCACTGAAGGGCATGAAGGTAACTTTGCACACCATGAGAAGGCCAGCATGAGATGAGTGTGCTGTTCCAACCCCTTGGTGCCACACAAGGGCTTGCATGACTGATGCCAGCCCTGTGCAAAGGCTTGACATTGCTCCTAAGAAACTTGCTTTACATGTCCCCTATGAGGAGCATCTCTGAACATCAAGGAGATCAATAATTAATCCTAACAGCCCTTTGTCTGCAAGCCAATGTTTCTATTTAGTTACATAGGTGCTATTAAAAATTTATTGGCTGAAAATCACGATCTGTTCTTAGACAAGAATCTGTTTAATATTGCCAGGTCTGTGTTTCACACTGGCTCTCTTGGGCCCTCACACAGAAGTAGCTGTGCCTGCCTGTCCTGGCAGAAAGCATTCCAGCAGGTCTCTGGCAGGGCCCCCCACCCCTCATGACAGTGGCATTAGCGGGTGACACAGGGCAGGGCAGAGCTCTGATCAGGACAGGCTGCCACCACACTCATGTCCTGCACTGCACTGACCTCTCAAAATCCCTCCCTTGCCTCTCATGCCAGCACTCACAGTTCACAGAGCAGAATTCTGCAGACCTTTCCTAATGGATAAAGTTTCCCAGGATGAAGAGGAGTTTGCAGCAGCAGCAGGCTCTGCTGTGGCCCCTGTGCAGCAGCACCCTGGCTGGCACTGGTTCTGTGCTATGGAAAGCAGCCTAGGACAGCAGGACAGAGATAAAGCCTGAGGCAAACACGAAGTAGGTCTGCAGAATTCCCACCACTTAGTGGCAGTGCCTGGCCTCTTCCTGCGTGGTACCAGGGACTTTCTGCAGGAATTGTGCTGGAATTGCCAAACCCTTGTGTGGTATGGGAGCTCACATTCAGTTATGACAGAAAACTTAGCCCTTAGGAGCCAGACCCAACTGGCTCCAGATCTGTGTCTCGAGCCTGAATCTTATTTATGTGCTTGTTGAAGCACCTGCAGATGTGAGCGGGTGCATGATTAGATTTCTGCAATGACTGTGAGCCTTTCTCTCAGAGAAAACAGTGGTAACTTGACTGTAATGACTTGAGACAGCTCTTCCCTCCTGAATCAGAACCCATGTCCCCTTTATGTCTGCACCAAAAGCTGAAGAGCTCCAACACACATCCATTGCTGTTTCTGCTCACATTGGTCTAACTCAGCCTAAGGGCAGTGCTCAAGCCATCCCAGTTCTTTCACGGCATCACACAGAAACTGTAAGGTGATGTTGTAGCCCTGTGCAGGAGAGAAGTTACCCACAGGTGCCAATGACAGGCGCAGAAAGTCTCTGGTGAGCTCCAAAGGTTTGCATCTCTCCACAGCTGGCAGGGTCCTGCCAGCTGTGCTGGGTGTTGATGGGAGCTCCTCGAGGTCGTGGCTGCCTGCTGATGTGTGTGATGGCAGGGACAGACAGCAGCTTTGGGCTGGGACAGACAGCAGCTCTGGGCTGCCACGGATGGGTTCTCAAGCACTGCTGTTCTGTGAACCACCTTGAAATCAGCTGACAGATTTTCAGAGCTTTGCTTCAAAGGGAACCCAGGAAAACAGAACGTTTCTTTGGCACAAAGGCTCTTCTCCATACAGGCAATGAATTATATAAATCCATCTCTGCTGTGGGAGGTATCTGTGTGGCCTTGGGCACTTGCAGGCCCTGAGCCTCCCCCTCCACATTAGCATGAGTCCCCAGTCATGCAGCTGGCTTCTGAGCCACTTGAATGGTAAAAGCCAGCTTCTGCAGCTGTCCCAGTGCCTGGCACTGTTAACCCTGCACAGATTCTCCAGCCAGCCACTTTCCTGTTTTACTAAGACTATCAAAAACTTCACAAGAAAATTCTGGGTGTGGTCCTGGAGCAGATGGTTCTGCCTAGAGGAATCCATTGTGCCCAGCACCAAAGCAGGAAACCATAGCACTTTGTTCCTGTGAGAATTGCTGCCTTTTCTCACCCATTATCTCTTTTATATTTGTACTAACATGTGCATGAGGAAACAGAAGATTTATTGGTCAGAAAAAGTTACAGAATTGTGCCAGAACAGGTTACCATAGAGAGCACCAGGAAGATTCGGGTCAACAAACGCCTCTCAAATAATAAATTACTCTTGTTAATACATGAAAATACTTGAAAGAAGGCTTGGTAGCGGTTGTCTCCAGGTTCAACTCGCAAGCCAGAACACTGCAATATCCCTCCCAGAGATTCCCTGGATGCACACTGCTGCTCAGATGTGTGCTCCCTCGGGCACCATGGCCAGCAGAGCCCTGAGTTACAGCCCTGCCACGTTCTCATTGCTGGAAGGTGGGGCTCTCCCCAGAACTGCCCTCTCTTTCACCAGTCCCACTGCTGGAGGCTCCAGAGGGGAGCTGGAGAGTTCAAACTCCTCACAGCTTGCACTGTGCCAAGGCATACCCTGGGCTTGGGCTTTGCCTGGTCTCCTCCTTATTCCCAATGGAATTCAGGGAAGAACAAGGGCTCAGCAAGTCAAGCAAGGGGGATTTTCAACATCCTGTAGGTTCCTTCCAGTCCAGCCAGGTGTCATGATTTTTTTAATGGAACAGGATTCTGTGACGCTGTGATTACTTTTGTTTGTTTGCTTGGATGTTGCAGCCAATTCCAAGGGCCTCTTATTCACTGACTGATTGAAAAGCTTTTGGTTTCTGTCTCTTAGTAGGAGATGTGCTCTTTGCCTGGTGTGAGCCTGTGCCCTGGGAAGGCCTCTTGAGAGCAGAAGTACCAGCAGTGAAGGTACAAGCAGCTTTAGGCAGACCTGGAAGTGTTTCCACACTGCCCTGGCACTTTGGCCATGGGAGCCAGGAACCACATGAATTTTGTGGATGCCAAAGTAAGGATAAAACAGTTCGATTTTGCTTCCACCACAAAGCCCCTTAAGTCAGCTCTCTCTAGGTGCAGACATCAGCTATGGAAAGGTCCTTGCCTGTGTCAGCCCAAGCAAACTGAGAAGATAAATTGGTGCTTCGGGCCCCAGGAGGTGCCAGTGGGAGCCACTGCCCCCCTCTGCCCCAGTGAATGGTGTCAAGACAACACTCCCTTGAAAGAAGAGGGTTGCAGTGCAGCAGCAGGATGAGGAGTGATTGCTTGGAGGCAGGAAGAGCCCAGCCACCATTTTTAGAGTCCAAATAACATTCTGTGAGATGAACAGGGAAGATTAGATTGTGCTGGTGGAAGTTGCTTGGAGCACACTGAGACACACGTCCCTTCAACCAGTAATGTTTTCTTTAGCAGCAGTTCGGGGGTCTGGGGTCTATTTTTGTCACGGCTCACATCTGTGAAAGGTTTGGCAAGTACCCTTGGCCCTCAGGTCCAAAGGGAGCCAAGAACTCCTGGCTGTGCAGGAGCAGGGAGCGTGGTTCCTGCTGTCAGGAGATGGAGATCCAGCCACCCCTGGCCCTTGGTGCTTGCTGGGAAGGACCCCCACTCTGCACACACATGAGCAAGGGGGACAGAGACACCAAGGTTGGGGTTTTACTTTTGTACCAAAGTGCTGCTGGTCACATTGTGTGCTTCTGCTGGAATCAGCAGTTCCATGGCCCTTTTCTGATGCACAGGCAGGACCCTGTGTCCATGCTCTTGCATAAATTACCATATTGTTTCAGCAGCTTTCTTTAGGAGCCTGCAGCCTCAGCTTGCTCCAAACTCCACAGTTTGCCCTTGTCAGTTCACGTCCCCACAGCTGATCTCAGGCTCCACAAAGCACAAGCCATCCTGATTTGGAGGTGTGAAATCTTTGCTTTCAGTTGATTTGAAAAGCGAGCTCCTTATTCTTGTGTGTGTGGGCACAGCCCAGAACACATAAAGCAGTGTAAGGAGCAGTTGGGGATGAAAGCAGCTGGAAGCACTGGGACAGGGTGAGACAGGCACAGGATGCTCCATCAGCTGCAGGTTTTGTGTGGCAGGGTGGCAGGAAAGGGAGGGAAAGCTCCTCCTGTCTGAATTGAGAGCAGCTTTAAGAAAGCAGAAGACAAATTTCGTCTCATTAAAGCCTGTGTGATTTATGGCATGTCATTTGCATGCCAAAACTTTGCAAAACAAAGCTAATTAGGGAGCTGAAAGAGCCTTTCCTCCAGAAACAAGGCTTTCTGCTCCAACTGTTGAATAGCTGCAGTCAGACCGGACACTTCATTGGTGCATTAGGAACCTTTGCTGACACCCGTGCCATCCATGGCAGTGTCTGGTACAAAGGATCCACCTCAGCCTCGGTGTGTCACAAGCAGCTCTGGGAGAGGGGCATGGAGACAGGAGAGTGTTCCCAGGCACACACTGCTGCCTTGTCCAGCAGCCCTGGGTGCCACCGGCCCTGGAGCACCCGGGGCAGGTGCCTTTCCGAGGCAGCCTTTGGAAAACCCACGTAGCAGTGTGGCAGGACAGCTGTGCACATCCACAGGCACCGGTCAGAAAGAGGCCCCGTGGTGCATTTACGCTCATCTCCCATTCATGGTTCCTCTGGGGCCACTCCATGGGATCCCCTGACTCCACACACAGCCTGCCCAAGGTGTCTGACCTGGAGGAGGGTGACTCACTCAAGTTAATCCCATCATAGAACTGCTGGGAAGGTAGCAAGGCCACGTGTAAACCAGACAGGATCTTTTATTAAATCACTAAAACCCAAAAGCTTTTCCCAATGCAAGAAGTGGCAAATAAGTTTTTGATGTTATAACAGTGGCAGGTAACGTCTGTCCCGTGCTGCAGAAGAAACAGGCACGGTTTGCATTCACTCACCTGTGACACCGGGCCAGCCTTGGGGGCTCTCCAAAGCTGGCCTGCCAAGGACCTGCAGGCTGCAGTGACTGGCTCCTGAGGTGGAGGAGCCAAATCCAACAGGGACAGAGATGAGAAGAAGCTATTCAGCCCCACAGAAACACGAGCAAAGGCAAAATGAAACACACACCTGCCACATCACTGAATATGCAGAAAACCACCAGCACAGCATCCTCCTGGCTTTATAAGGCACCAAGAGCAGCTCCTAGGGCAGGGAATTCTACAGAAAACATAATTCAGTTTGCCAGTTTGCTTTTGTGCTCCCAATCTATTAACTTATTAATCAATTGACAACTCCTCCTGATACTCAGCAGCTGGTTTAGTACGTGCCTAAGTAAGCCTAAAATACCCATCCAAAAAAATCCTTACTCATCTGGAATTGCCAGGGAGGGAAACTAAAACTGCTGAGTTTGGTTAATCAGAACTATTCAATGCTTTAGGTCAGCCCTTCCCTGCCTTCCAGCACCCTCCTGGGACACACAGGTATTGGGATTTTAGGTCTCAGAAAAGTCAAATAGCTCTGTCCTAAAATCCATGTCCAAAGCACCCCAGGAGCCCTTTGCCAGACAGATCAGCCCAGTGTCTCCTGATGGCTCTGCCCAGGTACAGGACTTATTTAGTACTGGTGTCAGGAGTTAACTAAAAATCACACATCTGCCCCATTTTCAAACACTAAATGTCAAGAACTCAGTCTCAAACCTTCTCTTCCGTTCAAGCAGATTCGGGGAACCTTTGGAGCATCTCTGCAAGCAGTGTTTGTCCTCCCTCTACAGAGGCACGCTGAGCTTCTGCAGCTGCAGGTGTCTGGAGGCCATCCTTCCTTGCAGGCCCTGTTTTAGTCCCCAGAGTGACATTCCAGGCCTGTAGAGCCCCTGGCCCCAGGAGCTGGGAGTGAAACATACCTGCCATGCACAGAAGGCCGCGGTGTGTGGGCTGATGCAGAAAGATTCCAGAGACTATTACTGTCTCCAAAGTTGTCCTTTCTGCAGCCTTTCTATTTACAAACCAAAACTTCAGGGTGTTTTTTGCTTTGTGGCTTGGAGTTTAGCTCATGTGGATACAGAGAACTTAATCACATTTAGAGATGTTCTTTTTTTTTAAAGCAGAGTGTGACTCACACACTTTCCCACTCAAATAATTTCAGCTCCAGTGCAAAACCCATTATTGGAAGCCACATGTTTCCCTGGTTAAATATTGAGCCCATTTTGACCTCTTCATAGTAAACCAAAAGCTACTTTTTAATACCCTGAACTTCCCTGTAACCTGAGCTGTTGCAACACAAAAACTGATCTCACCTGACTTGAACTGAACAGGGACATCCAGTTGACTCATCTCAGTAAGCCAGGGCTGACTTGCAAGCAGCATTTCATCTCTCTAGGTTTGAGATGGCACAGATGGAGAGCTGCAGGGATGTGCTCATTTGTTCCAACACATCCTGAATGGAACATTGAGAGCTTACGCTGGGCACCTGTTTGGAGCTTGAGGAGACTTTCTGCACCCTTAGTATGCACCTGTAAGGCAACATGGGAGAGCTACCTTGCTGCAAGTTCACGTTTTTATTGCAGCTGACTTCCTTGCATTGACAGACCTTAATACCTTTAACCCTGAAGTCCTCTAAGGCGAGGTTACACCTGAGGTCAGGTGCAGATTTGGATCTCTAGTCATGCATCCAGCAGCTCTCATTTCAGATAGCACCAGGGTGCTGTGTATTTACTGTGTGTGTTTTTTCTTTCAGACTGTTTGTCTTACACAGCGCTGGACGTGTTATCAAAAAGGTGCTATGGGAAGCAGAGGTGCAAAGTCATTGTCACCAGCCGGGACTTTGGGAGTCCGTGCCTGCCTGGAGTGACCAAATCCCTCAATGTCAGCTACGCGTGTGGTAAGAGCAAGTGCACAGTCCCTTTCTAGCCCCGCTTCTGCTTGCAGAGACACACACCTGCCCGCATGTGGGCACTGAGCCCTCCTCAGTACCCATTTCCCTTTATAAAGCCCAGGAGGCTTGTGACACAGCCACACAAAACAGGTGAACAACCCCCTGGGCACAGCAGCGCCTCACAGAGACTCTGGCATTCAGGGGCTTTTGCCATAAAAATGCGACCAACCATGAAATATCAACTGGGTAGTTCAATATTTTTGAGAAATACTATCAAGATAAGAGTTTGTTCCACAGAGCTCACCTGCAACAGAGCTAGGAAAAATGAACTGGCACTGCCTGGCCTCAGTGCAGGTAAAACAGCCCAGCATAATTGAAGCACTGTGCACAAGGCCAGTCCTGAAACCTGACTCATGTGAGTTCATCCACAGCTTCTCCCTCACAGAGGGGTTTCCTTTCTCGTGGAAGGGGAAGTGAGGGTTTATGAACAGTAAAGGCTTGAGTTATACATCCCTTGCAGGACTGAAGAGTACTTCAGCTCATTCCTCAAACAAGAGGCAAGCTTTCCATAGATTGTTTGCTATAGATGAAGATAATTTCCTAAGAGGCAAGCAGAATTCCCTAAAACACTCCACTAGGAGCAGCTCCACAGGTCCATCCTGCAGAGTCCTTTGGCTGCATCCCTAGTGAGCAGTGCTCAAAGGGCACAGTTACCTGAGACATGCTTTGAAGAACAGCAGTGTAAGATTGATGGCCACATCACCTCTGCCTGAGGATCAGAGCAAAATGAGCCCCAGGAGAGTCTCAGTGTCCCCAGGAATTGCTTTGGGAGCTGTGGAAGGTGGTGCAGTAATTCAGCTTCCTATTACTGGAGAGGTCTGGGAATCTGCCATTGGACCAATACATTATATTATAGTGCAGCTGCCTTTATGAATGAGCTAATGCAATTCTCTCTAATTGGCATGAGCATAATTACAAGAAGTCACTCCTCTTTGCACGTCTGTGTCCCAGAACAGCAGAGTGAGTTTGTTTGTGAGTTTGTTGTCCCTGGAATCATGCATTCTGTTATTTAGGGATGTGGCTTTGCAAGAACACGTGGGTAACAAATAGAGTTCTTTTGTGCTGCTGGCACATTTGGAAGAGTTTTTCTCCTGCCAAATCTCACTGGGCTGTGCAGTCTGAAGCATTAGCCAATGATTTGCTGATCCGATTATTTTACAGATTGTCTAAAGAACACAGGAAGAATATTCCAGAATGGCAGTTGGCATTCATTCTCCTCACTAGAGGATGCCTGCTAATCTGATGCTTCCCAAGACAATGCAAACAGATCTGCCCCTGTAGTGACAGGAACTCAGCAGAGCAGAGCAGTTTTGTTCTCGGGGCTGTGCCACACTTCAGAGTATTCCTGCCCTGGTCAGGGGTGTGCAAAAACCCCACACTGCCCACGCAGGGCTCAGCAGCTGTTCAGGGGGAGCATGTCTGGCTGCACTCTTACACTGGCACTTCATTCCTGACACTAAAAACATGACAGCAGCTGGGAGCTGCTGCTTCACTGGAGACTCAGTGCCCCCAGAGCTCTGCTCAGCATCATCCCCTGTCTGCTCCAGCTGCGACCTCCTGGCTCCCGCTGAGCCTGCCCTTCAGGATCAGGGAACCCTCTCTGGGGAAACAGCTCTGTGGTGTGGATCAGGGAACCCTGTGCAGGATCAGGGAACCCTGTGCAGGATCAGGGAACCCTCTCTGGGGAAACAGCCCTGTGCTGGGGATCAGGGAACCCTGTGCAGGATCAGGGAACCCTCTCTCAGGAAACAAGGCTCCCTCAGCCCCGTGCTGTGGATCAGGGAACTCTGTGCAGGATCAGGGAACCCTGTGCAGGATCAGGGAACCCGCTCTCAGGAAACAAGGCTCCCTCAGCCCCGTGGTGTTTGGCACTCCCTGGATGCCAGAGTCCCTTTGTGGGCTGCCTTTGGCAGCCTGCAGGAGGTGACTGACTCCTACATGCCAAAGCAGTGCTGGCACAAGTTGTAATACAGATGTGATTGTCTTAATTATTAATAAAAATTCCTATCCTGGTCCCAGCTGTTCTGTTCAGTGACCTGATGTAGCCTATAGCAGTCCAAGTCCTTGCATCTGGAAGGCACCACAATGAACACAAGCAATGCAAGCAGCCAGGGGCTCTTTCTGCCACGCCATCCTGAATTAAACATTCCCCTGCAATAAATATTTGAATGCACAGGGGGAAAGAGCAAGTGAAGCCCTGGGGAGCTCCCCCTGGGAGGAGGAACATCAGCCCAGGTGGAGGAGTCCCAGGCCACAAGAGGAGCTTTGCCCTGGAGCAGGGGCATCCTCCCAGGGTGTTGTTCAGAACAGGCAGGCCTGCAAATGCAGACTGCAGGCTGGGAACAATCCTGCTCCTGTCTGCCCCACACGCCAAGGAAAGTATTCTGCTGCTGGAAAACAGCTACAAGTACCACGAGGTACAGGACAAAACAGAAACGAGCTTACTCACCCCTGTATCTGTTGGCCTTCCGCTGCAAACAGGAGCGAGGGCTCCCAGAAGGATTCCTTCATCAGGAAAGGAAACAGCTCTGACTTGGAGCCCACACAGAAAGAAAAGTTCTGCTCAGAAAGAAGTGCTATTTTTAGTTGTTTTCCAAGAGAAAACTATGCTAAGCTGCAAACCTCAGTCTCCTCTGCTCATTTAACTCTCTCAACTCTATTTCTTGGCAAGTGTTTCTATGTGGGATAGAGGTGAGTGCCATACTTGACATTTCTCCCTGTTTTACCCCCTGTCAGTCTGAAAATCAATCAATCAATCAATCAATCAATCCATCCATCAATCCATCAATCCATCAATCACTCTGCCTTCCCATAGCACAGGAACAGGTGTCAAGGTCTGGGTGGCTGAAGGGGCCACTCATCCATTACAGAACATGTGAACTCTCAGTGCCTGTACAATGCACCTGCTTGTAGTTCTTGTAATTACTTGAAGCAAGACTGAACACTTGCCAAGGGAATAAAATAATGAAATGAGAAAGATGGAGCTCATGGACTCCCATCCTCCCCACCCTCCTCAGCAACTGTCCATCTCAGAGCTTCACAGATGACATCACACAAGCCTTCACCATTTCTCTTAGAATGACAGGGAATTATCCCCCTCCAAACCCAGTGTCCAGATGCAGCTTAGCACCTGGCTGTAGCCCAGTTCATGCTGAATTTAGAGGCCAGTTTTGTCTCCATCCACTGGCTGGCACACCCCTGAGGGGCTGTCTGGAGATGCACTGATGTTCCTGGAGCAGGCAGGGTGCCAGTGCAGTCACAGCCCAGAGCTGCCCTGGCTTCACACGAACCACACGGTCATTAATGCTGGAAAAGAGCTCTGGGAGCGAGTGCAGCCCTCAATACCGCTGTCAGAAACCCAGTTAACAAACCCAGGGTGAGCAGTCACAATTCCCTGGGCAGAGGGCTCTCAAAACTCACAGAACACACCTGACCTTTTGTCTCTGCAGTTCCCAAGTTTATCCTCACGGCAGTCAACCCCCTGGTCCCTGATAACAAGTCCTCCATCAACCAGAACGACGGTAGGTACCAGCACAGACACGGGGGCTGGGATGGAGCAGTGCAAGCCCTGCTGAAAGAGCAGAGGACAGCCTGGGAGTGGGGTGTGAGCACAGTCCTGCAGCCAGCAAAGCTGCACAAGAGTGACCTGCCCAGAGCCAGCGTGCTGGGGAGAGTAGAAGTGAAACTGGAGCTGTTTCAGGGTGGGTGGAGAGTCTTTCACAAGTTATGCCAACACCAGCTCTTCTCCAAGGCCACAAAGTTAAGGATGAGCCCGACGCGTGCCCCCAGTAACAGGAGCATGTGGCCTGGTTGGGCTGGGAAGGCCCCTGGAGAACTCTGAAGCTTCATGAAGTAAAATTATTTCAGAAACCCCAGTGGGAATAGGCACAAGAGGTTTCACTTGGCAACAGACTCTAGAAAATGGCAAATTCATTTAAAAGATTGATATTTTCAATGATTTGTTATTTCTACTTTATTTAGCTTACCAGCCGTTGTTTGGTCTAGTGTTCTGCAGCCCCTTCAGCACAGCACTGGCCTGCCTGTGTTTTGGGTGGATTTGTTAGCTGGGAAGTTCCTGGCTTTATAAAATATCAGTTTAGTAGCTTCATGGAATTTGCTTTACCTCCTTGTGTCACAGGTGTCGACCTCGATCCAAGGGAATCGAGACTCCCAAAGAAAGATGGAACTGTTGTTAGCTCCAACTACTTGGCTACTTTTGCATACATCAGAGGTAGGAAAATGAGGCTTATATTGTTTGGCTCACTAGATTGTGCCATTGTGGGAAAAGGGGGATCAACTCCAAAGGTTACAAGTAATCCTGTGTTTATGGTAATGATATTATTACAATATAATCACAATCCTGTGGCTGAGACAATCCCAGCATAGTTGATAATCAGGGAATATTCCTTGCCTTGAAGGAATCAAACTCTCTTAACAACTGCAGCAAAGATATTTTTAAATGTTCCATGGGGACTGTTGGTTGTTCAGTGCTTTTGAAAACCCGGCCCTGGCCTGTGAGAGCACTGGAGCCATCCATCTTGGGAAAGGCTGGGTTGCATACATACATGGATCATCAAGGATAACAAAAACAGGAAAAAGCCATCCCAAAGCCAGCCTTCTCTGCCGTGAGACGAAGCAGGTTCTGTGACTTAGCAACACCAAAGTGCAAAGGAAGAGAAGTGCTCCCTCCTCAGCCTGGCCTGGAGATGCTGCCGAGGCCCTGCGGAGCCAGAGTCACTCTGCCCATGGCCCTGTTTGTGAGGGCAGCGTGGCTGGAAACGCCAAGCAAGGTGTGCAGAGCTCTGGCAGCTGGCTGACAACAGCACTGAGCTGCTCATGGAGGGCTGGGGCCGTGCTGTCATTGACAGTGCTATAACCAGAATGGATCTTTGCCCAGCAGCTGGGGAGGCAGGGCTGGCAGGGTTGGGCTGTGAGTGTCAGGAGTTTGGGGGCCCTGTGGCTACGCAACACCTGGGAATGGCTGCTGGGGTTTGTAAGCAGCCTGGGCAGCTGGCACAGTGATTAAGGCCTGGCTCTCTTGCCTGCAGATCACCCTGAAAGGCTCGCTCTGCTCTTCGTGTCCAGCGTTTGCGTGGGGCTGATCTTCACGCTGTGTGCCTTAGTGATCTGCGTGCTGTGTCCCGGTGACATCCGCAAACTGCACGGGAAGAGGGAGCAGCTGGTGCCTCACAGTGCCAGAGCCCACAGGAGCGCTGAGCAGGAGCAGGAGCAGGAGGAGGAGGACTCCTCCCTTTCAAACACCCAGGATGAAGCAGACGGACTGTACAGACCTCCTTTCTCAGGGTATAACTCAGCAGAGGCAGCGGAACTGGCCGAAAGGATTGAGCGCAGGGAGCAGATCATACAGGAAATCTGGATGAACAGTGGCTTGGATATCACACCCCCTAGAAACATCAACACATTTTATATTAACGAACAATAAATGGCTTATTTTGGATGACACTCTACCCCTTTTTAAAAAAACAAAATGTACCTTCTGTGAAGGAACATTCGTATCAGTGAATATAATTATTTGTAAAATAAAAATAAATATATACAATAAAAAGAGGATTTCATACCCTTGACTGTCAAGAAATCCTTCTGTGAAAAACACTCTGCAGTTTTAACTAATGGTACAGATTACTTTTCACTGTAATCTGCAGTTTCACTGTAACTGCCAAATGCATGGTCAGGAATATTAACAAAGGTGGAAAATATTTAATCAGATGTACTGAACCATCAGAACAGACCTGCCCAAGATGTGCTCCTGCTGCTACCTGTGCTGGCCAATCTGTGAAGGACAAGCTTCAAAATGGCTGCTGCTCTCATAAAGGACTCTTGAAGTTGCCACTGTGGAGAATACTTCACTTACGGGAAACACTGGGTTCATTTTTGTGATCCTAAAGCAGGGTCAGGGCCAGCACTTCAACGCAGGTCATATTCTCAGGATTTTTTATCAGTTCACAATCTTCACTTGAAAATTGTTAGACTAGTCAGATTTGGTTTCAGTTGGAGAGAACATTAAATCAGTAATGAGTCTAAGCTGAAACCAGAACAGCCTTCCTGTCTTAAAAATGTCTCCAATATTTTTGCTGCAGCCCACAGGGAATTAACTGAACAAAAGGAGGAAACATGTCACTTCCTACTGGTAATGCTTCATGGGTTCACTGTGCTTCCCCACTTAGATGCCGTGTGCCCAGGTAGAGCGTAGCATGGAACCCTTGGAAAGAACACCGTGACGTGGCTCGTCATTTCCTGCTGATACAAAGTCAAATTAATCCTGGAAAAACTTTAAAGGGAGGAAGGGACCTTGCTCAGATGACTAAGGCACAATCCCGTGCTCCACTGGAAAAATCCCACCAGCAAGTAGCATCCTATCAGCGGAAGGAAGAGAGGCTGAGGAGCTGGGCCGAGGGCTGAGGTCACCAGAGCACGGGGAGGCGGCGGCAGAGGCCGGCACAGCCCGAGAGCCTGGCTGCAATCCTGCTGCTCCCCCCTGTCAGCAGGAGGCTGCCACAGCCTGTGCTGTGCACAGCACCCATCACTGGGGTCAGCTCTGACAGGCCCCTGCCTTGGTCCTGACGGTGGAACAAGGCGAGTTGGCCTTTGGGGAGGGCCCTGGGCCAGGTCCGGGTCCTTCCTCCGACTCATGGGGCAGGTGCCGCCATGTCCCAGGCAGGTACAGAGGGACTGATCTACATCCAGCAACTCCTGCTGCTGACAAACCATGCCAGGGACAAAGAACTCATGGGGCAGGTGTGCCCCATGTCCCAGGCAGGTACAGAGGGACTGATCTACATCCAGCAACTCCTGCTGCTGACAAACCATGCTAGGGACAATGAACTCATGGGGCAGGTGTGCCCCATGTCCCAGGCAGGTACAGAGGGACTGATCTACATCCAGCAACTCCTGCTGCTGACAAACCATGCTAGGGACAATGAACTCATGGGGCAGGTGTGCCCCATGTCCCAGGCAGGTACAGAGGGACTGATCTACATCCAGCAACTCCTGCTGCTGACAAACCATGCTAGGGACAAAGAACTCATGGGGCAGGTGTGCCCCATGTCCCAGGCAGGTACAGAGGGACTGATCTACATCCAGCAACTCCTGCTGCTGACAAGCCATGCTAGGGACAAAGAACTCATGGGGCAGGTGCCACCCACATCCCAGGCAGGTACAGAGGGACTGATCTACATCCAGCAACTCCTGCTGCTGACAAACCATGCTAGGGACAAAGAACTCATGGGGCAGGTGTGCCGCCATGTCCCAGGCAGGTACAGAGGGACTGATCTACATCCAGCAACTCCTGCTGCTGACAAACCATGCTAGGGACAAAAACCTGATCCTCACCCTTTTATGGAGCGGGCTGGGCTCTGGCCTGCAGGGCTGAGGGCAGGGGCTCCCCAAAACTCTGAGTCCTGGTGAAACTCCCTTCTGGAGAGCCTGGGGCCCACAGCCCAGCTGATCTTTTCTGGAAGTTATCTGGCTGGCAGTTAATGTTAATAGTCACTAAAATCTGTGCATTTTCTTGCCTCCTTTTTTATTGGGAAGCCTCAGTGGGGTTTCAGCCCATAAGCAGACATCCTAACAAAAGCTGGGAGTTACCTTTCCTTCAGACTTCACTTTACTCAAGACCAGGTGAAGTCAGCATGCCACCAGGAGAACACCTGGTCCAGATGGGACTCCACAACCTTTCTGGGCATTTGTGCCAGTGCTCGGCCACCCGCACAGTGACAGTGCTCCCTGAGCTTCAGAGGGACCCTCTGTGTCTCCCTTTGTGTCCATTGCTTTGCTCCTGCCACTGGGCACACAGTGCTTCCCCCTCTTTGCTCCCTTCATCCACACCTCCATCCACCCGGTACCTCCCACTGGGATTCCCAGCTCAAACCTGGGTCTCCACTCCTGCTAACAAACTGCAGTGGCAGCACATCAGCAGAAACCAGGAGTCAGCCCCTTCCTTGGGCCAAAACATTTCTCTTTTCCCAACTCCCAGTCCTCTCCTTGCTTTTCCAGCCTTGCAGGAAAGACATTTTGCACTGAACTAGGGATTTAACAATGAAATAGGGATTTAACTGATGACCTGATCCCCTCCTGACTTACCTCCCTGCCTGCCACCACTCACCAGCAGGCAGACAGACAGAAATTCCTCCAGGTGCCAGAGAGGCAGCTGCTGCCCAAGATGGGGCATTTCACAGACACTGGGAATGTGTTTTGAGGGAAAACAAAGTGCAGTGCTTAATAATGCATGCCTGTTGAAATGGGTCCTCAAACACAGTGACAGACCCTGTCCAAACCCCAGCACCAGGAGCAACTCAGCAGGGCAGGGAAGCAGCCTCTGCTCCAGGCTGGGAGGTCAAGCTTCACTCAGGATCTGGTCCTTTGCCTGAACTATTTCTAGTTTTGCATTCAAGTTGCTATTTTATTCTTTTTGCATAAACTTTCCAAGTCTAATTGGGGAAAGCTGTCAATTAGTGGTTCACCTCATTTCCAAATCCTCACTGTTTGCAGCAGTCTGAGGGTCAGAACGAAGATAAACATAGAAAAACCTGATAAACAGACATGGAATTTTTTGGCTCTTTCTGAAACAACACCCAAAGTACCCAGCAGACAAAACAGAAAATGAGTGAGGTGTGCACTTCTCTGTCCCAGGCCTAAAAAGCAGCAGCTGCAGCGCCCCAGCTGGAAGCTCTGCAGGCTGATATCCACAGGGAGGGTGCCGTGAGGGAAGGACACTCAGGGCTGGCTGTGGGATGGAGCTCCAGCAGCAATGTCCCTGCAATTCCCCACAAGAGCAGCCCAAGGACAAGGCACTGCAAAGGAGAGCCAGCAAGGTGTTCGGACTGACTGGTTTGTGCCCCACGCACAGCTGTGGCCGTGACAACATCTGGAAATTCTATGCCCCAGCAGCAACATCTGAACTCGCTGCTGTGGCTGTTTGAACTCCCCACTCCTGCCGTGGGATCAGCCTCCAGTGGTCACCAGGAACGCTGGGTGAGGTTGCAGGAAGCAACAAATAAATCCTTCCAAATCCTGGCTGAGGCAGAGAATGGAGCAACGTGGGACAGCAACACCGTGAAAAGGAGAGAAGGAATGAAACGGGCGTGGAAAGCATTTCCATTCATGGGGATGGAGACATGGCCACAAAACAAACATTTTAACAATTTCTGCTGTGTGTCTCCTTGGGGACAGAATGGATTTCCCCCGTGGAAGGGCATGGCTACTCTCAACTCCCAAAAATACTGGTTTACAAGAAAGACCAAACTCTGCTTTTGCAAAGCTGCAAACGTGCAATGTGTGGTGTTTCTATTTCATTATCTCCTTGGACAGTTAAATAGTTCCAGTTCTCCTCAATCCTTTTCCAGTGAGTTCATTCACTTTCAGCCACAATGAAAGAATCCAGCAGATCGACAGACACCGTTGTGAGAACTCCAGAAAGGATCAATGCTATGGAAAGTTTGCTCAGCTAAAGAAAAAAACAGCACCAATTACAGCAGAGAACAGCAGTCAGAAGAGAGCAGAATCTGTGTTAAATGTTTCCTATGCCTGCTTTGCCCTTGCTTTCAGAGAGGAAATGAGAATATTATAAGCTCCAGGACATTGATTTTCCTCTTAGGAAGTTGAAGAACAAAGTGGTTTTTTTCAAGAACCTTTTTTGCCATGTGAAATAATTCCAAATAAATTTTAAATTAAAAACACTTGAAGTTTTTCAACTCAGAAATGCTGATTTTTATTTTTGTAAAAAGCCATGTTACTGTAAAGTTGAGATCCAAGAAAAATTACCAGACACCAAACTTCCCTGAAAGTAAAAACATCAGTGATTGAGGTAAAAGCACCATGAGTAGTTCAGTGAACGGCATTCATTACCTGTTCTGCATCCAATCTTCAAGCTGCAAGTTCAGCAAACACTTGGCTTTCACCTTGATTGGTGTCTCTTCAACCATACTAATACAGACAATGAGGATGATTTTTTACTTCCATCCTAAAAGATCTGGTTCTATGAAACTTGGGTTTATCCAAGCTACCTGCAAATGATGCTTATTTTTGTACACAAATTACTGTCAACCTCTATATACCAGCAAGAAAAACTAAACCCAAAGAATGAAAATGAAGCATTCCATGAGGATGTCACTAGTGTTTATATAAAAACATTTACTTTGAACAATTATTAAGAAGTTAACTCATTTCAAAATGACAGTTTGGAAATAGCTATGTTGAAATGTGAACAAGCACATAAAAAAACCTTCATTCTCCCTGGATTAGTCAGGGGAAACTGATCTCCTGTAAAATAAATTACCTTTTCCAGAGCACACCATCTAACAGCAATGCAGGAGAGTATAAAGAGCACTCTGAACAACACCAATATTCCAGGGCATGTTTACTACATGTCCTGCCTGTGAAACAGACTGACATTTCCAATTCCAAACTGCCAGTTTCTAATAAAGTACCACACGTCAGGAGAACCTGTTCATTCCTTTGCAGAGGAAAGTGCTGCTGCAGTCACAGAGAAATAGGAACATTTATTGAACAGCTAAGGCCACAGGAGGGACAGTTTGTTCAGCTGCCGTCTGAAGACTCTACCACACACACCGCAACACTCCGTGCTTCAGCTTGGGAAGGGGCGTGCAGAGCTTCATCTGGGACCCCATTTGATGTCTTTGACCCCGTGGAACTGCCTTTTCAGAGCGTGGCTGTCTGCCCACTCAGCGCTGAGGAAGGAGTCGTCGTCCTCCTCGTCCAGTTTCTGCGGCACAGAGGGGAGGGCGGCGGTGAGGCGCGCGGCCTGAGCTCGGCTGGAGCGGCCCCGCTCGCACGGGCGCCACGGGCACACCCACCTTCAGCTCCTCCTGCTTCCTGTGGTAGTACAGCATCATCTCCTTCTGCTCCTCGTGGCTCAGCACAGGCTCCCGCCCCGGGGCTCCCTGCCCTTTCTGCAAGGCAAGTTGGAAATGCTGCCGGTGACATCGGCGTGCAAAGGAGGAGCTGCTACACACAGACAGCAAAAACCCTTCAGACAACTGGACTTCATGAGCTCCCTCAGCACAGGAAAATAAATGCTGAGGAACTGTGGCTGCATCCACAGAATCACACAATGGTTTGGGTTGGAAGGAACCTTGAAGATCATTTCATTCCCACCCCCTGCCATGGGCAGGGACACTTTCCACTAGCCCAGGATGCTCCAGGCCCCATCCAGCCTGGCCTGGAACACTTCCAGGGATCCAGGGGCAGCCACAGCTGCTCTGGGCAATCTGTGCCAGGGTCTCAGCACCCTCACTTTCCTTATTTTTTCATCTCTGTAGCTGAATCATGCTGCCAATTCTGTGGACATCAATGGAAGATGCAAACAGGATTAAGTCTATTTTACATAAATTTCCACTTTAAAAGATAAAATAAATCTGCTTTAAGGTCGCTCTACTTATCTCTTTAGCTCCCCTACTAATACAGACACAGGATGGCACAGGATTCAGTAAAGGAGAGAAGTAAGGGAGTTACAAACCACTACAAATAAAAGGAAATCTCTTATCCAGGCCACTGTGTCCCTGGAAGAAATGATGGACAAAGCAGAAAACTCGTGCTGTCAGCACAGCATCTTCCTGTGCGTGGAGATGTGGATGCCCTGGAGAACAAACAGCTCTGAGGGGGTTTGGGCACAGAGGAGCCCCTGCACTGCCCTTGCCCTGTCAGCAAGCCCTCCAACTAATTAAACAGAGCACTCCCAGGAGCTACCCTGCAGTGGCCATTGGGATGCCACACCATGCATTTCCCAATGACCCTGCGAGGGAAGAAAATCCAAATCTGGCCTTCTAAACAAATCCCCTGACTCACCTCTCAGGGATGCACTGCAGAACCCACTGCAGGTGGCAAGACTTGCCACAAAACTTGCCAGGTTGTATTCCCTCCATTCTTTAAATGCCTCCTTGTTGTACTCCACAAAAACACCACGGAGCAAGAAATAGTGACTACAGCATGTAAGTGACAGGCTAAAGAGTTACTGGAGAAAAACTCAGAGTACAATCCATTCAAACCTTAAAACGGATGCACAGTTTGAGGATGCTCAAGCTGGAACTGATCTAATCCATTTTATACTGCTATGGATAGTTCTCTTCCACAGAGAACAGATACCAAGGGTGAGCAACTTGTAGAGCAATCTCCCAGCAGTACTCACCTTCTGGATCTTCACAATGATGGTTGTTTTCTCATTTTTGCCCACATAGTCAGACAGCAACTTTGTTTCTTCTAACTGCTTTCCTGCCCACCACAACTGTGCTTCGGATTCTTTTATAACTTCAGTTCCAGCCTGTGACAAAATAAACAAGGTGAAGAGTTGGAGGATATTGTTTCTTGCTTTTTTTCCAAAACCAGATTTTTTTCATGGGGGAAAAAAATAATCTTTCTGGAATTCCTAACATGAAGTGTAATTTTACACTCTACTTCTACGTGTTTCTCCTCATATTCATCTGTGGCATTCTTCCTTATATTCCATTCAATCTCGGGACACTTTGGGACACAAATTCTCCATACTGGGGGTGAAAACAACTTTCAGTGCTAAGATGAAGAACAGCACGGGCCACGTTTAACCCAGGACTACCCACAAGGGGAATACATTACTGCGTACGTGAGTTCCTGACAAGTCTTCTTTATCCTCCAACTCCATCCTGATGGGATCGTGTGGGGGCAATCCCATGGGATACACGATCGTGACCGCCCCTCGGAGCTGCTCCAGGGCGTCTGTCACCGTCTCCATGCCAACGCACACACTGGCCTGAACTTGTTTCTGAAACACACACAGGGATCAGGGCCAAGGCAAGCAAACCTGCAGGAAGAGTGGCCAGTCCAGAGCTGAAGGGATGGGACACCTGAGCAGAGCCAACAGGCTGCATCAGGATTTTAGGAGTGCCAGTCTCCTCACTGGAATACCGACTCGGGAGAACATCTCTCACCTCTGGCCCCTCTGTTTAGCCTGTCTACCTTGGGTGAGGGAGAACACGGGAAAGGGAGATCTTCACCAAACTGTGAGGAGACAGCTGCCCCTGGAACACAGGACTCAAACCAGGACACATTTGTGTGACCACAAACAGCAGATGGGGTGCTGTGGCTCCAAGCACTTGTGACTCCTGAACGTGATTCAAGCCAGCAAAATTCAAGTGAGGGATGGAGAAGGGGCTTAAAACTTGAGAAAAAAATAGAGCACATGTGAGCAGCAGTGTAAAGCTTGGCAAACTGCACAGCTCATGCAGAGAGCTGCAAGAACAAGTACTTGAGATCATTCCAACCCCAGTGCAAGGACAAAGGAGAAACATGACACATCTGGAAGAACAGAAATAAGAACAGTTTGTTGAGCACTCAGGTAAGGGAATGTTGCCTCCTTGTGGACGTTCCTGATCTGGCTAACTGGCCAGTACAACCCCAAACACACAGGCATGTTTCTTCCATTTTGTCATCATCAAGTGGCAAACCAAACAAGCCACTTTCCAAGCCACCCTTAACTCCATTCATAAATGTTACTACCTTGGTGTTTCAAAGCCATACGGAAGCTGAAACACCACACAGAGCACTCCAGGTTTGGCCATGTCAATCTGAATGCCTGAGAGCACCGTCCCATCATCAGGGCAAACCCTGTGCTCAGCAGGACTGAGCTGAGGGCACGTGCAAGTCACACCAAGGCCTACGCCCTGCTCCTGGACCCCTGCAAGTGTTCAGGCTGCACTGAGCTCTGAGCAGCCTGCTCCACTGGAAGGTGTCCCTGCCCATGGCTCTGGGTGAGCTTCAAGGTCCCTTCCAAGCCAAACCATCCCTGATTCTGTGATAGCCTAAGAGATTAGAACACATTTTTCAATTAATTACACATAAAAGTCAAAAGACTTCATTAACTCCAAGAACAGCACAGAATGCAGTTAATTTTTCACCAGAAAGCACGACAAGCATTCCCCCAAAGGACACAGCAGTAGCAAATTGCAAGGATAAAACTGAATGTGATTTAATGGCTCCACATGGGCTCAGCTGCCAGCGTTCCCTTGGAGTTTGGATCCAATTCCTTGACCTGTTGAACCACTTGCCAAAAGCCTTAAAGAAAACTATTAACCAAAATGTCAGGTTTTATTAGACCATTCACATCACTTCATGGCATTTCTCAACAACTGTCAGCCCTTGCACCGAAAAAAGCCTGATTTTATTTCAGATGCCCAACTCCACAGCACTTACTAGGAAAGCCCCACACATCACTTGAGGAAACTCACCTTAGAGATTAATGCCTTGGCTTCTTCTATTGTCTTCTTTATAACTTGCTGCATTTTTTCATTTGGAGCTACAAGTAAGAGAGAGATTCCACAGTCTATGCTTACTGTAAAGAAACCAAGCACACATCCTGTGCAGACTCCACTGTGAGCAAATGAAACAGTATTGTACCATAAAGCAGGAGTTACGTGGTTCATTCCTGTATTTCCTACTAACTTAAGAAATAAGCAGTATTTCTCATGGGACAGCAATATGGCTTCTCCCAAAGACATGTGACTGGTATTTGCCCCATCCCTGGAAGTGTTCCAGGCCAGGCTGGACAGGGCTTGGAGCAATGTGGTCTAGTGGAAGGTGTCCTGGCCCATGGCAGGTGAGTGCAAGTGGATGAGCTTTAAGGTCCTTTCCAACCCAAACTATTCTGTGATTCCATGATCTGGAACTTCATTTGGGACAAAGGTCCTCAGTAGAAAGCAACAACCATAATCCCATACCCTCCAGAACAATCCAAGGCTCCTTCCCTGCTGGACTACTGTGGGCTGTACTGGCAGACATGCCTTAGCTAGGCAAAACAGCTTGCAGCTTTCTTTTCTAATTAAAATCTCAATCTAACAATGAAGACAGTTTCACAAATACACTGTACATTTCACATCACAGTTATCTATTTCAATTGCTACAAAGAGCCTGTCCTCAAAAACAAAAATCCAGCTGAAGCATGCTCATTGCCAGCTTATGTCCTACTTGGGTGCATCGTCTGATGGCACCTGGTTTGGCTTGCATACGCACCCCGTTCAATTTTCTAACTTGGTCAATATCACAAGGCTCAACTCCCGCTTACAAAAACATGCTCAGTGAACCTGAATCCCAGTCAATGAGACAAAAGGAAAAATATTAGAAAAACAACCCTTAATGGAGTCCCTGGGGAAACCCAGTTCTCAAGTGTACATTTACAAACGGGGAGGGTAAACAGAACTGGAGCAGTCAAACTTGCTCCTGGTGATTGTTTATGTGCTGAAGAGAGACACTGCTCTTCAGGCTTGTTCATCAGCATT
This sequence comes from Molothrus ater, assembly GCF_012460135.2. NCBI lineage: Eukaryota > Metazoa > Chordata > Aves > Passeriformes > Icteridae > Molothrus > Molothrus ater. The sequence goes on from NC_050479.2 coordinate 116,382,951, forward strand.
ACCCCAGATTCTGACCCAAGACAGAATTCCTGTGTGTGGAACTTAGAGTTTGGCTACCCCATTCCAGAACCAGGGATTTGTTGCTCCCTGTTATATTATGGATTGTCTGTGTCTGAAGGGAAAGAAACAAGCACTGACACTTGACTCACCAAATCCATTTCTTCGCCCCATCTCATCCTTCCTGAAGACGCTCCCACCGCTTGGGACACACTTCTCTGCCCACTCGTCCTTTAACTTCAGCTCTTCTATCTGCTCCTCTGTCAGTCCTTGCATGTTGTAAGGTAAGGAAATGCCATGCTCTGCCAGCTCCTCCATCTCTTTAGAGTGTTTAGAGAACAAGATTAAAAGTCTGTTACTATAGTCCATTTACAAAAGCCTTTCATGCGATGCCTGTGCAGGCAAAACTTGCCCCGAGCTTTTAGTTTCTAAACAGATAAATAGAGGGAATAAAGAATAAGGGATATAAACAGACATATACAGATAATGTAATAATGTTGAAATTTATAAATTTAACATAACCATAAAACAATGTAACAAATGACATGTGCAGGGATACAAACCCTCATGGTACTTCGTGGCCATAAACCTTTTATTTTTGGTATTTCCCTGGTCAGGTTTTTTTAGATTTCAGAGCAGTGTCAGTACGGCCTCAGACACGCCACAAACACCGTGGCTGTTGCACAGCAGCCGTGGGTGGGCTGCACCCCCAGGTCAGGCTTACCTGACAGCAATCGCTGCTCTCACAGCCCCACGGTGGGGCAGGAAATGTTTTGTAAAGCTGCCTCGGAAGCTGCTGGTCAGGAGGGAGCACTTCACAGTGCCCTGAAGGACGACTTTGGACAGAGTAACGGGACACGGGGGAATGGCTTCAAACCGCCACAGGGCAGGGTTAGATGGGATACTGAGGAGGAATGCTTCCCTGCGAGGGTGCTGAGGCCCTGGCACAGGTGCCCAGAGCAGCTGTGGCTGCCCCAGAACCCTGGCAGTGCCCCAGGCCAGGCCGGACGGGGCTTGGAGCACCTGGGACAGCGGAAGGCGTCCCCGCCATGGCAGGGGTGGCACTGCGAGAGCTTTGAGGTCCAAACCAAACCATTCCGCGATTCCCTGATTTAAGCAGCTGCTACCGGCACACGCAGCGGGAGAGGTTTCAAGGCTTCGCAGTGCCTTCACTGAACACCGAAGGCGGGAATTCGCACCGACCCCGTCAGGAGCGCAGGCGAGGTGTTCCCGCTGCCCGGGCGGCTGCCGGAGCTGCTCCCGCCCGCCGCGGCCCCGCGGTACCTGAGCACAGGCGCTGCACCTTCAGCCGCCCGTTGTGGATGCGGGCGACCAGCGGCGCCAGCTCGGCCAGGCGGGCGCTGCCCGGCGCCTCCAGCAGGAACTCGCTCTCGCCGCCGCGCTTGACGTGCAGCCGCACCATGGCCGGCCCGGGCGGCCCCTCAGCAACGGAGCCGAGACCCCGGATACCGGCGGCAGGGACGCAGCGCGGGGAGCGGCCGCGGCCCGCCGCTCCGGGAGGCCCTGAGGGCGCAGGGGGACCGCTGCCGCCCCCTCCGGTAGCACCGGGATCCTTCGGGATCCTTCGGGAGACTCCGGTCTCGCAGCAACGGCGGCGCCGCCACCGATCCCGCCGCCGCTTCCCCTTCCGGCCTCCCCGTGAGGGCACGGGAGCCTTAAAGAGCCCGCGCGCCTTGCCCCGTGAGGGGAACGACCGAACGTCTCACCAACTGCAGGTAAGGAGTCTAACCACCTCTTAAATTAATTGTTCTAATTAATCATCAGCTATATTTATATCAATTATAAGTAGCAGCTATATTTATATAAATTATAAGTAGCAGCCATTTTTTTATATCAATTATAAGCAGTGGTACTTCCGACCACCCCGTGAGGGCACGGGAGCCCTTAAAGGGCCCGCGCGCCCTGCCCCGTGTGGGGAGCGACAAAACGTCTTACTAATTGCATGTAAGGAGTTTAATTACCTCTTAAACTAATTGTTCTAATTAATCATCAGCTATATTTATATCAATTATAAGTAGCAGCTATATTTATATAAATTATCAGTAGTGGTACTTCCGACCACCCCGTGAGGGCACGGGAGCCCTTAAAGGGCCCGCGCACCCTGCCCCGTGAGGGGAACAGCAGAACGTCTTACTAATTGCATGTAAGGAGTTTAATTACCTCTTAAATTAATTGTTCTAATTAATCATCACCTCTATGTACATCAATTATAAGTAGTGGACTATTCTTAAATTACTCTCGGGCGCTATTTAGCAAAGTTGTTACAAGCTACTTCTGTGGGGACAGCTTGGGAAAAGGCCTGAAACATTCAGTTTTGATAAACTAACTCTGATATTTCCAATGAACAAAGCCCGGGAGAGAAAGAGGGACTGGGGACGTTGGACATCTAGAATGCAGAATTTATGGATCACAAGGACACTATGGCAAAAATACCAGATAAAAACTCGCTATATACACTGGAAATTCCCTACTAAAGGGAAATATACAAAAAGACTAAAAATATGCTCTAATTAGCATAAGAAGTGATAAATCAATCACCAATAAATGACAGAATATAATTAAAGATAATGATGTAATTTAGAACCCATGAACATTAATGTCTTTGTTTACTAAAAATGTTTAAGTAAGTGAATAAGTTCCGTATCAGTGTCCATGTGGAGGCCAGAATTCTGTCAGCCACACAGCCCCTGGCCAAGGATAAAGGAATGCCCAACCTGCTGACACTAAAATGACAGTCTGTAGAGGGTTTTATTCATCCTGATGATTCAGGAGGATTTGGCAGCGCAGGGGCACAGAGGGAGAACGACCACCCAGACCATAAGGATGGGAGTATTTCAGGCATACCTGGGTGTCCTGGGGGATACAGCCATGGAAACAGAGTCCAGGAACACGTGGGGAGTGGGTCTCACCTCCATCCTCCGTGTTTGCAGAGCGTCTGCTGCTGCTCAGTACTCCCATCAGTACATGGCAGGGCCTCACTGCAGCTCACACACACACATATATATATATACACACACACACACACACACATATATACACACAGACCCTGAAATCTGGGAGCATTCCCCGTGGTGCCCACAGCCCCGTGAGGCGCAGAGGAGCCGCACGCCCGGTACAGTTCAGACAGATAGTTTTTAATCACTGCAATTAAATATTCGACAACATATTTTATCACCACGTGACTCCCACTAGCAAAAGTTCCCCCCTGAATTTGGTTTGCTAATGTAAGGATATCCCAAAACACCAACCACACGGATGTGTGCAGCAACAGCGTGAAACAAGGGAACTCACACACCGAAGCACAAGTAGTACCACTGCTGTTCCGAGTGTACACCTGGAATGACCTGAACAGAAAAAAGCGCAATAGGAAACTCACTACCACTCCTCTAGGCGGCTGCAGCTCGTGCCTAACCAGGGCTGTCTGACGGGATAGTGGATTATTTCATGGATTATTTCATGGATCATGTTGTGAGAGCGTTTGAGGATTTCCGAAGCGCGCTGCCCTGGGATATTGCACTACTCTAAATACAATCTAAGTGTGTTGTCTCACCCCCTGGCTGGGAGACTACATGGCCTGCACCTGGCAAATACTGCTTGGTATCTCAAAAGCCAAGGGGGCTTTTTTCCAGAGGTTGAGGAAAAGCCTGCTGTATCAGCTGTTTCCAGTTTGTGGAAAAAAAAAAAGTATAGTTAAAATAGTAATGAATAAATGGATGATATGGAACAGTTATTCTGAATTAGTGCTAGTGAGTGTATGTCACAATAGGATCTAACAACTGAAATGTACTGACACAGGAGATTAATTGAATATATTAATATGCAAAGTTTTGTTTCTATTTTGAAAGTAAACTATTTTTGTTGTGCCTCAAATTCAAATATAAGCCTTACAAATACCCATAGCCTCTGTTATAAATTAAACAGCTTCTAAACAATACTTGTCAACATTCAAATCTCCATAAACTTTGGCAGCTCTTTGGTAAATACTTATAAATATCAACTAACAAAACAGTCAAAAGGGAGGGGGGGAGGCTGCCAGCAGGGAGCCTCTTCTTGTGAAATTCCACAAAGGAGAACAGAAATGAAAGAGCTCCCTAAGCAAAATCTGTGTCCAGGATTGACAGGTTTTAGTGAGACAGTAGCTCACCCTTCTCTCTTTGTCTATTCAAATACTATTACACCGAGGTCTTCATAAACTCCTGGCCATTTGTTGTGCTCTACCATATATACACATTCAGAATTTATACACGAGCTGAAGTGGCTGTTTACGAGCAGAGTTAACTTTCAGTGCATTTAACCATTAATTATTGCACACAGAATAATCTCAAATGCCCAATTATTCTACTGGATAACACGTAGGAACGAACACGCCCTTCTGCACCTCCGCCCAGCTATCTCTCTGTGAAGCCACGGCTTGGTGGCCCCTGGGGTGCCAGGGAGGGACCGGCAGGGCCCCTGCTGCTGGCTGCTGCGGGTGGCACCGGGGGGGCAGGCGGCTCCCGGGCTGGCAGCGAGCAGAGGCAAGCAGCAGCAGCACGGGGGCCGCAGTCACCAGCCAGGGCACAGTCTGAGGCCAGCAGGGCCGTGCGCTCGGCCCCCAGCAGGGCCGGGCACCCAGCCGGTGTCCCGGAGCCCAGCTGTGTAAAATCTGCAACGCTGGCGGATGGCTTCAGCTTGGTGGGGACGTTCTCGTCCTCGTCAAACGTCACCCAGCCCCTGGGCTGCACCTTCTCCACCTTGAGAGAGCCGCCGCGCCGGCAGAAGGCGTTTGCAGCTGCACCCACGGGAAACAGGGGCTTGCCTGGGCCACAGCTGGGCGGGGGCAGAACAGGGAACGGGTGGGAAGCAGCAGCTCCTGCCAGTACCTGTGAGGGGATCCTGGACTCCCCTGTCTCCATCCTAAATGGGTTCCCAGCATTGGGAGTTCTTTCAGTGAATGGGTTTGAGCAGTTCAGCCCAGTAATAAATGGGTTTGGAGAGCTGTGCTGATGTTCCTGGGATGAGTGAAAGGCTGGAATAGGAGGCGTTGCTGACATGCAATTTACAGGACTCAAATTCTCCGCATTTCTTTGCCTTGCTGAAGGCAGCTCTATCAACTCCTTGTGGTTTGAGGTTGGAGCGGGTGATGTTCGGACAGATGTCTGCATCTTGGACACGAGCAGCTGGAATGACAGGTCTTCAAAAGGGTCACTGCTGAGCTGGGGTTCAGGGTTAGTGCCGTGTGTCCCGCTGGGATTCTGCTGCAAAGGAAGCACACGCTCAGGAATCATGCAGCTGCTTCCAGGTTATTCCTACTGCCCCCTTCTCACCCCTCAGCTCCAGCTTCAGCCCCGTTCTGTTTTAACTACAACGGTACCAGCAGCCTGAACCCCCTCTGTCCAAAGAAAAGCCTCTAAGCTGTCAAACACCACTCCCTCCTGCTCGGTGCTGAATGCAGCTGGAGCCTACTTCCTGCAGGTCCCAGGCCCAGCAACAAACACTGAGGGAACTCGGCATGGCAAAACGTTCGGGAAATGCACTCCAAGCGAGGGACAGCCCGGCACAACTATGGAATGAAAAGCTCCAGGTTACGCTGTGTGGGAGCTGACCACACTGATGTTACAGCAGCGTTAAAGCACCGCAATGAGAGGAAACATCCGTGTTATTAGTAAATGCAGTCAGACTTTGCCATGTAGCCAGGCACCCATAAGCATTCTCTTCTTGGCATGGAAAGAAAGGGACAATCGCTAATTAAAGCGACAAGTTACCCTTGGAGAAGACAGTTTTCTCCACAGAATTCCTCAGCTTTGAAAATCAAAATATCCCTGGTTTTACACACTGCTTCAAACAACAATGCAAGGTATTTTCTACCTTGTACAAGCTGTCCAAAAAGGTGGAGTATCTGCTTTGTTCAGTATGCACACTGACAGAACAGAGCTTGGAGCTTCCCCTTACCAAATGAGTTAAGCTTAAGTAAAAACGGCTTCTAAGACTTCAAATGTCACAAAAAGATTTTATGATAAATTTAATACACCAAAACAACTGAATGGACTGTCTACAGTTGAAGGTTTTTTGCAGAATAATATTAAAACAAAGACATGGATAACTTAGGGAAAAATGTGAAAAACTCAACTGTAGAAGGAATAGAACTCAAATGCAGCCTGGGACCAGCTGGTTAAGTCCTGTGGCCAGTTGAAAGTACAAGATCCCAAAGAAACTATGAATCCAATTTGCTCCTCATTCCAAGTACAAACTTGCTTTGAGTAATTCTGGAAGCAAGTGTTTTTAAAATTGTAACAGTTTGTTTTACTTTGGGCCACAGCAAGGCCTCTGTTCCTTGAGAAATGTGATCTATGGGGTTTGTTCTGAAACAGAATTTGGCAGTGCAGTAGCATCAGGATTTATTTGCATTACAGAGAGCATTTATTGCCAACACTGATCTGTTTTTCCCTGAGCAGACCAAGATCAGCAGTGCCTGAGCAATGTAGGTGAGGGTCCAATTGTTTCATAAAAAGACGATGACACAAAATAGTGCCTGGCTCCAGTAAAAGCAGTCTCATTTTGAAATGCACCATGAAAGGAACAAGCACACCATGGTATGACAGGCAACCCATGAATGCAGACAGGTGTGTTTGAGGGGATGGGACTGCAGATGTATGAGAGCACCACCCATACATCTCTGCTGCTCGAATGGAGGGAGCCACGTACGAGACTGGGAAAGAGTCAGATACCTGTTACCCTGACGGTTGCTCCTGCTTGTGAAAGAGAAACACAGATCAGAGGAGGAAAATCAGCAAGAAAATCCAAGTAACAAAGCAACCTCATGTTAAAAATAATATTTTCAGAAGTTTTCACAAAGCTGGTTTTTTGAGCTGTGAATACAAACCACAAGTATTTACCACACCCTACACTAAATTTTCCATTTCTGTTGTCTTCTACTGTAAGCTCAACCATTGGGAGTCAGAAAAAACCAACTCAGGTCCATTCTAATGGTATTTCCATGGACACCCATTGTGCAGCTGATTGTGCTCCTTTTTGGAGCCAAGTTACAGGAATGTGAGCACGGGTGGTCTAATTCTAGTCACCTGTTAGCATGAAAAGCCCCACAGCTCTCATTCTGGGAGCTGTGTCAGTATTGTCCCTCATCCACAGGAACAGCTTTGCAAGCTGACAAAACCATAATGCCTCTCCTTCTGTGGAAATGTAGCATCTCCCTCCTTTGCAAGGAAGAAGATCTATTTACAGTAACTATTTCTCTTTTTCAGTGTGGGGATTGTATAGAGTCCTGAATTGTCACACTGTAGCAGTGATTATTTTTATAAGAACAGATTTCGTTTCTCCAATATCATCATCCAGATTTGCATAGAAGGATGGCTTGGAATTCACTACCTCTCAAAAGACCTTGCACTCCTTTAAAGGCCTTTCCTCAGAAAACTGCACTTTTTGGTCTAAGTTTCCAAAGTGAAAGGCAGTTCACAGGCAAAGAAAGAGGTTCAGGAGAAAGAAAGGAAAAGCATTTAAAGATTTTTTCAGTTTGGATTCAAAAATCAACTCACTGAGGACTGAATTTGGCTGCTTCACTGTGGTACAAAATAGGCATTAACTACTGTAGCAAAAAAAGGGCTTCAGATACAGGCATAAGAAAAAATCTGAGCAGCACTGAAAACCTGCTTCTGCATTTTTAAGCAGCAGTAAGAAACTATGGCTTTTCCTAGAGAAATTGATGTTTTTTTTATCATAACAGCCTAAATGATCCCTGAGAACAGAATGTTAATGTTACTGCATGAAATTCCTACATCATGTGGATAGGTCTCTGTATTTTCAGTGACACTGGGAAATGGGGAGAATTCTATTTCTCTCAAGTATTTATTAATGCATTGATTAGGTTTATGAGCTTACCAATGGCATCTCCCTTCACTGAATGATCACCAACACCAAGCACCGCCTATTTCCAACCCTGCTGCCTTACTGTACAGCTTGTCACGCACGTATCATCATCAAATCAGACTGCCTAGACTGAGTGCTTTGCCAGACAAAGCTGCCAAATGACAACATCATTTTAACACTGAGCTGTCCATAAACCGTAAAGCCATCGTCAGAAATCCTAAATGCCACGTTTAGCATTTAAGATGTTAGTTACTCAGGGACAGCACACAAGCAAGGGTTACTCTCCTTGAGCCCCAGGGCCACTGAATCCGGCCTCTGGGCCCTCGTTTTTGTTTCTGTGCTCGCTGTAAGGGTTCCTCAGAGGCTGCAGCAGGCAGCGCGAGCCGCGTTCGTTCCCACAGGGAAAGGAGGCCCCTGCAGGGCTGTCCCACTCACCGGCTGCTGGCAGGGAGCCGGTTCCGAAGGCAGACTGTGAGAGGAGCGGCTGCGGGGCGGCGGCTGCGGCGGCTCCAGGCTCTGCGGGGCGCCCGCCTGAGAGGGATGGGGTGCCGCGGGGACCAGGGGCTCCTGCATCCTCAGCACAGCAGGGCCAGCAGCCTGAGGCTTCAGGGGCTCAGGAAGCAGGGGCGAGCCTGGAAGGACACGTGCAGGGATTTGCATGGTCAGGAACTGCAGTGAATACTGGGGATTCGTTACAACTGTAAGGGAAAGCACCACAGAGAACTGCAGAGAAGGGGCTGTGAGAACAGCAGGTGTTCATGGCAACGGGACTGGAAACCACCAGAAACTCAGCACATCTCCAGTAAAATTGCTACTCCAGTGTAAGCTGACAGAGGCAGGGTTAGAGGGGGTATCAGGAAGGAATTCTTTCCTGTGAGGGCGGGCAGGCCCTGGCACGGGGTGCCCAGGCTGCCCCAGGATCCCTGGGAATGCCCAAGGCCAGGCTGGATGGGGCTTGGTGGAAGGTGGAATTAATCTCCGAGGTCCCTTCCAACACAAACCATGCTGTGGTTTTACACAAAACACAAACCATGTCACTCCAAAATGTCCTTCAGTTATACTGAACAGTATTTTGGAGGCCACTGTTATAAAACGCGTATTTTTCTAAGTACAGAGATAAAGGGGTTTTTTAAACTGTAAGTCTAGGAAGTTGCTTGGAGAGCCAGACATAAATGCTGTTCCATGTCTCATGATTACAAAACTACCAACTCATAGAGCATCTGGTGATCAACAGCCAGAATGGCACACACCAGCCTGCTCAGAGCAAGCCCGGCAATCTTTGCACAGTTTCTCTGATACCACAAAATCTGTGGGTCAGGATCTCACACAACCTTGACAATAGCATCCAAAAGTGCACTACTTGAGGATGCCTAACACAAACTGCCAAACGCTACTGCATCCAAGAACCTTCATTCCTGGTGAGAAGCGGAGCCACCTGCTGAGAACAAAGCAGTCAAGGCACAGAGTGCAGTGCCCGGCTGACCAGTGACGGGATTCGCGTGTTCCCTGTCAGGGAAGGGAAACTCACCCCGTGGCGGTTCCGCTGCCTTGGGCTGAGCCTCGGGCGCCGCTCGTGCCGCCGGGGCACGGACATGGCTCTGCGGGGCACTGATAACTCCAGCTCGAGGAGGAACAGTCTGCCAGCAAAGGTGGGAAAAACAGAGTACTTCAGTTCTTCAGCTTTGGAGCTGCAGCCATCTAATGCTCAACGGCTCAGAATAATCAGCATTCTGCGAAAAACCTGTTCTTTGATAACAGCTGCTCAACTCATCTCGTGTGCACGTGCAGGAACAAAGAATAGATTTCCAAAACATGGTGATGGTTCCATTCAAAACAAAGGATCTTTACAATGCTTTTTAACTTTATAGAAATACTTACCTGTGCAACAATGCTAGAAACAGTTATTTTTTGCTAATATTAATAAGGTAATTTACCTAAGTCCTCAAATTGTAAGCAACAAAACCAACAAGAGCAACTAGTTTATTTGGAGGCGTGTTTCTCATCAAACAGTATTAATGAAACACATTCTGCATCACCTGAAGGCTGCAGTCTTCCTGAAGCTGATGGAATAGGAGTTAATATGCTGGAAATGTTAACTTCCAAGTCTACATCAGTATTTGAAGAGACACAGGAAGCTATTCCAGGTTACAGCTGAAGCAGAGTAAATTACAAACAACACAGTGAGAGCTGAATAAAGGCCCTGGGATCAAAGGAAAAAGGACTGTGAGGCAGGAAGGACTGTGAGACAAGTTTGTAAGACTTGCTTCCTGTAAAATGTTGTGTACCAGAGGACACTCTAGAAATGGCTTTCAGAGCAAACTCCATTGCACAGCTGTACACAAAAATTATTAGCAACCAGCAAATACTATAAAAAACAGTACAATTCTTGATCTTAGTTTTACTAGAAATGTCTCTGGCTTTGTGCACCACTTTGTGAGTCCTTATGCTTGGCTGGGTCCATTGACCAACGTTCTGAACTCTTTCAGCTACCTAATCTCATAAATTCCTGTCTGAATTTCTGAATCTCCAATCTGATCTGAGACTGCCAAGATGCATTTTGTTATTTCTTTGAATATTCTGACAGTAGGCAGGAGGATGGTTGGATCATACACCAAAATAAAAATATATCAAAAAGGAACAGAAAAGAAACCAAGTGTAAACCAGCTCTCAGGATGCCTCAGTGGGAAGCAGCACCCACTGTAGCTACTGTCCCTGGTCCTGAAATCCTTGAGATGAAATCCAAAAATCACCTGGGACAAAGGCAAGCACACAGTGAAAAGTGAATACATTCTTTCTTACATACACCAGTTTTTCTTTATCCAAATTTTAGAAGAGGCCATTTTACATTGCCAGAAAAATAATTTTTAAAAAAGCCAAGATCATGAATTGTTCACTGAGAGAATCAATCTGTTTGAGAAAAATGAATCTGTAAAATTTACTGCAATGGAGACTTTCAACAGCAGTTTTCAGCAGTTCCAATAGTGGAATATGCTGCAAAGTCAAAGAATTATCAACAGACAATGCCATTACTCAGTAACTCTTGAAGAAGACCTGTGGCTATTCAAACACTTTTCTCTTCCCTCACATAAGGCTCCTGCTTGCTCCTGGTAAGAAAAAGCTAGGCAGATGGATTTCATCTCTTGATTTCCTGTGTGGGGTGAAGCATCTGCATGCCCATCAATCCCTTCATTCCCTCCTTCAGTGCAGTTCCACAAATAAGGCAGTGAAACACAGGACTAATATCTGCTGAAACAGTTGCATGCTTCATTTTCACATGAAGGCCCTTATGAAAATTAGTCTTTACAACAAGGTACATAATAAGATCTCAGTTGCACATGTAACCCATTAATGGCCTGTCAGCAATTAACTGCTGGCACAATTTACGTTCCAGTACAGAGGATAATGCATTTTACCACAGCAAATCAGTAAGGGCCTAGAATAACAAGAGTGACCTTGCAGTTATTTAAAGGAGATGTACAACGTGCATTTGGGAGCCCGCTGTGCGCTTGCAGAGTGCAGAACAGTCACGTCCCATCCAGTCTGAGCACACATGGGGTTCCCCCATCCCACAGTGGTTTTAGTCAACAGACAAACTGTGACCTGCCCAGTGACCTGTGTAGTTGCTCACACGTGTTGAGACTACCAGAAACAGACATGTCAAAGAGCAGACACTGAGCAGACACGATCTCCAAGCAGCACCTACCGGTCTGGGGGTACCCGCCGAGGGAGGAGGCTGATGCCGAACTGCAACAGAGAGCACAGATTACTGACTCAGCACCCACTGCAAACCCAACCTCTGTCTCTACTGCAGTTAGTACAAAGCACGCGTCTATTACCTAAGTTCTCTTTTCTCTGTGTTCCAGGGCTTTTTTGTGCTTTGCAGCATGGAAAACAAACAGATTATCTGTGTTAGATAAGCCACAAATGGGTATTAGAGGGCAATGTTCCACCACTACTACTGGGAATGGAGGCAAGGAGAGAGCAGTGATTGTTCAGAAACCTATTACACATCCAGGAGCTGTCACTCACACACTCCCACCCCATGGCACACAGGAAGTCATCTGACCCTTTTATTCCACATGATTTAACTCACATCCTATTTGTTGCAAGCTAAGGTGACCACTTGTACGGGTCCCCGTGTGCTCAGTCGTGTTGGATGGAAGTGCTTTGATTTCTGGTATATCCTGTAGGGGTGCTACCAGCAGGGGTTAGAACAGAGAGAGCTGACGTGACAGTGCCTGACCCCACTCTATGTTCATGGGATAGATGTGTCAGAGCCCAGCTTCACCGTGGCCACGCTGATGGCAGCCCTCAGGTGCACCACTCTAACTGGGCAGGGCAAGAGGTGGAAAAAGCACCTCGGGTTCAGACAAGCCCACCATTTCTAACAGGCAGGGAGCTTTAGGATTCTGGCTGGAGTTTCTGCTGCTTGTTTCCCAGGAAGGCAAAGTCACCATGCAGTGACAGTAAGTGGAACTCTGTGGTGCATCACACAGCTCATCAAATCAGCTTCCAGCTATCAGCCTGCCCTGGAGCCAGTCAGAAGGGGTTTCTGGGGCTGTTCTCAGTGCAGCAGCTCCCACCCTGAGCAACCTGGTGCCAGTTCACCCTCCTTGGAGCAGAAGCTGGAGTGCATAGCCACCAAGGGCGCCTTCCCACCTCAAATATGGCACACGTAGAGTGGCTTTGCCAATCCAGCAAAATGAACCAGCAATGCAGCCAAAATTAACTGTACTACACAGGAGGAAACCCTGCCAGTGACTCTATCAGGACCTGCATTGCTATTTGCTGTGAAGGACGCTCCTGAGAGACAAGGAAGAAACCCAAGGCCATGACTCTGCTGGCATGGCTAAAGCAGCACCCATCCACAGTAATTCCATGTACTCCAAGCAGAAAGGTGCAAGAGAAATGCTCTCAGAACTGTGTGTTACACACAGCTGGCTGTCACAATCAAAACACCTACACTGTGCTCTTCAGAAAGAGGCAAAATATGACATTATTGACCAAATAATGTCAATAATGCTTCCATGGAACTTTCCAACTGCTTCCATGGAAGTTTCTCTCCCCAGAATATACAAACACACGTGGTCCTTTATGCAAAGTCAGGCTCTCTAGACTCCTGATTTAGTTACAGGTGCAATGGTCACTCTGATGACCAGGCAGCTGCAGCTTACTCCGAGGGACAGCCTTAAAAGCATTCTTGATTAGAGCTCTGCAAGTTTCACTGAGCTTTTCACAAATGCCTTCTGTAACAATCCCCACCACCACTGAGAACCAGGGAGAGCCCGGCTGGGAGAAATACTAATAAAAGAGCAAAGATCCTCCATGATAAATGCGTTAATGAAACCACCTTGAGTGCCACAAGAGCAATAACATTACTCAGATGTTACATCAGAAATCCATTTCTAGAACACAAAAATTGTTATATTACCTTCTACTTCTCTCCTAGCTACCCCAGGACTGGGAGGAGCTCCAAGACCTTTTCAGAGAAAGAAGAGAAGCTGTACATAGCATAAGGAAAGCAGTAGACTGAGAAAGAAAAAGCATAACACTGCCAGCTTTACACAATTTATCTCTGGTCTGGATAGATTACAGTCACCTGCAGGAAATAACTGTTTGTAGCAGCATGGGGAACCCAGGCTGCTGTGAATCACAATCCATCAAGGGCAATCATGTTCAGGAACATTGGTTATTTCAATTCTACATTACAGTGGAAAGTGAGTTTCATTCCTTCAGAATGTTCACTCTACACAAACGTTTGGCTACCCAGTGGCATCTGACATCCAGTCTTGAACCTCTCGTGAGCAGAGCACAGAGCTGAGCTCAGACACTGGGGAATAAATGAGCACAGCACTTTGACCCTGCCAAACCAAGCCTGATCCCTGTCATGCAGAACACTGAGCAGCCTGTTTGTGCCACGGTACATCTGAATAGGAAATGTGACCAAGCAATACTTCCCACCTCATATCATGTACTGTTCCTGAAGAACTGTATTATTGAGGGGCCTCGACACAGCACTGGGCACAGCTGGACCCATTGGTTTAACAGCTCAGATTGAGAGAAAAAACATTTTCAACCGTGCATAACCACGCTGAACTACTTTATTTCTGCAATATCATCAAGCATGCACTGGGTTCCTAAAAGTGTATGGCAAAAACACAGCAGGATATAGACATGATGGAAAAACTGAAGGCATCCCCTAGCTGGGACACAGCCTCTGCTGCTGAATCCATCCCCTAGCTGGGACACAGCCTCTGCTGCTGAATCCATCCCCTAGCTAGGACACGGCCTCTGCTGAATCCATCCCCTAGCTGGGACACGGCCTCTGCTGCTGAATCCATCCCCTAGCTGGGACACAGCCTCTGCTGCTGAATCCATCCCCTAGCTGGGACACAGCCTCTGCTGAATCCATCCCCTAGCTGGGACACAGCCTCTGCTGAATCCATCCCCTAGCTGGGACACAGCCTCTGCTGCTGAATCCATCCCCTAGCTGGGACACAGCCTCTGCTGAATCCATCCCCTAGCTGGGACACGGCCTGCTGCTGAATCCATCCCCTAGCTGGGACACGGCCTCTGCTGAATCCATCCCCTAGCTGGGACACGGCCTGCTTAATCCATCCCCTAGCTGGGACACGGCCTCTGCTGAATCCATCCCCTAGCTGGGACACAGCCTCTGCTGCTGAATCCATCCCCTAGCTGGGACACGGCCTCTGCTGCTGAATCCATCCCCTAGCTGGGACACGGCCTCTGCTGAATCCATCCCCTAGCTGGGACACGGCCTGCTTAATCCATCCCCTAGCTGGGACACGGCCTCTGCTGCTGAATCCATCCCCTAGCTGGGACACAGCCTCTGCTGCTGAATCCATCCCCTAGCTGGGACACGGCCTCTGCTGAATCCATCCCCTGGCTGGGACACAGCCTCTGCTGCTGAATCCATCCCCTAGCTGGGACACAGCCTCTGCTGCTGAATCCATCCCCTGGCTGGGACACAGCCTCTGCTGCTGAATCCATCCCCTGGCTGGGACACGGCCTCTGCTGAATCCATCCCCTGGCTGGGACACAGCCTCTGCTGCTGAATCCATCCCCTAGCTGGGACACAGCCTCTGCTGCTGAATCCATCCCCTGGCTGGGACACAGCCTCTGCTGCTGAATCCATCCCCTGGCTGGGACACGGCCTCTGCTGCTGAATCCATCCCCTAGCTGGGACACAGCCTCTGCTGCTGAATCCATCCCCTAGCTGGGACACAGCCTCTGCTGAATCCATCCCCTAGCTGGGACACGGCCTCTGCTGCTGAATCCATCCCCTAGCTGGGACACAGCCTCTGCTGAATCCATCCCCTAGCTGGGACACGGCCTCTGCTGAATCCATCCCCTAGCTGGGACACAGCCTCTGCTGAATCCATCCCCTAGCTGGGACACAGCCTCTGCTGAATCCATCCCCAGCTGGGACACAGCCTCTGCTGCTGAATCCATCCCCTAGCTGGGACACAGCCTGCTGCTGAATCCATCCCCTAGCTGGGACACGGCCTCTGCTGAATCCATCCCCTAGCTGGGACACAGCCTCTGCTGCTGAATCCATCCCCTAGCTGGGACACGGCCTCTGCTGAATCCATCCCCTAGCTGGGACACAGCCTCTGCTGAATCCATCCCCTAGCTGGGACACGGCCTCTGCTGAATCCATCCCCTGGCTGGGACACAGCCTCTGCTGAATCCATCCCCTAGCTGGGACACGGCCTGCTGCTGTGTCACCATGTGTGAGATGTGCCCAGGAGCTCCCTGTGATCTGTGAGTCACAGAGTGGGCAGAGTGGAGGCTGCACATGGGGCTGAAATGGGACTGGCTCCAGAGATGTCGGATCTCTGCTTTGGCTGAGCATCTGCTTCAAAGATGCTGGACCCCACCATGTGTTATCTGTTCTAGCTGAGAGCCAGGCTCTGCCAGCTGCCATCACAACTCTGACCACGAATAACTGTGAGAGGAGCAGCAGTGAGGCTGTGCAGGAGCAGGGCCCTGCCTGACAGCATCCTCTGCTCCTGCTCTGTGCAGGAGGAGGACAAAGCAGCTCCTTCCTGCAGGAGCAGGGCCCTGCCTGACAGCATCCTCTGCTCCTGCTCTGTGCAGGAGGAGGACAAAGCAGCTCCTTCCTGCAGGAGCAGGGCCCTGCCTGACAGCATCCTCTGCTCCTGCTCTGTGCAGGAGGAGGACAAAGCAGCTCCTTCCTGCAGGAGCAGGGCCCTGCCTGACAGCATCCTCTGCTCCTGCTCTGTGCAGGAGGAGGACAAAGCAGCTCCTTCCTGCAGGAGCAGGGCCCTGCCTGACAGCATCCTCTGCTCCTGCTCTGTGCAGGAGGAGGACAAAGGCAGCTCCTTCCTGCAGCAGGGACACACGGGCACACGCTCCTGCGTCCGTGCACCAGACAGAGGCAGCAAGATCTCTGGCATGAAGACTGGGCAAGGCACCCAGCATCCACTACAAGGGACAGAAACGGCACAGAGGGTAAATACATTTCACTTACTCATAGTTCTCTTCAATAGTGAGAAAGCAAAGTGATCGTGCTCTGATAATGCTATCACAAAGGGCAGCATGGGAATATTCCCATCTTAGGGACAATGAAAAACAGTTTCAACCAATGATAAAAGCCTGGGCTGCAACAATCAGGAAAGCTCTGACTACTACTATTAGGAAAAAACCCCACAAATATTATTTATTAACTTCCATTGACAATTAAGCAGCCTTTATGGTTTTTAATGTTCTCTGAAAATTTAATCTGTAATGTATTAAAAAAATATGGGGTAAACAGAGGGCAACATTTTAGTTTTTAACTATAAACAACTGGAGCTTGTAGAATGCTCAGTGAAATTTTTTTGGCATTAACATACAAAAGGTCTACACTTGGTAAAGCCCTGCAATGAGTGCAGAGCCTTGTTCACCTGAATTCTGAGTGACTTCTGACATAAAATATGACCAAACAAACACTTAGATGCCCAAATCCTTGTCTCATCCTCAAAGCATACTGAGGCATTAGAAAAAGTGCCATGGGCATTGAAGGGACTGAAGCACTTGGGGGAAAAAGGTCAAAACATGTGGGGGGAAAAATATCATTTAAAAGGCACAACATTTTAAAGGCATGATCAGTGTCTCTTGGCATGTGCTATGGAAGCCCAAACTCCAGGTCTGAGCCACTTACACACTCCACAGGCATATTTCCACAGAGCTCTCAGAGCCTTGCTCCTAGAGGAGAGAAACGGGTGCCCTTTCCCACTGAAGTCACCCATAAGGACACTGATTTTGGTGCCAGCCCTGTGCTAACTTGCTTGGAGCTGAGCTCAGATACCCATGAAAATTGGCCTTGATGCTTACACATGTACACCATGAGTGGAAAATGGAGAGCAGAAAAAAGTGAAGAGCTTTTGGTTGGAATAATATATGAAAGAATATACTACAGTCTCAAATGATTGCATAAAAAGCAAGTTTTATGCAAGCTACAGCTCCATGGAAAGCTATACTGGGAAAGGTGATAAAAGAAGACAACTGAGTAGTCTTTGCACAATTGAGACAAGCTAGGCAAACAGGATTGTGTCAGTGCACAGAAAACTACACAGCACTGCAGAACAATGAATGAAATCTCACCTATGCTGAATGTGGTCTATCAACTGCTTCCTAAAGCTCCTGCATTTTACCTCATCTGAAACATTCCACGCTGGCCATGAAAGCTTCCTTGTCTCACCAGTGTCTAAGAGCCAGGCACATTTCTGCCTGACACCCAAGTGAGCTGATAGTTACAGACTATTTGAAATAGCTCATGTATTTTCTGAGATCACTCAAAACTCTCCAAGCATTTAGTCAAAAATGCCTCTTTCCTTCCAACGGAGGGGCAGTGCCTGGAAACGCCACGAGCAATTCTCATCCTCTCTCATGTATTGATGAGCTGGTTTAACTCAGCAGGACAGCAAAATGTGGGCCAGGGAAGGACAAAGCCTATTTGAGAAGCACTTGACAGCAAAGTTACCTGATGTGCTCACCAGGACAAAGCAACAGAAATCTGAACAACCCTCATCTCTGACTTTAAAATACCAGCTTCTGGAGAAATACTACTTCACCAGAAAGGGCAACGTAGTTCAGAGGGGGGAGGAAGGAAAGACAGTGACATTAATGAATTCTCTAGTTCTGCAACTTGGAGAACTGCCCATTTTGACACCTTTGGAAATCATCGTGTTCAGTATTGTCACAACAGATCCCCACAGCAGTTTGGCTATGCAGTCATATTCAAAAACAATTAAAATCATTACCTCCAAATTCTTTTCTAGCAGGTGCAGGACTCCTACCGCCTGACAGTATTTAAGAAATGAATGCAGCAATAATGAGAAATGTCAGTGTAGTAGGAGGAAAGAAAAAGAATGAGAAAGTTAAAAATCACAAGGGTCACTTTGTTATTAACTATGTTGCCCAAATGCTTCTGAACATCCAGTTTCTCTTAGAGCTCAATTGTTCACATTGTCAGATGATCCAAATGAACTCTACATTCAAAACTTGGACATGACACAACACAGATATACTGATGCCAAAATTAAAGGAATAGCAATTGACCAATGAATGCACAAGTTATTTCTATTTTACTTTAAAATAGATGCTATAAAAAATGAAAATTTTGAGTCAACATTGCTGTAAAATTTCACATTTTTAAAAGTGAAAATAAGTTTCTATAAACTTATTCACCAATAATATTTAAATGGTAAAAACGCTGTTATTTCCCACGCTGTTATTGCTTTTAAATGTACCAATTAAACACTGCAATTAAAAAACCAGTGAGCCCAAGGTGCAATACGCACTTTGGGTTTGCACTTTCAAGTCCCTCTCACAGACTTGAGAGCAGATAAATATTCCTGAGCAGCTGGGAAGGTCCCCGTTACCTGAGGGGGGAGCCGGGCACTGTGGAGGAGCCGGACGGGCAATGGGCAGCAGTGGGCACCCAATGGGCAGCAGTGGGCACCCAATGGGCACCCAGGGGTCAGCAGTGGGCACCCAATGGGCAGCAGTGGGCACCCAATGGGCACCCAGGGGTCAGCAGTGGGCACCCAATGGGCACCCAGGGGTCAGCAGTGGGCACCCAATGGGCACCCAGGGGTCAGCAGTGGGCACCCAATGGGCACCCAGGGGTCAGCAGTGGGCACCCAATGGGCACCCAGGGGTCAGCAGTGGGCACCCAATGGGCACCCAGGGGTCAGCAAAATAAGGTGCCCGTTACCTGAGGGCGGGGGCGGGCGCTGCGGCGGAGCCGGACGGGCAGGAGGCGCCACGGGCCGAGGGGGCGGAGGGCGCTTGGGCTCCAGGCTCTGCGGAGCCTCCTTCTGCTGGGCACCAGCCTGCAATTCAGCTGGAGGATAGGGCAGAAAACAATGCAAAAATTAGTGCCTGGGACATTGCAAACACAGCAAAGCTCTCCTTATAGCGAGCTTCTCACCGAGAGGACAGTCAGGCCCCAGGCTGGGAAATAACAATACGCAAGTTTTTGAGACAGGGAAAACAAGAGGAATGAACCAATGATGAAAAGAAGCAGATTTCCTAAATCAAAACTTCTGCCTCATATGTTTTAATAAATTTACATTTTTCATGAAATCCTGAACAATCTTACCAATTGCAGCATTCCAAATTTTGATTTTGACTCTTACCTGTGAACCAAGTTCTCTGGAAAAATGCGACAAAGGGAATTCTCAGGGCATTTGAACAGTTAAACAAACTCAATAAGAAGCCATTCCAAGCACCATCATTGTGTTCACGTGTTCATAATTTAAAAACAGGCCGTGTTTAAACAGAAGTTTTCACATTGTGCTCCCCATTTACAAATGTGCTGATTACAGCTTATAACTTGGAGCTGGCAGGAGCAGGGATTGCCAGGGCTGTATTCCGAGAGATGACTGGGGTGAACCAGGATCCTACAGATCCGCTGCAGCAGGACTGGGCTGTGGCAGTGTGCAGTACCCACCTGGTGGGCACACGGGGCCCAGGAGCCTCTCGAGGCACTGGGGCAGGGCAGTACCCACCTGGTGGGCACATGGGGGGCCCAGGAGCCTCTCGAGGCACTGGGGCAGGGCAGTACCCACCTGGTGGGCACACGGGGGGCCCAGGAGCCTCTCGAGGCAGTGCAGTACCCACCTGGTGGGCACACGGGGCCCAGGAGCCTCTCGAGGCACTGGGGCAGGGCAGTACCCACCTGGTGGGCACACGGGGGCCAGGAGCCTCTCGAGGCACTGGGGCAGGGCAGTACCCACCTGGTGGGCACACGGGGCCCCAGGAGCCTCTCGAGGCACTGGGGCAGGGCAGTACCCACCTGGTGGGCACACGGGGGGCCCAGGAGCCTTCCCTGGGGCCCGGCTGGGTCTGGCTGGCAGCGCGGGTCCCTCCGGCAGCGTCGGGGACTGGCAGGGGCTGGAGCGCGGGGAGGAGCTCGGGGACGTGCCCAGCCCGGAGCTCGATGTCGGCTGCAGGTGCTGGGGAAGGATTTCCTCCACTTCAGCGCTGTAGTCATCGATGTCTCCTGAAAAACAAACCCCAGAGGAGAGAAACACACAAAAGCTGACTCTGGGCATGAGATTTTGAGCAGGAAAAGCCCCAAAGTTCCAAGGAATTAGCCCAGCAACCAAAGTGTGATTCTCGCATCCCAAAATTGCCCATGAAGAACACAAATGCATTCAAACCAGCTGAAAATGCTTCAAGTGTGCAATACATATTATAGATAGATATTAAAGGTAATTATAACAGCGTGGCAATTGTGAAGTTGATTAAGCTCAACCAATTATCTTTCCAGGCTATTTCCTTGGTTTGCAATGTGGCAAGCTTCACTTGCTCGTCAGAGAGCTGGGCAGGGGATTTCAAGGTATCTGTTATTTGTAACAACTTGTGCTTGCAAAGGGTGGAACGGTGTTTAAAAAAGGCTCAACATGGATGTGCTTTTGAAGAGTAAACTGTCAGTTTAGAATATATTAAATGTAGATGAGGGTGAAGCAGATTGCTGAGATACTGTTGAAAATATTGCGATTTCTCATCTGTTTTAGATGGGCATGGACATATATATATATGCATTAAATTACCCACATTATTCAGGACTGTCAGCATTCCAAAGTAAGGAATGCTTTATCTCAACAAACCTTCCATGTCATAGTCTGCAGTAACCTCAGCATCTTCACAAAGCAAGGTGGAGCTTGTGGATGAAGGCAGCCCAATATTAATCTTTTCTAGATTCATTTCATCTTCCAAACTTCTGATCCAATCTGGATTTTTCAAGTTGATATTTATAATCCTTCCTTGTAGCTGCATTGCCAAAAAAAGGTATGCACAAAACAGAAGGTGTTTAGAGTAAGAATGTTAAAGCTCAGCATTTTAGGTTTAAAAACAAAATACTAATTCCTGAAAATATCACAAATAAGGTTATAGGAATTTCTGTGACTAAACAAAAATAATTCTGATTTTCACTTCATTTTGGTACCTACATTTAAGTAATTTAAACTGTTCATTACACGCGTTTAAATTTCTTTGGTAGAAAAACTTGCAACTCATGTCCTACGGTTCTCCTTTGCAGTTCATCAGGAAGCTTCTGGGTTTTTTTACTCTGACACTATTACTTATAGAGCAAACCAGACTTGCTTATGAACTGCATGAATAAAGTCATTGTTAGAGGCTAGCACAGAGCAGGCCCTCATTCTGTAAAGGGACATTCTAGCCAGGGACATCTCAGCAGATCCAAGGATCCATCTGTAAACACCACACATTCCAAGTCCTAACAGCACAGACTAGTGACACTTTAAACATCACAAGTTAAATTTTCACCAGGATTAAATACTGACCCCATAGAAGTCAATGCAAGCTGAAATTCTGACATTTTTCAGAGTTTGTAGTATACAAGTGCTACATTTTTAATAACTGCAGGCTATAAAGATTTTAACTGCTTAATTCCAGAAACTGAACTCTACTTTTTAAATCATAAAAGACCCCAAACCCCTCATTTGATGAGGATGCCTCTCAGTAGATTCTAATTTATTTTAGGAGGAGTATTGTTAGAGAAATGAGGTTTGATGCTTCTTTTATATGGCTTTTGAAGCTCAACATATGGTATGTGGCTATTGAGAGGAAAAAAAAGAACTGCAAGTCTAGTACAGAACAGAAAAAACTCCTAAGAATCCAAGACAAACAATAAATCCAACCCACTCAAGAAGATTTAAAGCTGGATTGTCCCTTGCTATACAAAGGTTCAGTCATTTCTACATTACCTCAGTGCCATTCAAACTCATAACATTCAGAGCAGAGCTTCCTTCCAAAAATGTTACCCACATCTTGTCTTCCACAAACCTGCAAAGTTCATTGGAAACAATAAGCACAAAACACCACAATGCTTCACAGTACAACTGCTAGCCTAGTGCAAATGCAACATCCTTATCTACAGCTCGTTTACAACTACTAACCTAATGCTAGAATACAACATTTGTATAAAATTCTCAACAATAAGGGTATCTGGAAAAATCATGTCTGAAAACTGAGACACACAGAAATGAATGCTAAAGACATTTACATATGCAAAATGAATTCTAAAGACACTTAAGTTGAAATTCAAATGCTAAAAATTAAACAGATCAGAACTGAGAAGTTATTTCCTACAAAAGGAAATAACTTTATTCAGGATGATCCCTTTCAACCCAAACAATTCCATGATTCCATAAGCAGAGATTAAAAGCAAGAAGTTGTTTTTTAACCTTATAAGTATAACTTCGCCATAGCTTGCGAATTTTTGAAGAAGATCATCGATCAAGTTATCATCAAAATAGTTTTCTTCAGCTGAAGAACTTCTGATGGAGACCATCACAGTCCCATCAGGGGGACCCTGCATTGCAATCACCTCCTTGTACACTTTTTGTCTCTCTTCTGCTTCAATTTCAAATATGTCAATGTCAATCAGTGCAACCACAGGCCTTGGAAAAAAGAGGCAAGAAAGTCCTGTCAGCAGAGTATGTGAGCAACAAAACCCACAGCATGAGTAGGCAGCCTCAGGGAGCGATGGATGAAATGGAACTGGAACCTGTGATCAGATGTCTTCAGCTCTGCTCTCCCGTAGTGCAGCAAAGTGCCAGGATTCCACGTGTAAGGGACATTGGTGTCACTGTGGAAACTGGCATTCAGGAGATCCAGGTCTTCAGCTGCAGCCAGCAATGGAAACAAAAGAGGAAAGCCACAGTGATTGCGAGGATGTGCTATTTGTAGAAAGAAAACACATAGCAAGTACATCCCAATAGAGTGTCCTATAGCAAACGCCCTGCTCCAAGTTCCTTTTCCACTCCTCAAGCGTCAGTGAGCGGGACCTGATTCACGGCCCTTTCCCAGCCTCACTGCGTTTACTGCAGGTGTGTTGGCAGTGCTCTGTACCCTACCAAGCAGGAACAGGAGCTCAGCATCAGTGGCATTGTGAGCACCCCTAAATGCCCCCTCTGAGTCACGCACAGAACACGGCAGGCAGCTGAAGGAAAGCCCCAGACCTGATCGGTCGAAGGGCCACTTCCTCCTCCTCCAGAGGATGCGATCCGTCCAGGCGGGCGTGCGGCACTTCTCACTGGTGTCATAGTCATCAGAGAACAGGTCGTACTTGTACGTGGGGGCAAAATTGATCTTCCCCTCCAGAAAGCCCCGAAAAATCTGTAAAGCCAGAAGGGAAACAGCTGGAAACTACCCCAAATCCTCTATTCTAGCACTGACAGCCTGTATCGACACCTCTAAACAAAACTTCAACACCTGCTATTTGTTTAAATGGATTCCTCTCCCCATTCTGGCTGCTGAAAACACTGGACACTATGACTAACCAGTGACCCAGACAGTCATCGGTGAACAGAGCTACGCCAGCAGTTGGATCTTTAAGGCCAGGCTTAGGAACAATCTACTGCTCCTTCAGTGTCATGACCAGCTGGAGGCCACCCAGAACGCTGATGCTGTAACACAGCACTTCAATCTGGTGCTTATTTGTTCCTGGGTCAGCAAAAGTGGGGAATTAAGGTGTACATTTTATGGTCTTGATCTATCTGAACGTGCCAAATTTTCCCACAAATTCACAGCCACACACTGGTTTGGGTTGGAAGGGACCCTAAAGATCACCCTTGGGCAAGGATGCCATTCACTAGACCAGGTTGCTCAGGGTGCCATCCAAACTGGTCTTGAACACTTGCAGGAAAAAGTTGACACAAGTCGCCCCTTCAAATAAATAGGTTTAAAAGAAAATTTCCATCTATTCAAAGTGAGCTTCTCACTCATTAAGTGTTTGAACTGGACACAAGATAACACCTTTAGCTAACTCAGTCAGCTCCATTCTTGAGTTCAGCCTTCCATGGGCACAGATTTCTGCAGCTTTGTAACTGCTGGAGGTGTCTCCAAAACCTCTACACATCCTGTTTTGATCCACTTAACAGACAATGTGACAAACACACAGTGCTGTCTGACTGTGTGAACCTGCCCCTTGCTTTCTCCAGCAAACAGCTGCTAAAAAAAGTTGGAGTGAGTAAAAACATCCAGTGTTTTGCCTCCTGATCCCAGCACAAATGGAAGGGAAACCAGCAAACTCCAAATCAGCCAAAGCACTGCTTGTGATCCAAGTGCTGGTGAGCAGACAGAACCAACAACTGAGGATTGTCTCTCTTTTTACCATATCCAGCCTTCCCACATTGCAGGGCTGCACAGAGAGAACAAGAAACCCTACAAACCTAAAAAAATGTAGCTTTCTTCACCCTTTGTTATTCCATGTTTTCTTTGCAAATTAAAAAGCTACCATTTGGACCAGTCCTTTTTCCAACAGTAACAGCGTTAGGCCTGTTACAACTTAACTCAAGAGTAACATTAGCAAACATTAGAGATATTCTTTTTAAATAGTTACATCTGACAAAAAGAAAAACATTATAATTAGAAATCTCCATGCTGAGGATACAGATTGATGGGAGCACCATAGCAATTGCTAAACCCAGTAAACAAATGAAGCATTCTCGAGTAGGGGACGTTTGAACACACCTGGCCAGAGTTTTTCTGGTTGATCAGCTGGTCTCCTGCTATGAGGGGATCCCAGTTCTGCTGTCGGATCAGGTCCTTCACCTCCTCATTGGGCAAATCTATTCGATAATTGAAGTCCCCACACCAAAAAATGTAGTCATGGGAAAAGAGCATCCTTCCCTGGAAAACAGCAGCACACACTGGATGCAAAAGCAACTGACTGACACACTTACTGCTTCTAGGTACAGAAACTCAGGCTTCTGCTGTGAAATATGTATCACTTCTGAGTGATGGAAACAACTGCAATACACCCTAGTATTTAGTGTCCCTATGATTAGAACAACATGGTCAACAGCGTGGTGTTTACATATGGAACACACGAGAAGTGACATTTCCTATGGAGTTTCCATTTCTAAAGAAACACAGATCAAGTGAATTGGATTCTGAAACTCTTCATCTTCCTCCTCCTGTTTCAGAAGTCTGCTCAAGGGTGATGGCTGCTGCCTGTGACAGAGGAGAACAAAACACCCCCTGGGACTTTGTGTCACAGTCTCCTGAAAAACTGCAAATCCAGAGCTCTACCATTCACCTTTAGTTGAAGGCTTTTCAGTTACATCTCATTTTCATCACTAGAGAGAGACATAAGGGCTTTATGAGTTTAAACAAAGCCCAGGTTTTAGAGTGAGAACTTGTACTTCTCCCTTTGTTTTGCTTTTTCCACTGCCCATAAGTAAAATCACTGGCAGATTGAAATAACAGCATGTAGCAAACTGTTGGATACTTGCTAGGAAAACTGGAACGTGACAGTTGGGACAAATTTAGAAAATAAAAAACTCCTATAAAATAAGATGTAAGACTCCTGCACAGTGCCACAGAAATTTATAAATTACAGTTTGATGGCAAAATTTACATCAGCTTTAAGTCTCAAGGGAGCATTTTGTTGCACTGGTAACAGTTTCAACTTGGTGATTTGATAATGAGAACATGGTGTTTGCTCATGAGAACATGGCATGGCTGTGTACTGAGACAGGGCTCTTTGACAGGGCTCTTTCCTCATAGGTGATTGTCTCCTGTGCCTCCCAAGGTTCTACTGCATGCCAGGGATCTCTAAGGTCTCTTTCCTATGCCAAGTCCTTGATTCCAAATGCAAGTGACCTCATGTTTCATCATGGCAAGGTCTGTTCTTTCTGCAGTCTTCTGTTTTAGCAAACATTGTGGGAACTCAGTTATCTCTGAGATCTCTACCCCAAGGAAATCTGATTTCCACAGGAAGCTGGGGAAGGGGTAAAACGCAAATGGAGCTTTGGGATGACACTGCCGGAGCTCCAAGGGTTTCACTTTTCATTTGTGTGGAATTTAAACTCCATGCTTACCATCGGAAAACCAAGCTTGCGAGAAATTTCTACAAAGTCTTCATTTCTCTCCTTGACTTGGGACTGCCCTGCAGCAAAGTGACTGCACACAAAGCAGAGGCTGGAGGTGTGGAACAGCATCCGAATGGCCACGGCGCCTTTGTTCCCCGTGGCTCCTCCCATGCCAGTCTTGACAGTATCCACAGCCACGTCCCTGAAAGAGGGGAACAGCTGTTACACCTTCCAGGAGCTGGCACAGCGGGCTCAGTGTGACACTGGGCCGGAGGGACACGTCGTTCTCCCAGCCACAGGGCTGGTCTTAACAAGTCCCAACAGGCACTGAGCATTGACAAGATAAAACCTCCGCTTGTCAAGCTCTCGGGGCGACCAGTGCTCTCTGGGCACTTCAAAACTAAGCAAAGAGCTTAAACAAGTGCTTCAGCAGAAGGTGGACAGCTCTCTCAGCAGCGCCCCGCGTGGCTCTGGGCACGTCTGGGGGTTATCTCCCCACACGGGGCACGCTGCAGTGACCCAGCTCACTGACCTGATAAAGGGAGCGTGCTGGGGCCTGATGAACACGAAGAGGCAGACGCCCACCAGCTGCTCCGAGGCCAGCAGCACGTACTTGTAATCCCTGGAGATGGTCTTCTGCAGCTCTGCAGCCCACAGCTTCTGGTTCGTGGTGCTGGCAGGGAGATCAAAAACACCAGCTTGGCAATAGACCAAACTGAGCAGGTTTCTAGCTGCTGATTGAGCTGACTGAGCTACACCCCAGGACCTGAGGGAAACCTCGAGGCAGTAAAGCAAAGCCAAGCTGGGAATGGTGCTCCAGTGGCTCCCAGCAGAGACACAGGCTCCAGGCTGTCACGGCATCACTGTTACCAATTCAGCCTCTACACACGCCGCCTCACTTCTCCCGACACCACAGACAGCTTGAGGAGCCATGCCTAGCTTCGCTGTATTTCCAAGCCCAGACTAGAGCAGGAAAACATGGAATTGTTTTAGAGAGTTACTTCCTAGCCTAGAGCTCAGCCAATTGGAAAACAGGTGGCACGGTCTTAGATCAAGAAAAATATGAAACTATGGAAAATATCAGGCCTGGAAACAGCATTAACTAGACAAAGGGGGAAATCAGGGGATGACAAGCTGACACTTGGTACCCAACAGACAAAACCCTGCACAAAGGCTACAGTATCATAGGCTTTATGTGCCCTTCCAATGAGTTAAACCTTCCCTAACACCCGGAAACGTGCAAAGCAGGCAGAGAAAACAATGGACAACGGGAATATGGTCCTAGGACTACACACACGTTTATGTCTGGTATCACCCACCACTGGGAAAAACGTATTTCTGAACCCAGTCTGCTAGGAGTGAAAAATCCCAGCTCCACAGTAACGTATCCATGCAATACATGGAATGGCAGTGCAAACTAACAGCGTGGAAGGAAGCCTTCCTTTGTGCAGATCACAACCTGATACATAACAGCACATTGACAAGACACGCTTTTGGGAAGACGCTCACAGGACTTGCTGGTAACAGCAACACCACACACGGGAACCGAGGAACACTGAAAGCACCGGAGAAACCCACATTTTAAATAACATGACTTGAAACAGTCAGCCAAACAAGGACTGTGTGGATTGGATCACCCACCTGGCATTCACAATGTTCCCTGCATTTAACTCCACCATTTCTTCAAATCCAATGGCAAATATGTCCACAGGTTTGTTTTTGCGATCTTGAGGCAAATAGGGAAAAGGTTATTTCTTGTTTCTAATTAACTAACAATCAAGACCTCATATAGATATATATATTCATTCTAAGAAAAAAATTCCTTCTTTGGAAAGAAATTGCTTCCTGTGAGGGAGGCACAGTGTGCTCAGAGCAGCTGTGGCTGCCCCTGGATCCCAGCAGTGCCCAAGGCCAGGCTGGACAGGGCTTGGAGCAGCCTGGGATAATGGAAGGTGTCCCTGCCCATGGCACGGCGTGGAACTGGATGGGCTCTAAGGTCCCCTCCAACACAAACCAGTGTGGGATTCTGTGAAATTCCAGAAGCTTTTAAATAAATGCAGATTTTGAAAAGTGTTTCTCTGGCAGGGGGTGGAGCTGGATCTTTACAGTCCCTTCCTACGCAGTTCTACACTTCTGTGATACCTGTTTCAACGTTTGTGATCTACTTAGATAAATCAGAGCTCTCAAGGAAAGGCAGTGACAGAACAGAGATCCTACCTTGGAATTCATGGATTCCAGCCAGCTTGGGTGCATCCAGCAGCCAGTCAGTGAGGGTTTGATTTCTGAAGGCAATGCTCCGGAACTGCTTCCCCCCGTTGACATTCCACGTCCCAACACACACTCGGATCTTCTTGGGTTTGGCATACTTATAGAAGTTCTCACACATGCTCTTCAGCACTTTTACAGATGCTGCAAGAACATTTGAGAAGACATTACACTCTCACAGAGAATGTTCCAGAAAGCCTGGCACCGAGATCTTCCCAATGCACGTGCACAGACAAAGCTAAACTGCCAAAGCACAAGGAATGCAGCTTTCCCAGGGAAAGTGCCCTGAGACACACACTACTGACTGAAAAACAGCAGCAACTGGTTCAGAATGACATGGACAGAAATGATCCATGAAGGAAACAATCCCATGTTCTATAAATATCTCTTGTTCTTTCATCTCATCCACGACTTTCTAGGGAAAGCATTGTTTTTTGTATATATATATATATCTGCCTCATTTTCACAGATTAAACTCATGAAATCCAATCTCTGTTACAGAACCAACATGCACATATATTAATTTCCAGAGGTGTAAACGTTGCTGATACACTACAGGTACTAAAATAGAGAAGGTACATAATTTCATGGTATCAGAGTATGTCTATTTAAGCCACAAATCTGAATTATTTTTACATCAGTTGAATTCCTAAAGAGCTGCTTTAGTGAGGACAGTGGGCTGGGATTCAAACTAATTAAACTCATTTCTCTGTCCCATCAGCCTTTCCCTGTGCCAAATGAAGAGGGAGGAATGACCCACATGTGAAGGACATTGTGAGAAACACAGAAAGAAAAAAGCTGATTTCAGTGCTCAGGTACTTTACCTTAGTTATATTAATTTACCTATTTTGAATGTTCTCATGTTATCAGGCCCAAAAGAACAATATAAAAAATATTAGATGGAATTCTTCCCTTCACCTGTTGCTGTCTTGAAAAACAGTTACTGGGAACAGCATTTCCATGTAAATTCCCCAAGTAAGATGCTTAGTGAGCTGCTGCTGTTTGTTCAGTTACTCTTGGCTACCTGGTCAAAACAAAAATCAGGTATTCTCTATCCCTACTGGGTTGGAAAAAAACTGGGAGCAAGAGAAGAAAACACATGGTGTTTGCTGGCTGCAAATGCTCTCCCTGCTGGACAAATCCCACACCCATAACTGGGCCAACCACACAGAAAAGACAAGGAACTGGCTGGTGTCTCCCTGGGCTGCTCCAAGCTGAGCATGCTCGGGATCACGCTTTCTTCATCAAAACCCAGGGAAATGAGTCTAGAAAACAGCAAGGAGCCAAGAGGATCGCTGAGCCCTCCAGCACGAGGGTCAGAGCCCAGACACAGGCTCTGCCTCCGCCCCACACTGCAGGTGACTCCAGCCAGGGAATCCAGCAGTCCCAAAAGGCACAGAGGGTCAAGGGCAGGAGCCACCTCAGCACCCGGCCACTGAAGGGAACAGTCCCAGCAATGCTGCAGCCACAGCACACCCAAAAACCCAGTTATGCCAAGGGCCGGCTGGAACCACACCAGCAAGCCCAGGAACACAACCCAGCCGTGCAGCCCTGCAGAGAGGAGCCTCTGCAGCACTCTGAGCCACTTGAACAGCACAGTCTGCCCCTTCCTCCTCTGGGGCTCCATCTTTTCATGCTGAAAATTGACTGGTCTCAGCTTCATTGTAGCTACTCCAAATCAGCCAGTTGCTACTGCAAAATTCCATTATTGCCTATTTAACCCCTGATGTTGTTCTGAGACCCTAATGTGAAAAGCCTTACCAGGTTAGACTCTAACAACAAGCTTATTGCAAACAAAAAATTTATATCTTCAAACTAGCAGTCTTCCTAAACTGTAGAATGACTTGTTTTAGAAATTTGAGTAATTAAAAATAAAAATCTCTACTGCCTTCCAAACTACTGAGTGAACCACGTGCTTTTCAGAGCACCTGAGACCATGATTTTCCTACATATTTTTAGTCATTTATCTTTTCACAAAATTGTGCCTCACTCTACAACATCAGAAATCCAATCAGTTACAGTTTCTGTTATTTGCAGAAAAAATACTCTGACTGCTGCCCTTACTAGGCAAGCAGAAGTTTGGAAATCAGTTTTACAAAGGGAGTGTTAATTTAAAATTGTTGGGAATATTCTGTGCAACTGAATGGAACAGTTGGAACCTGACGGAACTGTTTTACTGAAACATCCAAATTCCTGTAGGAATATTTCAATACATGCAATTTGTACCCAGCTGAAGCCCTGAAATGCTAAAAAATAGTTAATTTTTAACTCTTGCAAAAATTCTAATTCTAATAAATAATAAAAATTAGACATAAATAATAATAATAGCAACAGTAATGGAGAAATGTATAAAAAATAGTTGGCTCTTCTTCCAGAGGTATCAGTGAGAGTAACAAGCCACTGCAATAAGCACTGGTTACACTGAGCAAATGCCAGTGAATCACTCAGCATCAGACAGGCATTACCTGAGACTCAGATTGCATTCCTTAGATACTCACTGAGGCTTCAGCAGGTGGGGTAGAACACATACAGGAAAAGCAAAACTGGCAAATGAAAAGGCCATTTAAACTTGCTCAATGCACAGTAAATTCTGAATAGATTTTAGAGCATTAGGAATATTTTAGTTTAAAGAATGGTTTCTGGGAACAAGAACAGGAAGTGCTGCATGTCTGACAAGTTTCCTGCATGAACACAACCAGCAAATAAGATGAAATTACAAATTGTACTGAGGAATTTCACCTCTTATCCTAAACAAAGCAAAAATACAGAAGCCTCCAAATCAGATAAAGAGGAAAATTCCTTTGCAGCTGGAGCATGTGCAAAAAATAAACCCCTGCAAATCGGTTACCTCATTTCCTGACTCACACCCAAGCTCAAATGTAGCATTTGGCACCTCTTATATTCTCACTTTTATCGGATGGAAGGCTGTTAGGGCACAGGAATGCCAGATCCAAACACCAGCAGGACAATGGGAGCCCATAGCCAAACATTACACAAACAGACAGCAGAGAAGCCAGAGGACAGCAGCAGCTGCTCAGGGATTTTCAGTTTATTTTACTGTGCTATACTATACCTGATTGCAATGACTGCTCTGAAACTACGGATGCAGGAAGAGGGAAACAAGAAAAGATTAGTCAAACAAGTTACTGCTTTTTAGGATTTTCCAGCAGTGTGAGAAACATGCTGTTAATGCACCATTTATTACACATAGCCACTGGCATCAGTTCAAGCATATGTTTTGTGCTGCCAAATCTACCCAGTTTCACACCAGCATTAGCAAATCCTCTTCTCCTCCCTTATCAACAATGCAGTCACACATGCTGGGGCGGCCCCCTGGTTAACTTGGCACCGGGCACAGAATGCAGGGGCAATTCAGGGAAGAGGGACTAACGCTGCCCAGCTGTCAGGAGCTGCTAACACAGCAGGGACAGCGTGCATTCCCAGAAAAACTGAGAGGAAATGGCAGCTCATTGTAACTCATTTTGGGGTGAGGCCCATTCACCAGGTTTCAGATATAGGAAAAAATTCACAATAACCTGAAACCTTGTGCCAAACAAATGGGACAAAACCACTCCCTCGGCCTCCACATCAGCTGAAGATGTGGACCCTCAACGTGAAGACTACAGCTGGGCAACTATTTCCCTCCTGAGCCAGAGATTTGCACTGGAGCTTTGACACATTTTTCCTCATTCTAGGCTAAGATGTGTCCGGGACAAGGGAAAAAATGACAAGGAAAATTTAAGAATGTTTCCCTAAAAATTGCAGTAACCCAGAATATTATTACCTGGGATCTTGGACAGAAGACTCAAATTTAAGTTCTTCTTTGCCCAGATATGAGCTGCTGCAGTTTTGAACACAGCCCTGCGACTGACCCACTCTTCTCCTGCCCACCAGACTTGCAGAAGATGGGAGTGACTGCAGCTCTGGGGCCACAGGGGCTACACCTCTGGGGATGCAGAATGCTGGCTCAGCGCCCTGCTCTCACGAGGGGAACCCCCTTCCTGGTACAAAACCCCCAAGACTCACGTGGCTGCTCTCACAAGCAGAGTTCCTTATCTAAGTCTCTCTGGTTTTGATGTAGAACTTGACCCAAAAACCATGGACAGGTAAAGCAATTTCTGCAGCACGTTAGTTTGGCACTATTAGTAAAGCAGAAGTGACTTCCATTTTTTAATAAGCCAAGAGAACATAAAAGAGCATTTATACTTTCCAACAGTGCTTTGAAAACAAACTCGATACAGCTTTCTTACAGCAAACAGTTATGAGAGATGAAAATCCTGAAAGACACATACCGCGTAAACTGCTGGTGGTTAAGAGAGCCCGTGCTTTATCTGCTAAATCACTATTTAGGGTATTTCCCAATAACAAAACATCAATGGCCTCCTGCTTGGAGCTATCAAAAAAGTTATTTTGGATCGTTCTGGTCACAGAACGAGCACCATCCTTCAGCTTCCCAGCCTGTGAGGGAGGAACACGTATAGAATATTTTATGTCGGACACTGCTCACAACACATTGGCAATATTCAGCAGATACACGTAAACTGTGGTAATGATTAAGGGCTAAGGCAATTTTCTTCTTTAAGTGTTAAATCAAGTTGTCTGAGCCTACTGTGCTACATGTCCCCCCACCCCCAGATGCTAAAAAACACAGTAATACCTACAAGGCGTATCTAACAAGCAGATTTAAATTAAACAAAATTAAATAAAACAAAATACTGCAGGGAGGGGAGTAGGTTTTTTTTCCTAAACCCTAGCTCTTTAAAAATTAATTTGCTACAGTGCCATGTTTAGAGCATGACAGGGATTCTGGGATTTTCCCCAAATAGTGAGAGATGAGCAAGCACTCGAATCCAAATGCCATGACACATCAATGTATATGTTTGTGCACTCAGGAGTTCAGAATTCACATTCTGGAATATCCATGTTAAAAACAGAGAGAGCTTTGACTTGAGACCACCCTTAACTTGTTGAAATACCATGCAAGTGTCATGCAGCATCCCAGAAGGAGCACAGGCACTGGTCCCTGGCTCTGCTCACTCTGGCCTGACTGAGCTGCAGCCCAGAGGAACGCGTGCACCAGCTCAGGGCTCTGCAGGGAAACGTGCTGCTGAGGCGGGTGTGCCTGCGGTCACACACACCCCAAGGACAGTGCAGCCAACACAGAACGCAGCCCGGAGCTCCATTCCAGACCTGGCAGTGCTGGCGGGGGCACGCACACACCCCTGGGGCTGCTGCAGGGGCTTTGCCTGCGAGCACAGAGACACAGACCGTGATCCAGCAGGGATGCTGCAAGGGACTGTGTTAATACAAAAAATACTCCCCAGTTCACAGCTTGCATCGTCCATGGGTCTCCTAAGTGCACGTGGAAAGAAGGCACAAGCTTAACAAAACTGCCCTGGGATTTAGTTCTGAATTGCACTGGGCAGCAAGACAGGAGCTGCTCTTTTGGCAGGGCTAAGGGGCTTTGGCAGACAATGGGGATGGGCTGTGGGGAGCACTCTGTTAAAACAGGATTGGAGCACTCTGTTAAACAGGATTGGATAGGATGCACTCCCTCCCTGGCAGACAATGGGGATGGGCTGTGGGGAGCACTCTGTTAAAACAGGATTGGAGCACTCTGTTAAACAGGATTGGATAGGATGCTCTCCCTCCCTGGCAGACAATGGGGATGGGCTGTGGGGAGCACTCTGTTAAAACAGGATTGGAGCACTCTGTTAAACAGGATTGGATAGGATGCACTCCCTCCCTGGCAGACAATGGGGATGGGCTGTGGGGAGCACTCTGTTAAACAGGATTGGATAGGATGCTCTCCCTCCCTGGCAGACAATGGGGATGGGCTGTGGGGAGCACTCTGTTAAACAGGATTGGATAGGATGCTCTCCCTCCCTGGCAGACAATGGGGATGGGCTGTGGGGAGCACTCTGTTACATTTTGACAGGATGCACTCCCTCCCTGGCAGACAAGGTACAACTGGTGATCCAAAAATCCACACTCACCATCCACATACCAGGCAATTAATTGAAAGGAACCCCGAGAAAGCAAAAGAAAGAGCAGGTAAGGAGTTAGATGGAACAAGTATTACAATGCTTTAAAAAGAACTGGTTTGCAGTATAGAAAGGTATATTAACACATTTAAGGTTAAAATAATTTTCTCTTATGTGAAATTTCTATATTTTTACTTCTAAATATTCTTGGGCTTGGAAGAATCAAACTGATATGTAGGAAATAGAACAATTTCAGGCATCAAACTTTTCATTTGAGAATGAGAATGCAACTTAAAAACTACATTTGAAAATATATACTCAGAGTACTCAAAACAGACTGAGTCAGGTTGAATTGAAACAAGAGCAAGTATTGTAAGTATTGTATAGTTTTGCAAGCATTAAAGATCCTCTTTGAATAGACTGAAATCATGTCAGAGATGTTTGATTTATGTGATCTGGTAATAATTAAGAGTTGTCCCAGGGCAGGGATCCAGAATTATTCCAAAGACAGCAGAGTAAATGTACTGTGGTGGTTTAACAAACTGAAACCAGGACATCTACTCTGTGTTTTAAACATTAAAAATGCAAATGTACACATTGAACACATTTTTTAAAATAAAATATATATATATAGCCCAATGAACTAGATTAAATGGATATTTATTAATTTAGGAAAAGGAATGAAAAAGCTTGAATGGCAAAGCCAAGACAAGGGAAGACACTCCATAAAATACTTACTGCAGTTTTCCTGGCAGTCTAGGTGACATTTTTGTAAGAAACAAAACTAAACATGTTGAACCAAATTCCATTCTACAGTAAAACACAAGCAATTCCCAAATGAAGAAGTCTTGTGTGCACCAACCAAGGGGCAGAATAAGCAACAAGGTGATTTGTTAATTTTGTTTTTATGCATTTCGCTGTGACACCTCCCGCACGAGCAGAGAAGGCCCCTGGCAGAGTGTGAATGAACAAATGATGGAGAACCCAGAACAGCTGGCTGTGGGTACATGGGCTCTGACATGGAATGAGGAGCAGCACATTCTTTAGCAGAAACAAGAGTGGGAAAAGACATTCTTGAAGGAACTAGGGGCAAAAATTGCTATGGGTCAACATTTGTCTTGACAGGCATCACCTGGCAAGGGACAGGAGTAGGGAAACAAAGAAGCAACATGGGGAGAAATAAAGCAAAAGGCAGCATTAGAAAATGGGAACAACTCAGGCATCAACCCAGACAAAACAAGCTGAAGAGAAACATGACACTGTCATGGAGCATGGAACTGTTCTCACAGCATTAAAAAGCAGGGTGGAAACAAAATATGGGGGTTTTCAGTGACTGCAAAACTAAGAAGAAAAAGCTGGACAAACATGCAAACAAAACCCACCAGGCTACAACTGGATTAGTATTAACACTACTAAACATGAAAAACAGTAACAACATCCCAACAAACACACTTGAAAAGGAGATAGAGTGAATGGAACTGAAATAATAGCGGGAGAGGGACAGAGAGAAAAGTAAAAATATTCAAAGAAACGAAAGCTGATTCAAAGATACATTTTCCTGAACTATGTTCTAAAGAAATGGAAGATTTCAGAATTATCTGCTCATACAGAACAGTGTTATGTGAGAGGCAGGAGCATGGCTAGGAAGGGATGTGGAGGAGCATGACCTGGTTATCAACAGAACCAACCACTCAAGTTAATTTCTCTGGTTGGTTGGGTTTGGTTTGGGATTGCTTTAGGATTACAAAGAGCACGTGTTTTAAAGATAAAATCTCATCATTGCTAAATTAATGGCAGAATTTATTCCAGCCCATACTGAACACTGCTGAAGCATTTGAGAAGATGTACTTTACCTTTGCTTTTCCTTCAAGGGCTCCAGTTCCAGCATAGATTTTACTGACAGAATCACCATTGACAGACCACATGGATCGGAAAACCTCCTGAAAGCGAGTCACTAACTGAGGCTTCTCAGCCAGGCCCAACACCTCCAGCTGCTGGGTCAGCATCTGTAACAGGGGAAGGCAGCATTAGCAAAAAAACCCAGCAAAGCAAACCAAAAACAAAAAATAACCCCACTTCAAATATACTTCTTCAAAGGCACGTCATAGTTTTCAGCATATATGCACAAAACCCCACAAATCTTGGGTTTATATGTATCTTTTACATGTCTCATTCTGAGCAAACTGTCAGCATAACACGTATGATGCAGCCTCTCAAGCATGTTATTTAGCACCGACGCTGCGTTTTCCTTTGAAGATAGGTAGCAATACAGGAAAAACATTACGTAGCTGATTTGTAAATGTTTCCATCTTGAAGTTCACCAAACTAAACACAAAAGCCATTTTCAAGAGCTTTTAAAGAAGAAGGAGCCTCAAATAACAGGCACAGAATGGCAAAGGCAAAATTCTGAAGGCTGGGCAGGAATCAACAAAGGATACAAAGTGGAAACTTGCAAAACAAAATTAAGAAGAAATAGAAGTTTTAGAAATTGCGTGCTTGCTCTTATAATTTTAGGGGGTCATCTAGAGTTCAGTCCCCATTTTATTTTAAGTATCTACTGTCTTAAATAAAGTAAGAATTCATATATCTCATTTAACAGAATTTCAAATTTAAGTAAGCAGTTCTTCAGGATTAACCACTTCCCTTCTTATTAATTAGTTGTATGCTTTTAGCTCTCATACTTGAGCTGAAATAATTTAATTCTCATTGCTGAAAAAGCTGGCCCACCTGGTTTAAAAATCAGGTTCTATTTAAGCATTTCTTCAAAGGATATGACAGGAAAAAGCAGAGCTCGATAGCTAGGTTGGACACGTAAGTACCGTCCGTGTCAAGAATGTACAAACAGAGAGTCGTACGCCACAGCAAACTGGTGTAAATGCAGCAGCCAAGCACTACACAGCCCAGAACGGGACAGGCCTGCACAAAACCACCGCCCTGGAAGCTGTCACACAAACTCCTCCTAAGGGGGCAATTTTAACTCAGTAAGATTCAGAAAACAGAAGGATAATGCTTTCCCTAGGTTTGACCTTGCAGCATCCGTACATTTTCCTTTCCAAACACACGGAAGGCCGTGTCTCTGAAGTGAGAAACACCTCCCACCTAAGAGATGTGGAAACAGAGCCGAGGAAAGCTCCTTGCCCCTCCCTGGGGAAGGGAGGCTGCTCTCCAGCCCCGCTGGCTGCGGGCTCCTACCTCCAAGCCCAAGAAGGCCTGCACGCTGTTGGTCCTGTCCAGGCAGTCCAGGCAGTTGGTCCTGACAGTGCCGCTCTGGGACCTGCGCCAAGGACAGGGGCACAGGGAACACAGCTGAAATAACTCATTTAGCACACACCTCCTCAACACAGGCACAGCAGTACATCAGGGCATTGCCAGTGCCCCACGAGGACACTCGTGAACGGGGCAGCAGCAGAGGGTGAGCTTCCAGTGCTCACTGAGCACAGCTCAGGCTCTTTCTGCAAATAACATCAGTCCCTCTGCTTCACTTTCTCCCAATCCTCCTTGCTTGCTTGGTTAAGTGCCATGCAAGAATAAGGTTTCTTTTCAAGCAATTCAACTAACACACTTCCAAAAGACCTCAGAGAGAAATAACTTTTCGTTACAGCAAAAATGAAAAAAAACCAAAAAAACAAACCTACTGAGTCAGTTCTTGAATTTTCTTTCACTAAAACTAACAGGGATTTGTGGTGTAACTAAAGCCAATTCCAGTGCCTCACTACCTGCTGATAAAAATGAACAACAAGGCTCTCCCCTTTAGCTCAAGGGACGTTTGAGGCCTGTAAGCACTCAGGACTGCTGCACTTGCTTTGGGAACAGCCCAGTGACCCCTGCTAGGAGCTCTCCAAAGGATCCTGATGAGCAGCATCCACGGGCTGCTGGCTCAGCTCAGAGTGCAAACACAAACGGCCCTCCCAAGGACACACGCGATCCCTCACTTCTGCCATTCCCACCACACGCCTTGCCCACCAAAGGCAGTATGGCTTCAGCACCCTCACCTGGAGACCTAAGCACAAAGTGCAGATTTCCTTCTGGCTTTTGATTTGAAACACAAAGCAAAAAGCCTGACATTTCCCAAAGGAGACAGCCCATGAACTCACAAGCATTGTAACCACCCTCTATTAACACAAGTCTGAGCTGTCACTAGGCACAACTTTTTTTTGCTCTCAGTCTGTTGAATTTGGATTTGTGATGGCATTATTTGAATCCCCCAATTAAAAAAAAAAAAAATATATATATATATATATACACCACTTTTAAAGCTTTTTGGAGCTCCTCTCATCATTCAGCAACTCTTTCTGAGGGAGAGCCTCACTCAGCACCCTGCTCTGCATTAGTTAAAAGGAGTTAGGGTGTGGAAGGGAGAAGAGAAGGAATGCTGCCTACTTCTATCTCTGCTTCTCTTTTCCTGCTGAGGTGAGCACAAACATTGCTCCAGTAATCAGGAATAAGGACAGAGCAGAGCAGGAAATGTGCATCTCAATCCTGCTTGAGAGAATGGAATCTCTCAAAGGGGGATGCAGGCACAGCCAAGACCACTGTCCTGAACACAAACATTTCCAGCACACAGAAACAGCACTGTGGGTCCATCACTAAGGGAGGTGCTCAGCCTGTTACACAGGAAGATGGAAAAACAGACATCAATTCCATGTGGCTGCCTGCTAGGAAAAGGACTATGAACCAACCATTTTCACAAAATCCTGGGGAGAAAGGCCTGAAATGAATTCTTCCCCCTTGAGTGTCTCACAGAGATCATCTTTAGAGCTTTTTAGAGCATACACAGGACGAGACAAGATCTCAGAGGTGACTCATTCCAGCTGTTAAGGATCACCCAGATACACTAAAACCACAGTAACAGAGGCAACATGCTTTCTCTTATCCTCCTGCTGAGGGGTGAAACACAGCCCAGCAGCACAATTTCATCTGAACAAAGTTATACACACAAACCTTTTCACTTCCTTCCCATCAAAATAAAAAAATCCACACTCCAAGAACTTCTGGACTTGAGGTTTAAGCACGCTGTGTAGTTTTTCTGCCTTTCCACCTTTAACCATCTGATGATAGTCAAAGTTCACCATTTTGATATCAGCTGAATGTTCAGATGCTTTCAAATGGCTCTGGCATTGTAAACAGAAAAAAAAAGTATAAATATCCCAGCACCTGAACAGACAGAAGTAGGAGCTAAAGAAGAGATTACCAATATTTTAAAAGTGGTTTATTAGCTTTCCTTTAGGCAAAATGAAACCACTTATCACCATTGAAATGAATCACTC
Source organism: Molothrus ater (assembly GCF_012460135.2). NCBI lineage: Eukaryota > Metazoa > Chordata > Aves > Passeriformes > Icteridae > Molothrus > Molothrus ater. The sequence continues at coordinate 116,422,725 of NC_050479.2, forward strand.
AGAACAGATTCATATTTCACATGTGCATTTTTGTTTTCCTTGTCACAGAGTCAGGTTTTCCCTTACTCCCCCAGGGGCTATGTAAGAGCTTCACTGCAAACAAGCAAATTCCAAGGATATGCACAGTGAAGGAACTGCCATACTCACCTGGAAGGCTTTGCTGAGCATGTGCTCCCCTTCTTTTGCCCCAAGTAAATTTACAATAATTTGCTTGCCATATAAATTTTTAAGTGTTTGGAAGTGCCTGTTAACAGAGGAAAAAATTCCACAGTCATTTTCTGGCACACAAAAAGTGAACAGCAACACCTGCAGCACTGAGAAGTTGCAAAGTATCCAATACAAATATTATTCACACTTTCCAACAAAGCATTGAAAGGCATGAGCAATCCCCAGGAAGTTCCCAGCTTTGCTCAATTCCACATTTGTACAGACAAAGCCTCCCATTTGGAATAACGTATCCCACCTCTGTGATGCAGCAGCACTTAGCAGAGGTTTTTAGTGCATTAGCAAACACTGGAGATGTTTTTTACCTGTCAAAAGCTGGTGCATTCGCCTCGAAACCCCTTGACATCCTGACACGATGGGATCCCACCTACAACACCAAGAGTACATGAAACTGTCTCCTTTTGAGCACAGTGCTGGTATGTGAAAGAACCCAGAGCCCCTGAAGGGACAAACTTGGTTTAACCTTTCCCGTGAGAAATGTGTCACCGCAGCAGGAGCTGCACCAGCCCCTCTTTCAAGGGAACTGTGATGAAATTCTATTGGAGCAGCTCCTGACCCTTACTGACTTCTTGAGAAGCCTTCTCCTCAAGAGCAATTCAGAGGAAAACAGCCTCTCTTGATGCCTTTACATAACCCATTTGAAAGAGGAAAAAGAACTTCAAAGAGGAGACATGGAAAAAAGAATGGACAAAAGCAACTTTAGACTTTTGAGAGAAGCAGGCTTGGTGAGACACAATAGCACCAACATGCTCCAAAGGATCACCTCATCCTCACAGGCAGCGGGGAAGCAGAGCCCAAGGGCTAGCACATGATGTTTAAAAGGACATGAATGACAATTATGTGTATCATTAAATCTATCTCCTGCTCACCTGCAGGCCTGGCTGCTCCCAAAATAATGGAACAGATCCTCGAATCTGTATGAAAGATGACACAGAGTCATCCAAATAGATCACCTGGTAAGGAAAGTAAAGCACAGTATTAATAATTATCACAGTGTAAGATTCTAGAATTCTTAGCTTTAACTAAACATGGAGCAAATAAAATATATTTATGTATTACCTATTCCACACTACAAACTAAAATATTGTTTCCGAGACTCTGAGCAATTCCCACAAAAAGTTCTATCACTCTCATGCTCCCCTGCAGAACCACAATTCACAATGTGTAAGGAAATAGAGCTTTTGTTATTTGGGCTTGAGTAAGTTTACACTAGGAGTAAGAGGTTTGAAACAACTTGGTAAGACTTTGCTGCAGGAACAGTTAAAACGAACACCAATGCACAGAAAATCACCGTGCAGCCCACTCAGAGCCCTTGCACAGATTCCCTGCATCACAAACCAACAGATCACGCTCCATGAAGTACCCGGGAACGGCCAACTGCAGCGGAACAACGCGGGAACGGCCAACTGCAGCGGAACAACGCGGGAACGGCAAACTGCAGCGGAACAACGCGGGAAAGGCAAACTGCAGCGGAACAACGCGGGAACGGCAAACCGCAGCGGAACAACGTGGGAACGGCAAACTGCAGCGGAACAACGCGGGAACGGCAAACTGCAGCGGAACAACGCGGGAACGGCAAACTGCAGCGGAACAACGCGGGAACGGCAAACCGCAGCGGAACAACGCGGGAACGGCAAACCGCAGCGGAACAACGTGGGAACGGCAAACTGCAGCGGAACAACGCGGGAACGGCCAACCGCAGCGGAACAACGCGGGAACGGCAAACCGCAGCGGAACAACGCGGGAACGGCAAACCGCAGCGGAACAACGCGGGAACGGCAAACTGCAGCGGAACAACGCGGGAACGGCAAACCGCAGCGGAACAACGCGGGAACGGCAAACCGCAGCGGAACAACGCGGGAACGGCAAACCGCAGCGGAACAACGCGGGAACGGCCAACTGCAGCGGAACAACGCGGGAACGGCCAACTGCAGCGGAACAACGCGGGAAAGGCCAACTGCAGCGGAACAACGCGGGAACGGCCAACCGCAGCGGAACAACGCGGGAACGGCAAACCGCAGCGGAACAACGCGGGAACGGCCAACTGCAGCGGAACAACGCGGGAACGGCCAACTGCAGCGGAACAACGCGGGAAAGGCCAACTGCAGCGGAACAACGCGGGAAAGGCCAACTGCAGCGGAACGACGCGGGAACGGCCAACTGCAGCGGAACAACGCGGGAACGGCCAACCGCAGCGGAACAACGCGGAACAACGCGGGAACGGCCAACTGCAGCGGAACAACGCGGGAACGGCCAACCGCAGCGGAACAACGCGGGAACGGCCAACCGCAGCGGAACAACGCGGGAACGGCAAACCGCAGCGGAACAACGCGGGAACGGCCAACTGCAGCGGAACAACGCGGGAACTGCAAACCTCCTTCAGTCACAGAATCCTCCTTCAGTCACTGGGCTCTGGAAGGAGTCTGAGTCAGCCAAAGAAATGTGGGAGCATGAACAGAGCTGCAGGAACAGCCCTCGGGAACAACCCCTTGGGAACAGGATACCAAGGAAAGCCAGCAAGGCCGGTTTAGCAGGGTCTCACATCTCTGCGTGATGGGGGCAGAGCCATGACAAGCCAAGGCAGCAGAAGGACAGTGGCTCTGCAAAGCTGCCTTCCAGAGGAGCTGTGCTAAGTGGAACGCTGTTATCTTTCCAGAGCCACAAGGTACCCGTGTTCTGGTATTGGCCAAAAATCCCTTCTGCCTGTTTCTCCTAGTGTAGATTAGCTCAGGCCAGAAGCAGCACATGCAGCTCCAGGGGCTCAGGGGAAGCACAGCCACCCACAGGAGTTCAGCACCTTCTTAAGCTGCTGCAACTCAGCCCCAGGCATGCCCTCAGTATAAGCCACACAAAAAACCAAGATCATCAAATTACATAACCTACTTAGCTTCCTCATTTAGCATCAAAGAACCTGCTCCAGTGTCTGCTGGTGGCAGACCTGACCCGTGATTCATTGATTTAGAGCAAGAATCTCACCCCTGAGATGGCTGTGGCATGGAGCATGTGACTGTGTGACTGGAGCATGGCCTACCTGCTCTGTTTCCACGAAATTGGCCACGTGGCCGTCATCGTTGGTGCCGCGGACGTTGAAGCGGGTGCCGGCCCGCTCGCAGCTCAGCCGGGAGATCAGGCAGGCCTTGGCCTGCTTGTGGGCCGCGTAGATGGTCCTGATCTCCACCCCTCCACACATGAGCCGCAGCAGCCACTCGTCACAGCTCACCCCGTAGTGCTTCAGGTGCAAGTGCAGGGACTGGTTCCTGCAGGAGAACACAGCCATCACACAGCCAGAGGGAGCTGCAGCTCAGCTCAAACGCCCCAGCCAACCGCTAACCCCTTGCATCGCGCACCCACTAACACACACGGCACCAGGAAAACAGGCATGCCATCGTTTTGTGATACAACTCTCATTAAACCTTCCTGAAACAGCAAATAGCACGGTAAGAAAACAGCCTTGCTTGGAGAAGCCAGAGATGACAGACTCCAGGAAAGCGTGACAGGATTCCAGCGACAGGGTTACTTGTTTTGTAGTGTGTCAAGCCCCATTCAATCTCACACCACCACAAAATAAAGCTAGAATAGAATATACATTGAATACTCCCATGATATGGCACCTAACCCTAACCTGGTCACCAGAGAGGCCCCCGGGAATGCATTCCCAGCCAACTGGCTCTCCAATGTCCTTAAGCACCAATTCCAGGGCTGTGTGCTGGTACTCCATGTACTGCATACATGATTCTCTAACAGCAGTTACTGCTCACATGGAAGGAAAATCCACAGTTTGAATGTATCCGTGCACTCACCAGCACTAATCAATGCTGGATTAAGTAAGAAAGACTAAAGTTTATGAAATTTTTTGTTTGCCTCACTCTAGTGGGGCTTGGCTTTTGATCTTCTTCAAAAACGTTCACTTGTGTAAAAAGGGAGCAAAGTTTTCTGCACAGCAAAGAAAAGCCAGCTCCGGGAAGATGCCTGGTTGTGTCTCTGCCCAGAAAACTCCACTGGAATTGCAAACAGTGGAAGCTCTTGAATTGTAGCCTTTTCATCCTAAACCTAAGTATACAGGTGCATTATAACAGGACAGAAAGCCAACGATATTCTTTCCCTGGGCACTCTGAGCAGGAAAACCCCCAGGAAGCTCACTGAGGTGCATGTGCACAATGCTTCCTGTCCCTGCCTTGCAGTGCACGTGCAGAATGCTTCCTGTCCCTGCCTTGCAGTGGTCAAGACTTTCTAGGCCTTGGAATGTGGACATTCCACCCACCTCCTGGCAGGACTGGTCCTTGCTAAAAAGCCACAGGAGGGGGTAAGCGCCAGAGTTTTCCAGCAGGGGTCAGAATCAGCCCAGCTCACTTGGACAGGGTCACCAGGCATCGTTTCTCAAGCCCTGAGGCACTGACTGGGCAATGGAGAGCCAAGTCTTCTTCCAGATGCATGGGTAAACAGCAAGGTCTCTACCAGCCCTAAACCTACATCAAGGAAACAATGTTTCTGATGACCTGAGCTTAGTGCCTACCTTAATTTTTTCCTGTATTTCACACTGATGAGATTCCTCTACCTGACCGAAACAGCAGCTGAGGCCAGAGAAGCACTGGCTCCTATGCTGGAGCTGGTTGGGTACGTTTTGGCCAGCAGAGGGGAGTGGCTGTAGCTTTTCACCAGTTCCAAGGGTGTAAAGCCAAGTCTTCAGCACCCTACCAATTCCCCTGGACATACAGAGCGTTTTTAACACAGGCTGGGGGGAACAGAATTTCTGACATGCCAGTGTGCATTATTGGCATTGTTTAAGCTGCTGATTGACAGAAAGAGCAGTATCACTCTCACCAAAAACGCTTTGTGAGAAAACAATACTAGTCAAAAATATCCAGTAAAATGATGGTGAGTGCAGCAGCCAAGCAAAGTGCACTTTGCAGCAGAGCCCACCAGCTGTCTCAACAAAACCCACAATATCACAATTTCTTGAGTAACAAATCATTTGAAGTGCTTTCATATGTTGGAAACCCCCTTGGAATCTATCTATAAACAACACACCATCTTAGAATCCAGAACGTCCTAAAAAACAGTAATTTTTTTTCCTTTGAAGTTTCATAACCACACCCATTTAAAAAACTGACACAACTGATGGAGAATTAAGAGGCACCAAAACCGAAACACAGCATATCCCAGGAGATGTTCAGATGAAAATACAATGTAAGCAGTGAAAAATCTGTGCCTTCCAATTAAGAAACCTCCAAGTGGTGACAGAAACATCCTGTCATTACGAATGTACTTGTGCCCTCAGAGTCTGAGTAACGCTATTCCATCTCAAGGTGTGTGGGAGAAGGGTGCACACGGAAGAGCTGGGACGGACAGGGATAGAAACCCGCCGGGCGTTGTTTCGCAGAAGAGTTCCCGGTGTAACTCACTGCTGCAGAAGCAGCTGTGCACTCACCAGAAGAACCTGTTGTCAGTGGCGTGCTCCTGCGTGCTGCGGTGGGCGCTGAGGCTCAGGTCCAAGCTGACCCCGGTGGCAGACCAGGCGAAATAGAAGCTGCCCGAGTTGAGCACCTTGCGCACCTCGGAGACGCGGTCCTCGTCCGTGGGGTCGGCGCGCAGCGACACGAACTCCGTGCAGGTGACCCGGAACACCTCCGAGTCCTGGATCTTGCCCACGGACATGCACCCCGTCACCAGCACCAGGTAGTGCAGCAGCGTGTCCCCTGCAACACAGCCAGGGGCGCGGGGACAGAATGCACCTCAGCACGGGCCGATGCACTCCTGGGCCGAAGGCTCGCGAGCCCGCCCCAGCGTGCCGGGAAACCTACAGAGAGGGCCACTGCAACAACACATTCCCAAGCTCTACCGAAGAAAAGGAGAAACCACTCCGCAAACAGCAGGGATTGCAAAAACAGAAGCTATTTTTGTCCACTCCCTCATTTCTGGGAGTACTCCAAATTTGTAAGTTAGTCTGCAAAGGAAAGAAATCAAACAAACAGAAAAAAATAACCCTGTTCCTGTTGCAGAGATCCAGTCTTACAGGAGCAGCACAGCGCTCTGCCCCAAAAGAAAAACACAGGTTTTACATCTTGGACTCACCGAGGTTTAACCTCAACACGCCCAGGAGCCCGTACGCGTCCATGACTTTGGAGTAGGTGCTCTTGATGGTGTCTTTTTCTGCAGAGGCTGTGGAGAGGAAAGCAAAGATCTGCTGATGTAAAAGCCCCAGCACGATGGCAGCAAGAACGAGCCGCTCCAAACTGAAACCTGAGGGATCACAAAGCAGCTGCTTACGTGACGCTTTGGAAAGAAATCAAAATGTATGAGCATATGGCATTTGATAATGGAAAATGAGGGGTTGACTCTCTGACAAAGGATGATCCTGCCATGTTTTTCAGCAATAAAAAAGCAAAACTCCAAGTGATATTAAAGGAGAACACTGGCATTTGTAACAACATCATCTCTTATTATAAAAAGCATGTACAGCACAGATAAATAAGATGGCTGAGAAAGATCTCCTGTAATTAAAATTAGTGCTTAATGTTGCTTTTTTCATGAAAAAAAAATTACCCTTTTTCTCTGAGAATAAAACCATCATGTGGCAGTGTTATCTCTGAACAAGACTATCACAAGTCCATTTTAACTATCTTAGATGTATCCCAGGCAGATCAAAACTCCTGCAGGTTCACAAAAACTGGTATTTAAAAGCCATGTCATAGACAAATGAGGAAGACACAATTTTCACGGGCAGTTTTGAAACAAAAACCACAAAACAGCCCTGTCATATTTCAGAAGAAATTAGAGTGTATCTGCCATTGCTGTCCTGGGAGTTAAATGTATATTTTAGCCCTCTCATCAGCACTGTAAGAGCCAGAGCACAGGATCCCACCCATCCTGAGCTTCTGCTCACCACCAAGCCTGCACCAGGAGGGAACACCAACAATGCCAGCCTGGCCACTGGGCCTGCAGGGATCAGGATTCCACGGTTACCAACAATCAGCACCGCTCTGCTCTGACACTGAAAACCTCAGGACATGACGTGAAGAGGAGTCAATCAAAATGCCCATCTGCCCTGGCATTCTGCTGCGCTCTCTCTCACATTAGCTGCATCATCTAGAATGAAATCTCTGTTTTATTTAGAGTAAAAACCCCTCTATTTCACCCAGAACTGCTCTTCTGAACAAGCATCCCCTAAGATCAGCATAGCTCTGCCTGTGCACAGGCCCAATGCTTCTGTTCAAATATCCACCAGCTCTTCTATTAAAGTGGATCAGACAATTTAACATAGATTAAACAATTATTTAACCACAGCCTGAAATCCAACCCCATTCAATGTTTTATTCGGTGGAGTTCTAAAAAGTTTCTTGGCCTTATTGCATTCATATTCCTGTAATACAGATGTAATAAAATTAGTTTTATAGCAGCTTGGGGATGTATTTCCAAATACCTCACCCAGGGTGAGCGTTAAGAACTTGCAGCTGATCTAAAAACATTTTGTGAGCATCACCAAACTGTGCTTTTCTTAACCAGAAAACCACTGGGCTGCAAAGAACTCCTAAACCTCAGACCCTGGCTCCTTCAATCTGCTTTTGAGAAAGGGTTTCATGATAGCAATGCACTCTTCTCAACTCAGTTTTCCATAACCAGAAAGCTGCTGTGTTCTCCCTCCACATTTCAAATGAATATGCAAAGGTCAGGTTTGGTTTCAAACTTCTTGCAGGATTTTCCTTAGAGGTGCCTGCTGGCATTTAGTGACATGTCTGAACAATGCCTTTTCTGTCTCACACGGATTTATTCTCTTTCCATTGCAGAGAATGCTGGATATCCTTGTTAAGCCTTAATAAGTAAATTAAGTAACATGGGCTTTGCAATTTCAGACCAACAAAGGTCAACAGAGCAGCAAAGGGTTGCAAAACCACCCAAATGACCAAATAAAAACAGAGCAACTTACTGTGGTTAGTCAATTAGTGCTTGCCTAAAGTGCCAAGAACCAACCAAAAGCATTTCATGCCATGTTTCCATTTACATTGGCCCCAGCTCAGTGTTAACTCAAAGCTTCTCCACAGTGACCACCTCAGTGTTTGTCTCTCACACTGCCTGCACTTCTCCCACCTCAAGTTGTTTTTAAGGCCAAAGTTCTCATAGGAAAATGTCACATTTGGCATCATTTCCTCCATCCTGCCCCGGTCCATGCCCACCAGGCTTCTGCTTTCCAGGCAGTGCCCAGTGAGGAACTCGCTGTGGCCGCAGTGTTACAACATCAAGGAAAAGCACTGCAGCTTCTGCAAACCAGGATGGAATCAGGAAGGCACAGCTTGACCACACTGCTTCCCATTCTCCTCTCAGGGGACTCCCACCCATCTCCTGAACAGGCCACAGGCTGCTCTCCAAGAGCCCAGGCACCAGCCCCACCGACCCCTAGCTTCAGCCCTCCACAGACAGAGAGGTGTGATCCTTCCATGATCGCTGCTAGGCAACATCAAGGAGCCCAAACCAAACTAACAGAAACCTGCACCAGATCACCACACTTGCAAAGTGACTTTCTAAAGAATTGGTCATGTACCTCTGGAGAAAGCCAGAAAGCCCCATCTGCAGTGCCAAGAGAAAAACAACAAAATTTCAAGTCACTGTTTATTAAGGATTAACAGCCAAGCCCATTTTAAAACACCATCTGTAAAAAGCACACCTTGTAAATCAAGGACTCTCACAAGAAAGGTGAACAATCCCGTGATTTTGAAGGGAATACATCAGCCCTCCGGGTTCTACAGAAATGGAACCCCAAAGGTGAACAATTCCGTGATTTTGAAGGGAATACATCAGCCCTCCCGGTTCTACAGAAATGGAACCCCAAAGGTGAACAATTCCGTGATTTTGAAGGGAATACATCAGCCCTCCTGGTTCTACAGAAATGGAACCCCAAAGGTGAACAATTCCGTGATTTTGAAGGGAATACATCAGCCCTCCCGGTTCTACAGAAATGGAACCCCAAAGGTGAACAATTCCGTGATTTTGAAGGCAATACATCAGCCCTCCCAGTTCTACAGAAACAGAACCCCAAAGGTGAACAATTCCGTGATTTTGAAGGCAATATATCAGCCCTCCCGGTTTTACAGAAATGGAACCCCAAAGGTGAACAATTCCGTGATTTTGAAGGGAATACATCAGCCCTCCCGGTTCTACAGAAATGGAACCCCAAAGGTGAACAATTCCGTGATTTTGAAGGGAATACATCAGCCCTCCTGGTTCTACAGAAATGGAACCCCAAAGGTGAACAATTCCGTGATTTTGAAGGGAATACATCAGCCCTCCTGGTTCTACAGAAATGGAGCCCCATCAACAACGGTGTTTTCAGGATAACCTGGTTCAACACGTATTCCCCTTGATCCCAGATGCAGAGATCAGTTTCCCAGTTTTAACACCTGGCAGGGTCAGATCACACAAAGTCACCATGTGGGCTTTCTGTGGCCGGGCTCTGTCCATGGTGTGCTCACAGGGGCCATGAGACAGCACATTCAGTCACTGCCTACAGGTCCCAGGTACAGCATGGGACTCTGAGCTGGGAACAAAACCACAATCCTGACATCACGTGCATTTCCTTCAGAGCCAGACTTCTAACTTACACTAGATGAGACAAAGTCCACACAACTGTCATTTTAAAAGGTTTAGAATCTGAAAAATCTGAAAAAAAAAAAAAAAACTGGAAAATTTAGGAACACAATTTGGTTTTGATCTTTTAAGACTAAGGTTTTCAAGGGTTTTGTCAGATTAGGGCTGTTAGATTTCTGGTACTTAAATTAAAGCTAACTCCTGAATATTACCACAGAGGACATCAAAATCAGAAAAGAATCACCACTTCCACCTATTAAATTAACCAACCAAAGCACTAGTTTATTACTTTTGATACCTCTTTTTTGGACACTCTTTTTTGGCTCAGCTCAGGATGCTGGGGATGAGGAAACCCTGCCAGATTGCTTTTCAGGCCTGCCGAGACCCCCTTGGCTGGACTGTGTGGGAGGATTTCCTCACTAAGAAATGGTCTGAGTACCACTGCTACCCATGGCAATGAACAGCCACCAGAGTGCACTCAGCTTACTACAGCTCCCACTGCAGCTCCAGGCTTACTACAGCTCTCACAGGTTACAGGAGCTCCAGGGAGCCCAGGCGTGCTCCCCCTGCTCCCCCTGCCCTGCAGTGACACTGAGCCCAGGTGTGCTCCCCCTGCTCCCCCTGCCCAGCCCTGCAGTGACACCGAGCCCAGGTGTGCTCCCCCTGCTCCGTGCCCTGCAGTGACACTGAGCCCAGGTGTGCTCCCCCTGCCCTGCAGTGACACTGAGCCCAGGTGTGCTCCCCCTGCTCCCCCTGCCCTGCAGTGACACCGAGCCCAGGTGTGCTCCCCCTGCTCTGCAGTGACACCGAGCCCAGGTGTGCTCCCCCTGCCCAGCCCTGCAGTGACACTGAGGTCCCAGGTGTGCTCCCCCTGCTCCCACCTGCCCTGTGCTCAGCCCTGCAGTGACACTGAGGTCCCAGGATGCCGTGGCACTCACGGCTCCATGTTTTCCCAGACAGAATGTTCTCCGTGGCAGGGACAGGAGCACAGACGGCTTAGCACTCATGTGGGATGAGTCACCAGCAGGAGAGGGAGAGAACACACTCCTGCCCAGCCAGGGAAACCTTTCCAGGGAAGGCCTCACAGAGAGCCCTGTTTCAAAGGATAAATGCACTGCCCACTTCAGAAAAACAGATCTATGACACCCTCCCACTGAATTCCAAACACATCAGCAGTGAAGCTGCTGACGTTTAAACCCAGGTGCTCTCAGCAGGCTTTGAGAAGGATCCCCACACTCCAATAACCCAAAGCCAGGACCGTGCCGACCAGGGAGGCGTTAAATGCACAAAGGAAAGCCAAGCACGGCTTAGGTGTTTCAGTCACAGCAACATCAGTTAACCCACACAGAACAGCTCCAGAAGCATGGCCTGGGCTGCTCCCACGTTCAGACTGAATGGTTACACAACCACCACCTCTGAACTACCCCTTCAACCCGACCTGGCTGACCGGAACAGCCCATGGCACACTCCGAACATCACCCAGCACCTGAGCCGTGCAGCATTGCCTGCCCAGGCTGAGCTGAATCCTCTGGATCATCCTGCAGAGCCTCACCAAGGGCACGGGGAGGAAGGTTAACACAGTTATCCTTCCCTCAGCACAATGACACGTGTGCTTCCCTTAAGATGACACTGAAGAGATGAGTAAGCTTCCATTCCATTCTCTCAGCCCATTTCAAAGCCAAATTTCTGTACATGGATATTCCAGGAGGTGCAGTTCTCTGAGGCCCTCAGGACTGATCCACATGAATCAATTTTAATGCTAAAATGTGTTTCACTGGGCTGTGCATGTATCAGCCACTCTACACACGCGTAAGAACTATGATCAGGTATAAGGCTAAACATGTTACTTCATCTCCAGTATTTACTAAAATATTTGGGAAAATCTCTCACAGTTTTGAGGTCAGCATTGTAAATTTTTGTAGTCTAAAATGTGGCAGCACCATCATCAAAACCCAGAAGTTCTTGACAGTTACAAGTGATGCGGTCCTGGATTTAAATTGATGTACACTTGATCTGCCCATTCTTCAACCTGTCCACACAGATTTTACAAACATGGCAAACCCTCCCCAAGGGACAGCAGTATTGCATTAACTTGCTCTATTGTTTGCACTAACACCTGTAAGTTTGTGCAGCTACAGACTGGACTCTTCTGGCTGGATCCTGCGACATGACCAGCAAGACAGAGAAATAACACTTGACAAATCTTCCCAAGTACTAATCATTGTACTCCTTTAAATATGCACTGAAAAGAATGGATACCAGATGGGAACAGCAAGCAGAACAAGAGAAGAAAGGAACCTGAGCTAGGGGACTCCTGGGCCTTTTCTGCTGACAGTTTAAGATTGTGATCTCCCAACCATTAAGGAAAGTACCAGCACCTAAAGAACTTAGGGAATTACATGGAAATAAAACAGAGGGAATTAAAGAAAAATGCCGCTGTAAATATTCAGTGGCAAACTATGCCCTTGGAGCAGAGAAGGAGTAACCAGTTTGCTGGTTAAGCTCACTGACAATAGTCCTCAGTCACTACTTGCAGCTGAGGATGGACATTTGCTGTGACCTGACCTACCAATGAGAACCCCAAGGACACTGCTGTGCAGATGAATAATGAGCTATCCCTAAGCACAGAACACAAGAGGAGAGAGGCTTCCAAACCTCTTCAGGTCTGCCTTCCTCTGCTGGGTAACAACAAGGTGGGGAAGTGGGCAAGAACTTGGAAATGGGTTTTTACTTTTGGGAAAGGCCATTTCTCCAGGTGCCTGCAGTGTATCCTGGCACAAGAAGGGACTTACTGCCCTTTTTGAGCAGAACCTTTAGGAATAAATAACTTTTCATCTGTTAGCCCTTAAGCAGCTCAAGCATGTTCCATAATTACTAAACACAGGATAAAACAACCTGTTCCACAAATCTTTGAAACATTTCATGACTTGCACTAAACCTGTTCGCTGCCTTTATGACTGGACACTTATCCCCAGTGCACACCACAGTGCCTTCTCCAAAGTCAAGGGCATCACTTAAATACATGCTAAGCAGAACCTGCACCAGGAAAAGAAAGAGCAGAATTTCAAAAACAGGAGCAAAGCACCCGCTGTTCACCTGGAGCATCACACAGCTGCGGCAACCACATCCGTCACTGCCTGGCCTCCAACAGGTGCTGGCTAAGGAGAAAACTGCTGCCAGGCAAGGAAAGCCTGCTACACAAGAGCCAAAACCCAGCTCAGAAAAGCTGCGCAACCAGGTGCTTTGACTTCCTAAAGAACACAAACATATTTTGTCATTCTATCTATTTTAAAAGTCTATGTACAGGCCTTAAGGTTCTCTTCCTCACTTCTCATTTTAGTGTTCTCCAACAAAACAAAAAAAAGGGAGGGGGCAAAAATTTAGGGAACTATCTCATGCATTTTTCACTTAAGACATGTAAAAATATCTTTGCGATGCAAGACATCTTGCTCCAGATATTACTCATTTTCTTACAAGACAGAGCAATACTGAGTCTAGAGGGAGGTTAAAAATACAGGGACAAAATAAAGCTAAAGAATCAAAAAGCCATCAAAAATCACACAAAATGACATAAAACCAAATATGATATAACATTTAGAACATAGAATTTATCGCTATGAAATGCAACATCAGAATTAGGGTGAGAATCAGTGAGTTACCATATGATCAAAATAGCATTGTTCAGAACCTTCCTTCAGAAGGAACCAGGTGAAGTTGGAGGCAATTACAAGAAAATATAGTGGACATGAAAATATAGATGTTTAAAGAAACGTAATGAAATGTGCAACACTCTCACCCAACAGATGAAGATAAGAAAATGTCACTTTTCTCATTCAAACCAGGAGCCCCTCCGTTAGCAAACAGAGAAGCAGCAGAGTTGCTTCTCTGTGTTCCCCGAATAAAATGGCTCACACAGTGTCGGGTGTGCCACGTCTCTAGCAGGGTAGGTATGAAAACAGATGGACTCACAGAGGACAGCCACGGCTCCGGACTCGAACATGAGGCATTCCTCTCTGCTCCGGGTCTCCACCATCACGCTGAAGGGAGGCGGGTCCAGCTTGTGATACACTCGGAACCCTTTGCTGAAAGCCATCGTGCCTCAGCACGGGCAGCCCTGCACACACAGGAGGAATGGTGTCAGTGACCCAGCCTGTGACACTCAGAACCCTTTGCTGAAAGCCATCGTGCCTCAGCACGGGCAGCCCTGCACACACAGGAGGAATGGTGTCAGTGACCCAGCCTGTGACAAACCCTGAACCCTTTGCTGAAAGCCATCGTGCCTCAGCACGGGCAGCCCTGCACACACAGGAGGAATGGTGTCAGTGACCCAGCCTGTGACACTCAGAACCCTTTGCTGAAAGCCATCGTGCCTCAGCACGGGCAGCCCTGCACACACAGGAGGAATGGTGTCAGTGACACAGCCTGTGACAAACCCTGAACCCTTTGCTGAAAGCCATCGTGCCTCAGCACGGGCAGCCCTGCACACACAGGAGGAATGGTGTCAGTGACCCAGCCTGTGACACTCAGAACCCTTTGCTGAAAGCCATCGTGCCTCAGCACGGGCAGCCCTGCACACACAGGAGGAATGGTGTCAGTGACACAGCCTGTGACAAACCCTGAACCCTTTGCTGAAAGCCATCGTGCCTCAGCACGGGCAGCCCTGCACACACAGGAGGAATGGTGTCAGTGACCCAGCCTGTGACAAACCCTGAACCCTTTGCTGAAAGCCATCGTGCCTCAGCACGGGCAGCCCTGCACACACAGCATGGTGTCAGTGAACCCCTGTGCCCCAGACACTCCTGCAAAGCTGGTTTGAATCCTTTTCCAGGGATTTAACGTGTTCGGCAAAAACTAACAACACAACCTCCTGCTCCCTCTTTCTACCTCATGAGACTTACTTTATCTAGGCCCAAAAAAAATACAGGGATTACCTAAGGATGGCATAAGAGTGTTTCAAAACCAGAACTAGCCAGAGAAACACCCCTCAAAATCTGGATTTATTTAAAAGCTTGCTTAAGGCAACTAGAATTTTACAGAATCCCACATTGGTTTGTGTTGGAAGGGACCTTGAAGTTGACCCAGTTCCACCTCCATGGGCAGGAACACATTCCAGGTTAATCCATGCCCTGTCCTACCTGGCCTTGGACACTTCCAGGGATGGAGCAGCCACAGCTTTTCTGGGCACCCTGTCCCAGGGCCTCAACACCTTCTCAGGGAACACACCTAAATCTAATCCTACTCTATTTTAGTTCAAATTTCTTTCCCAAAACTTGATAAACAGGATTTTTCCTAAGGGAAATAAAAAATATAAAATGTTTTCCAGCTACCAGTAATATGGAAGAGTAGCAACCACCTTAGTGGTAAACTAGTGCCAAAAGCAGAGGGAGAACCTTCAATTTTTAGATCTATTTTACCAATTCTACCCTTGTATAAAAGGACAGGATATTTTAACCACTGAAGCCGTCAAGACATTTTAAATGACCGTACAAAAACGTCAGCCTATTTTTGGCTTTTTCCCCCCCGTTCCTGAACGAAAGCAGCGTTTGATTTGGCTTTAAACCCTGCCCTGCGGCGGCTGAACCATCGCAGTGCCGTGCTGGTGACGCTGCCCGCCAGCCACACGCGAGTGCGATCCTAAAAACCCCCACAGAACTCGGACTGCAGCAAACCATAACCAAACGCGAGAGCAGCCCGATCTCCGCGCCAAGGCCCGGCGAACCCCCGCACAGAGCGAGGATCTCCCACTGCGGAGCGGGGCCTCCCTCGCCGCCAGCTCCGCGCCCCCCGAGCAGCGCGCACCGCCCGCCCCGGCCTCTGCCCGAGCCCGCCGCA
The DNA here is from genome assembly GCF_012460135.2 of Molothrus ater. Lineage (NCBI taxonomy): Eukaryota > Metazoa > Chordata > Aves > Passeriformes > Icteridae > Molothrus > Molothrus ater. The sequence continues at coordinate 116,438,361 of NC_050479.2, forward strand.
GGGACGGCCCGGCAGCGCCGCCCGTCCCGCACAGCGCAGGGACCGGCCGGGCCCGTCCCGCGGGCGCCCCCCCAGCCCCGGGCCGGCCCGCGGTGCCGCCCACTCACCGTGCGCCCGCCCGGCCGCCCCGCCCGGTGCCGCGGACCGGCGGGATCCGCTTCCTCCCGGCCCGCGTCCTTCCTCCCTTCCTTCCTTCCTTCCGCACTGCGCCGCCCGCCCCGGAGGGGAGGTGCCGGGGGCGGGCGCTGGGCCGAGCGGGGACGGGGCCGTGGATTAAACAAACCGAGCGCGGCCAGGCCCCAGCCCGCCGCGGGATTACCGCGAGGAGCAGAGCCCGAGGGACGGGCTCAGGAACAGCCGTGCGGACGGAGCCGCCTCCGAGTCACCGCGCCGGGCACAAGGCTGCCACACTCACAGCGCCGGGCACACTCACAGCGCCGGGCACACTCACAGCGCCGGGCACACTCACAGGTCGCTCCGTGGCCCCCGCAGCCCACCGGTACCGCCCGCAGCTCCCGCTCCATGGCCCCCGCAGCCCAGCGGTACCGCCCGCAGCTGCCGCTCCATGGCCCCTGCAGCCCACCGGTACCGCCCGCAGCTGCCGCTCCATGGCCCCTGCAGCCCAGCGGTACCGCCCGCAGCTCCCGCTCCACGGCCCCTGCAGCCCCCGCACCCCCCGGCCATGACGAGGTTTTATATTTCTCCCCCTCCCAGCTGTGAGGCTTTTTTTTCTGCCGTGGTCCCATCCAATCTCCAAGGCAATGTTCATCACCAAGCTTTGGGTGCAAACCGGGCTGCAGCCAGGCTCTTGCCAGGACCGAGGATTTGTTAGGAGAACTACGCTCCCCATCGCTCCCACGCCACCCCTAGCGCACCGGCAACAGCACCTCCCTTCATCTTAACCCCGCGCGCCATTTTATGGTCACATTGCCCAGCCCCCCCCTTACGTCATCGCCCCGCCCCCGAACCGTCCCGCCCCCTCAATGCCGCGTGCGACGTCACAGGCCACGCCCCGTCCATTCTATCCGTCTATATATCGCTATACCGATATACATATATGTGTCTGTATATCTCTATACCTATATACATATATGTGTCTGTATATCTCTATATCTATATACATATATGTGTCTGTCTGTCTCTATACCTATATACATATACGTGTCTGTCTGTCTCTATACCTATATACATATATGTGTCTGTATATCTCTATACCTATATACACATATGTGTGTCTGTCTCTATACCTATATACATATATGTGTCTGTATATCTCTATACCTAAATACATATACGTGTCTGTATATCTCTATACCTATATACATATATGCGTCTGTATATCTCTATATCTATATACACATATGTATGTGCCTATCTCTATACCTATATACATATATGTGTCTGTATATCTCTATACCTATATACACATATGTGTGTGTCTATCTCTATACCTATATACATATATGTGTGTGTCTGTCTCTATACCTATATACATATGTGTCTGTCTGTCTCTATATCTATATACATATACGTGTCTGTATATCTCTATACCTATATACATATATGTGTCTGTATATCTCTATACCTATATACACATATGTATGTGCCTGTCTCTATACCTATATACATATATGTGTCTGTATATCTCTATACCTATATACACATATGTATGTGCCTATCTCTATACCTATATACATATGTCTGTATATCTCTATACCTATATACACATATGTGTGTCTGTCTCTATACCTATATACATATATGTGTGTGTCTGTCTCTATACCTATATACATATATGTGTCTGTATATCTCTATATCTATATACATATATGTGTCTATATGTCTCTATACCTATATACACATACGTGTCTGTATATCTCTATATCTATGTACATATATGTGTCTGTATATCTCTATACCTATATACACATACGTGTCTGTATATCTCTATACCTATATACACATACGTGTCTGTGTATAGGGTGCAATAGCGGAGGGTGAGGGTGCGCAGGTAATCCCCGCACGGATAACCAGGGAATTCCCGCCCCGGCGCAGCCAGGGATGCCTGCAGTCCGTGACGGGGCGCTCACAGCCCTGGCCGAGGCCGCGGTGGGTGGGCTCGGCGGCGATAGCAGTGCAGAGAGCTCAGCTTTGCGTGAGCCGCACGCGAGGAGCCCGGGTAAGCGGGCAGGGTGAGCCGTGTGCCCCGGACGGCAGCGGTTGTTCCTGCTCGGGGCCCGTTTCTGCTGCCGCTCTCAGCCCGCTCTCGCCTGTGCGCTGCGGCGGCCCACGGGTCATCCGCCAAGACCCCTCAGCAGCGGGACACGGAGCCGCTTCGTCACTCTCGTGGGAACCCTTGGTGAGCAGCGAATTGGTGTTCCTGTGGTTATGGGGGGTTTATGCGTTACAATTCAAAGTTTATCAGGGATAAGGGTAGGTGTTAAGACGTATACTAACAATGTGTGTAGAAAATGGATTTTGAGGACTGGTGAGCGATAAGCACTGTATTTGGATGTGTGATTTTGGTTAGTGTGGCTTATCGCGTTGCTACGTTGTTTTGGTTGTGGAACTATTTATCCTGGGGGTTTTGCTGTGTTCTAAAAAAGCTTTGACACAGGGAGAAGGATGCTCGTGTGGTTTATTTTTTGTGGGAACAGAAGTGTTTCTTTAGGTTTAGGTTTCTTTAGGGAGCCGAGCCGAACCGAACGGATCGAGCGGCTCCGAGTTGAGCCGAACCGAGCCGAGCTGAGCCGAACGCACAGAGCGCCATCAGCGCGCGTCCGTGTCTGAATTGTGGAAGCAGACGGACTAAGAACAGCCAGCACCCGGAGCAGATGTCTGTTGGCTCTGTGTCTGTGAGAAGCGGGCTGTGTGCTGGACGGGGAGAGGCGCTGTTGGAGAGTGGCATCAGCGCCAGGTGTGAGCTGTGAGGATGATGGGGGGCTCGGAGCAGCCCCAGGTGTGAGCTGTGAGGATGATGAGGGGCCGGCTCCTGCCGGGGGGGGGGGGGGGGAGGCAATTTTAGGGGGAGGCTTCGCCTCAGCTCCCTTTTGCATGGAGCTGCTGAGAAGAGGGGTTCATGGGGGGCTCCCGGGGCTGTCTCATGGAAGGACTGCGAGAGCTTCTCGCAGCGTCTGGGCGAACACCTGGATGCGCGCTTGGAGACGCGGAGCATCGCTTCAAGGAGGTGCCGAGGGACGAATCTTTGTGCCGGGAAGCAGCAGCCGAACGGGTGAGCGCGTGTGGATTTGGAGCGGGGACTGTGGGCGAAATGTACCGGGGAGAAAGGGCAAAAAAGGGTAAAAACAACATGGGGAAAAGGACAAAAAACGGGGCAAAAAAGGCAGGGAAAAAGGGCAACAAAAAACGGCCAGAGAATGGGAAAACAAAAAAGGCAACAAAAGAGAAAGATTTGGGCAAAAACTGGCCCGAAAATAGACGAAGAAAAAGCAGCGAGAAACGGCAAAAAAAGGGCAATAGAGGCAGGGAGGAAAAGGTAAGATAAGAGCTAAAAAATGTCCAAAAAAAGGCAGATAAAAAGGCAAAAAAAAAGCAGCAAGAAAGGTCAAAAAAAGCCCAAAAAAAGCAGCAAGAAAGGCCAAAAAAAGCCCAAAAAAAGCAGCAAGAAAGGCCAAAAAAAGCCCAAAAAAAGCCCAAAAAAAGCCCAAAAAAGGCAGCAAGAAAGGCCAAAAAAGCCCAAAAAAAGCAGCAAAAAAAGCCCAAAAAAAGCAGCAAAAAAAGCCCAAAAAAAGCAGCAAGAAAAGCCCAAAAAAAGCAGCAAGAAAGGCCCAAAAAAAGCCCAAAAAAAGCCCCAAAAAAGCAGCAAGAAAGGCCAAAAAAAGCCCAAGAAAAGCAGCAAGAAAGGCCAAAAAAAGCCCAAAAAAAGCAGCAAAAAAGCTCAAAAAAAGCAGCAAGAAAGGCCAAAAAAAGCCCAAAAAAAGCAGCAAAAAAAGCCCAAAAAAAGCAGCAAGAAAGGCCAAAAAAAGCAGCAAGAAAGGCCAAAAAAAGCCCAGAAAAAGCCCAAAAAAAGCAGCAAGAAAGGCCAAAAAAAACCCAAAAAAAGCCCAAAAAAAGCAGCAAAAAAAGCCCAAAAAAGCAGCAAGAAAGGCCCAAAAAAAGCCCAAACAAAGCCCAAAAAAAGGCCAAAAAAAGCAGCAAGAAAGGCCAAAAAAAGCCCAAAACAGCAGCAAGAAAGGCCAAAAAAAGCCCAAAAAAAGCCCAAAAAAAGCAGCAAGAAAGGCCAAAAAAAGCCCAAAAAAGCAGCAAGAAAGGCCAAAAAAAGCCCAAAAAAAGCCCAAAAAAGCAGCAAGAAAGGCCAAAAAAAGCCCCAAAAAAAGCTCAAAAAAAGCAGCAAGAAAGGCCAAAAAAAGCCCAAAAAAGGCCAAAAAAGCAGCAAGAAAGGCCAAAAAAAGCCCAAAAAAAGCAGCAAAAAAAGCCCAAAAAAAGCAGCAAAAAAAGCCCAAAAAAAGCAGCAAGAAAGCCCAAAAAAAGCCCAAAAAAAGCCCAAAAAAAGCAGCAAGAAAGGCCAAAAAAAGCCCAAAAAAAGCCCAAAAAAGGCAGCAAGAAAGGCCAAAAAAAGCCCAAAAAAAGCCCAAAAAAAGCCCAAAAAAAGCAGCAAAAAAGCCCAAAAAAAGCCCAAAAAAAGCCCAAAAAAAGCAGCAAGAAAGGCCAAAAAAAGCCCAAAAAAAGCCCAAAAAAAGCAGCAAAAAAGCCCAAAAAAAGCCCAAAAAAAGCCCAAAAAAAGCAGCAAGAAAGGCCAAAAAAAGCCCAGAAAAAGCAGCAAGAAAGGCCAAAAAAAGCCCAAAAAAGCAGCAAGAAAGGCCCAAAAAAAGCAGCAAGAAAGGCCAAAAAAAGCAGCAAGAAAAGCAGCAAGAAAGGCCAAAAAAAGCCCAAAAAAAGCAGCAAGAAAGCCCAAAAAAAGCCCAAAAAAAGCCCAAAAAAAGCCCAAAAAAAGCAGCAAAAAAAGCCCAAAAAAAGCAGCAAAAAAAGCCCAAAAAAAAGCAGCAAGAAAGGCCAAAAAAGCCCAAAAAAAGCAGCAAAAAAAGCCCAAAAAAGCAGCAAAAAAAGCCCAAAAAAAGCAGCAAGAAAGGCCAAAAAAGCCCAAAAAAAGCCCAAAAAAAGCAGCAAGAAAGGCCAAAAAAAGCCCAAAAAAAGCAGCAAAAAAAGCCCAAAAAAAGCAGCAAGAAAGGCCAAAAAAAGCAGCAAGAAAGGCCAAAAAAAGCAGCAAGAAAGGCCAAAAAAAGCAGCAAGAAAGGCCAAAAAAAGCAGCAAGAAAGGCCAAAAAAAGCCTAAAAAAGCAGCAAAAAAAGCCCAAAAAAAGCAGCAAGAAAGGCCAAAAAAAGCTCAAAAGAAGCCCAAAAAAAGCAGCAGGAAAGCCCAAAAAAAGCCCAAAAAAAGCAGCAAGAAAGGCCAAAAAAAGCCCAAAAAAAGCCCAAAAAAAGCCCAAAAAAAGCAGCAAAAAAAGCCCAAAAAAAGCAGCAAGAAAGGCCAAAAAAGCCCAAAAAAAGCAGCAAAAAAGCCCAAAAAAAAGCCCAAAAAAGGCAGCAAGAAAGGCCAAAAAAAGCCCAAAAAAAGCAGCAAGAAAGGCCAAAAAAAGCAGCAAAAAAAGCAGCAAAAAAAACCCAAAAAAAGCAGCAAGAAAGGCCAAAAAAAGCCCAAAAAAAGCAGCAAAAAAAGCCCAAAAAAAGCAGCAAGAAAGGCCAAAAAAAGCAGCAAGAAAGGCCAAAAAAAGCCCAGAAAAAGCCCAAAAAAAGCAGCAAGAAAGGCCAAAAAAAACCCAAAAAAAGCCCAAAAAAAGCAGCAAAAAAAGCCCAAAAAAAGCAGCAAGAAAGGCCAAAAAAAGCCCAAAAAAAGCAGCAAAAAAGCCCAAAAAAGCCCAAAAAAAGCCCAAGAAAAGCAGCAAGAAAGGCCAAAAAAAGCCCAAAAAAAGCCCAAAAAAAGCCCAAAAAAGGCAGCAAGAAAGGCCAAAAAAGCCCAAAAAAAGCAGCAAAAAAAGCCCAAAAAAAGCAGCAAAAAAAGCCCAAAAAAAGCAGCAAGAAAAGCCCAAAAAAAGCAGCAAGAAAGGCCCAAAAAAAGCCCAAAAAAAGCCCCAAAAAAGCAGCAAGAAAGGCCAAAAAAAGCCCAAGAAAAGCAGCAAGAAAGGCCAAAAAAAGCCCAAAAAAAGCAGCAAAAAAGCTCAAAAAAAGCAGCAAGAAAGGCCAAAAAAAGCCCAAAAAAAGCAGCAAAAAAAGCCCAAAAAAAGCAGCAAGAAAGGCCAAAAAAAGCAGCAAGAAAGGCCAAAAAAAGCCCAGAAAAAGCCCAAAAAAAGCAGCAAGAAAGGCCAAAAAAAACCCAAAAAAAGCCCAAAAAAAGCAGCAAAAAAAGCCCAAAAAAGCAGCAAGAAAGGCCCAAAAAAAGCCCAAACAAAGCCCAAAAAAAGGCCAAAAAAAGCAGCAAGAAAGGCCAAAAAAAGCCCAAAACAGCAGCAAGAAAGGCCAAAAAAAGCCCAAAAAAAGCCCAAAAAAAGCAGCAAGAAAGGCCAAAAAAAGCCCCAAAAAAAGCTCAAAAAAAGCAGCAAGAAAGGCCAAAAAAAGCCCAAAAAAGGCCAAAAAAGCAGCAAGAAAGGCCAAAAAAAGCCCAAAAAAAGCAGCAAAAAAAGCCCAAAAAAAGCAGCAAAAAAAGCCCAAAAAAAGCAGCAAGAAAGCCCAAAAAAAGCCCAAAAAAAGCCCAAAAAAAGCAGCAAGAAAGGCCAAAAAAAGCCCAAAAAAAGCCCAAAAAAGGCAGCAAGAAAGGCCAAAAAAAGCCCAAAAAAAGCCCAAAAAAAGCCCAAAAAAAGCAGCAAAAAAGCCCAAAAAAAGCCCAAAAAAAGCCCAAAAAAAGCAGCAAGAAAGGCCAAAAAAAGCCCAAAAAAAGCCCAAAAAAAGCAGCAAAAAAGCCCAAAAAAAGCCCAAAAAAAGCCCAAAAAAAGCAGCAAGAAAGGCCAAAAAAAGCCCAGAAAAAGCAGCAAGAAAGGCCAAAAAAAGCCCAAAAAAAGCAGCAAGAAAGGCCCAAAAAAAGCAGCAAGAAAGGCCAAAAAAAGCAGCAAGAAAAGCAGCAAGAAAGGCCAAAAAAAGCCCAAAAAAAGCAGCAAGAAAGGCCAAAAAAAGCCCAAAAAAAGCCCAAAAAAAGCCCAAAAAAAGCAGCAAAAAAAGCCCAAAAAAAGCAGCAAAAAAAGCCCAAAAAAAAGCAGCAAGAAAGGCCAAAAAAGCCCAAAAAAAGCAGCAAAAAAAGCCCAAAAAAGCAGCAAAAAAAGCCCAAAAAAAGCAGCAAGAAAGGCCAAAAAAGCCCAAAAAAAGCCCAAAAAAAGCAGCAAGAAAGGCCAAAAAAAGCCCAAAAAAAGCAGCAAAAAAAGCCCAAAAAAAGCAGCAAGAAAGGCCAAAAAAAGCAGCAAGAAAGGCCAAAAAAAGCAGCAAGAAAGGCCAAAAAAAGCAGCAAGAAAGGCCAAAAAAAGCAGCAAGAAAGGCCAAAAAAAGCCTAAAAAAGCAGCAAAAAAAGCCCAAAAAAAGCAGCAAGAAAGGCCAAAAAAAGCTCAAAAGAAGCCCAAAAAAAGCAGCAGGAAAGCCCAAAAAAAGCCCAAAAAAAGCAGCAAGAAAGGCCAAAAAAAGCCCAAAAAAAGCCCAAAAAAAGCCCAAAAAAAGCAGCAAAAAAAGCCCAAAAAAAGCAGCAAGAAAGGCCAAAAAAGCCCAAAAAAAGCAGCAAAAAAGCCCAAAAAAAAGCCCAAAAAAGGCAGCAAGAAAGGCCAAAAAAAGCCCAAAAAAAGCAGCAAGAAAGGCCAAAAAAAGCAGCAAAAAAAGCCCAAAAAAGCAGCAAGAAAGCCCAAAAAAAGCCCAAAAAAAGCCCAAAAAAAGCCCAAAAAAGGCAGCAAGAAAGGCCAAAAAAAGCCCAAAAAAAGCCCAAAAAAAGCCCAAAAAAGGCAGCAAGAAAGGCCAAAAAAAGCCCAAAAAAAGCAGCAAGAAAGGCCAAAAAAAGCCCAAAAAAAGCCCAAAAAAAGCCCAAAAAAAGCAGCAAGAAAGGCCAAAAAAAGCCCAAAAAAAGCCCAAAAAAAGCAGCAAGAAAGCCCAAAAAAAGCCCAAAAAAGCCCAAAAAAAGCAGCAAGAAAGGCCAAAAAAACCCCAAAAAAAGCAGCAAGAAAGGCCAAAAAAAGCCCAAAAAAAGCAGCAAAAAAAGCCCAAAAAAGCCCAAAAAAAGCAGCAAGAAAGGCCAAAAAAGCCCAAAAAAAGCCCAAAAAAAGCAGCAAGAAAGGCCAAAAAAAGCCCAAAAAAAGCAGCAAGAAAGGCCAAAAAAAGCCCAAAAAAAGCAGCAAAAAAAGCCCAAAAAAGCAGCAAGAAAGGCCAAAAAAAGCAGCAAGAAAGGCCAAAAAAAGCCCAAAAAAAGCAGCAAGAAAGGCCAAAAAAAGCCCAAAAAAAGCAGCAAAAAAAGCCCAAAAAAAGCCCAAAAAAGGCAGCAAGAAAGGCCAAAAAAAGCCCAAAAAAGCCCAAAAAAAGCAGCAAGAAAGCCCAAAAAAAGCCCAAAAAAAGCCCAAAAAAAGCCCAAAAAAAGCCGCAAGAAAGGCCAAAAAAAGCCCAAAAAAAGCAGCAAAAAAAGCCCAAAAAAAGCAGCAAGAAAGGCCAAAAAAGCCCAAAATAAGCAGCAAAAAAAGCCCAAAAAAAGCAGCAAAAAAAGCCCAAAAAAAGCAGCAAGAAAGGCCAAAAAAAGCCCAAAAAAGCCCAAAAAAAGCAGCAAGAAAGGCCAAAAAAAGCTCAAAAAAAGCAGCAAGCAAGGCCAAAAAAAGCCCAAAAAAAGCCCAAAAAAAGCCCAAAAAAGCCCAAAAAAAGCCCAAAAAAAGCAGCAAGAAAGGCCAAAAAAAGCCCAAAAAAAGCAGCAAGAAAGGCCAAAAAAAGCCCAAAAAAAGCAGCAAAAAAAGCCCAAAAAAAGCCCAAAAAAAGCAGCAAGAAAGGCCAAAAAAAGCCCAAAAAAAGCAGCAAGAAAGGCCAAAAAAAGCCCAAAAAAAGCCCAAAAAAAGCAGCAAGAAAGGCCAAAAAAAGCCCAAAAAAAGCAGCAAAAAAAGCCCAAAAAAAGCAGCAAAAAAAGCCCAAAAAAAGCAGCAAGAAAGGCCAAAAAAAGCCCAAAAAAAGCCCAAAAAAAGCAGCAAGAAAGGCCAAAAAAAGCCCAAAAAAAGCCCAAAAAAAGCCCAAAAAAAGCAGCAAGAAAGGCCAAAAAAAGCCCAAAAAAAGCCCAAAAAAAACCCAAAAAAAGCAGCAAGAAAGGCCAAAAAAAGCCCAAAAAAAGCAGCAAGAAAGGCCAAAAAAAGCCCAAAAAAAGCCCAAAAAAAGCAGCAAGAAAGCCCAAAAAAAGCCCAAAAAAAGCCCAAAAAAAGCAGCAAGAAAGGCCAAAAAAAACCCAAAAAAAGCAGCAAGAAAGGCCAAAAAAAGCCCAAAAAAAGCAGCAAAAAAAGCCCAAAAAAAGCCCAAAAAAAGCAGCAAGAAAGGCCAAAAAAGCCCAAAAAAAGCCCAAAAAAAGCAGCAAGAAAGGCCAAAAAAAGCCCAAAAAAAGCAGCAAGAAAGGCCAAAAAAAGCCCAAAAAAAGCAGCAAAAAAAGCCCAAAAAAAGCAGCAAGAAAGGCCAAAAAAAGCAGCAAGAAAGGCCAAAAAAAGCCCAAAAAAAGCCCAAAAAAAGCAGCAAGAAAGGCCAAAAAAAGCCCAAAAAAAGCAGCAAAAAAAGCCCAAAAAAGCCCAAAAAAAGCAGCAAGAAAGGCCAAAAAAAGCCCAAAAAAAGCAGCAAGAAAGGCCAAAAAAAGCCCAAAAAAAGCCCAAAAAAGGCAGCAAGAAAGGCCAAAAAAAGCCCAAAAAAAGCAGCAAGAAAGGCCAAAAAAAGCCCAAAAAAAGCCCAAAAAAGGCAGCAAGAAAGGCCAAAAAAAGCCCAAAAAAAGCAGCAAGAAAGGCCAAAAAAGCCCAAAAAAAGCAGCAAAAAAAGCCCAAAAAAAGCAGCAAGAAAGGCCAAAAAAAGCAGCAAGAAAGGCCAAAAAAAGCCCAAAAAAAGCAGCAAAAAAGGCCAAAAAAGCAGCAAGAAAGGCCAAAAAAAGCTCAAAAAAAGCAGCAAGAAAGGCCAAAAAAACCCCAAAAAAAGCCCAAAAAAAGCAGCAAGAAAGGCCAAAAAAAGCCCAAAAAAAGCAGCAAAAAAAGCCCAAAAAAGCCCCAAAAAAGCCCAAAAAAAGCAGCAAAAAAAGCCCAAAAAAAGCCCAAAAAAAGCAGCAAGAAAGGCCAAAAAAAGCCCAAAAAAAGCAGCAAGAAAGGCCAAAAAAAGCCCAAAAAAAGCCCAAAAAAAGCAGCAAGAAAGGCCAAAAAAAGCCCAAAAAAAGCAGCAAAAAAAGCCCAAAAAAAGCAGCAAAAAAAGCCCAAAAAAAGCAGCAAGAAAGGCCAAAAAAAGCCCAAAAAAAGCCCAAAAAAAGCAGCAAGAAAGGCCAAAAAAAGCCCAAAAAAAGCCCAAAAAAAGCCCAAAAAAAGCAGCAAGAAAGGCCAAAAAAAGCCCAAAAAAAGCCCAAAAAAAGCCCAAAAAAAGCAGCAAGAAAGGCCAAAAAAAGCCCAAAAAAAGCAGCAAGAAAGGCCAAAAAAAGCCCAAAAAAAGCCCAAAAAAAGCAGCAAGAAAGGCCAAAAAAAGCCCAAAAAAAGCCCAAAAAAAGCCCAAAAAAAGCAGCAAGAAAGGCCAAAAAAAGCCCAAAAAAAGCAGCAAGAAAGGCCAAAAAAAGCCCAAAAAAGGCAGCAAGAAAGGCCAAAAAAAGCCCAAAAAAAGCCCAAAAAAAGCCCAAAAAAGCCCAAAAAAAGCAGCAAGAAAGGCCAAAAAAAACCCAAAAAAAGCAGCAAGAAAGGCCAAAAAAAGCCCAAAAAAAGCAGCAAAAAAAGCCCAAAAAAAGCCCAAAAAAAGCAGCAAGAAAGGCCAAAAAAGCCCAAAAAAAGCCCAAAAAAAGCAGCAAGAAAGGCCAAAAAAAGCCCAAAAAAAGCAGCAAAAAAAGCCCAAAAAAAGCAGCAAGAAAGGCCAAAAAAGCCCAAAATAAGCAGCAAAAAAAGCCCAAAAAAAGCAGCAAAAAAAGCCCAAAAAAAGCAGCAAGAAAGGCCAAAAAAAGCCCAAAAAAGCCCAAAAAAAGCAGCAAGAAAGGCCAAAAAAAGCTCAAAAAAAGCAGCAAGCAAGGCCAAAAAAAGCCCAAAAAAAGCCCAAAAAAAGCCCAAAAAAGCCCAAAAAAAGCCCAAAAAAAGCAGCAAGCAAGGCCAAAAAAAGCCCAAAAAAAGCCCAAAAAAAGCCCAAAAAAGCCCAAAAAAAGCCCAAAAAAAGCAGCAAGAAAGGCCAAAAAAAGCCCAAAAAAAGCAGCAAAAAAAGCCCAAAAAAAGCAGCAAGAAAGGCCAAAAAAAGCCCAAAAAAAGCAGCAAAAAAAGCCCAAAAAAAGCCCAAAAAAAGCAGCAAGAAAGGCCAAAAAAAGCCCAAAAAAAGCAGCAAGAAAGGCCAAAAAAAGCCCAAAAAAAGCCCAAAAAAAGCAGCAAGAAAGGCCAAAAAAAGCCCAAAAAAAGCAGCAAAAAAAGCCCAAAAAAAGCAGCAAAAAAAGCCCAAAAAAAGCAGCAAGAAAGGCCAAAAAAAGCCCAAAAAAAGCCCAAAAAAAGCAGCAAGAAAGGCCAAAAAAAGCCCAAAAAAAGCCCAAAAAAAGCCCAAAAAAAGCAGCAAGAAAGGCCAAAAAAAGCCCAAAAAAAGCCCAAAAAAAGCCCAAAAAAAGCAGCAAGAAAGGCCAAAAAAAGCCCAAAAAAAGCAGCAAGAAAGGCCAAAAAAAGCCCAAAAAAAGCCCAAAAAAAGCAGCAAGAAAGGCCAAAAAAAGCCCAAAAAAAGCCCAAAAAAAGCCCAAAAAAAGCCCAAAAAAAGCAGCAAGAAAGGCCAAAAAAAGCCCAAAAAAAGCAGCAAGAAAGGCCAAAAAAAGCCCAAAAAAGGCAGCAAGAAAGGCCAAAAAAAGCCCAAAAAAAGCCCAAAAAAAGCCCAAAAAAGCCCAAAAAAAGCAGCAAGAAAGGCCAAAAAAAACCCAAAAAAAGCAGCAAGAAAGGCCAAAAAAAGCCCAAAAAAAGCAGCAAAAAAAGCCCAAAAAAAGCCCAAAAAAAGCAGCAAGAAAGGCCAAAAAAGCCCAAAAAAAGCCCAAAAAAAGCAGCAAGAAAGGCCAAAAAAAGCCCAAAAAAGCAGCAAGAAAGGCCAAAAAAAGCCCAAAAAAAGCAGCAAAAAAAGCCCAAAAAAAGCAGCAAGAAAGGCCAAAAAAAGCAGCAAGAAAGGCCAAAAAAAGCCCAAAAAAAGCCCAAAAAAAGCAGCAAGAAAGGCCAAAAAAAGCCCAAAAAAAGCAGCAAAAAAAGCCCAAAAAAGCCCAAAAAAAGCAGCAAGAAAGGCCAAAAAAAGCCCAAAAAAAGCAGCAAGAAAGGCCAAAAAAAGCCCAAAAAAAGCAGCAAGAAAGGCCAAAAAAAGCCCAAAAAAAGCCCAAAAAAGGCAGCAAGAAAGGCCAAAAAAAGCCCAAAAAAAGCCCAAAAAAAGCAGCAAGAAAGGCCAAAAAAAGCCCAAAAAAAGCAGCAAGAAAGGCCAAAAAAAGCCCAAAAAAAGCCCAAAAAAGGCAGCAAGAAAGGCCAAAAAAAGCCCAAAAAAAGCAGCAAGAAAGGCCAAAAAAGCCCAAAAAAAGCAGCAAAAAAAGCCCAAAAAAAGCAGCAAGAAAGGCCAAAAAAAGCAGCAAGAAAGGCCAAAAAAAGCCCAAAAAAGCAGCAAGAAAGGCCAAAAAAAGCCCAAAAAAAGCAGCAAAAAAAGCCCAAAAAAAGCAGCAAGAAAGGCCAAAAAAAGCAGCAAGAAAGGCCAAAAAAAGCCCAAAAAAGCAGCAAGAAAGGCCAAAAAAAGCCCAAAAAAAGCAGCAAGCAAGGCCAAAAAAAGCCCAAAAAAAGCAGCAAAAAAAGCCCAAAAAAAGCAGCAAGAAAGGCCAAAAAAAGCAGCAAGAAAGGCCAAAAAAAGCCCAAAAAAAGCAGCAAAAAAGGCCAAAAAAGCAGCAAGAAAGGCCAAAAAAAGCTCAAAAAAAGCAGCAAGAAAGGCCAAAAAAACCCCAAAAAAAGCCCAAAAAAAGCAGCAAGAAAGGCCAAAAAAAACCCAAAAAAAGCAGCAAAAAAGGCCAAAAAAGCAGCAAGAAAGGCCAAAAAAAGCCCAAAAAAAGCCCAAAAAAGGCAGCAAGAAAGGCCAAAAAAAGCCCAAAAAAAGCAGCAAGAAAGGCCAAAAAAAGCCCAAAAAAAGCAGCAAGAAAGGCCAAAAAAAGCCCAAAAAAAGCCCAAAAAAAGCAGCAAGAAAGGCCAAAAAAAGCCCAAAAAAAGCCCAAAAAAAGCAGCAGGAAAGCCCAAAAAAAGCCCAAAAAAAGCAGCAAGAAAGGCCAAAAAAAGCCCAAAAAAGGCAGCAAGAAAGGCCAAAAAAAGCCCAAAAAAAGCCCAAAAAAAGCCCAAAAAAGGCAGCAAGAAAGGCCAAAAAAAGCCCAAAAAAAGCAGCAAAAAAAGCCCAAAAAAGCCCAAAAAAAGCAGCAAGAAAGGCCAAAAAAAGCAGCAAAAAAAGCAGCAAGAAAGGCCAAAAAAAGCCCAAAAAAAGCCCAAAAGGAGCAGCAAGAAAGGCCAAAAAAAGTCCAAAAAAAGCAGCAAGAAAGGCCAAAAAAAGCCCAAAAAAGCCCAAAAAAAGCCCAAAAAAAGCAGCAAGCAAGGCCAAAAAAAGCCCAAAAAAAGCAGCAAAAAAGGCCAAAAAAGCAGCAAGAAAGGCCAAAAAAGGCCGAAATGCTGCATGGGCGCGTGTGTGTGCTGTGCCTTGCACGTCCATAGGGATTGACCTGAATGACCCAGAAATGGCTGCATTTGGTGTCTATGGCACAGTCTGACATTCATGGCACATCCTGACATTTATGGCATGTTCTGACATTCATGGCACATCCTGACATTCATGGCACATCCTGACATTCATTGCACATCCTGACATTCATGGCACATCCTGACATTCATGGCACATCCTGACATTCATGGCACATCCTGACATTCATTGCACATCCTGACATTCATGGCACATCCTGACATTCATTGCACATCCTGACATTCATGGCACAGTCTGACATTCATGGCACATCCTGACATTCATGGCACAGTCTGACATTCATGGCACAGTCTGACATTCATGGCACATCCTGACATTCATGGCACATCCTGACATTTATGGCACGTTCTGACATTCATGGCACATCCTGACATTCATGGCACATCCTGACATTCATTGCACATCCTGACATTCATGGCACATCCTGACATTCATGGCACATCCTGACATTTATGGCACATCCTGACATTCATGGCACAGTCTGACATTCATGGCACAGTCTGACATTCATGGCACATTTATTCTGGTTGTGCCTTCTCACATGGGGCAGTTTGCTCATGCTCTTGCCTTGGGCTGATGACAGGATCACAGCAGGAAATGGAGGCCAATCCCAATATTTTGTAAGCAGAACAATTCAGCCCCAGAGTTTTTGGCCTTTGGTTTCCAGCGGTAGATTTGCTGTGTGTGCAATGCTGGGGCTCCCATGGCCAGGCCGTGCCCATGAACGATGGAAACTCTGGGTGCTTCTCTAGACATGTGCAATATCTGCCCTGCTGTGTGCCCCTGGCACTGCCGGCTCTCCCTGGCACAGCCAGGCCGTGCCCATGAACGATGGAAACTCTGGGTGCTTCTCTAGACATGTGCAATGTCTGCCTTGCTGTGTGCCCCTGGCACTGCCGGCTCTCCCTGGCACAGCCAGGCCGTGATTTTATCCCGGCCTCAGTCACAGGCACTGCAATGGCTCTGGGGCACTTCAGGAATATTGTTCTGCTGCTCTGGCACACAACTGCTCAAATACACGCGGATGGCGTGCAAGGCACCGCCTGTGGCTTTTGTTCTGCCTCTTCTTTCTTGTTTTCCTTTTTTCTGCCAGGCAGAAAGGCAGCGACACATTGGAAATGACATTGTCCCCATCATATTTCAGGAAGGTGCAGAGTCTTCTCCAGCACTCCAGCCATCCAGGATTCCCTCTCATTTTACACCCATCCTTTTCCTGACATTTTCTAACTTTTCTTTTTTTTTAAGATTTTAATTCTGCCCTGAATTCCTCCCTCTCTGCTGTTTATGGAAGTGAAAATTATTTTCCCAACAGAGTTGCATTCTTGCATTCTTGCCCTTCAGCTTCCTAACTAGGAGTTTCCAAGTCTGCAACATCAAGCAGTGTTTGTTAAATCCCTCAGAAGATAAGGGAAAACCGGGAATGGGAGTTTGAAATACTTTTATTGAAAGCATTTATTTGTGTCCTTTCACAAATCTAATTTTATACCTTTTCAAAAAATACAAAGTTATAAATACATTTCTCTTGCTTTTGTAAATTACTTTGGCATTAAATTTTGGCATTTTACTCAATATTGCCTTTCAATGTTTAGATGCTGTTTCTTTTAAATTTGGATTTTGGATCAGTATTTGTCAAATGTTTCAGACTATTTACCGTCCATGCTCCAGTTTTTTAACAGCCTGTGGTTTGCAGACTTTTGGTTGAAAGCATTTTGCAGACGATGTGATTGCAAAAAGCAGCAGCCAATATCTTGGAATTCCCATGGGCTCACAGTAGCAGTAACCTGTAGAGCCCAGCCTGGCCCGTGTCAGACCGGATGGAACGGAATGAGGAGAAATGAATTCAAAGAAGAAAACTCTCATTTCTGTCTCAACTCTGTTGCTGAGTTGGAAAAAGTTATCACAGAGCTTAAGACTTCCACATCTCGTTCTCAGGCAGTGAATGTTCCTAGAACCCACTTGCTAGGGGTGAACGGAAATGAACAAAGTTGGAAAGAATAATAAAAATCTTTACTTATCAAAGGAACCTAAATACTAAGAAGAATCGTTTACCACATCAAGGTAGCTCTGCAATAGAGCATCGGCCTTAGTAGAACTTGCACTGGGAATCGGGCGGGACGCGGCAGCGGGAGAGCCCCGAGCCGGGCGAGCTGAACGTGAGGCGGCGGCGCTTGCCCGCCCGCCCTCAGGGAGCCGAGCCGAGGCGAGCGGAGCCGAGGCGCGCCGAAGGCACAGAGCGGCTGGGAGTTGGGCCGAAGCGAGGCGAGCTCTGCCGAAGAGGCGAATGCAGGCGCCAAGAGCCGAGTTGAGGCGACAAGAGCCGACTCGAGCCGAGCGTCTCCGGAGCGAGCCGAGCTCCGCCGAGCGCAGCATCCCGGGCAGGGCGAGGCGCCGGGCCGGGCTCGGGGTGCAGCCGGGGCTCTGGGGGGCTTCCCCGCCTGTCCCTCTCTCTAGCCCTCCTTCCTTCTCCCCGTATTCGCCTTCTCTCGCTCCCTTTCCCCCATTCCCTCTCCCCCCACAAACCCGGCTCCTTCCTGTCCTGTCCCTAGCCCGCTACTCCCTTCTGTTCCCCCTCTCTCCTTCCTCTGCCCAGCCTCCCTGTACCCTCGTCCCGGGCTTTCCCTTCCCGTCCCGCTTTCCTGCGCAGCCCGAGCTCCCTCGCCGCCCTTTCTCATGCCCTGCTCTCGCTCCTCTCTTCCCGTGCCCCCTTTCCTTCTTTGCCCCGCAGCCGCGGGGCTCGGGCTGCCGGAGAATAAAGCCCCGAGGGCCGGAGCCCGGCGGCCCTGGGCCCTTGCAGGAGTCCCCGCGCGGGGCCGGAGGCTCTCGGCGGATCCCCCCGTGCCGCTCAAGCAGCCCGGCCGACAGCGCCGGAGCTGCGGCTTTGCCGGCATCGCGCTGAGAGCGGCCCCCGCCCTGTGCCGGGCCGTCCCCGCCGTCTGTGCCGCTCCCTCTCTCGCTGCCCCCGGCCCGTGACAGCGAGGCTGGGCAGGAACCTCAAGCCTTCTGGGGGCTGCCCCCGCTTTCTTGTTGCAGCAGAATCCCTTGCTGGGGCCATGCACGTGTGGGAAGGGCTTGGGGGAAGCGCTGCGCTGCTGTCCAGGGCAGTCGGATTCGTTCTGAGCCTTCTTTGGGGGTCAGGAAAAGGCGGGGGGGGGTGAAGACTCGGGGCTCTGATGCCGTTGGGGGCACCCCGAGGTGCCCAGGAGAGGGAGCCCCACTGCGGTGCAGGAGCAGGTGGGGGGCGGGCGAGGGGCGGGGGTCACGCTGGGTGCCGTCCCCCAGAGGGACCCAAAGCTGCCACCAAATGCGCAGGGAAATTGCATTCCAATGTCTTGGGACAGAGGCTCATGGGAAGTTTTCTCAGCTATCCAAGGCACGGAGCCCTGGAGCCAAGTCAGCCTGAGCTGCTGCGTGCTTGCTGTGAGCCTTGAGGTGAGCGCGCATCATTGCGGGCTTGGGATCGATTGAAATGCACTAAGGAAACCAGCTCTGGGGAGGGAGGGAGGGAGGGAGGGAAATGCTCTCTTAACATGTGCCAATGCTTCTGTCAAACTCATCAGGGCAGGACAGCGTTCAGACTGAAAGCGTAAGAAGATGTGGAGTGAGACAGAATCTGACAGGAGCACCGGACTCACAAGTGCACGAATTTTGCTTTTGGCTTGGATTTAAACTCAGAAATTGTAAGGAATTTGGGAAGGAGAAGGGACATTCCAGAAGGAAAAGAAGAAAAAGAAGTTGTTGTTGTTACAGCCCTGGCAAAATCTTTGGTTCTAGCTAATAAAGGAAGTTAGTTGAGATTAAAAAAAAAGAAAAAAACGTGGGTTTTTTCCTTCACTGTTGTATTCGTTGGTGGTAGATGGTGTGTTGTTTTATTTCTTGGTCTTATTAACTCTGTGTAAATAGTTTTTTGAGTGAAGCTACCTTTCTGGATGGGTTGGTTTGTATTTGAGGTAGGATTAATTTCAAGAGGTTTCTTTCCTAGACTTCTGGTAGGTATTCCTGGGATTTTGGTTTTGTTTACTGTATGTATCAACAGAGAGATTTGGTAGGGCCAGCTGGGCTGCTGGAGTTTTGGGTGTTAATTTATTAAATGGCTTTTGTTAAACACAGAATAATTATGTAAGTTAACAGCAAATTACCCAATTTATCTAGGTATGCTACCTAAACACAATGCTTTATGTTTTACCATTTTTCTATTCTTCTGCTCCAAGTAGTTGTGTCAAAAAAGAAAGCACTGCTATTTTTCTGAAGAGCTTTCTTCTATAACAAGGCCTTTATTCCCTTTGAATTTGAGTCAGAGGAGCCAAACAGCTGCAGCTGCTCTGGGGGCTTTTATACCCGGTGGGATTAGCCCCCTCCCTTTTCCCAGGCATCATGGGAATGGGAGGCGGGCACCATCAGGGGTATATTAACCCCAGCCTTTGCTGAGGGGCTTCATTCCCTCTCTGGGATGTGCTGGGGTAAGGGCTCTCCCGTCATTTCAGTGAAGAGGCTCTTTCAGCTTATCTCAGCCTGTTTTCAGCAGGTGTTTCTGGGCATCTAAAGCAACAGAGAAGATCCTGTGAAGAAAACAGCATGGAATACAGGGAGTATTTAAGGTGACGATTTCGGATTTTGTGTTTAGGGGTGATAAAGCGCATTTGCAATTTCTGGTTTTGTTCTTGTTTTGTGTTTTTATTGTTTTTAGGAGGTGCACAGCTTCCAGAGATCCCAGGTTGTGTCAAGCACAGCACTTCTTTCAGCAGATTCATCATGTCACAGGAGGCATCTGCCCAGTGTCAAAAATGATGTTTGAGAGTGAGGCTTCAGGTGAGTTGAGGTTTGTGACTGGGAGAGGGAGGGTGAGCAGGTATCCAGTTAGGAGTTATTGGGGGGCAGGGGGGTTTGCAGGCAGCAGGGTGAGAAAGGGTGTTTATTTGAGGCCCCCCCCCCCCCCCCCCACACAAGGCTTTTCAGAAGCATAGCAGAGGCATTCCCATGTCTTCCTCACACAAGGTCATCCACTGCACTCACAGGAATGCCATTTAACTTTGCTTTTCTCTAACCCAGGTGCCACTGATAATAAAGGTCACACCCTTGGAATCAGGATGAAGCTGGAGCCTGAAGGAGCCAGGCACACTCAGGAGAGGGCAAGTAGCTGACTCGCTGGGATTTGGCCCACATAACTCTGTACTCATACTTTGGTTTTGATTTTCTTTATTGTAGCTGACCGAGAGGCTAAGAGGCGATCACGGGGCCCTCCGAGGCAGACTCATTTCAGGTGCAACGTGGATTCACATCACCGATCATCCAAAAGATAAGTCAGGGGCCACGGCCCGGAGATGGGAGAGTAGAGGGTTGGGAGTTCTTGGGATAGATTGAAAAATTAGCAGAGGGAAAAGCAATCTTCTCCAAAAGGCCTCTTAGGACAGCTCAAGGGAGAGACTCCACATTTGATGGCAGCGTGCAGGTGGGCAGGGCAGAGCAGTTCCGGTCCATGTCATGTTGTCCGGTGTACCGTGTTACCTAGTGTGTCTTTGGGGTCCCTTTGGTCAGATATCTCTCCCTTTTCCCCTCGAGGCTCTCACCACAAGCCTAATGTGTCATGTTTAACGTCCCCCGGTTTGTCGCGTTCGGTGTCATGGGTGTCCGCACGCGTTTGTGCCGGAGCTGCTCTGCCCTGCCGCATAACCTGCTGCAACAGGAGAAGTCCCGGGGACTTGGAATTTGTGATGTGGGGTGTAGTTGGACTCTAGGTGGGATTTGTCGATGGACACAAGATATCTGGAGCTCTTAAGTTATCCCGCAGCCCTTTGACTTTTGTCCTAACTCTTTTTCAGATTCAGATAGATTAAATCTATGCCAGAGGTACCCATCCCGGGTGAGGGGTTTCTCCCGAGCAGGTGAGGCACCATTTGTCTCTGCCGAGGAAGTGTAAATGGTGTCTGTGTTACAGCACTGTTCTTTGTCTTTCTTTTTAGGAAGTCAAAGCAGAGAGCAGCAGTCAAGGCTGAGTGGGCAAGGTGAGCATTGAGTAGCGTACAGAAGCAGTGGTTATTGCTCAAGTCTCACTCTCTGGTGCAACTACAAGCATCCATTCTCGTTTGTGCGATTTAGGCAATCGACTCGGCGTATGTCCGGCCCCTGTCACCAACCGGCCGATGCACCGGGTTTCCTGCAAATATGAGCTCCATGGAAGTATTACAGGACTCTGTGATGATGAAGCCTTCAAATTTTCTATTTCACGGTCCCATCCGAGGAGCCCTCGGGAGCGGCCGAGGAGTTGCGGTGAGCGGAGGAGGTAGGGAGGAGGGGGGAGGCTCAACTCAGGTCACAGCAATGGCAAATCACCTCGTCTCCACTTTACCCAGGCGCACCCTGCGACAACGGCGTCGGCCTCCAAGCGAGCCCGAAGCGTGCAGCCCGAGGAGCCGAGCATTCTTAGGAGAAGGGTGAGTAGCAGACTTGTCGTGTTTTGGCTGCCATGCTGCTAAGATCGTGCACTCACGTTTGGTTTCCTTTCTCTTGGCAGACTAAGAGAACAATAGCCCGTGTCAGCAGGGACTTCCCAGACGGTGCATCCGCTTCCTATCGAAGCTGACACGCATCGGCACACCCACCCGTCCGAGAGATAAGTAGAGGGCTGCAACCCACATAGGGGCTGAAAGTGGGGTGCTGGGTTGGGACTCTCTGGGGGGGGGGGGTGTTGAGTCAGCTCTGGAGATGAGGGTAGCCAAGAAGTGGGCCCTTAGGCCCATTAAAGGAAAGTCTCACTTTTGATCACAGTGCTGAGGTGCACAGGGCAGAGCAGTCCCGACGTGTATCGTGTCACTTGTCTATCGTGCATTATGTGTTGTTTGCATATCTCGGGTCTTTTACCTTAGGCCTTTGAGGGGCCTAGCAGAAACCCTGACATCATTCTTAGCATCTGTGATATCAGCATTCCTTGCCCCGGCACCCAGGCCATAGATGCGATTCTGATACCTGTCTGAGCTCCGCAATCAAAAGTTCTCTCTTTGGAAGCATCCAGTCAGATGTCTTGTCTTGTCAGGTCTTTTTCTGAGCTGTATGGATAGCTATGCCCTGCCAGGATCCATTATGGTGGATTACGACTTGTAAGAATCTGAGGTTAGGGAGAGGATTCTGACCATAGGATTCCTGGGCATTCATCTTTGCAGTTCTTGAAATAAATCATTCAGTTAGGATCTTCTTCCTCCAGGGTTCTCTGAGCCTCACCATCTCACCATCGGTCTCACCTCGATCATCTCCTTTTGCATTCTCTCAGTCCTTGCAGCCATTTTCCTCTCCAAGGGATTTCCGTCCGTGTCTCGTGCCCATTGTTTGTCACGTCCCGTCCATCCCGTGTCACCGGTGTACGCACGCATTTGTGCCGGAGCTGCTCTGCCCTGCTGCATAGCCTGGTGCAATAGGAGAAGTCCCGGGGACTTGATGTTTGTAATGTGGGGTGTAGTTGGACTCTAGCTGGGATGTGTAGATGGACACAAGATATCTGGAGCTCTTAAGTTATCCTGCAGCTCTTTGACTTTCATCCTAACTTTCTTTCAGGTGCAGAAGGATAAAATCCAGGGCAGAGCCCCCCATCCCGGGTGAGGGGATTCCCCCGAGCAGGTGAGGCACCATTTGTCTCTGCTGAGGAAGTGTAAATGGTGATTGTGTTACAGCACTGTTCTTTGTCGTTCTTTTTAGGAAGTAAGTCCAGACACCAGTAGTCAAGGTGAGCAGTGGAGAGAAGTAGTTGTTATTGCTCCGGTCTCAGTGTCTGGTGCAGCTCTAAGTTTCCATTCTCTTTTTTTGTGGTTTAGGCAATCCACTCGGAGCCTGCCGAGCCCCCGTCACCAGCCGGCCGATGCACCGGGTTCCCTGCACGTGTGAGCCCTGTGGATGCGTTACAGGACCTGGTGATGAAGCCCAGAACTTTTCTATTTAAAGGTGCCATCCAGGTGGCCTTGGGCACCTGCCAAGGAGTTGGGGTGAGTCGGGGAAGTAGGGAGGAGGAGTGATGGTCCCCTCAGGTTTCAGCCATGCCAAATCACCTCATCTCCTCTTAACCCAGGCACCCCCTGTGACGACGGCCTCGGTCTCCGAGCGTGCCCGAAGTGTGCGGCCCGAGCAGCTGAGCGTTCTTAGGAGCACGGTGAGTAGCAGACTTGTGGGGTTTTGGCCGATGGGCTGCCGAGATTGGGCACTGATGTTTGGTTTTCTTTAATACAGCTGTCTAAGAGACACCAGCCCGGTGCCAGCAGGAGCTTCCCGGCTGACGAGGTGGCCTTTCTTCGCACCCGAGACCGGCATCCCCAGATGTGCGAGAGATAAGTAGAGGGCCACGACCCACAGAGGGGATGAAAGCAGGGTGCTGGTTTGGGAATTACTGGGAGGGGTTTTTCAGTCCACTTCGGAGGTGGCGGTGTCCCTGAAGCGGCCCCTTAGGCCCCATAAAAGCAAAGCCTGACTTTGGATCACAGTGCTGAGGTGCGCAGGGCAGAGCAGTCCTGGTGTGTATTGTGTCACTTGTCATTTGTGTATTATGTGTTGTTTGCATATGTCATGTCTTTTCCCTGAGCCCTTTGAGGGGCCTGTCAGAAACCCTGGCATCATTGTTAGCATCTGTGCTCTCTGCATTCCTCGGCCTGGCACCCAGGCCATAGAACTTTTGACTCGGGATCTCAGACAGGCATCAGACTCTCTTGTCTCTTTAGAAGCATCCGGTCGGATGTCTTTTCAGGTCTTGTTCTGAGCTGTATGGACAGCTATGCCCCGCCAGGATCCATTATGGCGGACTTGGACTTGAAAGAACGTGAGGGCAGGTAGAGGCTTCTGGCCGTAGGATTCTCGGGCATCCATCTTTGCAGTTCTTGGAATAAATCATTCAGTTAGCATCTTCTTCCTCCAGGTTTCTCTGAGCCTCATCAGCTCACCATCGGTCTCTCCTCGGTCATCTCCTTTTGCATTCTCTCAGTCCTCGCAGCCATTTTCCTTGCCAGGAGATTTCTGTCCGTGTTGTGTCCCCGTTGTTTGTCATGTCCTGTCTGTCCTGTGTCACGGGTGTGCGCACACACATTTGTGCCGGAGCTGCTCTGCCCTGCCGCATAGCGTGGTGCAATATGAGAAGTCCTGTGGACTTGAAGTTTGTAATGTGGGGTGTAGTTGGACTCTAGGTGGGATTTGTAGATGGACACAGGATATCTGGAGCTCTTAAGAGCCAGACTGTTGCAGGATAACTTGTCCTAACTTTTTTTTTCAGATTCAGATGGATTAAATGTGTGCCAGAGGGCCCCATCCTGGGTGAGTGGTTTCCCCCAACCAGGTGAGGCACCGTTTATCTCTGCAGCAGAAGTGTTTGTGGTGACTCTGTTACAGCTCTGTTCTTTGTCTTTCTTTTTAGGAAGTAAATCTGGGTACCAGCAGTCAAGGTGAGCAGTGGAGAGAAGTAGTTGTTATTGCTCAGCTCTCAGTGTCTGGTGCAGCTCTAAGTTTCCATTCTCTTTTTTTGTGGTTTAGGCAATCCACTCGGAGCCTGCCGAGCCCCCGTCACCAGCCGGCCGATGCACCGGGTTCCCTGTACGTGTGAGCCCTGTGGATGCGTTACAGGACCTGGTGATGAAGCCCAGAACTTTTCTATTTCAAGGTGCCATCCAGGTGGCCTTGGGCACCTGCCAAGGAGTTGGGGTGAGTCGGGGAAGTAGGGAGGAGGAGCGAGGGTCCACTCAGGTTTCAGCCATGCCAAATCACCTCATCTCCTCTTAGCCGAGGCACCCCCTGTGACGACGGCCTCGGTCTCCGAGCGTCCCCGAAGCGTGCGGCCCGAGCAGCTGAGCGTTCTTAGGAGCACGGTGAGTAGCAGACTTGTGGGGTTTTGGCCGATGGGCTGCCGAGATTGGGCACTGATGTTTGGTTTTCTTTAATACAGCTGTCTAAGAGACACCAGCCCGGTGCCAGCAGGACCTTCCCAGCTGACGAGGTGGCCTTTCTTCGCACCCGAGACCGGCATCCCCAGATGTGCGAGAGATAAGTAGAGGGCCACGACCCACAGAGGGGATGAAAGCAGGGTGCTGGTTTGGGAATTACTGGGAGGGGTTTTTGTTTCCCCTTCGGAGGTGGCGGTGTCCCTGAAGCGGCCCCTTAGGCCCCATAAAAGCAAAGCCTGACTTTGGATCACAGTGCTGAGGTGCGCAGGGCAGAGCAGTCCTGGTGTGTATTGTGTCACTTGTCTTTTGTGTTTTATGTGTTGTTTGCATATGTCATGTCTTTTCCCTGAGCCCTTTGAGGGGCCTGTCAGAAACCCTGGCATCATTGTTAGCATCTGTGCTCTCTGCATTCCTCGGCCTGGCACCCAGGCCATAGAACTTTTGACTCGGGATCTCAGACAGGCATCAGACTCTCTTGTCTCTTTAGAAGCATCCGGTCGGATGTCTTTTCAGGTCTTGTTCTGAGCTGTATGGACAGCTATGCCCCGCCAGGATCCATTATGGCGGACTTGGACTTGAAAGAACGTGAGGGCAGGTAGAGGCTTCTGGCCGTAGGATTCTCGGGCATCCATCTTTGCAGT
Source organism: Molothrus ater (assembly GCF_012460135.2). Lineage (NCBI taxonomy): Eukaryota > Metazoa > Chordata > Aves > Passeriformes > Icteridae > Molothrus > Molothrus ater. The sequence goes on from NC_050479.2 coordinate 116,462,796, forward strand.
TCTTGGAATAAATCATTCAGTTAGCGTCTTCTTCCTCCAGGTTTCTCTGAGCCTCATCAGCTCACCCTCGGTCTCTCCTCGGTCATCTCCTTTTGCATTCTCTGTCCTCGCAGCCATTTTCCTTGCCAGGAGATTTCTGTCCGTGTTGTGTCCCCCTTGTCTGTCACGTCCTGTCCTGTGTCACGGGTGTGCGCACACACATTTGTGCCGGAGCTGCTCTGCCCTGCCGCATAGCGTGGTGCAATAGGAGAAGTCCCGGGGACTTGAAGTTTGTAATGTGGGGTGTAGTTGGACTCTAGGTGGGATTTGTAGATGGACACAGGGTATCTGGAGCTCTTAAGTTATCCTGCAACAGTTTGACTCTTGTCCTAACTTTTTTTTCAGATTCAGATGGATTAAATGTGTGCCAGAGGGCCCCATCCTGGGTGAGTGGTTTCCCCTGAGCAGGTGAGGCACCGTTTATCTCTGCAGCAGAAGTGTATGTGGTGACTCTGTTACAGCTCTGTTCTTTGTCTTTCTTTTTAGGAAGTAAATCTGGGTACCAGCAGTCAAGGTGAGCAGTGGAGAGAAGTAGTTGTTATTGCTCCGGTCTCAGTGTCTGGTGCAGCTCTAAGTTTCCATTCTCTTTTTTTGTGGTTTAGGCAATCCACTCGGAGCCTGCCGAGCCCCCGTCACCAGCCGGCCGATGCACCGGGTTCCCTGCACGTGTGAGCCCTGTGGATGCGTTACAGGACCTGGTGATGAAGCCCAGAACTTTTCTATTTCAAGGTGCCATCCAGGTGGCCTTGGGCACCTGCCAAGGAGTTGGGGTGAGTCGGGGAAGTAGGGAGGAGGAGCGAGGGTCCACTCAGGTTTCAGCCATGCCAAATCACCTCATCTCCTCTTAACCCAGGCACCCCCTGTGACGACGGCCTCGGTCTCCGAGCGTGCCCGAAGCGTGCGGCCCGAGCAGCTGAGCGTTCTTAGGAGCACGGTGAGTAGCAGACTTGTGGGGTTTTGGCCGATGGGCTGCCGAGATTGGGCACTGATGTTTGGTTTTCTTTAATACAGCTGTCTAAGAGACACCAGCCCGGTGCCAGCAGGAGCTTCCCGGCTGACGAGGTGGCCTTTCTTCGCACCCGAGACCGGCATCCCCAGATGTGCGAGAGATAAGTAGAGGGCCACGACCCACAGAGGGGATGAAAGCAGGGTGCTGGTTTGGGAATTACTGGGAGGGGTTTTTCAGTCCACTTCGGAGGTGGCGGTGTCCCTGAAGCGGCCCCTTAGGCCCCATAAAAGCAAAGCCTGACTTTGGATCACAGTGCTGAGGTGCGCAGGGCAGAGCAGTCCTGGTGTGTATTGTGTCACTTGTCTTTTGTGTTTTATGTGTTGTTTGCATATGTCATGTCTTTTACCTTAGGCCTTTGAGGGGCCTGTCAGAAACCCTGGCATCATTGTTAGCATCTGTGCTCTCTGCATTCCTCGGCCTGGCACCCAGGCCATAGAACTTTTGACTCGGGATCTCAGACAGGCATCAGACTCTCTTGTCTCTTTAGAAGCATCCGGTCGGATGTCTTTTCAGGTCTTGTTCTGAGCTGTATGGACAGCTATGCCCTGCCAGGATCCATTATGGCGGACTTGGACTTGAAAGAACGTGAGGGCAGGTAGAGGCTTCTGGCCGTAGGATTCTCGGGCATCCATCTTTGCAGTTCTTGGAATAAATCATTCGGTTAGCGTCTTCTTCCTCCAGGTTTCTCTGAGCCTCATCAGCTCACCATCGGTCTCGGTCATCTCCTTTTGCATTCTCTCAGTCCTCGCAGCCATTTTCCTTGCCAGGAGATTTCTGTCCGTGTTGTGTCCCCGTTGTTTGTCATGTCCTGTCTGTCCTGTGTCACGGGTGTGCGCACACACATTTGTGCCGGAGCTGCTCTGCCCTGCCGCATAGCCTGGTGCAATAGGAGAAGTCCCGGGGACCTGGACTTTGTAATGTGGGGTGTAGTTGGACTCTAGGTGGGATTTGTAGATGGACACAGGATATCTGGAGCTCTTAAGAGCCAGACTGTTGCAGGATAACTTGTCCTAACTTTTTTTTTCAGATTCAGATGGATTAAATGTGTGCCAGAGGGCCCCATCCTGGGTGAGTGGTTTCCCCCAACCAGGTGAGGCACCGTTTATCTCTGCAGCAGAAGTGTTTGTGGTGACTCTGTTACAGCTCTGTTCTTTGTCTTTCTTTTTAGGAAGTAAATCTGTGTACCAGCAGTCAAGGTGAGCAGTGGAGAGAAGTAGTTGTTATTGCTCAGCTCTCAGTGTCTGGTGCAGCTCTAAGTTTCCATTCTCTTTTTTTGTGGTTTAGGCAATCCACTCGGAGCCTGCCGAGCCCCCGTCACCAGCCGGCCGATGCACCGGGTTCCCTGTACGTGTGAGCCCTGTGGATGCGTTACAGGACCTGGTGATGAAGCCCAGAACTTTTCTATTTCAAGGTGCCATCCAGGTGGCCTTGGGCACCTGCCAAGGAGTTGGGGTGAGTCGGGGAAGTAGGGAGGAGGAGTGATGGTCCACTCAGGTTTCAGCCATGCCAAATCACCTCATCTCCTCTTAACCCAGGCACCCCCTGTGACGACGGCCTCGGTCTCCGAGCGTGCCCGAAGCGTGCGGCCCGAGCAGCTGAGCGTTCTTAGGAGCACGGTGAGTAGCAGACTTGTGGGGTTTTGGCCGATGGGCTGCCGAGATTGGGCACTGATGTTTGGTTTTCTTTAATACAGCTGTCTAAGAGACACCAGCCCGGTGCCAGCAGGAGCTTCCCGGCTGACGAGGTGGCCTTTCTTCGCACCCGAGACCGGCATCCCCAGATGTGCGAGAGATAAGTAGAGGGCCACGACCCACAGAGGGGATGAAAGCAGGGTGCTGGTTTGGGAATTACTGGGAGGGGTTTTTGTTTCCCCTTCGGAGGTGGCGGTGTCCCTGAAGCGGCCCCTTAGGCCCCATAAAAGCAAAGCCTGACTTTGGATCACAGTGCTGAGGTGCGCAGGGCAGAGCAGTCCTGGTGTGTATTGTGTCACTTGTCTTTTGTGTTTTATGTGTTGTTTGCATATGTCATGTCTTTTACCTTAGGCCTTTGAGGGGCCTGTCAGAAACCCTGGCATCATTGTTAGCATCTGTGCTCTCTGCATTCCTCGGCCTGGCACCCAGGCCATAGAACTTTTGACTCGGGATCTCAGACAGGCATCAGACTCTCTTGTCTCTTTAGAAGCATCCGGTCGGATGTCTTTTCAGGTCTTGTTCTGAGCTGTATGGACAGCTATGCCCCGCCAGGATCCATTATGGCGGACTTGGACTTGAAAGAACGTGAGGGCAGGTAGAGGCTTCTGGCCGTAGGATTCTCGGGCATCCATCTTTGCAGTTCTTGGAATAAATCATTCAGTTAGCGTCTTCTTCCTCCAGGTTTCTCTGAGCCTCATCAGCTCACCCTCGGTCTCTCCTCGGTCATCTCCTTTTGCATTCTCTGTCCTCGCAGCCATTTTCCTTGCCAGGAGATTTCTGTCCGTGTTGTGTCCCCCTTGTCTGTCACGTCCTGTCCTGTGTCACGGGTGTGCGCACACACATTTGTGCCGGAGCTGCTCTGCCCTGCCGCATAGCGTGGTGCAATAGGAGAAGTCCCGGGGACTTGAAGTTTGTAATGTGGGGTGTAGTTGGACTCTAGGTGGGATTTGTAGATGGACACAGGATATCTGGAGCTCTTAAGTTATCCTGCAACAGTTTGACTCTTGTCCTAACTTTTTTTTCAGATTCAGATGGATTAAATGTGTGCCAGAGGGCCCCATCCTGGGTGAGTGGTTTCCCCCAACCAGGTGAGGCACCGTTTATCTCTGCAGCAGAAGTGTTTGTGGTGACTCTGTTACAGCTCTGTTCTTTGTCTTTCTTTTTAGGAAGTAAATCTGGGTACCAGCAGTCAAGGTGAGCAGTGGAGAGAAGTAGCTGTTATTGCTCAGCTCTCAGTGTCTGGTGCAGCTCTAAGTTTCCATTCTCTTTTTTTGTGGTTTAGGCAATCCACTCGGAGCCTGCCGAGCCCCCGTCACCAGCCGGCCGATGCACCGGGTTCCCTGCACGTGTGAGCCCTGTGGATGCGTTACAGGACCTGGTGATGAAGCCCAGAACTTTTCTATTTCAAGGTGCCATCCAGGTGGCCTTGGGCACCTGCCGAGGAGTTGGGGTGAGTCGGGGAAGTAGGGAGGAGGAGCGAGGGTCCACTCAGGTTTCAGCCATGCCAAATCACCTCATCTCCTCTTAACCCAGGCACCCCCTGTGACGACGGCCTCGGTCTCCGAGCGTGCCCGAAGCGTGCGGCCCGAGCAGCTGAGCGTTCTTAGGAGCACGGTGAGTAGCAGACTTGTGGGGTTTTGGCCGATGGGCTGCCGAGATTGGGCACTGATGTTTGGTTTTCTTTAATACAGCTGTCTAAGAGACACCAGCCCGGTGCCAGCAGGAGCTTCCCGGCTGACGAGGTGGCCTTTCTTCGCACCCGAGACCGGCATCCCCAGATGTGCGAGAGATAAGTAGAGGGCCACGACCCACAGAGGGGATGAAAGCAGGGTGCTGGTTTGGGAATTACTGGGAGGGGTTTTTGTTTCCCCTTCGGAGGTGGCGGTGTCCCTGAAGCGGCCCCTTAGGCCCCATAAAAGCAAAGCCTGACTTTGGATCACAGTGCTGAGGTGCGCAGGGCAGAGCAGTCCTGGTGTGTATTGTGTCACTTGTCTTTTGTGTTTTATGTGTTGTTTGCATATGTCATGTCTTTTCCCTGAGCCCTTTGAGGGGCCTGTCAGAAACCCTGGCATCATTGTTAGCATCTGTGCTCTCTGCATTCCTCGGCCTGGCACCCAGGCCATAGAACTTTTGACTCGGGATCTCAGACAGGCATCAGACTCTCTTGTCTCTTTAGAAGCATCCGGTCGGATGTCTTTTCAGGTCTTGTTCTGAGCTGTATGGACAGCTATGCCCCGCCAGGATCCATTATGGCGGACTTGGACTTGAAAGAACGTGAGGGCAGGTAGAGGCTTCTGGCCGTAGGATTCTCGGGCATCCATCTTTGCAGTTCTTGGAATAAATCATTCAGTTAGCATCTTCTTCCTCCAGGTTTCTCTGAGCCTCATCAGCTCACCCTCGGTCTCTCCTCGGTCATCTCCTTTTGCATTCTCTCAGTCCTTGTAGCCATTTTCCTTGCCAGGAGATTTCTGTCCTTGTTGTGTCCCCGTTGTCTGTCACGTCCTGTCCTGTGTCACGGGTGTCTGCACACACATTTGTGCCGGAGCTGCTCTGCCCTGCCGCATAGCCTGGTGCAATATGAGAAATCCTGTGGACTTGAAGTTTGTAATGTGGGGTGTGGTTGAACTCTAAGTGCGATGTGTCGATGGACACAAGTTATTTGGAGCTCTTAAGTTATCCTGCAGACCTTTGACTTTCGTCCTAACTTTCTTTCAGATGCAGATGGATAAAATCCAGGGCAGAGCCCCCGATCCTGGGTGAGGGGATTGCCCTGAGCAGGTCAGTCACTGTTTGTTTCTGCAGAGGGAGCATAAATGGTGGCTGTTACAGCAGTGTTCTTTGTCTCTCTTTTTAGGAAGTCATGGCCGAGTGGGTGAGGTGAGCATTGAGTAGCGTACAGAAGCAGTTGTTATTGCTGATGTCTCAGTTTTTGTGCAGTTGTAAGCATCTCCTCTTGTTTTTGTTGTCTTTTAGCTGGTCCACTTGCCATCTATCCTGGCCGAGCATATCCGTGCCAGGTGTGTGCAGGCTTAAGGTATTGTTGCGGCATCCTTGTCAGATTTGGGAGGTTGTGTTTTCACAGTATCTCAGCAAATTTTCTGCTTTGTTTCTTTGCAGGTGCTGTCGCTGCCCTAGGCACGCCCTGGATCAGAGGAGGGCAGGTGAGTCGGAGTTTAGGCAGGCTGACTCCTAGGTGAGCATTACACAGCAGCATGCTAAGCGTGTACCTTTTCTTTTCGCCGGTATCTTCTGGGCACCCTCTGGAGTCAAATCAAGATTTGAGGTGAGCCGGGGCAGTGGTGTGGAGGAGTCCCGGGGATTACTGTTTTTGAGGGCAATAGTCAGGTTTTCTGTTTTGTCTTAGGTACCCTGAGGAGGCTCGTAGCCAAAGCTTGGAAACGGCAGCACCGAAGCACACACGGAGAGCATCTCAACGTCCACGTCCGACCGAGGATGGATTTTGTCCGCTCCTCTTCCAAAAGCTAAGTGTCGGGGCCAGTGGCTGGGAGAAGGGTAAAAACCTTTACTCTCACAGGAGGCCATCAGATGTCAGCTTAGGGGACAGGTCTGTAGGGGGGCGGGCTCTCTGGAAGTAAAGGGAGAGGGTTTCCCCTCAGCCTCGCCAGAGCCTTTGCCGGGCAGGGCAGTTCCGACCCATCTCCACATTTTCGCGTACTTTGTGTCGTCCGCCTTCCTCGACTCGACGTCGTCACGGATCTTTCCCCCGAGGAGCTCGCCTTCACGTCCGGAGCTACGGCCACGGTCACCCGGCAGTCGGCTTCTTTCTCTAGGCTCGCCGAGCCTCTCGAGCATCCTCTTAATTGCTGTGGCACTAACTTGTTTTAACGAGTTCCGTTTCATCATCACGTGCTCTTGTCATAGGGCTTCCTTTCCTTTGGCATCATCAGCCTCTGGCTCATCTTGCGTTAGGAATCTCGGGTCCCTACGGGGACAGTGCCAGGCAGTTGTCACTCGTCTCTGTGTTATGTCGTCTGTGTCTATGTTATGTCGTCTGTGTCTGTGTTATGTAGTCTGTGTCCATTGTCTTACGTGTCACAGGCCTTTGTCACGTCTCGATGCTTTATTGGCACTATTCCGTGCCACATTGCCCATATTCTAGTCACGTTCCTTTCCGGATATCCCTTATTCCGGCATCTTTACATTTTTACTCTTTGAGACAGGAATGTCTCAAAGGGACAAGATGTTCTCATCCGTCTTCCTTCTCACTACCGGCTTTGGTAGTGCCTTTTTTTCCACGCCATTCTCTTGGACTTCTGGAGGAAGCGTCTTACACCCTCCTCATGTGACTGCAGAAGTTCTATAGGTTCTATCTTCTCAAAGGGTATAGGGCTCAAGAATTAGTATCTTCCAGAGAGTTACCTCAAGTCCTGGCTTATACTGTATGTGCTTACATTGCTTGTACCTATGCTGGCTTATACTGTATGTACTTATATTGTGTGTACCTATGTTGGCTTATACTGTATGTACTTACACTCCATGTACACTTGCACTGTATGCGTCGGCTTATATCGTGTGTACTTACGTTGTACCACTTATGGTCGGAGCTGCCCTGCCCTGGCACATAGTCACAGTTAGGTAGAACAGTTATAAAAACTTGACTGTTCATCTGTCTTTTATGGGATTTTGGGTAGAAAATTTATTGGTCCAGAGCGGGGACAAGTCCTAGCTGTCAGATAGCCACTCGTTGACCGCTTCCTGTCGTCTCACAGGTCCCTGAGGCTGCCGATTTCCCCAGAATCTACCATTTGACGTCGAGGAGCGGCAGCCAGAAGAAGCGTGGAAGCGCGTTCTTCAGCGTCTCGAGTAAGAGCCGCAGGGAACGTTTAAATGGGAGGAGTGCGTGAGCATGTGTCTGTGTCTGTCTGTCTGCTCATCTCTGAGTGTGTGAGTGCATGCTGACTGGATTTAACCGTGTGACTTTTGCTTTTCAGGTTTTTCAACTCATTTGTAAATTTAGAGTAAAAAATCCCTAGCCTGGTTCCCCACCGCCACCCCCGGCTGGGTTTTTTTTTTCTTTTTTTTTTTTGCCCCCCGGCTGGGTTTTTTTCCCCGGTCCCGGTCAGTCTGCGAGGCGACGTTCATCGCCAAAGTTTGGGCGTGCACCGTCCAGGGACTGGGTATTTCGTCAGGCAGGAGGATTTTTTGGAGGCTCCTGGGAACCATGTTCCTGAGGACCAAGGATTGCTGGGGTGTAATTTAGCAGTTGTGAGGGGAGGGACGGTGAGTTTGTGTGTAATGTGACGGGGATGTTAATGGTAGATGAGTGCTGTTTTTTGTGTGCTTTTGTTGTTTTGGGTGTCCTGTAACAATAAATCCACAAGTAATGAAAATAGAAAAAGGTTATCATCTTGTGTTAATGTGTGTGTTGTGTTGTATTGCTCTGTATTGCAGTGTGAGCAAAGGGTGAACTCTCTCCTCCTTGCTGTGACACCTGGGCTGGCAGGGATGACACAGTGACCTCGGCCGGCCGATGCTGCCTGTGCCATCACCTGGCACTGACGTGTTTGATGAAAATCCTTTCGCTGGGATTTTTCTCCTGAGAAGCCTCAGAACAGAAATGGAACCAATAACAATCTGGTGGCTGTGGAGTGTGGGCTGGAGATGGTTTAGCAACAGGGGCATCTTGGGTTGGTCTCCTGTGCATTGTTTCTACTTGATGACCAATCATGGTCCAGCGGTGTCGGGGCTGTGATCAGTCCCAGGTTTTTATTATTCATTCCTTTCCAGCTTTCTGATGTCTCCTTGCTCTTTTAGTGTAATTCTAATATCTCATTTTCTTTTAATATAATAGAGATGATAAAATAATATTTCAGCCTTCTGAAAGGGGGAGTCAAGATTCTCATCTCCTCCCTTGTCCTGGAGGACCCTCAAACACCACCACAATCAGCGACCGAGTGGGTTTGTGCGAGCCCCTCAGGAACCCTCGGCCGGTCCTGAGTTGGCAGCCCCGGCACGGCCGAGAGCGGGGAGACACTCTCTGTGCCCCGAGGGTACTGAGGGCACCTGGGCTGGGGGGAGACACTCTCTGTGCCCCGAGGGTACTGAGGGCACCTGGGCTGGGGGGAGACACTCTCTGTGCCCCGAGGGTACTGAGGGCACCTGGGCTGGGGGGAGACACTCTCTGTGCCCCGAGGGTACTGAGGGCACCTGGGCTGGGGGGAGACACTCTCTGTGTGTGCCCCGAGGGTACTGAGGGCACCTGGGCTGGGGGGAGACACTCTCTGTGTGTGCCCCGAGGGTACTGAGGGCACCTGGGCTGGGGGGAGACACTCTCTGTGTGTGCCCCGAGGGTGCTGAGGGCACCTGGCCTGGTCGCCTTTGCAGCACAAGAGACACCAGAGACAGCGGTAGATGATAAAGGGCCGACTCTTAGCAGGGGTTAATGCAAGGTTTTATTAGGAGTCCCATAGGAGCTCCTGCACCTCAGGGGGCTCCTGCCGAGAGTCCCGGGAGCTGTGCCAAGGTTACATTTGAAGGGAGGTGGAAACCGACAGTAGATAACATCCTACCAACCATTAAGTGACCCTAAGGGATGGATGCTGGGGGATAGACATATAGGACAGCGTATGGGGCAAGGCCTGGGGGGCTGACCCCTAGCCTCTGGCTAATCACTCGAGGACTTGGACTGAAACTTCTGGATGGAGGGAATGGGAGGCTGAGTGATTGACAGAGAGGCAGGGTGGGGGTTTGGGGATGATCTCATCCCGGGAGAGGGATAACACAGGTAAAGGGAGGGGGGTACAGTTTGGGATAAACCATTTGGGGAAAATATGAGGATACAAAACAAAATTACTTCAAAGTATTACAAAGTATAAAAATGCACTACAGCAGGTTTGGGCAGCACCAAATAAAATAAAATAAAAAGCTTTAAAAATAGAAAAATTAAAAATAAAAATTAAATGAAAAACAAAATTAAAAAAATAAATGCTTTAAAAATAGAAAAATTAGAAATAAAAAATAAAAATAAAATTAAAAAATAAAATGCTTTAAAAAGAGAAAAATTAAAAATAAAAATTAAATAAAAATAAAATTTAAAAAGTGCTTTAAAAATAGAAAAATGAAAAATAACAATTAAATAAAAAATAAAATTAAATAAATAAAATAAATGCTTTAAAAATATAAAAATTGAAAATAAAAATTTAATACAAACAAAATTTAAAAAATATAATAAATGCTTTAAAAATAGAAAAAATAAATATAAAAATTAAATTAAAAATTAATAAAATTAAAGGGTTTAAAAATAGAAAAATTAAAAATAGAAATAAAAAATAAAATTAAAAAATAAAAAAGGTTTCAAATATAAAATTAAAAATAAAAAGTAAATTAAAAATAAAATTTAACAATAAAGAAGCTTTGAAAATAGAAAAATTAAAAATAAAAATTAAATAAAAAATAAAATTAAAAAAATAAATGCTTTAAAAATGAAAAAATTAAGAATAAAAATAAATAAAAAATAAAATTTAAAAAATCAAAACCTTTGAAAATAGAAAATTTTAAAAATAAAAATTAAATAAAAAACAAAATTAAAAAATAAATGCTTTAAAAATAGAAAAAATAAATATAAAAATTAAAAAAAACCCAAAATTAAAAAATAAATGCTTTAAAAATACAAAAATTAAAAATAGAAAAATAAATAAAAAACGAAATTAAAAAAATAAATGCTTTAAAAATAGAAAACTTAAAAATAAAAAATTAAAAATAAAATTTAAAAAATTAAAAGCTTTAAAAATAGAAAAATTAAAAACAAAAACAAATTAAAAAAATTTAAAAAAGGTTAAAAAATAGAAAAATTGAAAATTAAATAAAAAAATTTTAAAAATCAAATAAATGCTTTTAAAATAGAAAAATTAAAAATAAACATTCAATAAAAAACAAAATTAAAAAATATAATAAATGTTTTAAAAATAAAAGAATTAAATATAAAAATTAAATAAAAAATTAATAAAATAAAATGCTTTTAAAATAGAAAAATTAAAAATAAAAACAAATTTAAAAAATTTTAAAAAGGCTTTAAAAATAGAAAAATTAAAACTTAAATAAAAAAATTAAAAATCAAATAAATGCTTTAAAAATAGAAAAATAAACATTCAATAAAAAACAAAATTAAAAAATATAATAAATGCTTTAAAAATAAAAGAATTAAATATAAAAATTAAATAAAAAATTAATAAAATAAAATTATTTTAAAATAGAAAAATTAAAAATAAAAACAAATTTAAAAAATTTTAAAAAAGCTTTAAAAATAGAAAAATTAAAACTTAAATAAAAAAAATTAAAAATCAAATAAATGTTTTAAAAATAGAAAAATAAACATTCAATAAAAAACAAAATTAAAAAATATAATAAATCCTTTAAAATAAAAAAATGAATTATAAAAATTAAATAAAAATTAACAAAATAAAAATCTTTAAAAATAGAAAAATGAAAAATAAAAATAAAAAAAATTAAAACAATAGTTTAAAAAGAGAAAAATTTAAAAAAATTTAAAATAAAATTTAAAAAACCCCTTTAATAATAGAAAAATTAAAAATTAAATATAAATATTTAAAAAATAAAATAAGTGTTTTAAAAATAAAAAAAATTAAAAAAATTTTAAAAATAAAAAGGTTTAAAAATAAAAAGAAATAAAAAATAAAAAATACAAAGGCTTAAAAATAGAAAAATAAAAATTAAATAAAAAACAAAATTAAAAAAATAAATGCTTTAAAAAAAGAAAAATTAAATTTAAAAATTATATTTTAAAAAATTTTAAAAATAAAATAAAAAGCTTTAAAAATAGAAAAATAAAAAAAAACAAAAAAATTAAAAAAATAAAATAAAAAGCTTTAAAAATAGAAAAATTTAAAAAAACCCAAAATTAATAAAATAAAATTAATTAAAAATACATGAAAAACAAAATAAAAACTCTAAAGTGCTGTAAAGTGCCGTAAAATTTCCATAAAACGTCGTAAAACTGCCGTAAAGCGCGACTGTCGTAAAAGGTGCCGTAAAGCGCGACTGTCGCAAAAGGTGCCGTAAAGCGCGACTGTCGCAAAAGTGTCGTAAAAGGTGCCGTAAAGCGCGACTGTCGTAAAAGGTGCCGTAAAGCGCGACTGTCGTAAAAGGTGCCGTAAAGCTCGACTGTCGTAAAACTGCCGTAAAGCGCGACTGTCGCAAAAGGTGCCGTAAAGCGCGACTGTCGTAAAAGGTGCCGTAAAGCGCGACTGTCGTAAAAGGTGCCGTAAAGTGCGACTGTCGCAAAAGTGCCGTAAAGCGCGACTGTCGTAAAAGGTGCCGTAAAGCGCGACTGTCGTAAAACTGCCGTAAAGCGCGACTGTCGCAAAAGGTGCCGTAAAGCGCGACTGTCGTAAAAGGTGCCGTAAAGCGCGACTGTCGCAAAAGGTGCCGTAAAGCGCGAGTGTCGTAAAAGGCGCCGTAAAGCGCGACTGTCGCAAAAGGTGCCGTAAAGCGCGACTGTCGTAAAACTGCCGTAAAGTGCGACTGTCGTAAAAGGTGCCGTAAAGTGCGACTGTCGCAAAATGTGCCGTAAAGCGCGACTGTCGCAAAAGGTGCCGTAAAGCGCGACTGTCGTAAAAGGCGCCGTAAAGCGCGACTGTCGCAAAAGTGTCGTAAAGCGCGACTGTCGTAAAACTGCCGTAAAGCGCGACTGTCGTAAAAGGTGCCGTAAAGCGCGACTGTCGCAAAAGGTGCCGTAAAGCGCGACTGTCGCAAAAGTGTCGTAAAAGGTGCCGTAAAGCGCGACTGTCGTAAAAGGTGCCGTAAAGCGCGAGTGTCGTAAAAGGCGCCGTAAAGCGCGACTGTCGCAAAAGGTGCCGTAAAGCGCGACTGTCGTAAAACTGCCGTAAAGTGCGACTGTCGCAAAAGGTGCCGTAAAGCGCGACTGTCGTAAAACTGCCGTAAAGCGCGACTGTCGTAAAAGGTGCCGTAAAGCGCGAGTGTCGCAAAAGGTGCCGTAAAGCGCGACTGTCGTAAAACTGCCGTAAAGCGCGACTGTCGCAAAAGTGTCGTAAAAGGTGCCGTGAAGCGCGACTGTCGCAAAAGGTGCCGTAAAGCGCGACTGTCGTAAAAGGTGCCGTAAAGTGCGACTGTCGCAAAAGTGCCGTAAAGCGCGACTGTCGTAAAAGGTGCCGTAAAGCGCGACTGTCGCAAAAGGTGCCGTAAAGCGCGACTGTCGTAAAAGGTGCCGTAAAGTGCGACTGTCGCAAAAGTGTCGTAAAAGGTGCCGTAAAGCGCGACTGTCGCAAAAGGTGCCGTAAAGCGCGACTGTCGTAAAAGGTGCCGTAAAGCGCGACTGTCGTAAAACTGCCGTAAAGCGCGACTGTCGCAAAAGGTGCCGTAAAGCGCGACTGTCGTAAAACTGCCGTAAAGCGCGACTGTCGTAAAAGGTGCCGTAAAGTGCGACTGTCGCAAAAGTGTCGTAAAAGGTGCCGTAAAGCGCGACTGTCGTAAAAGGTGCCGTAAAGCGCGACTGTCGTAAAGCTGCCGTAAATCGCGACTGTCGCAAAACTGCCGTAAAGCGCGACTGTCGCAAAAGGTGCCGTAAAGCGCGACTGTCGTAAAACTGCCGTAAAGCGCGACTGTCGTAAAAGGTGCCGTAAAGCGCGACTGTCGCAAAAGGTGCCGTAAAGCGCGACTGTCGTAAAACTGCCTAAAAGTGCGACTGTCGCAAAAGTGTCGTAAAAGGTGCCGTAAAGCGCGACTGTCGCAAAAGGTGCCGTAAAGCGCGACTGTCGTAAAAGGTGCCGTAAAGCGCGACTGTCGCAAAAGGTGCCGTAAAGCGCGACTGTCGTAAAACTGCCGTAAAGCGCGACTGTCGTAAAAGGTGCCGTAAAGCGCGACTGTCGTAAAAGGTGCCGTAAAGTGCGACTGTCGCAAAAGTGTCGTAAAAGGTGCCGTAAAGCGCGACTGTCGCAAAAGGTGCCGTAAAGCGCGACTGTCGTAAAACTGCCGTAAAGCGCGACTGTCGTAAAAGGCGCCGTAAAGCGCGACTGTCGCAAAAGGTGCCGTAAAGCGCGACTGTCGTAAAAGGTGCCGTAAAGTGCGACTGTCGCAAAAGTGTCGTAAAAGGTGCCGTAAAGCGCGACTGTCGTAAAAGGTGCCGTAAAGTGCGACTGTCGCAAAAGTGTCGTAAAAGGTGCCGTAAAGCGCGACTGTCGCAAAAGGTGCCGTAAAGCGCGACTGTCGTAAAAGTGTCGTAAAAGGTGCCGTAAAGCGCGACTGTCGCAAAAAGGGTCGTAAAAGGTGCCGTAAAGCGCGACTGTCGTAAAAGGTGCGTTTTTTCGACAGTCGCGCTTTACGACACTACCTTTTATGGAACTTTTACGGTACTTTACAGTACTTTACGGATTTTATTTGGTTTTTTAATTATTTTTAATTAATTTTTTTTAAATTTAATTTTTATTTAATTTTTTTAAATTTTCCTATTTTTAAAGCTTTTTTTAATTTTTTTTTTGTTTTAACTTTTCTATTTTAAAGCATTTATTTTATTTTTTAATTTTCCTTTTTATTTAATGTTTAGTTTAAATTTTTATATTTTTAAAGCATTTAAAAATTTTTCTATTTTTATTTTTTTCTTAATTTTTAGTTTTGAGGGTTTTTTTTAAAGCTTTTTTTCTTATTATTTTTGATTTAATTTTTATTTTTGATTTATCTATTTCTAAAGCTTTTTATTTTATTTTTTAATTTTTTAATTTTAATTTTTGATTTATTTTTTTAAAGCATTTATTTTTTTAATTTTATTTTTTAGTTTTTATTTTTCATTTTTTATTTATAAACTATTTATTTTATTTTTTTAATTTTATTTTTTATTTCATATTTATTTTTGCTTTATCTTTTTTTAAAGCATTTATTTTATTTTTTTAGTTTTTATTTATTTTTAGACTTGATTTTTTTATTTTTAAAGCATTTATTTTATTTTTTATTTTTTATTTAGTTTTTATTTTTGATTTTTCTATTTTTAAAGCTTTTTATTTTATCTTTTAATTTTATTTTTTATTTCATTTTTATTTTTTGCTTTTTTCTATTTTTAAAGCTTTTTTTAAAAATTTATTATTTATTTAATTTTTAGTTTTGATTTTTTTATTTTTAAAGCTTTTTTTAATTTTTTATTTAATTTTAATTTTTGATCTTTCTATTTTTAAAGCTTTTTTTAATTTTTTATTTAATTTTTTATTTCATTTTTAGTTTTAATTTTTTATTTTTAAACTATTTATTTTATCTTTTTAATATTATATTTTCTTTCATTTTTATGTTTTGCTTTTTCTATTTTTAAAGCATTTATTTTATTTTTTTAATTTTATTTTTTATTTAATTTTTGTTTTGATTTTTTTATTTTTAAACATTTTTTTTAATTAATTTTTATTTTTGATCTTTCTATTTTTAAAGCTTTTTTAATTTTTTTTTTAATTTTTAGTTTTAATTTTTTTATTTTTAAACATTTATTATATTTTTTAATTTTATTTTTTATTTCATTTTTAGTTTTAATTTTTTATTTTTAAACTATTTATTTTATTTTTTTAATTTTCTTATTTATTTAATTTTTAGTTTTGATCTTTCTGTTTTTAAAGCATTTTTTAATTTTTTTTATTTAATTTTTATTTTTGATCTTTCTGTTTTTAAAGATTTTTTTTATTTTTTATTTAATTTTTTAAAATTTTTCTATTTTTAAACCTTTTTTTTATTTTTTAATTTTATTTTATATTTCATTTTTAGTTTTAATTTTTTATTTTTAAACTATTTATTTTATCTTTTTAATTTTATTTTTTATTCAACTTTTATTTTTTGCTTTTTCAATTTTAAAGTTTTATTTTATTTTTTTAATTTTCCTTTTTATTTAATTTTTAGTTTTGTTTTTTTTTTATTTTTAAAACATTTTTTTTATTTTTTATTTAATTTTTATTTTTGATCTTTCTATTTTTAAAGCTCTTTTTATTTTTTATTTAATTTTTAGTTTTAATTTTTTTATTTTTAAACATTTATTTTATTTTTCAAATTTATTTTCTTATTTCATTTTAGTTTTAATTTTTTATTTTTATCTTTTTAAACTATTATTTTATTTTTTAATTTTCTTTTTTATTTAATTTTTAGTTTTAATTTTTTTTATTTTTAAAGCATTTTTTTATTATTTTTTATTTAATTTTTATTTTTGATCTTTCTGTTTTTTAAAGATTTTTTATTTTTTATTTAATTTTAAAAATTTTTTTCTATTTTCAAAGCTTTTATTTTATTTTTTAATTTAATTTTTTATTTTTTAAACTATTTATTTTATCTTTTTAATTTTCTTTTTTATTTAATTTTTATTTTTTGCTTTTTTCTATTTTAAAGCTTTTATTTTATTTTTTAAATTTTCCTTTTATTTAATTTTTAGTTTTGATTTTTTTATTTTTAAACGTTTTTTATTTTTTAATTTTTATTTACTTTTTATTTTTTGATCTTTCTATTTTTAAAGCTCTTTTTATTTTTTATTTAATTTTTAGTTTTAATTTTTTTTAATTTTTAAACATTTATTTTATTTTTTAATTTTCTTTTTTATTTATTTTAGTTTTAATTTTTCTATTTTTAAAGCATTTCTTTTATTTTTTAAAATTTTTTTTTTAATTTTTAGTTTTAATTTTTCTGTTTTAAAGCTTTTTATTTTTTAAATTTTCTAATTTTTTTTATTTTCCCAGTTTAAAGCATTTATTTTATTTTTTATTTTATTTTTTATTTAATTTTTATTTTAATTTTTCTATTTTTAAAGCTTTTTTTTTTTATTTTATTTGGTGCTGCCCAGACCAACTCAAGCTGGTGATTGGGTGGTGTTTGAGGGTCTTGCAGTTACTCCGATTAATAGGTAGAGATGGTGTTTGGAGGCCACAGTGTTACAGGTAGGGTTAAAACTGTTTTTTTAGGGTCTTTCAGGTGATTTTTCAGGGATTTTTTAGGGATATTTTAGGGGTTTTTTTTTCAGGAGTTTTTAGGAATTCTCTGGAAATGTTTAGGATACCTTTAGGGCTT